>NW_027361708.1:21800000-22402500 GCF_039654945.1 Dendrobates tinctorius
AATAAAAAACATCCTCCATACTGCTCCCCTGAATACAAATATGTACACACCAATAATATACAATCAGCCAAGCACTGTTCAAAATATAAAATGATAAACCAGAGATGCGCTCCCCATTTACTATAATTAGTCATTTGTCCACCACTCGATAAATAAAAATTAGTCACATTGACTCCCCCCCCCCCCCCCAATTCGTTACAAATTCTTGTGCTATTTACTCTTTTTCCCCAAACAATTCATTTAAAATTCAAATCCTGTGTCTTCAACTTCAACAAATACATTATATGTCCCTTTCCATTGCTTCTCTTGCCACAAATAACAAGTTCCTGGCCTATGTTCTCTCCCACACCCAATTCATTACAAATTGCTCGCCTTCTCTCCCACTCCACATATCATTAAGAGTCTATGTCCTGCTTCCTTTCTAGCTACATTTGATTGCAAGTTACTATCTTGTGTCCTCTTAGTCACCTCTCCATTTAATTAAAAAGTCTTGTTCTGTATCTTTCCTCCTACCCCCTATTCAGTACATGTCCATATCCTGTGTCCTTTGACCCCCCCATTAATTTGAAATCCATGTCATGTGTCCTCTCCCCCGCTCATCAATTCATTACCAGTCTCTCTCCTGTGTCCTCTTTCCTCAGTTCATTGTATGTCTTTGTGTCCTCTCTTCTACCCCTCTGCTTCATTATAGGTCCCTGAAAAAATGCTTCCTGTCCAGCTCTCTACTACTAATCAGGACAATATGGTCATGGACCCCAATTAGCAAAACAAATTGTTCTCATTATAAGCCATCCCCCTACAGTTGACGTCAGTTCCCTTGTGAACTAGAGAAAAGTCAACCAAACTTGCCAATTTCAACGGGACCTGTCGACTTGACCTTGGCAGATGATGTCAGGGAAAAGAATGTTTGGGTACTTGGAATTTCAAAATGCAACGTTTTTGTTTTTGGGGGATATAATTTGCTGCTAATACTTTCAAAAATAGAAGTGTTAATAGTGGTGAATCAATTCATGGAACTTTGGTCCATCCGCAAGGTCAGTAGACTTTGGCTGCTGACTGAGAGACGAATCTCTGACATTCTGGGATCCCTGAAAATTGATTATTTGAGCTTGTGTAACATCATTATTATGGTGTGACACACAGATGCAGTCAAGCGAGCCCTGTCTAATCAAGAGCCGTTACGGGGATTCTGGAAGGTAAGAGATTTGTGAGGCTCCCATCTGGAGGACAGAGACTACAGACATGGCTAATGGACCGAAGTCCCCCAAATGAATCCACACAACGCTATTTAATAGTTTATTAT
This sequence comes from Dendrobates tinctorius, assembly GCF_039654945.1. Lineage (NCBI taxonomy): Eukaryota > Metazoa > Chordata > Amphibia > Anura > Dendrobatidae > Dendrobates > Dendrobates tinctorius. The sequence goes on from NW_027361708.1 coordinate 21,801,304, forward strand.
TCTGAATTAACAAAATGCAAGTGTCTGAATAAAATAGAAATAGAAGTCAAATCAGTATCTGGTGTGACCACACTTTGCCTTCAAAACAGCATAAATTCTTCCAGGTACACTTGCACACAGTCACAGATTTTGTGGGGTTATAGTTAAGTGTATGAGTAACCAATTATACCAAACAGGTGACAATTATCCTAATTTCCTATGTAATGTATATTTATTCGGACTCCCATGACAGCACCACGAGAGAGGGGATCCGCCCTTTAGGAACAGGAAACCTACAGATAAAAAAAGGGCGGCACCTCTCCCACGCATGAGTTGGTTTCCTGTTCCTGAGGGGACGGGATCCTACAGAGAACCGGATCCCAGGCCGGCCGGCCGAGACAGGTAGCGAGGGGGTCTCCTACCTCGGCCTGGTGTGGAGCTCCTGGAGGATGCCACGGTGGCCCAGGATGGGTGGCACGGCGGTGGCGTAAGCAGCAGGGAGCGGCGTCCGGAGGAGGTCCATCTCCAGGGTAAGGCCGCCGCCGGTAAGTATGCCCCCCCGGGGGCTCCCGACTCCGGCGGCGCAAGTGCGGTGGTATCGGGGGCCGGGGTGCTGAGACCGGGGTTCGCTACATTCCGGAGCGCCCGGGCGTCCCGCGTGACTTCCGGTCACGTCGGGGTCGCGGTGACGTCAGGGGGCGGGCGGAGGATGCGCTTCCGGGTCAGCGGCGCCACTGCGCAGGCGCGAGAAAACCAAGATGGCGGCGCCCATCGAAAACGCCGATGAGCGTCGGCTCTCCGGCCAGGTGCGGCGCCAGCTGGGGAAGGGAGCCCTATTAAGGGGGGAGGGGCGCGGCAGGAATACTGCTGTCCGGAGGAGGGGTATATAGGCAGGACCCTGGCAGGGTGCCTTGCCTTTGCCACATTATTGCGAGCAGTAATGGAGAGCGATCAGGAGCAGCGGCAGCAGCAACGGTGGCAACAGTGACAAGCATCACTGCCGCCCCTGGATGACCTTCGGCAGGTCAAGCAGAAAAAGAAAGAGTCCCGTGACAGGATCGTGCAGGATGAAGTGACCAATCCAGTCATAAAAACTCTAGGCAAGGAGCATCGACTGAGAAGAATCCCCCTCATTCTCCGCTACTTGATTGTGGCACTGGTAAGTGATCTTCGTGAAAGTTCACTCAGTGACGGGACCCCCCTTCTGTGTTTTTTTTATTCTAGGGGAAGAAGGCTACAAGTAAAACTAAACACAGGGAATGCGCGCTCTGTGCATGCCCATTACCTGACTCATGCCCCAAAAAATTGTGCCCCCCTGTATTCAGCAGACAGTGGCCGAAGAGTCGCCCGCGGTAGCGGCGAGTTTAAGGGACATAGGGCAGAAATGAGGGAAACCCTAAAGTCTTTGTCCCAGCCGGAAAGTCCAAGGGGCGGGGTCCCGGTGGAGTCCGATTCCTCGGCAGAATGGAGAAGAAGTAGAGACTCTCAGGCTTCATCTCCCTCGTCCTCAGGAGAAGAGGAATCTGGGCGGTTTTGTCTGCCACTTGACCGAGTAGACAGGCTGGTCAAAGCAGTCAGAGGGACAATGGAAGTAGAGGAGCCTAAGCCCCAGTTATCCATGCAGGATGTCATGTTCGGGGGCCTGGAGCAGAGGAAGCGTAGAGTCTTCCCATTAAATCAGAAGATCCAGGATCTGATCCACAGAGAGTGGAAAAAAACGGATAAGAGAGGGTCGCTACCACCAGCCCTCAGATATCCCTTCAACGATCCGGCAGTAAATACTTGGGACAAGGCCCCCAAATTAGATGCAGCCATTGCAAAGGCATCGAAAAGATCCTCGCTACCATTTGAGGACATGGGATCCCTTAAAGATCCCCTAGACAGGAGGGCAGATACCTTCCTTAAGAATACCTGGGAAATGGCTGCCGGGTCCTTAAGACCAGCAATGGCATCAACATGCACGGCCAGGTCCATGATGGTCTGGTTGGACCAGTTGGAGTCACAATTAAAACAGGGTACATCGAGGCAAACAATTCTTGGGGCCCTACCAACAATCCAAGAGGGAGCAGCATTCTTAGCAGATGCCTCAGCGGATGCAGTAAGAATGGCCGCCAGGGCAGCAGGTCTTTCTAATGCGGCTCGTAGAGCCCTGTGGCTGAAGTGCTGGCAGGGGGACATTCAGTCCAGGGCGAAGCTCTGTGCTATTCCGTGTGAAGGTGAATATTTGTTCGGCGCAGCCCTAGACGAACTGCTTAAGAAAGCTGGGGACGACAAGAAAAAATTCCCAAATCTCTGGTCTGCGTCCTACCGACGTCCATTTGGTAGAAGGAGATTCGGTCAGGGGAGAAGGCGCAATTCTTCTATTAGAGACCGTCCCAGATGGGAAGATAGAAGGAGAAGAGGTACGGGCTACATGTTCAGACGCTCGTCGAGAGATCAAAAGAGACAAAATCAATGACTAGAAATTCCCGTGGGGGGTAGACTGTCATCCTTCCTCCCGGCATGGTTACAGATTACAAATAGTGACTGGGTGCGCAAGGTAATATCCACCGGGCTTAGATTGGAGTTTACCCAGGTCCCGCGGGATACCTTTAAATCAACTCCTTTAAGATCTTCACCCCTCGAACAAGCAGCTTTAGAAGCGGAGGTCTTAAGCCTTTGCCAGAAAAACGTCCTGATAGAGGTTCCAGATTCTGAGAGAGGAAGAGGGTTCTACTCTCCCTTATTCCTGATCCAAAAACCTGATAAGACATTTAGGACGATTATTAATCTACGTTCCCTTAATAAGTTTTTGGTTAATCGTACTTTTAAGATGGAGTCCATCAATACAACAATAAAAATATTGTTTAAAGGGTGTTTTATGGCAGTCATAGATTTGAAAGATGCGTACTATCATGTACCTATCCATGCATATTTCCAGCAGTACCTGAGAGTGGCAGTTTCAGTAGACGGCACAGTCCGTCATTATCAGTATAGAGCCCTTCCCTTTGGTCTCTCAGCAGCGCCCCGGGTATTTACAAAAATAGTGGCCGAGGTTATGGCTCATTTACGGGAAGTGGACATCTTAATTGTTCCATATTTAGATGATTTTTTGATTGTGGGAAAATCAGTGGGCCATTGTATATCCCAGATAGAAAGAGCTAAATCAAGGTTAGAAAACCTCGGGTGGATATTTAACTACGAAAATCCCGACTCCAGCCCTTAAAGATACAGAAGTTTCTAGGCTTACTATTAAACTCAGAAACTCAGCAGTGTCTATTACCATTGGATAAATTGAAAAACATACAGCAGCAGGTTCTTCGGGCGATTGATAATCCTTCTATGACCCTCAGACAGGCCATGTCCCTGTTAGGCTCTCTAACCTCATGCATCCCAGCAGTCAGGGGGGCACAATTCCATACTAGAGCCCTTCAGAAGGACGTCCTGGTTAATAGCAGAGCCTTGGGAGGCTCCTTACAGGGTCGAGTGTTGCTAAGCCCCTCAGCTGTTACGTCGCTTAGATGGTGGCTCGATGACAAGAACCTAGCCTAAGGGGTGCCCTGGGTAACGCAGATAACCCGTATTATAACCACAGACGCTAGTCCGTTCGGTTGGGGGGCCCATATGGGGAACATAGTGGTACAGGGACATTGGGATTCTGATGCTGAGATCTCATCCAACCAGAGAGAGCTATTGGCGATAGAGCGGGCAGTCAAAAGACTCATTATGTACCTACAGGGCCATCACGTGAGGATACTCTCGGACAACCAGGTAGCGGTAGCATATGTCAACCACCAAGGTGGAACCCGCTCCAACGCCCTGATGCGGATAGCAGAACGTCTCCTTCAGATAGCAGAGGAAAGTTTTCTATCTTTAATAGCCCTCCACATCAAAGGGAAAGACAACGTGAAGGCAGACTTTCTAAGCCGCAAGGCTCTAAAGCAAGGAGAATGGGCTTTGAACAGGGATATTTACCACCAGATTGTCAGCAGATGGGGTCAGCCAGAGGTAGACCTCTTTGCCACCAGAGAAAACAGAAAAGAAAAATCGTTCTGCTCTCTGAATCCCAGGGAAAATCCACTGGCAGTGGATGCCCTCCTGATAAGATGGAACTTTTCTCTGGCATACGCCTTCCTACCATTAAATCTTCTACCTCTGGTAGTAAGGAAGATCGGGCAAGAGTCATTAATTGCCCCATTCTGGCCCAGGAGGACCTGGTTCGCATGGTTGAGAACCATGTCGGTATGCGATCCCTGGGTACTGCCAAACCTTCCGGATCTCCTCTACCAGGGGCCAGTCAGCCACCCGCAAGTAGCGGGACTCCATTTGACGGCGTGGTGTTTGAGAGGACACTATTAAAGCATAGAGGGTTCTCCAAGAATTTAATTGATACCCTCCTAAAAAGCAGAAAACTGACTACCACTAACATCTATGCTAGGACCTGGAAGCGATTCCTGTCCACCTTTCAGTTTGATGTCAGAGACGGAATTCCCACGAAACATATTCTGGAGTTTCTCCAGAAGGGTCTCGAATTGGGTCTCTCCACAAGTACATTAAAAGTACAGGTTTCAGCCTTAGGAGCCTTGTTTACCTGTGATATTGCCAATAACTATTGGGTAGCAAGGTTCATCAAAGCGGCGGCTAGATCGAGACCCATACACAAAGACAGATGTGTGCCTTGGGACTTAAACTTAGTCCTTACAGCCATGACAGAAAGTCCGTTTGAACCTTTGGATTCTGCCTCATTAAAGATTATATCTCTTAAGGCAGCATTTCTAGTAGCGAAAACATCCGCACGTAGAGTGAGCGACATACAGGCACTTTCCAGATTGCCCCCTTACACAGAGTTCTTACAGGATAGAGTAATCCTAAGGCTAGATCCAGCATACCTTCCCAAGGTAGCATCACAATTTCACAGGACACAAGAGATAGTTCTGCCTTCCTTCCTCCCTAATCCGACCAACCCTAAGGAGCAAAAACTTCAGGCATTAGATATTAGGAGATGCTTACTGAAATATTTAGCAGCCACGGATCCTTGGAAGAAGGAGAATGCATTATTCCTATCCTTCCAAGGTCCCAGGAAAGGTTGTAGGGTATCGAAACGCACATTAGCAAGGTGGATTAGGGAGGCTATCTCTCTTGCCTACACAGCAGGTGGAGGTCCGGCTCCGCAGAACCTGAGGGCGCATTCCACTCGTGCCATGGCATCATCTTGGGCAGAAAGATCTGGAGTGTCAATTGATCAGATATGTAAGGTGGCCACCTGGTCATCTCCTTCCACCTTTTTTAACCACTACCGGTTAGACATGGGTGCCTCCTCAGATCTCACCTTTGGGCTAAGGGTGCTGCAGGCTGTAGTCCCTCCCTAAGTTAGTTTACATCTCTGTAATTCTCTCGTGGTGCTGTCATGGGAGTCCGAATAAAGTATTAAGTTACGTACTGGTAACGGTATTTTTCGGAAGCCCATGAAAGCACCCTTAGTTCCCTCCCTTGTTCACATATAGGGGTGCACTCCTTTAGATGATTGTCCACAGTTTACTGTATGTGGGAGATGGTATAAAAATATTTCTGGTAAATAGGGTAGATAGGTTGTATATATTATATGTTGTGTACTAACCATGGTAGCCTCTCAAGCTCTGTAATCCAACTGATGCGTGGGAGAGGTGCCGCCCTTTTTGTATCTGTAGGTTTCCTGTTCCTAAAGGGCGGATCCCCTCTCTCGTGGTGCTGTCATGGGCTTCCAAAAAATACCGTTACCGGTACGTAACTTAATACTTTTGGACTATAAGACGCACTGGACAATGAGACGCACCTAGGTTTTAGAGAAATAAAATAGGAAGAAAATGTTGAACCTGTCATCAGGATCAGGGATGTTAAAGTTAAATGTATGAGCATAAAGGCGCTGTCCTACTGGTTTAATAGGTACCTTCTGTCTAAAAATCTGTAGCCTGGTTGTTCAGGCTTGTGGGAGAGGACTTTGGGTAAGGTTTTTTGCTTTGCTCTGGCCCCTAAGCTGTCTCTGATGTGAGTATCTTGTTACTCTTTAAAATTTTGCACCGACGCGGCCCTAACAGCGAGCGGCGCTTGCACACATTCACCTTGCAACGGACTTCAGTAACATGGATCCGGTATTGGCACATGTTCATATCGATCATCTAGCAGTCTTCAATAAAATGGCTCCGTAGGCGGCGCATGTGCAGATTGAGATCTCAGCTCATCATTAAGCAATTTTTAAAGCTGAAGATGCTGAAAACAATGGCATTTTTATCCTGAACCATCTTTTATGTTGTTTTTGTAATGGACACCGTATCAGACTCACCACCAGAGACTGTACGTATGTCCAAACAGGTGCTGGGGAAAACTGAGGACTCCTGCAGTGGAATGTGAACATAGCTGGAAGTGTGCTGCAGGAGGAACAGGACCTGAAACACGTGACCACTGGGGGAGTGACTGGGGGCGGAGCTAGGTCTCAAACTCCTAGCAGGGATAGTTGGACCCAGCAGAGCTGGGATAATAGTCAGTAAAGCTGAGGTCATACTAGAGGGCAGCGCAGTAACAAGCGGGTAACACATAGAGTGGTAAGAAGCAAGCCGGGAGTCAGAAGCCAGAGAGAGCAACGCGGTACCAGGGGAACAGGCGGATGGGAAGTCAGGGACATAGCCGGGGTAGAACTAAGAGTAACACAGAAAGTACAGAATCAGCAGACGAATATCAAATGTGAAACAGACCGGGTCATACACAGAGCAATCGTACAAGACGCAGACAATATACACAGGTATACAAGGATCAGCTACTCATCCAGGAACTAACGTATCACTGACAACAAGCATAGCACCAGTAGCCCTCCCCAAACCAAAGAGGCCACATAGGATTAACCCTAGAATGACCGTAACAGAAATTCCAGGCAGACCATGACAGTTTTGCAGATGTTTCCTGGGCATTTTTCCTATGGTTTTGGCCACCTTCGTTTTATTAAGTGCTTTTTTGTTTGTTTTTTTGTCACAACTTTTTTAATGTAATTTTCCTTGTGTTTTTCTTCACACCATTGAATATTGAGGAAACCGCTTTAGTTTTTAAGCAAAGGTGGTGGTAAAATGCTATCAAAGACGTTAAGGCATCTTCTGAACCTCCTTATTGTACTCCACTTGCTTTGTAAAGTAAAGAGCATCTTCCGAGTGGAAAACACCAGAGGAATGGACCGATCACTTCTTTTAACCACTTGGTGCTTTTAGAAACCTGAAAAGATTAAAAGATGCTCAAAAGCTTGAACATGTGCACAGTGAGTCATTTTTCCTTTAGAAATGCATACATTCATTTGAGTATTTTTCATAACAGCTTCCATGGTAGGATTTGCCCCCAAAAATGTAATTTGCACATACCGTAAGTGGTATGTTCTCAAAATTAGCACCAGTGAGAGCTACAGCTTCCTGACCCCATTCCTCCCCTCTCCAAAAAAACACACAGCTATGGGTCTCAGAAATCGGTGAGAAAAAAAATATTTCATTAAAAAATTGTACATAATAAAGGTATATAAATTTGGTATTGTCACAATTGTATTGGCTGAAAATAGATAACATGTCAGTTATATCTATTGGTACGCTACATTAAAGCATCACTCAAGTGTTTCTTTTTTTTCAGCACTGAAGTGGTGCTACTGAAGTTCTTTTCTCCTAGTATTACGCTTATCAGCCGCCATCTTCAGCTCTATCCGGCACCGCTCCATTCCCACGGTGCCATCTTCTGAACGAAACTTTGAACTGACCGTAAGACAGAGGTTAAGATAACAAGATCTCAGTGTAAATCCATGAGAGCTCCGTTCTGGCCTCCTTCTGGCTCTCATAGACTTACATTGAGTAGTGACCTACGGCTTACCCAACAAACACTGTATACATCTGGCAGGTCATAAACTGCTGCAGACCTACTGGAGCGGCCCTGAGAACAGATGATGACAGCGGCTGGTGAGTACAAGACTAGGGTCAGGGATCATAGATTACTGTGACTGCTATAATGGTAAAATAAAAAAAACAAAACACTGCTTTAATTTTCATTGCACTAAACATATTTCTTTGCAACTGTTCTGCTTTTAACGTTAATTTAATACTTTGTAAAACAATAAAAAGATTTTTTTGGATTCTGGGGTGGCTCACATTCAATTATATTTTATTAAATACTCTGACCTTTAAAGAGCTCATCAAGGACTTGAAATTGATCGCCTATCTGTAGAATAGGTCATCGATATTAGCTCAAAGGGAATCTGACTCTTTGCTTCCCTGCCCATCAGCTATATGAAGAGGCCACAGCACTATGGAGAGAGCAGCAACCTCTTCCTTATCTACTTTACGTGACCCTCTGTATGTAAAATGGGTCATGCAACTAAAGGTACTGTCACACTTAGCGATATACCAGCGATCCCGACCAGCGATATGACGCTGTCAGGATCGCTGGTGCATCGCTAAGTGGTCGCTAGTGAGCTGCCACACAGGCATATCTCACCAGCGACATCGCTGGGGTCTGGGGTCGCTACTTACCTGTCACACCAGGCGATCCTACGTCCTCCCGCCCGGCTCCACGCGTTGCTCGTCGTCACAGCAGGAAGCTGACGACGAGAAACAGTCCTGGACGTTCTTGCGCGACCAGCGATAACCAGCGCGGGAGCGGGTTGTAGGTAAGTATTACACACAGCGATATCGCTAGCAATATCACTATAACGTCACAAGTTATAGCGATATTGCTAGCGATATCGCTTAGTGTGACAGGCCCTTAAGAGCAATAAATCAGACAGCTGTAATCTTGGATGCAGCTGTGACTATACGTTATATACAGTTGTGGCCAAAAGTATTGACACCCCTGCAATTCTGTCAGATAATACTCAGTTTCTTCCTGAAAGTGATTGCAAACACAAATTCTTTGGTATTATTATCTTCATTTAATTTGTCTTAAATAAAACAACACAAAAGAGAATGAAGCAAAAAGCAAAACATTGATCATTTCACACAAAACTCCAAAAATGGGCCAGACAAAAGTATTGATACCCTCAGCCTAATACTTGGTTGCACAACCTTTAGCCAAAATAACTGCGACCAACCGCTTCCGGTAACCATCAATGAGTTTCTTAAATTGCCCTGCTGGAATTTTAGACCATTCTTCTTTGGCAAACTGCTCCAGGTCCCTGATATTTCAAGGGTGCCTTCTCCAAACTGCCATTTTTAGATCTCTCCACAGGTGTTCTATGGGATTCAGGTCTAGACTCATTGCTGGCCACCTTAGAAGTCTCCAGTGCTTTCTCTCAAACCATTTTCTAGTGCTTTTTGAAGTGTGTTTTGGGTCATTGTCCTGCTGGAAGACCCATGACCTCTGAGGGAGACCCAGCTTTCTCACACTGGGCCCTACATTATGCTGCAAAATTTGTTGGTAGTCTTCAGACTTCATAATGCCATGCACACGGTCAAGCAGTCCAGTGCCAGAGGCAGCAAAGCAACCCCAAAACATCAGGGAACCTCCGCCATGTTTGACTGTAGGGACCGTGTTCTTTTCTTTGCCTCTTTTTTTTCTCCTGTAAACTCTATGTTGATGCCTTTGCCCAAAAAGCTCTACTTTTGTCTCATCTGACCAGAGAACATTCTTACAAAACATTTTAGGCTTTTTCAGGTAAGTTTTGGCAAACTCCAGCCTGGCTTTTTTATGTCTCGGGGTAAGAAGTGGGGTCTTCCTGGGTCTCTTACCATACAGTCCCTTTTCATTCAGACGCCGACTGATAGTACGGGTTGACACTGTTGTACCCTCGGACTGCAGGGCAGCTTGAACTTGTTTGGATGTTAGTCGAGGTTCTTTATCCAACATACGCACAATCTTGTGTTGAAATCTCTTGTCAATTTTTCTTTTCCGTCCACATCTAGGGAGGTTAGCCACAGTGCCATGTGCTTTAAACTTCTTGATGACACTGCGCACGGTAGACACAGGAACATTCAGGTCTTTGGAGATGGACTTGTAGCCTTGAGATTGCTCATGCTTCCTCACAATTTGGTTTCTCAAGTCCTTTGGTCTTCTTTCTTTTCTCCATGCTCAATGTGGTACACACAAGGACACAGGACAGAGGGTGAGTCAACTTTAATCCATGTCAACTGGCTGCAAGTGTGATTTACTTATTGCCAACACATGTTAGGTGCCACAGGTAAGTTACAGGTGCTGCTAATTACACAAATTAGAGAAGCATCACATGATTTTTTGAACAGTGCCAATACTTTTGTCCACCCTCTTTTTTATGTTTAGTGTGGAATTATATCCAATTTGGCTTTAGGACAATTCTTTTTGTGTTTTTTCATTTAAGACAAATTAAATTAAGATAATACCAAAGAATTCGTGTGTGCAATCATTTTCAGGAAGAAATTGAGTATTATCTGACAGAATTGCAGGGGTGTCAATACTTTTGGCCACAACTGTAGTCATGTTCTTGTAATCTACAAGTGTACAAAGGTATTACACATTCACCATGGGACAAGTAGGCCTCAGCACCTTCAAACATCAGGGCTGATCTTTAGTCCCAGCCCGGCCCTGCCTGACACTATGACGACACTGGGATCATAGTACGTGCATGTGCCGCAGAGATGGTGTGTAACTCACCTCAGATGGGTTCCCTGCTACAAGTGTAGTTTCTTCTTCTGCAAAATGTGTGTCTCACAGCTTATTAAGACACTGCAGTGGGTGGCTCATTCATATATTGTTTCTTCTTTTTTTTTTTTTTTGATTGGTGAGCCACTTTATTAATTATAATACACTAGATGGTGGCCTGATTCTATCACATCGGGTATTCTAGAGTCTCTGTTAAAATAAAACAGAGATATGCTCACCTTCCGACGGCCCCCGGACTCTTTCTCTCCGCTCACCACGTTCCCGGAATCTTCTGGTCCCAGTAATGCTTAGCGCGAAACACCGCTGATGACGGCGCGCTCACGTGAGAGTGACGTCATCTCCTGCCCTTCTTGCTAAGCGTTACTGGGACCGGAAGATGCCGGGAGCGTGGTGAGAGGCGGGACAGAATCCGGGGGCCGTCGGAAGGTGAGTATATAACTATTTTTTATTTTAACAGAGACTCTAGAATACCCGATGCGATAGAATCGGGCCACCATCTAGTGTATTATACTCCTGCTACACCCAGAGCTGCTGTCACTGTTCTGCTGTTACCCAATGTATTGTACTCCAGTTACAGCCAGAGATGCAGTCACTGTTCTGCTGTTACCTAATGTATTGTACTCCAGTTACACCCAGAGCTGCAGTCACCGTTCTGCTCTTACCTAATGTATTATACTCCTGTTACAGCCAGAGCTGCAGTCACTGTTCAGATCTTACGAAATGTATTGTACTCAAGTTACACCCAGAGCTGCAGACACTGTTCTGCTCTTACCTAATGTATTGTACTCCAGTTACATCCAGAGCTGCAGTCGCTGTTCTGCTGTTACCTAATGTACAGTGGGGCAAAAAAGTATTTAGTCAGTCAGCAATAGTGCAAGTTCCACCACTTAAAAAGATGAGAGGCGTCTGTAATTTACATCATAGGTAGACCTCAACTATGGGAGACAAACTGAGAAAAAAAAATCCAGAAAATCACTGTCTGTTTTTTTATCATTTTATTTGCATATTATGGTGGAAAATAAGTATTTGGTCAGAAACAAGCAATCAAGATTTCTGGCTCTCACAGACCTGTAACTTCTTCTTTAAGAGTCTCCTCTTTCCTCCACTCATTACCTGTAGTAATGGCACCTGTTTAAACTTGTTATCAGTATAAAAAGACACCTGTGCACACCCTCAAACAGTCTGACTCCAAACTCCACTATGGTGAAGACCAAAGAGCTGTCAAAGGACACCAGAAACAAAATTGTAGCCCTGCACCAGGCTGGGAAGACTGAATCTGCAATAGCCAACCAACTTGGAGTGAAGAAATCAACTGTGGGAGCAATGAAGTTTGCTAGAGAGCATTTGGATGATCCAGAGGAGTTTTGGGAGAATGTCCTATGGTCTGATGAAACCAAACTGGAACTGTTTGGTAGAAACACAACTTGTCGTGTTTGGAGGAAAAAGAATACTGAGTTGCATCCATCAAACACCATACCTACTGTAAAGCATGGTGGTGGAAACATCATGCTTTGGGGCTGTTTCTCTGCAAAGGGGCCAGGACGACTGATCCGGGTACATGAAAGAATGAATGGGGCCATGTATCGTGAGATTTTGAGTGCAAACCTCCTTCCATCAGCAAGGGCATTGAATATGAAACGTGGCTGGGTCTTTCAACATGACAATGATCCAAAGCACACCGCCAGGGCAACGAAGGAGTGGCTTCGTAAGAAGCATTTCAAGGTCCTGGAGTGGCCTAGCCAGTCTCCAGATCTCAACCCTATAGAAAACCTTTGGAGGGAGTTGAAAGTCCGTGTTGCCAAGCGAAAAGCCAAAAACATCACTTCTCTAGAGGAGATCTGCATGGAGGAATGGGCCAACATACCAACAACAGTGTGTGGCAACCTTGTGAAGACTTACAGAAAACGTTTGACCTCTGTCATTGCCAACAAAGGATATATCACAAAGTATTGAGATGAAATTTTGTTTCTGACCAAATACTTATTTTCCACCATAATATGCAAATAAAATGAAAAAAAAACAGACAATGTGATTTTCTGGATTTTTTTTTCTCAGTTTGTCTCCCATAGTTGAGGTCTACCTATGATGTAAATTACAGACGCCTCTCATCTTTTTAAGTGGTGGAACTTGCACTATTGCTGACTGACTAAATACTTTTTTGCCCCACTGTATTGTACTCCAGAATATGTACAGGACTGTGCCTGTATAATGAGCGATGCAGCAGCGATGCCTTTAACGACTGTAATGTGCCTGTACAATAAGCAATGCAGCTGTGTTGCCTTGAAGACTAAGCAACTGTCGCTGATTGGTCGTGGCAGTTAGGCCGCAACCAATCAGCGAGGTGGGATTTCCATTACAGACAGACAGAATTAGACAATTATATAGTAGATCTGCGTTTGTGCTTAAAAAAAAATTAGTGTTATGCTCTTTATATATACTTTTCTAGTTATGATGTGTAGTTTTTGCACTGTATCAATGTATATTTTACATCACGTTATGCTTCATGGTGATATTATAATCCTCCATAATATTGTAAATGCACTTTATTGATTCATTGCTTCATGCTGTTATGCTTACCTTTACATATACATATATATCTTTTTCACTACATGAATCGCTTGACAAAGGCACTTTGGAACCAAAACTTTGCCACTGCACACATGAATTGACAAAAAGTTTGTTTTTTTTGCACTTTTTATACCTCTACTCAGCGCTGCCTATCTTTCTTTTATTTGTAGATGCTATTGTTATTGGGCTGTAACCAGTAGACTGATGCATGCTATTATTTTTTGAAACTTGTGCTGCTTCATTTCCTTTCTTTTTACTTAACCACATCTATATTTACTGGCTTTTTGTATGTCAGTCCTATTTCATTTTACGATGCGTTTTGGGAGTCTATTTTATGACAATTTTATCAGACAGTACACGCTATTATACATTTGTGGTAGTTGAAATTAATAGTTAAGTTTTGTTGCCTAGATTTTGTCATATCACTAGGGATGTCAAAATATGACATTTCATAAACATGGCTGAAAAGCACATTGTGGGAAATTTTGCAATTTTACATTAGTCCAGGCCAGCTCCGGCAACTTTTTGAAAAGTGCATAAAGATTAGTGAGGGGGCACGACCAAACGTGCTGGACAAATTTCAAGTTGATCATAATTTTATAATAGTAGCATAAATTATAACAGAAGTGCGATACAGTCCCCAACTGGACTGAATTTTATACAGTGGCGGACAGCAGCTGAAATATGGGCCAAATTTATTAAGAGGTGCAACAGCAGGGGAGCGACCTGGTTCCCCACAGTGCCCACACTGCAATGCAAAGTCCCCATGACTCTGGAGTGTGGATGACCACACAAACCCATGGGCACAACACCACAGCAACAATGGCTGAAACAGAGTGAATATCTGTTACCAACTAAATGAACAACATTCCATACTAACACAGTCGAGCTCACGTGGTTTTACCAACAGTCACTGTGGTTTGGTTCACTAGTTTTCATGAGTTTCATCATTGACAACAGCAGAACAACCGCAATTCCCAGACGGTTTTTTTTCGTTATTTAGTTCTTGGCCACACATTAAAAAACCACAGCCCAAAAGCTATGTCTACACGAACACTAATTAGTTCCCTACTTGTGTGATGCTCACAGGTGCCAATATATTCAAAATAATCACATTGAATTGTAGACTTGAATTTATTTAGCTTTCAGGTTAATATTTTGGAAGCAGACTAAATAAACTAATGAGTGGAGCATCAGCAGTCTAAAAATCATAATATTCAATGATGAAAAAAATCAGATTAGTAACAAAACACAAATATACAGTACAAAGATGCACCACGTCCTACTTATAGCTATACTTAGAAATCGCACACTGGTCATATCATTACAGGAAAGATGTATATTGTTGTACCGTGTTAGCCAGTAAATAGAAAAATATTCAGAATTGAGAGTCCTCAGTGGTTGATACCTTTTAATGGCTAACTGAAAAGATGGTAACAAGTTGCAAGCTTTTGAGACTACTCAGGTCTCTTCATCAGGCATAGACTAATACAAAATCTGAAGAGTCACATATTTATGCACAATAAAGCACAGAAAAAATGCAATAGATGAGACAAGTGACGTGAAGCAGAACTATGATTATGGGAGAGGGAGAAACATAAATATTGGACCAATTCATAGATAAGGAGTCCGGATGTTTTGTTGTCCTCTGATTGGGGTCTCCTAATGTGTTGGGATGCCCCCACAAGGTCTTCTGAGCAAATTCCTTAACTGTGTGGTCATATCATTTGCACAGTTCTTAGTTACCAACTATAACTTACAGTTTCAAGCTCATGCTTTCCCTGTGTCTGTCGTCTTGTGGACTGCTACTTGCTCTTCTCTGGATCAAGGTGCTGAGCATAGTGATGTATATCTTTGCCATCTGGAGTGTTTCAGATTTCGACAGCTTCTTTCCATTCTCACTCATTGGAATGACACTTCTGAGTCTATCGAATGCCACATTCAGTGCCAGCATCCTCCTCCTTTCCCTTGCGTTAGCTGCCAGTCGACGGTTCATCTTGAGCTTTGCTGAAAGAAGATTCTTTTGACTCCTTGGAAATCCAGTCTGTAATTTTAATGTATCACAAGTCTTCACTGCAAATTCAGTATAATGATCTGGAAACAAATGAGATGTATGATCTCTCTGGACTTGCATGCCATAATTACATTCTTCCGTTTTCCCAAAGGAACTATTCTCATAGTCTTTAATGAAAATATTGAAATCAGCTTCTGATTTTTCCTTTTTGTGTTGCGTTCTGTTAATAGTTGCAGGTGTCCCCGTCGTTTCTGCCTTCCAAACATTCCAGGCAACCCAATGGTCGCTTATTCTTTGAGCCAATTGTGGAAAGGTTGACCTGGTTGGTGTTAAGAGAGGATTTGCCATTGCTCTTGAATGTGTCTTTGCAATGAATAGTTCCTTTTAAATATTTTGGGTTCATTTTGTAAAAAAAAAATATATATTTGCAAAAACCTTGCAAATATTTCTTTTGTGTATAATTTGGCAGCGCGAATAAGATTCATCAAAGTGGCAAGCTGGAAATAAAAGAACACGTGTGGAGGGAATATGTGAAAGAGGTTAAAACTGAAGAGGCATGGAAGATCAAGGGAGGAAGCGTGGATAATGTGTCATTGAGAAAGAAAGTCCGGATTATTAAAGAAGTTCATTCAATGAGAATTTAATGCTCCCCAGGAATCAAACAGACATTAATCCGATAACTTTCAGTCTAATTGGATCAGTTACCCAAAGAGTCAAAAGGATTTGGATAGCTATAATAATTTTGACTTCATAAAGTCGTATTTCATACGGTGGAGGTGCTTTTCCCTTTGAGGACTGAAAGTTTATTGAACTGCTTTGGATGCAGTTTACAACCATGGGACAAATATGTCCATTGGTCGTCAAGGGGTTAAAAGTTGGTAGCAGATTCCACTGTATGTGGTATGTTTTTTTTAATGGTATAATAAGCAAAAAGAAAATAGTTCAGCTCACCGACCCACACATCTTGGTGGAGTAGGAAGAAAACGGTTGCAACAGCTAAGTATAAACTTAAATGAAGAAATAACTAATGTCCAACAATAGTCCTTGTGTTTTCTTAACCCTTTGGGCTAATTTTCCTCCTTTACCGAGAGTAATAACTTTTTTAAATTTTTCCATTGTTGTAGTCATAAAAGGGCTTGTTTTTTGGGGGGACAAGGTGAAGTTTTAATTTGCTAAAAGGGAACCTGTCACCAGTAAAAGCTCTATTAACTGGCAGATATGGGTATAAGGCTGGTTTCACATTCGCGCTTTTTAAGCGCACGCACGGCCGGGGGTAGCTCCGCCCCCGAGCCGGCTCTCTGCCCGGCGTGCCCGCCCCTTCCTTGTAGCGCCTCCTAGCGCACAGCGGCGCCTGCGATCGGCGCACCCTATCTTTAGCATAGGGTGCGCAGATCGTGCGCTAGTTGCGCTTTGACCTGCGCTGCGTACTTTTGACGGTGCGCCGTGCGCGCCAAAATCCGAAAAGTTTGATTTTGGCGCGCACGGCGCACCGTCAAAAGTGCGCAGCGCAGGTCAAAGCGCAACTAGCGCATGGCCTGCGCACGATCTGCGCACCCTATGCTAAAGATAGGGTGCGCCGATCGCAGGCGCCGCTGTGCGCTAGGAGGCGGCGCTACAAGGAAGGGGCGGGCACGCCGGGCAGAGAGCCGGCTCGGGGGCGGAGCTACCCCCGGCCGTGCGTGCGCTTAAAAAGCGCGAATGTGAAACCAGCCTAATCTGCAGGTTAATAGTGTTATTAAGCTGCCCGGCGCCTGCACTTCGCTGAATACTCCAGGGAGAAAATGAGCTTTATTCTCCCCAGCAGTCATGGACAGAGGCGGCACCGATGCAGGTTCAGTCATTGCTCCGAGTATACAGAGAGGCAGTTGTAAGCACGCCCCCGGCTCTGACTGACAGCCGGACTCAATGCAGAGTCATTGTCAGTCAGAGATGGAGGTGTTATTACAGCGCCATTCCGTATACTAACAGCAGTGACTGAACCAGAGCTGGCACCGCCCCCTTGACTGAAACCGAACGCTACCAGGAGGAATAAAGTTCATTTTCTCCCCGCAGTGGTCGGCTAGGAGCATGCACCGGGCAGGTTAGTAATGCTATTAATGTGCAGATTAACCCCATATCTACAGGTTAATGGCACTTTTTGCTGGCGACAGGTTACTATTAATGTTGTAATAGAGATTTTTTTCTCAGTTTTTCAGTATGTGTGGTGAAATTGTATGAAAACAGAGGTCTGCCATTGTTTTTTGGTATTCATTGTGTAAAAATTACCTGAGAATATGATTCTCCACATCAGTACTATTGCAGTGAAACCAAATTCGGAAGTTTTTTTAAAATTTATTTTAATGATTGAAAAAAAAAAAACTAAATACTTGTATACAATAATAATTTTGTGGCCAGTTTCAGTGACTAATCACTTTTTTTTTATTTTTCCATTAATGAACCTGATTAGAGGCTTGTTTTTTCCTCGCTTTTATGAAATTTTTTACTGATACCTGTTACACCCGGTCCCTGTCCTGGCTCTGCACCCCGGTTTGCCTCTGCCCCCCATTCAGGGCACTCACCTCATGCCTTGCACGCTGTCCCTGTGCAGCAGCCGGCTCCATGTGTGTCCCATGCTGCTTCTCAGCGTTCAGCTCTCTGCCCTTCCCCCACCTCCTGGCATCCCGTCTGCAGGTCTTCAGCTAAAACTATTAGGGCACACGCGCGCTCCCCTGGCTTCTTAAAGGGACAGCGTGCATTTTTCAAAATGGGTAATTATCCAATGGCAGCACACTGGCTGCTATTTCTGGCCTCTCCTCCATAGGCAGAGTGCTGGAGCAACGAGTATCAATCATTGCTACATCCGGTTCTGTTACTAATCTGTATGCACTGCATAGCAGTCTCTGTGCCTTCTCTCATGCTGTCTCCACAGAATATCTGTATCCTGATAACCCTGGCTATCTCGGCAATCATCTGTGCAAACGCCATCCCGTTCCTCCAACAGCCAACCGAGTCCGAGGACTGTGACAAGGTTTCTGGAGCCTGCTATCTACCAACTACCCGGATCCAGGACCCGTCTCATTACGGACTCTGCTATTATTCCTGTTATCCCTTTTGGTCCCGTTGGGACAGCTGCCACGTGTCCGGGGTCTAACTGGAGGTAGTACCTGTGTCCTCTGGGTATTCCATTCCGGTCCTTTCTGAGGGACTTTACTATGGGTACCCGGGGCTCACTAGTCACGCCCCCTTCGGAACCCCCCGGACCGTGGTCCCAAGGTTCCGCTTTAAAAATAAAAAACGAATGTGAACTTCACCATCTCTGCCTCCGCTTCCATTCGTTACAATACCATTTTGCACATGACGTTTAAATCACTTATTGTTGTTTTATATTTTGTTAAATAAAATATTTATGGACATTATAAAATATATATGTATTTTTTTAATTACTAAACTGGAGGGTTAATGTCAACTTTTATATTTTTTTTTGCTTCTTAAAACTTTGTTTTTACTTTTCTAGCAGCATATCTAGTTAAATTGACATGTTCCTATGAAACCCAGCAAGAATTTTGGCTTCTTAGAAGGACCAACATGGCAGCAATATGAGCCTTCACCATGTCACCAGATGCCTGGTAATCCATTAGCAATTTCAGTCATGTTGCAGGGGGACTGATGGGAGCCTTTGCATGAGTGCATCGCCCCATTTAAATGTTGCTGTCAGTGATTGACAGCGGCATTTACATGGATAAACTGTAGCTATAACAGGCAGATGACAGTTGAAGACAAAGCTGACATCTGCCAGCTGTGGAGCTAGTTTGGCTCTAGATACCTCTATATGCCCCCGCACTGTGACTCTGTCATACAGTTATGTCAGAATGTGCAAAAGAATTAAACATCTAAAATGATTACAAATTATTATACAGAACATCTATAGATGTAATGTTTCAAGCTACAAACCAAAACTTCTTTTGATCGCTTAATCTACATTTTAACTAACAATTAACAGTCAAAATATCTATGGAAGAAGAGTAACACTAGGCTTTTCCTGTTTCTTTCTATACACATACTACTGGCAAAGATTATTTTTAGGTTGGTAGAAAGGGCACAGTAAGTTTATATATGTCACGGATGTGTCAGAGGGTACAGACCACTGCACTGCATCTGTCTGTAGAAGGTCTCAGTTGTTTGATTTGCAAACTAGTTTAATTTATCCGTGCTGTCTTTAGTATTACTGGGATTGACTAGCACTCATCCTGTCCTTCCCGATGCAGGGCTTATCGCCAGGGTCACAAAGGGATTAGGTATCCTGCTCGGCAATAATAGGGATGGTAGGATAGACAGGGTGACGTTAGTTCTGTCTAGGGGTCTCCAATCCCCCCTTCCCTAGTGTTTTGTTCCCCTTCCCTTCTCCCTTTGTGTTGAACTTAGTCTGACCTATACTGTGTGTGACATTATCACCCAGTGTTCACATTTGTAAAAAGGAAAAAAAAAGTGTTTTTTTCTGTTTGGGTTTTTTTCTCCTTTTGCTGGGTTTATGGATCCCATTGCTTTGCTGGCAGAGCTGCTGCAGTGGTTGTAACAGGAGGTGACTGACCTTCGTTCTGAGATCCAGCAGCGATGGCAGCGGTTGCAGGCTCCTAATGTTGGGGACGTTGTAGGTAGGGGGGGGTCCAGCTTGAACCTAAAATTGCCCTGGCGGACATATTTGCTGGGGATAGGGACAAGCTTTTTGTGTTTAAGGAGGCATGCAAATTGGATTTTAAACTGCGTCCTTAATCCTCTGGAGATGAGGAACAATGAGTGGGAATTGTTATTTCACTGTTGCAGGGGAAACTTCAGTCCTGGGTGTTTTCTCTACCACAGGATTCTATGTGCCTGCAGTCCGTGGCAGATTTTTAACAGGGCCCTAGCCCTGATCTATTTTGATACTGTCCGTATTTCCTTGGCTGAATCCAGGCTGCGTTGAATTCAGCAAGTGAATCAGTCAGTAGTGAAGTATAGCTCTGAATTCTGCAGGTGGTCTACTGATACTAAATGGAATGACCCGACTCTCAGAAGCCAATTCCTTCAGGGCTTCATTGAAAGGTAAAAGGATGCATTAGCAGTGTATGAAACTCCTGTGTCTTTGGAGGCTGTCATTTCCTTGGCTATTCAGGTGGATAGATGCCTGAGGGAGAGGGGGGAAAGACCACCTGCTTCTGAACCCTCTTTCCTGGACAAGATACAGGTTTTGGAGGAAAGGTCCGGGGGTGAACTTATACTTGCTTACTTAGAGGAACCCATACAGTTGGGAGGTGCATTCACGTTGCATGTTTCCCTGACATTTGCAAGAAAAAGGGTGTGTGTTTTGTTTGAGGGAAGAAGGAACATTTTATTGGGGCATGTCCGGCATTCCCAAAGCAAGAAGAGACATGATTAACCCTTGGAAACTTTGAGCTTTTGTCTCATTTTGACCTGACAGGAGAGGTGATGCTAGAGAGTGGGTCTGAAAAAATTTCTGTGTTTGTAGACAGTGGAGCTGGAGTCAGTATGGTGGATACTGAGTTTGCTAGAACTCATGGTTTTGTCTGCTCTACAGTAACTTGGCTAAACCTATTCCTATTTGCTCCATCAACTCAGCACCTCTTGCACAGAGAGCACTGACACAAATTGTTCATAACGTAAGACTGAAGGTGGGGGTATTCGCATTATGTAATAATCCCTTGTTATGTCTTGAAGGTTCCCCACACTCCAATGGTTCTGGGTTTGCCCTGGTTGGTGAAGCATAATCCAACTGTGGATTGGCAATCCAGAGAGATTGTAAAGTGCGGAGATTACTGTCATGATAACTGCCTAAACATTTCCCCTTCTGCTGTATCTACAGGGTCCTTTCTGGTATTTTTGTCTGACTTGGAGGACCCTGCCCCAATTTGCAGAAGGGGAGAAGGGGGTAGGCATCTCAACTTTGTACACTGCCCTTCAGAGAGGTTATTTGTGCCATCTTAATTGCACCACTAAGTAATTAGAGAATCTCATAACTCTGTATTTGCTGGCCACCCAAGTGGAAAGGCAACAGCCGACCTCCTTTTTTAGGTGTTTTTGGTGGCCGGGGTTGCATCGGAATGTGGTTGAACAAGTGTCTACCTGCAATGTTTTCGCAAGTTCTAAAGTACTGCATACCCATCCATTTGGCCCTGTTTCACCATTACCTGTCCCATACAGGGTTAGGGGAGACAAGTACAGTATAAATGTTTGATTGCCAGTAAATGCGTGCCAGGTCCAGACCTGTATGTGAATGACTTTGTGTGGCTGTGTACCAGGAATTTCAGGTTGACGGTTCCTTCCTGGAAGTTGTAGCCTCCTGCCCATCCTGATAAATCCTCCACCATGTCTTGGTGTCGAATAACCTAATGTAATTGTGAACATACTGGTGTGCCATTGGTAGTGACATAGTGCATGCTATTTTGGGGAGGAATTTTTTTGGTATATCAATATACACTCACTGGCCACTTTATTAGGTACACCATGCTAGTAAGGGGTTGGACCCCCTTTTGCCTTCAGAACTGCCTCAATTCTTCGTGGCAGAGATTCAACAAGGTGCTGGAAGCATTCCTCAGAGATTTTGGACCATATTGACATGATGGCATCACACAGTTGGCGCAGATTTGTCGGCTGCACATCCCTGATGCGAATCTCCCGTTCCACCACATCCCAAAGATGCTCTATTGGATTGAGATCTGGTGACTGAGGAGGCCATTTGAGTACAGTAAACTCATTGTCATGTTCAAGAAACCAATCTGAGATGATTCGAGCTTTATGACATGGCGCATTATCCTGCTGAAAGTAGCCATCAGATGTTGGGTACATTGTGGTCATAAAGGGATGGACATGGTCAGCAACAATACTCAGGTAGGCTGTGGCGTTGCAACGATGCTCAATTGGTACCAAGGGGCCCAAAGAGTGCCCAGAAAAAATTCCCCACATCATGACACCACCACCACCAGCCTGAACCGTTGATACAAGGCAGGATGGATCCATGCTTTCATGTTGTTTACGCCAAATTCTGACCCTACCATCCGAATGTCGCAGCAGAAATCGAGACTCATCAGACCAGGCAACGTTTTTCCAATCTTCTACTGTCCAATTTCGATGAGCTTGTGCAAATTGTAGCCTCAGTTTCCTGTTCTTAGCTGAGAGGAGTGGTACCCAGTGTGGTCTTCTGCTGCTGTAGCCCATCTGCCTCAAAGTTCGACGCACTGTGCGTTCAGAGATGCTCTTCTGCCTACCTTGGTTGTAACGGGTGGCAATTTGAGTCACTGTTGCCTTTCTATCAGCTCGAACCAGTCTGCCCATTCTCCTCTGACCTCTGGCATCAACATGGCATTTCCGGCCACAGAACTGCCGCTCACTGGATTTTTTTTCTTTTTCGGACCATTCTCTGTAAACCCTAGAGATGGTTGTGCGTGAAAATCCCAGTAGATCAGCAGTTTCTGAAATTCTCAGACCAGCCCTTCTGGCACCAACAATCATGCCACGTTCAAAGGCACTCAAATCACCTTTCTTCCCCATACTGATGCTCGGTTTGAACTGCAGGAGATTGTCTTGACCATGTCTACATGCCTAAATGCACTGAGTTGCCGCCATGTGATTGGCTGATTAGAAATTAAGTCTTAACACACAGTTGGACAGGTGTACCTAATAAAGTGGCCAGTGAGTGTATAATTGGTTTGTCTTCCACATTGCTATTTAGGTTTATTTTAAGGCAATAAGTGTTTAGTGATTTGCATTAGTGTTGCTTATGCTATAATATACCTTTTTGATAGCTTGCCATTTGAACAGTTTTTGGATACTCTTGTATGCCCCCACTTTTTCATATGAGAACTAATTTTAATCTTTGTATTATTTTTTCTTAGTATAGGGACATTTATCAAGGGAAAGTTTTTCAAGGCTTTCTGATGTATGCTGCATGTCTTTTTGCCTCCGAGCTATACGCTGTTTCAGCTGTTAGAAGTATATTGTATATTTACATAATTGGATAAAAGGATCATTCATTTTTCATCCTTTAAGCATTTAACCTCCGTTTTGATGTTTGATTCAGTTTAGTGGAAAATTATTCTGGCAGTTACGCACACTACATTGAATGCTTTGTTCCCTAATGGGTCAAGTTTGCTAGTTCACTGCAACAAGCTTAGATAATTATTAATTAATAGTACAATATAATAATTCTTTAATAAAAAGAATGAAAAACTGCTGAAAAGCAGAAATGTTTGTGTGAATATACGGAAACAGCATTGTACAGTCAGGGGTGTACATAGAGATTGTGTGGCCAATAGCCAAAGTTCCAATTGGGCCCTCCCCACACACAATAAATAAATAAATTAATATTCACAGTGGTCACAGAAGAGAATCTATCAACTTTGCAGCCCTTACAAATTAATATTCTTCCCATTAAAGCCCCTTAGAATTCCTATGTATTAAGATACCCTTTACGTGGCCCTCAAAAAGTATGACGTTAACAAAACTGCCCCTCAAACACGGTATCATATTTTATTTTTTATGTTTTTTTGATCTTAGATATTTTTACTGTCACTATTAAGTCATGTTTTAATATCTTTACCTTCTGTGGATACTGGAATTTTTTTCCTTATGTAGGTACGTGTGTCGACCAGGGGGTGGTCCCTTTCGGCTTTGGAACAGATGGGAGACAGACGCAGAAATCCGTTCAATCAGGTCCAAATTTTTTTGGGTAACAAATATGAACCTAGCACTCAACTTAAAGGTATTTGTAAGGCAGTTTATTGTAGTACATGAAAAAAGACGTTTCGGTCAATGTGACCTTCTTCAGTTACATGTGGTATATAGATTGTGTAGAGCTTATAGGCATCTATCAGAAAGGACGATGGTGCTTTAGGCATTGAGGAGAATGATCTCTCTAAGGTAATGAGCTTGTCAGTATATAAGAGAGGGGCAAACGTGCCTCCAGATGCGGTGTCCGCCCCTCTCTTATATACTGACAAGCTCATTACCTTAGAGAGATCATTCTCCTCAATGCCTAAAGCACCATCGTCCTTTCTGATAGATGCCTATAAGCTCTACACAATCTATAAACCACACGTAACTGAAGAAGGTCACATTGACCGAAACGTCTTTTTTCGTGTACTACAATAAACCGCCTTACTAATACCTTTAAGTTGAGTGCTAGGTTCATATTTGTTGCTTTAACGGTTTGGGAACCTAACCTTAGCACCATCTTGAGTTGTGCTCACGGTGTTCTCTCCAAACTTTATTTGGTGTCCTCTTGACATCCACAGCAGACACAACAGCTTCTGCTCCCTGGCCTGAGTACCTGTCACTTTCCTTCAGCTTCTGTCCAAAAAGACCCCTGGGTTCCTTCACTGTGGCTGCCGTTAGGCCCATGGCCACAGCGCTTCCCCCGTCCAAGTCTGTCTGCTGCAACACCTACTCACTCTTGTCCAGCCGTCCTGTACCCCAGGCCTCCGTTAGTCACTGCTGTCCCGTCCTGCAGCTCTCCTCTCAGGGCCACCCCCTTCTCCTGGTCACCGTCTCTTTCTCTTCTGTCTTTCTCCTTTCTCACTTCTCTCTTCCTCTGGGGTGTCTGTCCTTCCCTGGGAACCTCCTGCCTTATATCTCCTCATTATGGAAATCCCCTTCTCAGTCCCGTAATTCCGCCCACCATGACTATGCAGTTTCCCCAGCCTAAGGCCTACTATTAAGTCCTTTTCTCACTGCTCTCTGTCTCCATCTTATGGCCAAAACCCGGTTACATGTCGTCCTGCACTAATTCCTAGCTGATAACCATACACATACAATAAAGCATAGTGCACATCATCCTTTACATATTCTTTCCATCTCAGACATGTCCATGGGTCAGTCCACCCCCTACACTTACATAGTATAATGGACGCCACTAGCCTTCCAAACAGTATAAAGGCCCACACATAGCCCTCCAAACAGTCTAATTACCCACACATAATCTCCAGAGAGTACAATGACCCACAAATAGCCCCCAAAACATTATAAAGAATCCCACATAGCTCATCAAACAATATAATATCATCCACCTAGTCCTACAAACTGCAAAATAGCCCCCACATAGCCATCCAAATAGTATATTGGTAACCCATAGCCCTACAAACAGCATAATGTCCTCCACGTAGCCCTCCAAATAGCATAATGGCCCCTACATAGCCCCGCAAACTGTATAATAGCCACAAATAACCTTGAAAACTGTTTTAGAGTTCCCATACAGTAATGCAAATTCAAAAAGATCCCCCATGTAGTTCTCATGTAATGTTTCCACATAGCCCTGCAAACTGTATCATGGCCACTATATAGCCCTGAACTGAAAACTGTATAATGACCCCCACATTACGCTGAAAACTATATAATTAATGCCACACGGCCCTGCGAACAGTATACTGGCCCCCACATAGCCCTGCAAACTCTTTTAGGTCCCACACATAGCTCTCTAAACAGTATAATGGTCCAAATTGATTTACAAAAAAAAGTAAACAAAAATTCTCCCCTTTCCTTGCTCCCCTGCTGCTCAGGCTCAGAAGCTGAGGGCTCCATCTTCCATCATTGCTTTCAACTGTATCGATATCTAAGATGCGGGTTCCCAGGTGGGTGGGCCCTGGAGATGGTGGAGGCACAGGGTCCCCTTAACTCACCAGCCCCGTAGCGGACGCGTGGCCTGCCGCTATTAGGCTGGTTTCACATTTGCGTCTGAGTGCACAGTGTTTCATCTACATGCGTCATGTGTACCTATCTTTAACATGGTGTATGCAGGGACATGCGGTTGCATCAGTTAGCATGCGTCTGTGTATGCATGCGTCGCTTTTCGGTGTCCATTTTTGGAAGTGGTAAAAAAACGCATTACTGTCTACGGGAACGCATGTGTACACAAGGACATGCATACGCATGCGTTCGATAAACATGCATTTTTCAAAATGTAAATAGAAATCCCATGAGACATGCCCATTTTTGTCTGATGCCATATCGAACGCATGCGCATAAACAACCCAAACGCATGCAAAAAAGAGTACTTACGCAAGCAAACGCAGCTTTTTTTTGACATCATGAGTAAGATGATGCGGATAAAAAGTGCTGCGTAAACATGCGTTTGCTTGCATTTTTACATGCTTTTGCAGATGCGGATGATACACTGCGGACTCAAATGCTAATGTGAACCTAGCCTTAGCGATACGCTACTGAGTACAGTCAATTCAGCTGTTTCCTTAACCCAACTACCTCTGGGAACCACATTGGTGCCTGAGATGAGAATACTGTTTAAAATTAAAGACAAATGGTTGTCACAAGACCCCTGTTTTTCCAATAGATGAAATGGGAATACCCAAATATTTTGAAAGAGAACAACCCAAAGGCTAATTGCCACTAAAGTTATAAAATTAGAGATGAGTGAATACAGTTGTGGCCAAAAGTATTGACACCCCTGCAATTCTGTCAGATAATACTCAGTTTCTTCCTGAAAATGATTGCAAACACAAATTCTTTGTTATTATTATCTTAATTTAATATGTCTTAAATGAAAAAACACAAAAAGAATTGTCCTAAAGCCAAATTGGATATAATTCCACACTAAACATAAAAAAGAGGGTGGACAAAAGTATTGGCACTGTTCGAAAAATCATTTGATGCTTCTCTAATTTGTGTAATTAACAGCACCTGTAACTTACCTGTGGCACCTAACAGGTGTTGGCAATAACTAAATCACACTTGCAGCCAGGTGACATGGATTAAAGTTGACTCAACCTCTGCCCTGTGTCCTTGTGTGTACCACATTGAGCATGGAGAAAAGAAAGAAGACCAAAGAACTGTCTGAAGACTTGACAAACCAAATTGTGAGGAAGTATGAGCAATCTCAAGGCTACAAGTCCATCTCCAAAGACCTGAATGTTCCTGTGTCTACCGTGCGCAGTGTCATCAAGAAGTTTAAAGCCCATGGCACTGTGGCTAACCTCCCTAGATATGGACGGAAAAGAAAAATTGACAAGAGATTTCAACGCAAGATTGTGCAGATGTTGGATAAAGAACCTCGACTAACATCCAAACAAGTTCAAGCCGCCCTGCAGTCCGAGGGTACAACAGTGTCAACCCGTACTATCCGTCGGCATCTGAATGAAAAGGGACTGTATGGTAGGAGACCCAGGAAGACCCGACTTCTTACCCTGAGACATAAAAAAGCCAGGCTGGAGTTTGCCAAAACTTACCTGAAAAAGCCTAAAACGTTTTGGAAGAATGTTCTCTGGTCAGATGAGACAAAAGTAGAGCTTTTTGGGCAAAGGCATCAACATAGAGTTTATGGGAGAAAAAAAG
The DNA here is from genome assembly GCF_039654945.1 of Dendrobates tinctorius. Lineage (NCBI taxonomy): Eukaryota > Metazoa > Chordata > Amphibia > Anura > Dendrobatidae > Dendrobates > Dendrobates tinctorius. The sequence goes on from NW_027361708.1 coordinate 21,828,782, forward strand.
AGGCATTCAAAGAAAAGAACACAGTCTCTACAGTCAAACATGGCGGAGGTTCCCTGATGTTTTGGGGTTGCTTTGCTGCCTCTGGCACTGGACTGCTTGACCGTGTGCATGGCATATGAAGTCTGAAGACTACCAACAAATTTTGCAGCATAATGTAGGGCCCAGTGTGAGAAAGCTGGGTCTCCCTCAGGGGTCATGGGTCTTCCAGCAGGACAATGACCCAAAACACACTTCAAAAAGCACTAGAAAATGGTTTGAGAGAAAGCACTGGAGACTTCTAAGGTGGCCAGCAATGAGTCCAGACCTGAATCCCATAGAACACCTGTGGAGAGATCTGAAAATGGCAGTTTGGAGAAGGCACCCTTCAAACATCAGGGACCTGGAGTAGTTTGCCAAAGAACAATGGTCTAAAATTCCAGCAGAGCATTGTAAGAAACTCATTGATGGTTACCGGAAGCTGTTGGTCGCAGTTATTTTGGCTAAAGGTTGTGCAACCAAGTATTAGGCTGAGGGTGCTAATACTTTTGTCTGGCCCATTTTTGGAGTTTTGTGTGAAATGATCAATGTTTTGCTTTTTGCTTCATTCTCTTCTGTGTTTTTCCACTTAAGACAAATTAAATGAAGATAATAATACCAAAGAATTTGTGTTTTCAATCATTTTCAGGGAGAAACTGAGTATTATCTGACAGAATTGCAGGGGTGTCAATATTTTTGGCCACAACTGTATATTAGAGTGGAATTAAATTCTGTTTAAATTTTACAAAAAAACATATGGTATATGCCTAAACGCAGATATTTTTTAATACGCCTCTGTGGAGAATCTGCAAAATGCCACCCACTGGTCACCATTTTTCCGAACCATGAAAATGTTAAGAAAATATCTGAATAATTACATTTCTTGCCCCTCTATGTTACCAACACGGTAATCGTTGCATGTTCAGATGGCCTCCATTCACGCTCATCTCCTTGGGTCTTTCATGCTAGGGTGGGATCATCGGCTTTAATGAGGACCTGGGAAGGTTCTACACAAGCACACAAAAGGTCACAATGCGTGCCATGACCTTGCATGCACATGCGCATAGCCTCCCCCAGCCCCAATAAAGCCGGAAGGCCCAATCCAGCATGAGATGCCTGGGGATTTAAACATTAGCGGAGGGTGATCAGAAGATGCACCGAGGCCTGGATGGATGGTGGTGAGGTGCACAGGGGCTGGAAAAGTAAGTGGTGAGGAGAGTGTAAGAATTTTTTTATTTTAAATATCTTGTCATTATTATGCACTAGGATCTGGTGAGACCCCAGAGCATTATGACAAACATTAAATACCCAGAGAATAGCTTATCCATGAATTGAATTTCCTGGGGGAAAAAAAAGGAACAGGTGAATTCAATTTTTACCTGATCCACTCATCTTTAATTCAGTGAAACGTGAAATTGGTAAAACTTTTAGTGATAGTCATAGCTATATGTGACTATTCCTGGAAACTAAGCATATAGCCAGAGGCCATCTTTCAGTCACTTCTGAAGTTCATTTACTGTTCGTTAGGGGGATTATACTGTGCTAGGCACAGATATAAAGCTCTGTTGGTGGCAGATCTATTTTGGATGCAAATAAGGGGGTTTTGACAGGTTGGCTTCATTTGCTTAACAAGCTGAACAAGCATAAAGCCAAGGATGAGCAAATGTGGAGATCAAACAGACTCAAATCAAGTGATGCCAAATGGTCCCTTTAGGGATAAGAACTTGAAACAAACAAACTGCACATGCCAGTAACTTACACTGCCAGTTACGTCTGAGCTTTCAGGGGTGTGCAGATGTGTGGGTTATTAGTATTAATATCTAATGTAATGGCTGCTTGGAAGAGACTATCGTTACACAAGCTGACGGAGCAGCTGCAGCTTGGTCTTTGTGCTTTATTTCTGTATAAAACAAAAGCTGAAACTAAGTCAAAATTCAGTATTGTTAAAGTAAATGTGCAAGGAGTTATATTTAATTTTAGTCTCATTAATTAGATTTGAGCTTGCAGAAGATAAATAATATTGTTGGTGTTTTAAAAAATCCTGTAGCTATAGAAGTTTATTTTTGGTCACTTCCCTGAGGGGCAAACATAATATCTCTACACACTTCCATTCTGTATTGCCTCTATAGACAGTATAGTGAAGTACAGCAGAGGATATGTTACTATTTGGCATTATCTAGTTTTCCATCAGTTAGCATGGAGCACTAGCCATTAATGATAATGACCTATCTTGACAGATTCTGTCCTAGTCTATACAACAAAGCTGGATAAAAATCTGATCCAGCACACATATAGAAATTGATTCGTTTTTTTTTTAAAACCCTAGAAATGAGTGTCTGAAAAAGGCTTAATTATCCGTTTACACGGACTGACCAGCGGTTCTGCATGACTACAAATCGATAAACTTTTTTCGATTGTTGGCCGTATAATAACCTGTAAACACCGGCAGACCAAAGTAAAAGATGTCCACTGAGCAATCTGTGATAGATCTGTAGTAGAGTGCTCAGGGCAAAGAGGCTGCCATTGATCTCAGTAGTGCGTTTCCTGTATACACTGGATGCTGAGAAACATGATCTTTTGCTTTGCACATAAGATGATTTCACCTGATGAACAAGCATTTTGCTTGTTCCTTGGGTGAATAGTAGCTTGTTTATACTGAAATATTATCATGCTATTAGTAGGGATGGGCGGATCTTTGAATTTTCAGGTCTGACAGGTTGAGCCAAATGTTATAAAAAAAGTTTGCTTTGTGTACCAGAGCAGTACCTGAACTCGATCCCGAACCCGTGCCCATTCAAATAAATGGGGGGCTCAAACATCTGGCAGTTCCTATGCTGTCATCTATGTGACAGAGCTGCGCTTCTTCTGTGTGACAGAGTGTGAGCCAGCAGCTGTGACCAGCGGTGAAAAAGTTACCGCCGGTTAGGAGTTGGCTGATGACTACTACTGTCATCAGCGTACGCCTGGTCTCACTGATAGCATATGCCTGCTCTTGCTGCTGATGAGAGTATTCACCAGCTGGCACCTGAGGATAATGAGAAATATGTCAGTGAGATAATTAGTGCAGTGCTTACTGTACATGCATTTACCAAATAAGTAAATAAAAGAAAAAAATGGAGAAGTGTGCAGCCCCTGGTTAAATTCTTCGAAAATCTTTATTTCATCCAAAATAAGATGGAAAAGTAATAATAATAATAATAATAATAATCTTTATATACAGTAGCGCCAACATATTCTGCAGCGCTTTACAGTTTAACAGTTTCAAAACACAAGTCATAAGTAACAACTTTAACAATACAGTAATTAAAGTAAAATAAGACGACCCTGCTCGTGAGAGCTTACAATCTACAATGAGGTGGGGGAGATACAAAGTACAGGTGTGTATTTACAATGATGTATTTACAATGATGGTCCAGCCATCTTGAGAACTTGGGGGACAGAGATAGTGAATGGGCTACATACTCACACTTGCACATAAAATGACTGCTTAGTGAACGTGATAGGCTGCTCTGAATAGATGTGTATTGAGAGAGCGCCTAAAACTGTGCAGAGTGTGGATAGTCCTAATTTCTTGTGTTAGAGCATTCCAGAGGATTGGCGCAGCGCGGGAACAGTCTTGGAGTCGGGAGTGGGAGGTGCGGATTAGTGCAGAGGTTAGTCGAAAGTCTTTTGCAGAGCGCAGCAGTCGGCTAGGCTGATAGACAGAAATGAGGGAGGAGAAGTAGGGGGGTGCTGCACTGTGGAGAGCTTGGTGGCTGAGAACAAGTACTTTGAATTGGATCCTATAATGAATAGGCAGCCAATGTAAGGACTGGCGAAGAGCAGACGCGTCCGAGTACCAATTAGCCAGGTAGATGACCTTGGCTGCTGCATTAAGTATGGACTGGAGAGGGGAAAGTCGAGTAACGGGGAGGCCAATTAATAGAGCGTTGCAGTAATCCAGGCGGAAGTGGATCAATGCTACAGTGAGGGTTTTTGTTGTTTCCATGGTGAGGAAAGGGCGAATTCTGGAGATGTTCTTTAGGTGTAGGTGGCAAGAGCGGGCAAGACATTGTATATGGGATGTCAAGGAGAGGTTGGTGTCAAACATAACACCCAGACAGCGTGCCTGCTGCCGGGGTGTTTTTATGGTGCCACCCATGGAGAGGGAAATGTCAGATTTAGGGAGGTTAGTAGATGGCGGGAGCAGAAGAAGATCAGTTTTTGAGAGGTTTAAGTTTCAGATAAAGAGCGGACATGACGTTGGAGACTGCGGACAGGCAGTCACTGGCGCTCTGTAGAACAGCGGGGGTAAGGTCGGGGGATGACGTATATAGTTGTGTATCATCAGCATAAAGATGGTACTGAAAGCCAAATCTGCTGATGGTCTGTCCAATTGGGGCCGTGTAGAGAGAGAAGAGAAGGGGGCCAAGGACTGAGCCCTGAGGTACACCGACAGCGAGAGGAAAAGAAGATGACGAGGAGCCAGCAAACAAAACACTGAAGGAGCGGTCAGAGAGATAGGAAGAGAACCAGGAGAGAGCAGTGTCCTTAATGCCTAGTGACTGAAGCCTATGGAGTTGGAGACGGTGGTCAACAGTGTCGAAAGCTGCAGAAAGGTCGAGAAGAATGAGCAGAGAGTGTTCACCGTTACGTTTTGCTGTCAGAAGGTCATTGGTCACTTTGATGAGTGCAGTTTCAGTTGAATGTAGGGGTCGGAAGCCAGACTGTGAAGGGTCTAGGAGGGAGTGAGTGTAGAGGTAACGTGTAAGGCGGCAGTAGACTAGGCGCTCCAAGAGTTTAGAGATGAAGGGGAGATTGGAGACTGGTCTGTAGTTGTTTGTGCAGGATGGGTCGAGAGCAGGTTTCTTTAATAATGGAGTAATGATAGTGTTTGAAGGAGGATGGGAAAATGCCTGAGGAGAGGGAGAGATTAAAGATTGTAGTTAGGTGAGTTGTGATGACTGGAGAGAGAGACTGGAGGAGTTGTGAGGGAATGGGGTCGGTAGTGCATGCAGTTGGGCGAGAAGGAGAGGAGTTTGGAGACTTCTTCTGTGATGGGATCAAATGTGGAAAGTGAGCCAGGGGAGATACAGGAAGGGATGTGAGTCACAGCACTTGGTGGTTGGGAGCGGATTTCCTGACGGATATTATCTATTTTCTCTATAAAATGGGAGGCCAGGTCATTTGCACAAATGTCTGATATAGGAGCTTGTCCTTTTGGCCTGAGGAGGGAGTCATAGGTGTCAAAAAGTTTCTTGGGGTTGTTGGCTAGAGAGGAGATCAGGTTGGTGAAGTAGGTCTGTTTGGCGAGGCGAAGGGCAGAGTTGTAGGTTCTTAGCATAAATTTGAAGTGGATGAAGTCTTCTGGTGTGCGGGTTTTTCTCCATCGGAGTTCAGCACTCCTAGAGCATCTTTGGAGAAATTGAGTTTGCAATGTGAGCCAGGGCTGTTTTACTCTGTGTTTGGAGGTTCTGAGGGTGAGGGGCGCTGCCTGGTCAAGGGTGGTTGTAAGAGTGTTGTTGTAGTGATGAACAGCCAGATCAGGACAGGAAAAAGAGGAGATTGGGGACAGAAAAGATTGTAGGGAGTCTGAATGTGTTTGAGGGTTAATGGCTTGTAGATTTCTGAATGTGTGATAGGTAGGAGTGTGCTGGGGTGGGCGAGGATTTGTGATGGTGAAGGAGAGAATGTTGTGGTCAGAGAGGGGAAGTGGTGAGTTATTTAAGTAGGATATTGAGCAAAGCCGGACAAAAACCAGGTCAAGGGTGTTACCGTCTTTGTGTGTCGCAGAGGTTGAGAGCTGTGAGAGGCCAAGAGAGGTGGTTAGTAGAATTGAGTGAAACGGGTCGAAAAATTTCAAAAGTCGCCGACTTTTGGCAAAGTCGGGTTTCATGAAACGAAACCCGACCCTAGGATGAGGTCGGCCACGAGGTCGGTGACTTACGCGCCAAAGTCGCGTTTCAAAAGTTTGTTTTGCGCTCTTTTTCAGCCAATCAGGATCCACGGACACTGTGGGCAACGTGATGACATAGGCAGGGGTCACCACCATCTTTCAGAAGGGCATGCAAGTGATTGGCTTGCTTTGGTGGGCAACACAGGGGGTATAAAAGGGCGTGCACGCCGACCGCCATCTTACTTCTGCCGATCTCAGTATAGGGAGAGGTTGCTGCTGATTCTGTAGGGAGAGCGTTAGGCAGGGAAGAAGACAAAAAAACTGCTTCTGCTGCTAGCGATTTGGCCTGCACAACACACCAGTCACTGTGTGTGCAGTGCAAGGGGAGGCTATATTGTGGTGTATCAGTGGTGTTGGTTGTTGGGCTGCCTTTTAAGGCTTCCTGACAGGCTGGCATTGCTGTTTACCCACTGCTCCGCAAACTGCTTTTTTAAAAGCAATCCAATCTCCCTTATCCTCTAGTCACTTTTGTCACAGCTGTGCCATCGAGCCTGTCACATAGCGCTCAGATATTCATTGGGCCTCACACAATCCAAAAGTGTCCAGTGTCCAAAAGTGTGTGCAGAGATTCAAAATCTCCCTTATCCTCTAGTCACTTTGGTCACAGCTGTGCCATCGAGCCTGTCACATAGCGCTCAGATATCAGTGGGCCTCACACAATCCAAAAGTGTCCAGTGTCCAAAAGTGTGTGCAGAGATTCAAAATCTCCCTTATCCTCTAGTCACTTTGGTCACAGCAGCTGTGCCATCGAGCCTGTCACATAGCGCTCAGATATTCATTGGGCCTCACACAATCCAAAAGTGTCCAGTGTCCAAAAGTGTGTGCAGAGATTCAAAATCTCCCTTATCCTCTAGTCACTTTGGTCACAGCTGTGCCATCGAGCCTGTGACATAGCGCTCAGATATCAGTGGGCCTCACACAATCCAAAAGTGTCCAGTGTCCAAAAGTGTGTGCAGAGATTCAAAATCTCCCTTATCCTCTAGTCACTTTGGTCACAGCTGTGCCATCGAGCCTGTCACATAGCGCTCAGATATTCATTGGGCCTCACACAATCCAAAAGTGTCCAGTGTCCAAAAGTGTGTGCAGAGATTCAAAATCTCCCTTATCCTCTAGTCACTTTGGTCACAGCTGTGCCATCGAGCCTGTGACATAGCGCTCAGATATCAGTGGGCCTCACACAATCCAAAAGTGTCCAGTGTCCAAAAGTGTGTGCAGAGATTCAAAATCTCCCTTATCCTCTAGTCACTTTGGTCACAGCAGCTGTGCCATCGAGCCTGTCACATAGCGCTCAGATATTCATTGGGCCTCACACAATCCAAAAATGTCCAGTGTCCAAAAGTGTGTGCAGAGATTCAAAATCTCCCTTATCCTCTAGTCACTTTGGTCACAGCTGTGCCATCGAGCCTGTCACATAGCGCTCAGATATCAGTGGGCCTCACACAATCCAAAAGTGTCCAGTGTCCAAAAGTGTGTGCAGAGATTCAAAATCTCCCTTATCCTCTAGTCACTTTGGTCACAGCAGCTGTGCCATCGAGCCTGTCACATAGCGCTCAGATATTCATTGTGCCTCACACAATCGTAAAGTGTCCAGTGTCCAAAAGTGTGTGCAGAGATTCAAAATCTCCCTTATCCTCTAGTCACTTTGGTCACAGCTGTGCCATCGAGCCTGTGACATAGCGCTCAGATATCAGTGGGCCTCACACAATCCAAAAGTGTCCAGTGTCCACAAGTGTCTGCAGAAATTCAAAATCTCCCCTGTCCTATAGACACCTTGTACCTTGTTTTACATTACTATATAGTTTGTTGGATTTTGTCTACATTTCTACCAAAAATGAGGAAGGCTGGTGGAAGAGGCCGTGGAATTGGGCGGGGGTTGGCAGCTGGTAATGATGGTGTTGGTGGTGGATCTGATGGTAGTGGCAAGAGCAAAATAGGACCGAATGCAGGAGGTGTTGAGCCTGCGTCATCGTCTGGCTACATAAGGCCTCGAACGCTTAGTTTTCTAGGAGTTGGCAAACCGCTTTTAAAGCCAGAGCATCAGGAAAAAGTTTTGTCTTACATTGCTGACTCAGCCTCCAGCTCTATCGCCTCCTCTTCTTCAGTTGTAAAAAGTAAAAGCACTGAGTCGTCATTGGAGGCTCATGTTCATGAACCACACCTTTCCTTGTGTCCTTCACCCCAACCAAGATTGAAGGATGACGCAGGCCATACTACTGATTACTCCATGGAGCTGTTTTCACATACCATGCCTGGATTATCAAGTGAAATGGTGAATTACCCAGGCCAAGATGAATCTGACATGGAGTGCACTGATGCACAGCCGCTGATGGATGATTCTGCTGGTACATTCACTCAGAGCACTACATTGTCCTCGCAGTGTACAGAGCCAGATTCTGACCCTGATGAGACTCAGGTGCCCCTTCCCGCACACTATACCACCATACACGGTGACACAGAGGAAGGTGCACATGACATAGAAGAGGAGGTGATGGATGACCCAGTTGTTGACCCAGATTGGCATCCATTGGGGGAAGAGGGTGCTGCTTCCAATAGCTCAGATGAGGAGCATCCACAGCAGACATCGACATCGCAACAGCTGTTATCTGGCAGGCCCGGAGCACTCCAAAGACAGGTTCCAAACATCAAAAGAGTTGCTGGACAGCTTGTCCAGAGGGTCAAAAGATCACAGCGTGCTAGGCCGCAAAATGTCTGCCAAAGTAGGAAGAGTGCAGTGTGGCACTTTTTTGAACAAAATCCTCATGATCAGGCCAAGGTTATCTGTAAGAAGTGCGCAAAGACCTTTAGCCGAGGGAAAAATCTGAAAAATTTGAATACCAGTTGCATGCTTAGACATTTAACCAGCATGCACTTGCAAGCGTGGACACAACACCAAACCTCAAGTGCCACATGTGCAACTGATCACAACGAAGGTAGTCAGCAACGCTACATTGTTTCCCCCACTGTAAGCCCACCGGTTAGCACAGCAGCAAATGTTGAGGTGTCGTTGCAAGGCCACAGCAGTCAGGGAATCCCACTGTTATATCAACAAAAGACTGATTCTAGGCCATCAGAAAGAACACCAACTCCATCACCATCATCAACCCTCTCTCAGTCCGCCCTGTCCACCGCTACTTCCACCATATGCAGCTCTCAAGTCCAGCTCACCCTCCCAGACACTATGAGTAGGTCAAGAAAGTACTCAGTCTCTCATCCGCGTACACTGGGTTTGAACGCCCACATTGCCAAACTAATCTCGTTTGAGATGATGCCCTTTCGGTTGGTGGAAAGCACAGCTTTCCGCGAACTCATGGCCTATGCAGTACCACGCTATGACCTACCCAGTCGCCACTTCTTCTCTCGCAAAGCCATCCCAGCCCTCCACCATCATGTGAAAGACCGCATTGTCCATGCACTCAAGCAGTCAGTGAGCGGAAAGGTGCACCTCACAACTGATGCATGGTCCAGTCGGCATGGCCAGGGCCGTTACGTGTCCATCACTGCGCACTGGGTTAATGTGGTGGATGCAGGGTCCACAGGGGACAGCGGTGGTGGGACAGTGCTGCCTAGCCCACGGTATAGGAAACAGTTGGCTGTAGGCGTTCGACCCTCCTCCTCCTCCTCCAGAAGCGAAAGCTCGTCCACAGAGCGCTGTCGTACGAGCACTCCATCTGCAGCTGCCACTGTTGCACACGATGTGTCCCCCTATCGAGCAGCTAGTGGAAAGCGTCAGCAGGCTGTGTTGCAGATGATGTGTTTGGGCAACAGACACACCGCCGAGGTGCTGGCCGAGTACTTGAAGCGACAAATTGAGTCATGGCTGGGCAGTGTACATCTTGAGGCAGGCAAGGTAGTTAGTGATAACGGCCGTAATTTTGTGGCAGCCATAGCACTTTCAAAACTCAGCCACATCCCTTGCTTGGCTCACACCTTGAACCTGGTGGGGCAGTGCTTCCTCAAAAATTATCCGGAGTTAACAGCCCTGCTCCAGAAGGGGCGAAGACTGTGCGCGCACATCCGCCGGTCGCCTGTACACTCCGTTCGTATGCAGAAGCTGCAGCGATTGCTCCACCTTCCCAACCACCGCCTCATTATCGACATTGCAACAAGGTGGAACTCCACCCTGCACATGGTGGAGCGGCTGTGCGAGCAGAGGCAGGCAATAATGCATTTGTGGGAGGATACACGGCCAGGCACTTTGAGAGCAGACATGGAGTTGACAGGTGTGCAGTGGTCGAAGCTGAAAGACCTCTGTAAAGTCCTTCAGTGTTTTGAGGAATGCACACGGCTGGTAAGCGCAGACGACGCCATCCTAAGCATGAGCATCCCACTTATGCGTCTGCTCATGCAAACTTTGACGCACCTTAAGGAGCAGGCGTCTGCAGCCAATGTTGATGAGGAGGAAGAGGAGGAGGGAATCCTTGATGACATTCAGCCATTGTCTGCTCAGGGACCTCTCCTGGACGAGGTGGAGGAAGAAGAGGAGGAGGAGGAGGAGGATGATGGGGATGATTACTTAGGGGAGGAGGATGCATCTCGTGGGGCAAGTGAAAATGTTGGCGTGGCAAGGTCTGGTACAGGGTTTGTGCGTGACTGGAGGGATGTGGATTTGCCAGAAAGTGCTCCTCCACCCAGCACTCGCAGTGCATCATTGACACCGGGAACATTGGCCCACATGTCAGATTATGCCTTGCGGATCCTAAAAAGGGACCCCCGCATTGCCAAAATGATGAACGATGACGACTACTGGTTGGCCAGCATCCTGGATCCACGCTATAAAGGCAAATTACAAAACATCATGCCACAGGAGAACCTTGACCTAATATTGGCTAATAAACAAGCAACTCTGGTAAATCGGTTGCTTGAGGCATTCCCAGCACACAGCAGCGGAGATGGTTCTCACACGAGCCGTACGGGCCGGGGGCAGCTTGGCAGAGGTGTTCGTGGTGCACACAGCAGAAGTGGCGTTGGAGACAGGGGTTTCATGACAATGTTGTGGACTGTTTTTTCAAATACCGCTCACACAACTGGTAATACTGCATCGATGGAAAGTGACAGGAGACAGCAGTTGTCAACTATGGTTACAAACTACTTTTCCTCCCATATCGATGTTCTCCCTGTGGCAGGGCTAAGGGTCGTGTAATTGATGGGAGATATGTGTCTCATAAATGGCTTATCTCCATAATGTAAGGCAGAAGTAAAGCATACCAGATATTGTTATTGTTTTTGTTTGAAGGACCTGTGGTGAGGTCACAGTCATGTGACCAGTCAGCTGCTGGGAACGTGGGTGTGGCTACAGCCTTATAATGTGACCTGCTCCTGAACCAGGGAGCTGTATGTGGGGAGGACTACACCTCCCAGCATGTGCTGAGACTCGCGGTCTGAGTCTGCAACCACGAAGGTTTATGTTTTGTTTGCCTAAGCTAGAGGCTATTTTTGGTGATACGCTGTTTTATGGTTTATGACAGAAATAAACCTCATGAACTTTGGAAGAACCGGTCTCCTGATTGTCTCCCGCTGCACCTGAGCGAGTCACATCCCCACAATTGGTGGAGAATGCGGGCAGCGGTCCCAGCAGAGACTTGAGACAGTTGCTGCATGTCCTGGGTGAAGTTTGCAGCGGGGCAACAAGCATTGCCTGGAATCATGGAGGACCTCATGAAACACCTGGTCCAGTCCCAGGCACTGCAGCAGGAAACCAACAAGCTGTTGTTACAGCAGATCCAGCAAAGCCAGCAGGAGCAGCGGCAGCAGTTCCAGCAGAGCCAGCAGGAACAACGGCAGCAGATGCAGCTTCTGGCAACCGCCATCCAGGAGGGCAGGACGAGCGCCCCAACCCCAGGTCGGGCTGATGCCACCGACGTCGAGAAGGCGGTAAGACACGCATTACAAAAAATGACCCCTGAGGATGATGTGGAGGCCTTCCTGACTGTGTTTGAGAGGGTGGCTGAGAGGGAAAAACTTCAGCCAGAGCGGTGGGCGGAGGTACTGGCCCCTTACCTAACGGGGGAGCCCCAGAAGGCGTACTTTGACCTGACGGTACAAGATGCCAGAGAGTATCCCAAATTAAAAGCGGAAATTCTCGCACGCTTGGGGGTAACAATGACTACCAGGGCACAGCGAGTTCATCGCTGGGCCTATCACCGGGACAAACCCCCGCGCTCCCAAATGTTTGACCTGTTGCACCTGGTCCAGAAATGGCTGCAGCCAGAGTCGGCTTCCCCTGCACAGATGGTAGAGCGAGTTGTGATGGATCGGTTTGTGCATTCTCTGCCGAGACCTCTACAGACTTGGGTTGCCCAGGGTGATCCCCAAAATGCTGATGAACTGGATGGGCTGGTCAAGAGATACCAGGGGATGGAAGGTTCCTTGGGGAAGCAGCCCATTCCATATTGGGGGTCCCAGCAGGGGGCGGAGTCACAAAAAGGGGTGGTGCGTCCAAGGTCAAAAGGGGCGGGGGAGGCGGTGCCCAAGGTCCCCTCGGGTGTTATTTGCTGGAAGTGTCATGGGCCAGGACATATAGCGGCCCGTTGTCCCCAGACCACCGAGCAGATGGACTGCAGCATGGGACGCCGTAGTTCATACTACGCATATCCAGCTTGCAGTGTGAACTCGCTACCTAACAAGGGGCCACAAGCGTGTCCCGTGAAGGTGAACGGTCGAGCAGTAATGGCGCTTCTGGACTCCGGGAGCTTGGTGACCCTTGTGAGGGCCAGTTTTCCTCTAAACATACTCCCGGGTAAAAAGATTGGTGTTCGGTGCATACATGGCGATGCAAAGGACTACCCTATGGCTAGGGTGAAGATTGAAACGGCGCATGGCACCGAGTCGCATGAAGTTGGCGTTGTTCGAGACTTGTTGCATCCCATAATTATTGGCCGGGATTTCTGTCTGTTTTGGGATCTGTGGGGGATGGGTTCTGAGTGTGCTAGCAAGAGCAGGGAACCAATCCACCCCACTGAGGTATCGCCACCACCAGAGGCAGACGAGTTCCCTTTATGTGTCCTTGTTGGGGATGAAGAGGAAGGGTCCCCTGTACCTGACATCCCGGAGTTAGGGGTGGCTGGGGAGAATTTTGGGACTGCCCAACATAGGGACCCCACACTAAGGGAAGCCTTTAACAATGTCACCATCATTAATGGGGTTGCACAAGAGCCGGGAGCAGACACAAGGTTTCCCCATTTTATGTTGAGTGGGGAATTGTTGTACCGGGTCACGAAAATAAGGGAGGAGGTGGCAGAGCAGTTAATAGTACCAGGCCCCTATAGACGAAAAGTGTTGGACATGGCCCATTCACACATCTTGGGGGGACACCTGGGGGTGGAAAAAACCCAGGAACGGATTGTACAGAGGTTCTATTGGCCTGGGTGTCACCGGGAAATAGTAAACTATTGCAGGTCCTGCCCGACATGTCAGTTAACTGCCCCCACATCTCATTTTCGGAACCCTCTTGTGCCACTGCCCATTATTGAGGTGCCATTTGAGAGAATTGCCATGGACTTGGTCGGTCCCTTAGTTAAATCAGCTCGGGGCCATCAGTATATATTAGTCATCCTGGACTATGCCACACGGTATCCTGAGGCCATTCCCCTGAGAAACTCCTCTGCGAAGAGTATAGCCCGTGAGCTGGTCCATGTGTTTTCCCGGACGGGTTTGCCGAAGGAGATCCTGACCGACCAGGGGACACCTTTTATGAGCAAGGTGATGAGAGAATTGTGCAGAGTCTTGCAAATTTCCCAGCTGAGGACTTCAGTGTACCATCCACAGTCAGATGGCCTTGTTGAGAGGTTTAACAAGACCCTGAAGAGCATGCTGAGAAAAGTCATAGAGGAAGATGGTAGAGACTGGGATTGTCTCTTACCGTGTTTACTGTTTTCTATCCGTGAAGTTCCCCAGGCCTCCACGGGGTTCTCCCCCTTCGAGCTTCTGTACGGCCGGCATCCGCGAGGTCTCCTAGATATAGCCAAGGAAACCTGGGAAGCCGAAGTCACCCCCCACAGAAGCGTCATTGAGCATGTGGCACTGATGCAGCAGAGGGTTGCGAAGGTGATGCCCATTGTTAAAGAACATCTCCGCCAGGCACAAGAGGCTCAGGCCAGGGTTTACAACCGGTCAGCCAGAGTGAGGCAGTTCAATCCGGGAGACCGAGTTCTCGTGCTAATACCGACGGTGGAAAGTAAGTTCTTGGCCAAGTGGCAAGGGCCATATGAGGTGGTGGAGAAACTGGGAGACGTAAACTACAAGATCCACCAACCCGGAAGACGGAAGCCATACCAGGTTTACCATGTTAACCTTATCAAGCCGTGGCAAGATAGAGAGCCAGCGGTAACTCCGTGCTTGCTGGGCAACCTAGAAGGGGAGGTTGGAGCCGTTACCATAGCGGAGACTCTATCGAAGGCCCAGAAGCAGCAGTGCCAGGAGTTACTCCAGAAAAACCGCGACCTGTTCTCAGAGTTGCCGGGGTGCACGAAGGTGGTGGAGCACGAAATTCTGACCGAGCCACATGTGCGGGTGAACGTGAAACCATATCGTATTCCTGAGGCCCGGCGAGAGGTAATCTCCAAGGAGGTGCAGCGTATGTTGAAGCTCGGGGTCATTGAGGAATCCAAGAGCGGCTGGTCGAGCCCGATTGTCCTGGTCCCAAAACCTGATGGTGAATGGAGGTTCTGCAACGATTACCGGAAGCTGAATGAGGTCTCCAAGTTCGACGCTTATCCCATGCCACGCGTTGATGAGCTCATCGAGAGACTTGGACCTGCCAGGTACATAACCACTTTGGATCTGACCAAGGGATATTGGCAGATCCCCATGGCACAGGAAGCCAAGGAGAAGACGGCATTCTCCACACCAGACGGGTGCTTCCAGTATGTCCGGATGCCATTTGGCCTACAGGGAGCTCCAGCAACCTTCCAGAGGGCAATGGATAGAATCCTTGCACCTCATAAGCTATACGATGCCGCATACCTGGATGATATCGTCATCTTTACCCCGGACTGGGAGACTCACCTGGAAAAGGTCCAAGCAGTGTTTGACGCTCTAAGAGAGGCGGGGTTTACAATAAACCCGAAGAAGTGTGCCTTGGGGAGAGAAGAAGCCAAGTACCTCGGATATGTAGTGGGGCGTGGCGAGATCAAACCACAAATCAATAAAGTGGAGGCAATTCAAACATGGCCGAGACCTCTGTCAAAGAAGCAAGTTAAAGCCTTCCTGGGGATTGTGGGATATTACAGGAGGTTTATCCCAAACTTCGCCACAATGGCTGCACCTCTAACTGATCTGCCTAAAGGGACAAAGTCAGTGATGGTCAGCTGGTCCGAAGAAGCAGAGTCAGCCTTCCAAGAAATGAAGGGAGCTCTTTGTAAGCAGCCCGTTTTGGTGGCCCCAGACTTTAAACGTGAATTTGTCCTCCAGACAGATGCCTCAGATGTCGGGGTAGGAGCTGTCCTTTCCCAAGAGATACGTGGGGAGGAGCATCCTGTTCTCTACTTGAGTAGGAAGTTGACTTCTTGTGAGAGAAATTACTCAGTTGTAGAGAAGGAGTGTTTGGCCATAAAATGGGCAGTGGACACATTACGGTACTACCTGGTGGGACGGAAGTTTAGGTTAATATCCAACCATGCCCCACTCAGGTGGATGAGGGAAACCAAGGGCAAGAATGCTAGGGTCACCCGCTGGTTCTTAGCCCTACAAGACTTCAGTTTCCATGTAGAGCATAGGGCCGGGAAGCTACATGGGAATGCCGATGCCCTCTCCAGAATCCCTTGCCTGGTAGGTGAAAGTGCCAAGCCCCACGGCTTTAGGCAGAGGGGGGAGGTATGTGGCAGGGCTAAGGGTCGTGTAATTGATGGGAGATATGTGTCTCATAAATGGCTTATCTCCATAATGTAAGGCAGAAGTAAAGCATACCAGATATTGTTATTGTTTTTGTTTGAAGGACCTGTGGTGAGGTCACAGTCATGTGACCAGTCAGCTGCTGGGAACGTGGGTGTGGCTACAGCCTTATAATGTGACCTGCTCCTGAACCAGGGAGCTGTATGTGGGGAGGACTACACCTCCCAGCATGTGCTGAGACTCACGGTCTGAGTCTGCAACCACAAAGGTTTATGTTTTGTTTGCCTAAGCTAGAGGCTATTTTTGGTGATACGCTGTTTTATGGTTTATGACAGAAATAAACCTCATGAACTTTGGAAGAACCGGTCTCCTGATTGTCTCCCGCTGCACCTGAGCGAGTCACATCCCCACATCCCACACAGGTCATTCCCCTTTGACTATTGGGCCGCTAAACTGGACACCTGGCCTGAATTGGCCCAAAATGCCTTACAGGAGCTCGCTTGCCCAGCTGCAAGTGTGCTATCGGAAAGAGTCTTCAGTGCAGCTGGATCAATCCTGACAGAAAAAAGGACCCGTCTGTCAACCCAAAATGTGGATGATCTAACCTTCATTAAAATGAACCATGCATGGGTTTCCAAGGATTTTGTCCCACCTTCCCCTGATGACACATAGGGTGACAGAAAAATGGCTTGCTTTGGTCCACCTCTTCCTGGGACTTCACCTATTTCGCCTTTTGCATCAGCTGAATGTCCAACATCAACATATGCCACTTTCTAAAACTCCCTAACTGTGCTGCCTCCCCCCCCATGGCTGGGGTCACCACCTAGCGCACGACACGGTGCGAGTGCCGTTGCCCTGGACAGGTGGGTAGGCCGACTCTTGGGCGCGGGCACTGGCACAGGGTCCCTCATAGTGCAATCAAGTGTCTCTGACGGTGGTGGTGCACACCCGCCGTCAGACACACCGCCGTACTATGAGGGGCCCAGTGCCAGTACCGACGCCCACGAGTGGGCCCCCCTTGCTTGGGCAGGGCCCCAGCATTTGCAATCTTTACCTCTCCCTGCTCCTCCGCTGTGTAATCTGGGCCGTCAAATCCATACTGTGCCTGACACCGTCTGAGCCTGCCTCCTGATGTATAGACATATATTTTGAATGTGTACGCTATCCATACATGTTATCCGGGGAAACGGTACCCTTTCTAACCTTTGTGCAATCACGTGCAATCCATACTGGGCCTAACACCGTCTGAGCCTGCCTCCTGATGTATAGACATATATTTTGAATGTGTACGCTATCCATACATGTTATCCGGGGAAACGGTACCCTATCTAACCTTTGTGCAATCACGTGCAATCCATACTGGGCCTAACACCGTCTGAGCCTGCCTCCTGAGACATATATTTTGAATGTGTACGCTATCCATACATGTTATCTGGGGATACGGTACCCTTTCTAACCTTTGTGCAATCACGTGCAATCCATACTGGGCCTAACACCGTCTGAGCCTGCCTCCTGAGACATATATTTTGAATGTGTACGCTATCCATACATGTTATCTGGGGATACGGTACCCTTTCTAACCTTTGTTCAATCACGTGCAATCCATACTGGGCCTAACACCGTCTGAGCCTGCCTCCTGATGTATAGACATATATTTTGAATGTGTACGCTATCCATACATGTTATCCGGGGAAACGGTACCCTTTCTAACCTTTGTGCAATCACGTGCAATCCATACTGGGCTTAACACCGTCTGAGCCTGCCTCCTGATGTATAGACATATTTTGAATGTGTACGCTATCCATACATGTTATCCGGGGAAACGGTACCCTTTCTAACCTTTGTGCAATCACGTGCAATCCATACTGGGCCTAACACCGTCTGAGCCTGCCTCCTGATGTATAGACATATATTTTGAATGTGTACGCTATCCATACATGTTATCCGGGGAAACGGTACCCTTTCTAACCTTTGTGCAATCACGTGCAATCCATACTGGGCCTAACACCGTCTGAGCCTGCCTCCTGAGACATATATTTTGAATGTGTACGCTATCCATACATGTTATCCGGGGAAACGGTACCCTTTCTAACCTTTGTGCAATCATGTGCAATCCATACTGGGCCTAACACCGTCTGAGCCTGCCTCCTGAGACATATATTTTGAATGTGTACGCTATCCATACATGTTATCCGGGGAAACTGTACCCTTTCTAACCTTTGTGCAATCACGTGCAATCCATACTGGGCCTAACACCGTCTGAGCCTGCCTCCTGATGTATAGACATATATTTTGAATGTGTACGCTATCCATACATGTTATCTGGGGATACGGTACCCTTTCTCACCTTTGTGCAATCATGTGTAATCCATACTGGGCGTGAGAACGGCTGGTGAGCTGTTAAGCAAGCTACAGCACCTGTGGTTTGCACACGTAAGTTTTTCATTTTTTCAGGAATGACGGTTAGGCCTAATTCCGGAACTGCGGTTGACCTGCACTTACTGGGAAATCATTGTTCGCGGGTAATAATTGTAATCAGTGATCCCCATCACTAACGTTGTTCAATGGGTTATCTGCACCTGTAAGCGACAAACGCTGGCCTTTTCAGTGTAGCGCACATGCAGCCACGGACATGTAAGGGCATGACACACCAGTTATTGGCCAATCTCATGTGCCAGAGCCTCACGTGTCCCTCTAGTAAGCCGGACTCGGACCGCGGGGCATGACGGAGTCTCGTTCGTTAACGGAATTAAACTTGCAATGTGTGCATCTGTTCTGTAGCTGGCATGGTTGAGGTTTCCCAGGTGGAGTCGAATTTAACCGTAGGCTCCACTCCTGGTGGTGCCCTTCTGGACATTCCTTTAAGGTTCAGCTTTGCAACCATACTGCCCACGTAAAACAAACACTTTGCCTTCATGAACGCTGTTTGGAGGGTCATGACTCGTGGGAATAACGCCGCCCAATCAGTTAACCTGCTAGAGAGATCCTTCGTTGCTCCCAAGCATGACATCACACTCCCTAGGAAGAAGGTAATGCCACTGTGGCGACCGTACTCCTGGGGGCGACACAAGTGTACTGATGCCCAGCCACTGCTCGATGAATCTGCTGGTACATTGACCCAGACCACTACATTCCCCTCGCACGCTACACGACCTGAATCTGACCCTGATGAAACTCAGGTTACCCTTCCCATATACAGTTCCATCTTACACGGTGACAAAGAGGAAGCTGCAGATGAAAGTGCAGGTTCGGCCCACCCGCCATCAGACACACCACCGTACTATCAGGGGCCCTGTGCCAGTGCCGTCGCCAACGAGTGGGCCCCCCCTGCTTGCCCAGGATCACAGCACTTGCAAAGTTGAAATACTGTGCAGTGAGATGGAAGATGGGGACGACGAGGAGTCCAGACAAGTACAGGGATTCCCTAGCGAGGAGACTTATTTGATTGTTTTCAATGTTGGGACAGCAATTTTTGGGGAGCACTATACTCTGGAGAATGATAGATGGGGCCCACCATACACTGGAACATTCCAAAGGTGGACATCAGACACTGGAGCAGCATTTACAGGGCCCATTATACACTAGAGCATTAGAAATGGGGCCCATTATGTTTGGAGCATTATTTGGGCCCATAAGACAGTGGAGCTTCATCCATGGGGACCAACATATACTGTAGCATTATGTGGAGCTCATCATATACTGTTTCAAACATTATATGGGACCAATGATTCTGTATGGAGAAATAGATGGGCCTCGTCATGAGATGTAAAAAGTGAGGTATTTTTCATTGTACTATACCGCTATTTCTCTGCCGTATCGGAGCATGATGAGTTGTGGTATGTGATAAAGGGGCGCTCTTTCGCCCAGGGCACATGAAAACCTGCAGCCAGCCCCCCCCCCCCACAACTTTAGCCAAATAACCCCCATTTTTCAGTGCGTAACTTGTATTATGAAGTTAATTAAGGTTGACAAGCTTAAGTAAGAAGAATTGATGCTTTTGGCATTCAAATGGGCACTGTAGGTGTGTTTCCTGTCCTCCTCTCACTGCCGACTTTTATTCCCCATTGACTTACATTGGGTTTCGTGTTTCGGGACGACCCCGACTTTTCCCTATAATCGGACGATCTTGCTCGACCCGACTTTTGGAAAAGTCGGGTTTCACGAAACGAAACGCGACCCTAAAAAACCAAAAGTCGCTCAACTCTAGCGGTTAGTGATAGAAGCTGGGATGCAGATGTGGAAGTAGGGCTGTTAATGGGGATGTTGAAGTCTCCCAGGATAAGAGATGGTAGTTCTGAGGACATGAAGTGCGGCAGCCAGGCTGAAAAGTGATCAAGGAAGTGGGTGAGCCTGGGGGCCGGTATATGACCGCTACTCTGAGGGAGAGGGGACGGAGAGCTTGATGGTATGTACCTCAAAAGAAGGGAATGAGAGTGATGGAACTGGGGGGATGACCTGGAAAGTGCATTGTGGGAACAGGAGTATGCCGACTCCACCATCAGGTCTGCTTGTGGGTCTCGGGGATTGAGTGAATTGTAAGCCACCATAGGAAATGGCAGCAGGAGAGACAGTGTCAGAATCCTGAATCCAGGTTTCAGTGAGGGCCAACAGATTAAGAGAGTTGTTCAGAAAGTACTTTTGCAGGAATGGAAGCTTGTTACATACAGACCGTGGATTCCATAGGGCACAATTGAAAGATGAAGATGAAGGAGTTAAAGTAATATTAATCCCTTAAGCCCCAAGGGTGGTTTGCACGTTAATGACCAGGCCAATTTTTACAATTCTGACCACTGTCCCTTTATGAGGTAATAACTCTGAAACGCTTCCATGGATCCCAGTGATTCTGACAATGTTTTCTTGTGACATATTGTACTTCATGTTAGTGGTAAAATTTCATTCAAATAACTTGCGTTTATTTGTGAAAAAAAACGGAAATTTGGTGAAAATTTTGAAAATTTCGCAATTTTCCAACTTTGAATTTTTATGCCCTTAAATCACAGAGATATAGCACACAAAAAACTGAATAAGTAACATTTCCCACATTTACTTTACATCAGCACAATTTTGAAACCAAAAATTTTTTTTGCTAGGAAGTTATAAGGGTTAAAAAAAAAGTTGACCAGCGATTTCTCATTTTTGCAACACCATTTTATTTTTACGGACCACATCACATTTGAAGCCACTTTGAGGGGTCTATATGATAGAAAATACCCAAAAGTGACACCATTCTAAAAACTGCACCCCTTAAGGTGCTCAAAACCACATTCAAGAAGTTTATTAACCCTTTAGGTGCATCACAGGAATTTTTTGAATATTTAAAAAAAAATGAACATTTAACTTTTCTTTACTAAAAAAATACTTCAGGTTCAATTTTTTTTAATTTACCAAGGGTAACAGGAGAAATTGGACTGCAAAAGTTATTGTGCAATTTGTCCTGAGTACGCCGATACCTGATATGTGGGGGGAACCACTGTTTCGGCGCATGGCAGACCTCAGCAGGGAAAGAGCGCCATTTGACTTTTTCAATGCAAAATTGGCTGGAATTGAGATCGGACGCCATGTCGTGTTTGGAGAGCCCCTGATGTACCTAAACAGTGGAAACCCCCCCAAGTGACCATATTTTAGAAACTAGACCCCCCAAGGAACTTATCTAGATATGTGGTGAGAACTTTGAACCTACAAGGGCTTCACAGAAGTTTATAACATACAGCCGTACAATTAAAAAATCATATTTTTTCCACAAAAATGATCTTTTCACCCCCAATTCTTATTTTTCCAAGGGTAACAGGACCCTAAAAGATATTGTGCAATTTGTCCTGAGTGCGCTGATACCCCACATGTGGGGGTAAACCACTATTTGGGCGCACGGCAGAGCTCAGAAGGGAAGCAGAGCCATTTGGTGTTTTTGGCTGGAATTGAGATCGGACACCATGTCGCGTTTGGAAAGCCCCTGATGTACCAAAACAGTAGAAACCCCCCACAAATGACACCATTTTGGAAACTAGACCCCCCAAGGAACTTATCTAGATGTGTGGTGAGAACTTTGAACCCACAAGGGCTTCACAGAAGTTTATAACATACAGCCGTACAATTAAAAAATCATATTTTTTCCACAAAAATGATCTTTTCACCCTCAATTCTTATTTTTCCAAGGGTAACAGGACCCTAAAAGATATTGTGCAATTTGTCCTGAGTGCGCTGATACCCCACATGTGGGGGTAAACTACTATTTGGGCGCATGGCAGAGCTCGGAAGGGAAGCAGAGCCATTTGGTGTTTTTGGCTGGAATTGAGATCGGACACCATGTCGCGTTTGGAAAGCCCCTGATGTACCAAAACAATAGAAACCCCCCATAAATGACACCATTTTGGAAACTAGACCCCCCAAGGAACTTATCTAGATGTGTGGTGAGCACTTTGAACCCCCCAGTGCTTCACAGAAGTTTATAACGCCCGTGCGTGAAAATACAAAAATCGTATTTTTTCCACAAACATGATCTTTTATTCACCAATTTTTTCATTTTCCCAAGGGTACAAGGAGAAATTGGACCCCAAAAGTTGTTGTCCAATTTGTCCTGAGTACGCTGATACCTCATATGTGGGAGAAAACTACTGTATGGACACACGTCGGGGCTCGGAAGGGAAGTAGTGACGTTTTGGAATGCAGACTTTGATGGAATGGTCTGCGGGTGTCATGTTGCTTTTGGAGAGCCCCTGATGTACCTAAACAGTGGAAACCCACCACAAGTGACCCCATTTTGGAAACTAGACCCCCTAAGGAACTTATCTAGATGTGTGGTGAGCACTTTGAACCCCCCAGTGCTTCACAGAAGTTTATGACGACCGGGCGTGAAAATAAAAATATCGTATTTTTTCAACAAACATCATCTTTTAGTACCCATTTTTTTTATTTTCCCAAGGGTAACAGGATAAATTGGACCCAAAAAGTTGTTGTCCAATTTGTCCTGAGTACGCTGACACCCCATATGTGGGAGAAAACTACTGTATGGGCACACGTCGGGGCTCGGAAGGGAAGTATTGACGTTTTGGAATGCAGACTTTGATGGAATGGTCTGCGGGTGTCATGTTGCCTTTGGAGAGCCCGTAATGTACCTAAACAGTGGAAACCCCCCACAAATGACCCCATTTTGGAAACTAGACCCCCTAAGGAACTTATCTAGATGTGTGGTGAGAACTTTGAACCCCCAAGGGCTTCACAGAAGTATATAATGCCCAGGCATGAAAATAAAAAAATCGTATTTTTTCCACAAACATGATCAATTAGCCTCCAATTTTTTTATTTTCCCAAGGGTAACAGGAGAAATTGGACCCCCCAGTGCTTCACAGAAGTTTATAAGGACCGGGTGTGAAAATAAAAATATCGTATTTTTTCAACAAACATCATCTTTTAGTACCCTTTTTTTATTTTCCCAAGGGTAACAGGAGAAATTGGACCCCAAACGTTGTTGTCCAATTTGTCCTGAGTACGCTGATACCTCATATGTGGGAGAAAACTACTGTATGGGCACATGTCGGGGCTCGGAAGGGAAGTAGTGACGTTTTGGAATGCAGACTTTGATGGATTGGTCTGCGGGTGTCATGTGCGCTTGGAGAGCCCCTGATGTACCTAAACTATTGAAACTCCCCACAAGTGACCCCATTTTGGAAACTAGACCCCCCACGGAACTTATCTAGATGTGTGGTGAGCACTTTGAACCCCCAAGTGCTTCACAGAAGTTTATAACGCCTGGGCGTGAAAATAAAAATCATTTTTTTCCACAAAAATATTTTTGCCCCCAATTTTTTATTTTCCTAAGGGTAACAAGAGAAATTGGATCCCAAAAGTTGTTTGCAATTTGTCCTGAGTATGCTGATACCCTATATGTGGGGGTAAAACACTGTTTGGGCGCATGGCAGAGCTTGGAAGGGAAGGAGCACCGTTTGACTTTTTCAACGCAGAATTAGCTGGAATTGAGATCAGACACCATGTTGCATTTGGAGAGCACCTGATGTGCCCAAACAGTGGAAACCCCCCAATTATAACTCCAACCCTAACCCCAACACACCCCTAACCCTAACCCTAGCCCCAACCCTAGCCCTAACCCTAGCCCTAACCCTAACCCTAGCCCTAACCCTAACCCTAATGGGAAAATGGAAATAAATACTTTTTTTCAATTTTATTATTTTTCCCTAACTAAGGGGGTGATAACGCGGGGTTTGAGTTACTATTTATGGCGGTTTTTATGTTTGGCCGCTGTCGCACGCTAAAAGAAGCTTTTTATTGTAAAAATAGTTTTTGCATCACCACATATTGAGAGCTATAATTTTTCCGTATTTTGACCCACCGAGTCATGTGAGGTCTTATTCTTTGCGGGACGAGTTGACGTTTTTATTGGTACCATTTTTGGGCACGTGACATTTTTTGATCGCTTTTTAATCTGATTTTTGGGACGCAGAATGAACAAAAACCAGCGTTTCATGAATTTCTTTTGGGGGGGTGCGTTTACACCGTTCCGCGTGCGGTAAAATTGATAAAGCGGTTTTATTCTTTGGGTCGGTACGGTTACAGCGATACCTCATTTAGGTCGTTTTTTTATGTTTTGTCGGTTTTTTGCAATGAAAACAATTTTAGATAAAAAATAATTATTTTTGCATCGCTTTATTCTGCGAGCTATAACTTTTTTATTTTTTTGCAGATGATGCTGTGTTGTGGCTCATTTTTTGCGGGACAAGATGATGTTTTCAGCGGTACCATGGATATTTATATGCGTCTTTTTAATCGCGTGTTATTGCACTTTTTGTTCGGTGGTATGATAATAAATCATTATTTTTTGCTTTGTTTTTTATTTTTATTTTTTAAGGGGTTCGCTACAGGGGTTAACTAATGGTACTGTTTTATAGGGCGGGTCACTACGGACGCGGCAATACCAAATATGTGTACTTTTATTGTTTTGTTTTTTTTTTTATTTTCAAAAAATGAATTTATTGGGGAATATTTTTTTTTTTTTTTTTACTAATTTATTTAGCAATTATTTTTACACTTTTTTTTTTTTTTTTTTTTACTTTATTACATAGTCCCAGGTGGGATATCACTGTCCTGTGACAGATCGCTGATCTGTCACATCACAGATCACTGTGACTGATCAGCAATCTGTCACAGGCAGTTCTGCAGACTTCCTCATGCCTGCGCTTTGCAGGCAGTGAGGAAGTCAGCTCCCTACAGGCCCCCGAAGGCCCCCGTCGCTATCTTGGATCCGGGGGCCTGTAGAGAAAGAGCCCCCGGCAGCAGCGCTGCACATTGCGCTGCCGTGGGGGGCTCAGGGAAGCACGGAGGGAGCCCCCTCCCTGCCGATGCTTCCCTTTAACTCCCGGTACACCGCGATCGTGTTTGATCGCAGTGTACAAGGGGTTAACGTGTCGGGGCGGTCTGTGACCGCCCCTGACACATTGTGCCGGGTGTCAGCTGTGATAATCAGCTGACACCCGGCCGTGATCAGTGGCGCTCACCACGTGGGCGCCGCTGATCGCATTAGACGTACTATCCCGTCCTTGGGAATTAAGTCCCAGGGCACATGGACGGGATAGTACGTCTAATGGCAGAAAGGGGTTAATTAGATTATTTTGGTTTTGATATTGGGTAGGGTAGCGGTTGAGGTTGGAGGATGGTGGACCAGGGTTGGGGGAGATGTCCCCTGAAATCAGTAGGAGTAAGAACATAAAGAGCAGGTAGTTATTTGAAATGTTAGCAGTTTTTTTGTTGAATGTGTTTGGGCAAGATGGACTGAGGTTTTTCAGGAAGGTGAGAAGTGCATGGGAGCTGTACATGGGAGAGGAAAGTATAGAGGGGCTGATGTGTATGAGTGGTGATGGGGGAGGGATGGGGCGGTGAATGTGGATGGCAAGGGAATTACAGCAAAGTGTGGGTTACCTGACTCCTCTCCTGACTAACTGTCATGGAGTAACTGTCTTGCAAAGTAGGTCCCAAGACAGACAGAACGGAGAACAAGCAATGTGTTTCGAACAAGACTGTTCTTTCTCATAGGTTGTACAAAATGACAATAACATGGGATTAAATACACAGCTGACATGATTAACAACAAACACGTGTCAAGAAATAAAAATGTGTTACGTCGGTGAGTGGTAATGAAATGTTTCGCTGAAGAGGAGATATTACGATCGATATGATTAACATTACGGATGACATTTACATGTTCAAAAACGCATATTTTTAATTTACGTGAGGTGCATCCAATGTGCATGATATTGCAAATAGTGCATTTAATGATATAAATCACATTTTCGGTGTTGCATTTAATAAATTGTTTAATACTGTAATTTTGGTAGTTGTGGGAATCTTGAAAAGCGGTGCATTGATGTGCATGTTTGAAAGTTTTACAACGTTGTGCACCGCATCTAAAGAAACCCTTGAAATTAAGCCATGTCTGATTAGAAGAATTATTGAATAAACTACGTGAAAGTTTGTTGCCTATTGAAGGAGCTCTTTTAGCCACAATTGCACATACTGGACTAAGAATGGACGCAAGAGTATCATCTTCAAAAAACAAAGGTAAATACTTATAGATTAAAGGAGATAAAACAAAATAGAGAGGGGAAAAAAGTCCTTGCCAAAAACAAGCACAGGTGCTAATCAGTGGTAGTTCAAAGGGTGGGGGGATAAACAATAGTTAGAGAAAAACAAAAGTTGTGGAAAACAGCGAGCACAAGTGCGGACCAGTGATTTGCATCACTACTGATCAGCGCTCAGCAGCTGCAGGATGTACGCAGGGAGGTGGTGCAAAGGCAGTGGGAGGGGGGAGAAAAATGGGCAGGAATGAAAAAGTCCTGGAAACCAGCAAGTACAGACGCTGATCAGTGAATTGCATCACTGATCAATGCTTGACGGCTGCGGGATGCACGAAAAAAAAAAACTGCTAAAAACTGAGCAATCAAATACTGATCAGCAACCAATTAATGATTAGCGCTCGGCAGCAGAGAGAGGTAGAGGGGAAGAAAGATTAGGATGGATTAGGGAAAGATCAGGCAAGGATCATGGAGGTGTAGGGAAGGTGGACTGACAGACGGACCTGTCTGCAATAGGAGGGTAAAGGGTGTAGTGCATTGTAGGTGGACTGTTATAGTGAGAGATGGAAAACAGCTGGAGGTAAAGAGAAAGGGTGTAATAGTAGAGTTTGACCATTAGAGGGCAGTGGAGAGTGTATGGATAGGTCTAAACATCAGCCATTGGCTAAGAAAACTGTCAAGTCATGGGGGGCAGAGTTACCAGAAAGGGAAGGTTATAAAAGGTAGAGAGAAGGTTCTGGAAAGGTCAGTCAGCAAGGGGAGCACAGGAAACAGCAAGGTCTGCTGAGGAGAGAGAACAGAGCAGAAGCTCCAGAAGGGACTGACAGCTGGAATAGGTCATGGGGGTGGCCCTGACAGGAAGGGCCGCAGACAGAGACTGCGTGGGGTACCACAAAATGAACGGACTCAGACTGGTGAAACGCTGTAGTGGTAGGCCTAGGGCAGCCACAGTGAAGGAGCCGCGAGGGACGTCCATTTGCCAACGAAAGAAAGTAAAGGTACCCGGGCCTGTGTACGGAGTCGAGCAGCCACTGTGTGAGGCTGTGGAGATTGTCGAGCAGCTGCGGTGTGAGGCTGCGGAGGTTGTCGAGCAGCTGTTGAGTGAGGCTGTGGAGTTTGTCGCGTAGCTGCTGTGGGTCGTGGAGAGAGCGATCAATAAAGAAGACCTGTTGGACACAATCCTGTCTCTGTCTCGAGTCTGTCTGCGGCCAGTAACGGACCACCCCCCTGTCGGTTGCCCCCCCACCTACAGAGGGATCTGGAACTCTTTCTTCTTCAGCAGCAGCAGAAGCAGGAACACAGGCAAGTAGCAGCAGCAACAGCAATCCACAGGCTTCCATGGTACCACAAGGTCCAGCATGGTGCACAGACACAAAACGCAAGCTAAAATGAGGAAGTACAGGGCGGTCACCTGAAGGTCACAGCACGCCTGTGCGCTCTGTTGGGTGCTATTGATGTCATCACCAATCGCAACAATCAGAGCTGGCCCTGGTGACGCAGTGGTTGCCAGGCACCAGCCTATGATTAGTGCTCTTACAGCACCGATCCTATCACTGGAAATCAGTGTTTCAGGCAATTTAATTGTCTGAAACACTGAGCAACTCCGAGATTGGCTGTTTAGGATATAACAGCTAATCACAGCGATCGTAGCTGCTGGATGGCATCTCCACCCCCCCGGGACAAAGGCATCATGTTCCAATTGGTCGCGGTGGTTGCATTATTGACATGATGTACATGTACCGCATGGGTTGGGAAGTCCTTCCCGATCGTGACATACATGTACTACAAATGTTGGGAAGGGGTTATAAGCCATGAAGTCTTTACAAAATGCTGTGTATCTCATAGAATGTTGGAAAGGATCTCACGGGTCATCATCTCCAACCCCCTGCTCAATGCAGAGTTGGATACAATAAACCAACTCAGACAGGTATATGTCCAGCCTTTGTTTGAAGACTTCGATTGAAGGAGAACTTCTCGTGGCTGCCTATTTCATTCTATTGCTTCTTTTGTGTTTATGTGCATATGATAATAAGGATGATCCATCTACACTGTGAAATCCCTTCAGATATTTGTAGACTGCTATTAAGTCTTCTCTTACCCTTCTTTTTAGCAAACTAAACATTCCCAGATCCTTTAGCCATTTCTCGTAGAACATATTTTGCAGTCCATCTGGTAGCTCTTCTCTGAACTTGCTCCAGTTATTCAATGTCTTTTTTAAAATGTGGTGCCCAGAACTGAACACAGTATTTCAGATGAGGCCTGCCCAAGGAGGGGTAGAGAGGGATATTTACTTTATGTAATCTGGACTATATACTTCTCTTAATACATCTTAGAACTGTGGTGCCTTTTTTGCTGCTGCATCACACTGTTGACTCATGTGCAGTCTGTGATCTATTTGTATACCCAAGTCATTTTCACACGTGCTGTTGCTTAGTTCTATTCCTCCCATTCTGTAGATGTAATTTTCGTTTTTCTTACCCAAATGTAGAATCTTGCATTTCTTCCTGTTAAATACCATTATATTAGTTGGTGCCCATTGTTCAAGCTTATCTACATCCTTCTGAATCCTTTCTCTGTCTTCTCTACTGTTAGCTAACCTTCTTAACTTAACATCATCTGCAAATTTGATTAGTTTACCTTCAGTTCCCTTATCTAGATCATTTATAAAAATGTTGAACAACACTGGGTCCAGGACAGAGTCTAAAGCCCCCGTTACACACTGCGATATCGCTAGCAATATCGCTGTAAAGTTACCGATTTTGTGACGTTGCAGCGATATTGCTAGCGATATCGCTGCATGTGATACTTACCTCTGACCGGCTCCCCCGCTGATTATCGCTGTTCGTGCGAGAAGCTCCTGGACCATTCCTCGTCGGCCACTTCCTGCAGCGCTTCCTGTGGCGCCGACGAGCGACGCGTGGAGCCGGGCGGGAGGACGCAGGATCGCCGCGTCTGACAGGTAAATAGCGATCCCCGACCCCAGCGATGTCGCTGGTGAGATCTGCCTGTGTGGCAGCTCACTAGCAACCACCTAGCGATGCACCAGCGATCCTGACCACATCATATCGCTAGTCGGGATCGCTGGTGCATCGCTAGGTGTAACGGTACCCTTATGGTACTCAACTTGAATGTTGGTACTGCAGCTGATATGATTTATCTGTACTTTGAAAAGATATTTGATACTGTACCACATAATAGCCTTATATACGCAGATGGGTAAGGAATTGGCTAAATAACAGGACACAAAGAGTCATCATAAATGGTACATTCTCTAAATGGGATATAGTCAGCAGTGGGGTACCACAGGGATGTGTGCTATGACCCATTCTTTTTAACCTCTTGATTAATGACCTTTGGGAAGGGATTGAGAGTAAAGTGTCAGTCTTTGCTGATGACACCAAATTATGTAGGATATTAAAATCTGACCCTGACATTACAATATGATCTGGATAAGATGTCTGAATGGGCAAACACTTGACTTAGATAAATGTAGAGTAATGCACCTGGGACGGAGTAATCCTATTGCTGCATATACATTACATGGGACCATACTTGGGACTACAGAACAGGAGAAGGGCTTGGATATTCTGGTTAGCTGAGCAGTAGTACTCAATGTCAAGCAGCAACTGCAGACGCAAACAAGATTTTAAGTTGTATGTAAAGAGAGATAAAATCCTGCAATCCCAACGTATTGTTACCCCTTTATAAATCGTTTGTGATGCCATATCTGGAATATGAGATCCAGTTTTGAGCTCCACATTTAGAAAAGTACATTCAGAAATTAGACACTCCGGGGGCGTGGCCTGAGCGGCATGTGAGGAAGACGTGTGCCCGCTGAGCTCCCGCATATACCTGCTTAATCCAGCCGTTTCGTCCCCACAGCACGGCTAGTATAACCCCTGGAGGCTGCACCGGAGATGGTAGACACCGCGGGGCACCGGAGATCGCTGCTTCACCCCAGGATATGGGGAAAAGAGGTCAGAGAAGGGTGGCAGGAGAGGCCGGAGCGGGGAGCCAAGATGGCGCCGCCGCCGCAGCGCGCGCCTTAGTGGAGGCCGCAGAAGACAGCGCGGCTAGGAACACGGCAGTGGCGGCCAGGCTGCAGTGCTTTGCCCGCACGGCCGAGGCAGAGCAGGAGTCTCTCCAGGACTCTGATATGGACCAGGAGACTGTGGCAGAGGACATGAGCCCGGGAATGGGGGAGGAGGAGGAGGCTGCCCATGCCAGAGTGCAGGGGGGGAAGGGAGCTGAGCCTAGCTGGAGTGATCTGGTGGAAAGAAATAAGCAGCACCTCACAGCCTTGCAACTACAAGTTCCAGACGAGCCCACCAACAAAGATGTAATGCTGGCAGTGGTGCACTGTGGGACTGCGATCTCACATGTCCTGACACAACTGGGCTTTCTGCAGGAGTCCATGCAGACTGTGCGACATGAACTGCACAGTGTTAGAGACAGAACAAGCCAGCTGGAAAAACGTATGGGTGCTGTGGAGAATTCGGCCTCTGACTCAGGACAGCATTGTACAGAGCTCAAGAAGGACATGGCAGCTGTCTGGGCTAAAACTGACGACCTTGAAAATAGATCCAGAAGGAATAATGTTCGTATTGTGGGCATGCCTGAGCGCTGTGAGGGAAAGAATCCTACTGCCTTCATTGAAACATGGCTTAAGGAAAAAGTAGGTGAGGACAATCTAACACACCTATATGCAGTGGAAAGAGCACACAGAGTCCCGACTCGGCCCCCCCCCCTGGTCATTCACCAAGACCTGTGCTGGCTAAAATCCTCCATTATAGAGATAGAGACGTTATCCTTAGATACTCAAGAGAACACCCTGACCTTACAATAGAAGGATCCAGAGTCTCCTTTTACCCGGACTTTTCGCCGGAAGTTCAGACGATGAGAGCGAAGTTCACAGACATCAAGAAGCGTCTGAGAGCCTGTGGCGTCAAGTACTCCATGTTTTTTCCGGCTAAACTGCGTGTAGAGGCCTGGAATAAAATCCACTTTTTTCTGGACCCCAGGGAAGCCGTGGACTGGTTGGACCTTAACGAGCGACAGTTGAGGAAGGAGGGGAAGGAGCAGGAATGTGGCTGATGGTATCTTGGCTCGCTCAGTTATTATGGAGCCTTGCGGTTGAAGTCTGCGGTCCTGAGGCAATGGACTGCCTAAGAAGTTATATTTTTGTTTATTCTTATATTACTCTGTTATATGCTGTTTTTTAAGAATTTGTGGTCCTTATGGGGCCTTGGTCTGAATACGGATAAGGAAAAATGCAAAAGTGCTGTGGGGTTATATCCTGTCAAATGCAGGTAGTGAAAAGGAACTGAAGCGCCTGCTGAATGGGGTGGAAGGGTTCGACAGCACCCTTACTTGTTGCACCCTTGGTTCAGCCCAAGGAATTGTTGGAGGGTGTTCTTTGGGGGGAGGGGGGAGGGATTAGGTTCAAAATGTCCTTTGGCATACTTGTACATTTCAATATTGGCTATGGTACGGCTGGGGGGGAGATGGTAGGCAATATGCTATGGTACGATAATGGCTGACTTTAAGATACTTAGTTGGAATATCAGGGGGTTAAAGTCGCCGGTAAAACAACAGGCCATATTCTCCTTCATAACGGACCAGAAGCCGGCGGTTGTTTGTTTGCAGGAGACGCATCTCACACAGGAGACGCTGGGAATCCTGGATAAGAGATGGGTACAGGCGGGCTTTCACTCTACTCATTCCCAATACTCTAGGGGGGTTAGTATATTGACTCACTCCAGGACTCAATTTAAGTGTCACCGGGTGGTGGTGGACACAGAGGGGCAATTTGTTCTTTTATCTTGTACAATCTTTTCTACCCCACTGGTGTTGATATCTATATATATACCTCCGCCATATAGCAGTAGAGTTATCTATAAGGTTCTTGCCATTCTGAGAGATTTTCCGGGGGTTCCGCATATGGTGGTGGGAGATTTTAATAATATTCTGGATTCACACTGGGACAGGGGTAGCCATGAACCTTTGAGGCTGGGAGGTAATCTTACGCCATTTGGGGTGCTCGTGCGGGAGATAGCTTTGACCGACTTGTGGAGATGCCGTAACCCTGGTGTCCATCAATTCTCGTGCTTCTCCTCTACTCACTCCTCCCTGTCTCGCATCGATCTGGCCCTGGGTGATGATCTTATGCTGGGAAAAACTTTAGAGGTTAAATATCTGGCGCGAACGGTATCTGATCATTCGCCTGTTTCAGTCATGCTCGGGGGGGGCGGGAACAGGAGGAGTGATAGACCTCTCTGGCGCCTCAACCCATTTTGGTTGCAGATAATCGATAAGAATAACGGCTTTATCCCTGAGTTGCAGGAATATCTTAGTTTTAATAGAGGCTCGACTTCTAGTGGGATCGTCTGGGAGGCCTTAAAGGCGTACTTAAGGGGAATGTACATACGAGAGATTTCTAAAATAAAGACCGCCTCCGGGGCAAAATCACAACTTGTATTCAGGGAACTGGAAGATGCGGAAAGGGCCCTTGCAACACAGAGCACACCTGCCACTCGGAAGCGGTTGGGGGAGGCGCAGTCAAAGGTGACCAAACAGACATTAGAGGCGGCGGCGCAAAAACGGCTGTTTCAATCTGCTCAATATTTTGAGAGTGGGGAAAGTGTGGGGCATTTGCTTTCTGTCGTGACATCGGCACAGAGAGGGTCTGCGACTATAGCGGGTCTTCAGGATGTGAATGGGCGACTACTCACTGACGCACCGGGGATTTTAAAAATTCTGGAGACTTTTTATGCTGACTTATATTCCTCACATGCTAGGGCCTTTTTGGAGGCTGCCAATCTCCCAAGGCTGACTCCTGAGGACAGACACTTTCTAGATAGACCTCTAAGTCTGGACGAGTTGGAGGAGGCTCTGGGAACCATGTCCAATGGTAAGGCACCTGGGGTAGATGGGTTGCCAGCTGAGGTGTACAAACGGTATAGAACGGTGTTGCTCCCTGCTCTGTTGACAGTGTTTAATGATAGTTTGGAACGGGGTGTTCTCCCACCGTCTATGCGAGAAGCTGTTATTGCCGTGCTGTTGAAGAAGGATAAGGATCCAACTCTGCCCGCGTCGTATAGGCCCATCTCCCTGTTGACGCTAGACATTAAACTTTTAGCGAAGGTCCTGGCCATTCGACTCTCAAAAGTAGTAGCTGTGTTAATACACCCCGATCAGACGGGGTTTATGCCCAACAAATCAACGGCTATGAATATTAGGAGATTATACCTGAATATGCAGGTGAGGGCTGATAATGCCGGGAAGAGGGTGGTTCTGTCCCTAGACGCCGCTAAGGCATTTGATAGTGTGGAGTGGGACTATTTATGGGCGACGCTTCACTGTATGGGCTTTGGCCCGGGCTTTATTGGCTGGGTCAAGCTCTTGTACTCGGAGCCGAGTGCTCGGCTGAGGGCTAATGGTCAGTTGTCTGACCCTTTTTCACTTCATAGAGGAACAAGGCAGGGATGCCCTTTATCCCCGCTGCTGTTTGCTCTCGCGGTGGAGCCATTGGCCTCGAGGATAAGATCGGATGCTGGCATAGAGGGATTCCGGTATGGGGAGCATGAGGAGAAGGTAGCATTATATGCGGATGACCTGTTATTATTTTTAGCGGACGCGGACAGATCATTACAAAACACGATGACACTTCTTGGGGCATTTGGGGAGGTCTCGGGTCTGGTTATTAACTGGGAGAAGTCTGCGCTCCTCCCACTGGACTCAAGCTCCTGCAGTGTGGTAGGTGTGCCGGTTGCAACGTCCCTCCAATATTTGGGCATAAGAATATCCAATAAGCTGACAGACTATGAGAGCCTAAATCTTGTTCCGCTGTTGGACAGGATCAAACAGAAGGTTAAGGCCTGGGCAAAGTTACACCTCTCTGTTGTGGGAAGAGTGAATTTGTTGAAGATGGTAGTTATGCCACAACTCTTATATGTCCTCCATAACTCCCCTGTCTGGCTTCCCCAGAACAGGTTTCATAAAATTAATATGATTTTTAGAGAGCTCATCTGGCTGAAACAAGGCGCGAGAATTAAACTTGAACACTTGCAAAAACCTAAAGAAGAGGGGGGACTTGCGTTGCCCAACCCATGGCTTTATTTTCTGTCTTCCCAATGCCAGCATGTAGCGGGAGGAATGGAGGGCGAGTTGGTGGATTTGGTGGGAGGTCAGAAGATCCTTCAATTCCTAGTGGGGCGGGGATCACTGGTGTCGAGTCTGGAGTCGGGTAGATTTCGATCCCTTGCACTTAGGTTCCCTACGGTGCTTCTAATGGTTAGGGTATGGGATAAGCTGAGGCAGCTGAGAGGAATACACGGTCTTACAAAGTACTCCCCCATATGGGACAATCAGCATTTGCCATGCATGAAAACGCTCAGAGGCTTTGCTCACTCTAGGCGGATTGGCATATGGTGGGTGTCGCAGCTGGTGGAGGGAGGGGTCTTTAAAACTTTTGAGCAATTGGGACGGGAATTTCCCCTCCAACGTTCTATGTTTTATCAATATTTGCAGCTGCGTCACGCGTATATGGTGCAGAGCAAAAAAGTTGACCTAACCGTACACCACGACGTCATTGTCCATAGGCTTGGTATGCAGGGGTCCACCAGGGGACTGATTTCGATGGTGTATGGTAGCTTACTTGGACAGGTCCTGTCAATGCATCCTATTGGTGCACTGACAAAGTGGGAACAACAGCTGGGTACGATATCAGCGGAACAGTGGGACTCGATTCTACAGATGATTCCCAGATTGTCTCTTAGTGAGCCTGGCCGCCTGTCTCAGCTATATATCCTCTATAGGACATACAGGTCTCCCGAATGGTTGTTCAGTAGAGGGTTACGGTTGGATTCGAGGTGCCCCAGGTGCACGATGGATAATGCGGACATTTTACATATGATGTGGACATGCTCTTGCCTGCAAATATTCTGGATCGTGGTCCTTAGCCTTATACACTTGGTCACGGGACAGGATATTCCCAGGGACCCCACGATTTGTGTTTTGGGTTATGTTGATGAGGTGGGAGGGGATCAATACCTTAAAATTGCTGTGGCCAGAATGCTATTTGTGACCCGAAAGCTGATAGCTTATCACTGGATTTCTGCCAAAATCCCCTCAAGAAAAGAATACATTAATAGGTTGAACCAAATATTATATAGGGAAAAGTTTGTGTACCTCAGGAGGGGTGTGCCGCATATTTTTGGGAAAATATGGGAGGGATGGTTGAAGGTTCCCGGCCTGGCTGCCTCAAATCTCCTAGATTAATGAGTGGGCCCTGGAGGTGGTCTCCTGTCGGTTGCTAATCGTCATTTCTCATATGATATGGTTGTGTGATGGAATTGGGTTTATTCGCTATGTACCAGTCCATATGCCATCGGACAAAGGGAGGGGGGTGTTATGGGGGAAGGGAATGTTTGACAACATGTTGTTGTAAGTTGTACATGCCTGTCATTTCTAAAACTTTTAATAAAAACTATCTGATTAAAAAAGAAATTAGACACTCAGTTCAAAGGTGGTCAACTAGATCATTACAAGGGATGAGAGGTTGAAAAAGTTGGGCTTGTTTAGCTTAGAAAAAAACATCTCAGATGGGATCGCATTTATATGTATAAATATGTGTGTGGCCAGTACAAAACAATGGCACATGACTTATTCCTTCCAAGGACCATACTAAGGACTAGGGGGGCACTCATTACATGTGGAAGAAAGGTGACTCCAACAGCTAAATAGGAAAGGGTTTTTTACAGTTAGAGCAGTCAGAATGTGGAATGCCCTACCACAAGAGTTAGTAATAGCAGCCACTATAACAGCTTTTAAAAAAAGGGTTGGATGATTTCCTCAATACACATAACATTGTTAATTTAGTGACAAAATAAATTAACAATTGGTGAAGAAAGGTTGAACTTGATGGACCTAGGTCTTTATAAACCTATGTAACTATAATAAAACTTGAAACACCATTTATCACCACTCTTTGAGTATGATCACTGAGCCACTTATGAATCCACCTAAGTGTAGCCTTGTCAATGCTATACTTAGTCATTTGGTCATTTTTTTTCAATAAGGGTAGATACCTTATCAAATGCTTTGCTGAAGTCAAAATATACTATATCTACCGCATTTCCCTGATCCACCCAGTAAGTGATTCCAACATAGAAGGAAATTAGATTAGTCTGACATGACTTGTGTTCTACCAACCCATGCTGGCACTGGTTAACTACTCTATTCTTATCCAAGTACTTACATACACGCTGTTTATTTGTTAAAAAATCGCTCCTGGTATAGAAGTAAGGCCTGGCCTGTAATTTCCTGGCTCCATCTTCTTTCCTTTTTTGCAGATAGGGACAACATTTTCCCTGCTCTAATCTTCTAGGACTTCTCCTGTTCTCCAGGAATTTTCAAAGATTCTGGCTAGTGGTTCTACAATTTCTTCTGCTAACACTTTCAGTACCCTACATTACTGCTTCATTCATATTTAAGAAAAAAAAAGACTATTACAATACTTATTACTGTTCCTCATTATGACCACGTTATAGGATCCTCATGCAGTAACCACACCAGCCTGTTTTGTGGTGAGATGACTAGAACTGAGTTTCTTTAAGCAGCTCCTGTAATCCCTTTCATTCTAATTGTTTCAGTGATGAACTGCCTACAGTACAATGGAGTTGCTCCTTTGAGTTTCTCTTTCCAGAAACTTCATTCTAGTCACCTCAACACTGAACGGTCTAGAATGGAAGGTGCTGTAGGAAAGAACTCCATTCTAAATGGAACCGAGCTGCATGGATGCTGCATGGATTTGTGCTGGCCATATCATTACTTCCGCAACTCCTTGTTTTTCTTTACACTGAAGATAGTTCCTAATGACATTGCTGTATATTTGGAGTTATTTTGCTGCTGCTGAATAAAATTATTACCATTAATTTATTGGCCGGTAGAACAAAGTTAGAATTCATTCTAAATGCCAAACTGACACATACAGTTGTGGCCAAAAGTATTGACACCCCTGCAATTCTGTCAGATAATACTCAGTTTCTTTCTGAAAATGATTGCAAACACAAATTCTTTGGTATTATTATCTTCATTTAATTTGTCTTAAATGAAAAAACACAAAAAGAATTGTCCTAAAGCCAAATTGGATATAATTCCACACCAAACAAAAAAAAGAGGGTAGACAAAAGTATTGGCACTGTTCGAAAAATCATGTGATGCTTCTCTAATTTGTGTAATTAACAGCACCTGAAACTTACCTGTGGCACCTAACAGGTGTTGGCAATAACTAAATCACACTTGCAGCCAGTTGACATGGATTAAAGTTGACTCAACCTCTGTACTGTGTCCTTGTGTGTACCACATTGAGCATGGAGAAAAGAAAGAAGACCAAAGAACTGTCTGAGGACTTGAGAAACCAGGTTGTGAGGAAGAATGAGCAATCTCAAGGCTACAAGTCTATCTCCAAAGACCTGAATGTTCCTGTGTCTACCGTGCGCAGTGTCATCATGAAGTTTAAAGCCTATGGCACTGTGACTAACCTCCCTAGATGTGGACGGAAAAGAAAAATTGACAAGAGATTTCAACGCAAGATTGTGCAGATGTTGGATAAAGAACCTCGACTAACATCCAAACAAGTTCAAGCTGCCCTGCAGTCCAAGGGTACAACAGTGTCAACCCGTACTATCCGTCGGCGTCTGAATGAAAAGGGACTGTATGGTAGGAGACCCAGGAAGACCCCACTTCTTATCCCGAGACATAAAAAAGCCAGGCTGGAGTTTGCCAAAACTTACCTGAAAAAGCCTAAAACGTTTTGGAAGAATATTCTCTGGTCAGATGAGACAAAAGTAGAGCTTTTTGGGCAAAGGCATCAACATAGAGTTTACAGGAGAAAAAAAGAGGCATTCAAAGAAAAGAACATGGTCCCTACAGTCAAACATGGCGGAGGTTCCATGATGTTTTGGGGTTGCTTTGCTGCCTCTGACACTGGACTGCTTGACCGTGTGCATGGCATTATGAAGTCAGAAGACTACCAACAAATTTTGCAGCATAATGTAGGGCCCAGTGTGAGAAAGCTGGGTCTCCCTCAGAGGTCATGGGTCTTCCAGCAGGACAATGACCCAAAAACACACTTCAAAAAGCACTAAAAAATGGTTTTAGAGAAAGCACTGGAGACTTCTAAGGTGTCCAGACCTGAATCCCATAGAACACCTGTGGAGAGATCTAAAAATGGCAGTTTGGAGAAGGCACCCTTCAAATATCAGGGACTTGGAGCAGTTTACCAAACAAGAATGGTCTAAAATTCCAGCAGAGCATTGTAAGAAACTCATTGATGGTTACCGGAAGCGGTTGGTCGCAGTTATTTTGGCTAAAGGTTGTGCAACCAAGTATTAGGCTGAGGGTGCCAATACTTTTGTCTGGCCTATTTTTGGAGTTTTGTGTGAAATGATCAATGTTTTGCTTTTTGCTTCACTCTCTTTTGTGTTTTTTCATTTAAGACAAATTAAATGAAGATAATAATACCAAAGAATTTGTGTTTTCAATCATTTTCAGGAAGAAACTGAGTATTATCTGACAGAATTGCAGGGGTGTCAATACTTTTGGTCACCACTGTAAGACTTCTGTTATCTGGATGCTGCTGTTTCTTGTTAGCTGTGTGGTATTGTGTGTTGTGTTTGTTCATTACCTTAATATTTATGTATTGATTATATTCTATATTTTGCAGCAGTTTTTTTGCTGGCATTTATGCACATGAATATTTTATTCAATGATGCGTGCAAATTGACCAGCAAAGCTGCAATTCACATATTGCGTTTCAAGTTGTTGCGTTTTTTTTCTTTTTTACATAATTAAAAGTCACAGCAAAAGTGCTTCAGATTTTTTAGCTCACTCATTGCAGTAAATGAGACATTATTAAAAAGACCCTGGAAGGGTCTACATGTCCAATTTGCTCGTCGCACATCTCCCAGCGCCTCTTTCTATTTTGCACATGTCTGCCTTAACTGAAATTAAAGTAGTTTGCATCACCTGAAATAAGAGTGTGCAGTGAATTTCTCCCCCCTGTATCTTTCACGTGCTGTGGTTACGCTGCCTTTGTTCCAAAAATGTACTGTTTTTCTGCAGTTTAACAAAAAAAACTTTGGTTTGGCCACAATGTGTGATCATTGTCTTATGGTTCACATTTTAAAAATGATTTTTATATAGTGTGTGCATTTGATAAAATAAAGTTCAATCAAGCCCATGTTCACATGTTTAGTTTTTGGTCAGTATTTTACATCAGTATTTGCAAGCAAAAACCAGGAGTGAGGGAAAAAGGCAGAAGTGGTGACGTCTTTCAATTAAACTTTTTCTCTGATTGTTCATCTCATGATTTTGGTAAACAGATGCTGATGTAAAATACTGACAATATACTGAAAGTCAGAGTGTGGACTAATTTTTTTTTAGGCCTATGTGTCAGTATTAAGGTGCTTATTCACAAAATCGAAATTGTAAAACTAAAAACCAATGGCAAAAATTTACAAACACCGCCATTATTCAGAACATTACAGAGTCCCACTGAAAAAGGTAATTTATTTGACAAAATACAAGCCCTCATTCACCTGTTATGAAGTTAAGAATTGGCTTTTGGAAGGTGGATTAAAAAAACAAAGTAAAAATAAAAAGTGCAATAATAACATGATTGAAAACTTGTAAAAGTAATTCATTTGCCACATAAAAAATAAGAATCAACATGACAATCTCTGTATTAATTATCAGGTAGCACTGTCAGTGAAATGCTGGAAGCTCTGAATATGTCTTCCATGGACAGGTTTTGTGATAGACGCTCCATTTAGTAGATCCCAATGGGTGCACTGGCATCTACTTTTTAACCCCTGTACAGAGAGTACTGGACTTACACTGAAGGGTTTGGTCCATGGAGTGGTTGCTGGCAAATGGCACAAGTAGGAACGAATGGTTAGAAAGCTGTGTCAATACCAGAAGATCATGGACTGGAACAGTATCATTAGACAATAGGACAGTCTAAATACGGGTCAAGGTATGAAACAGGGATCAAAGAGGCTGAATAACCGGACTGAACAAAAGCAAGCATAAATTATAACTGGCAACTCCCAGTAGTATGCTGTATGGTTGACGTAGGATGTGGTACTGTCTCATTGCCCACTATTGCTTTCATAAAACTCCAAGGGAAAAAAACAAAAACAGCCTCTTCTGGGCACAAAGTGATAACAGCAAATAAATAATTCATTCAGCGGGGACATATATGTCAGTGCGGGCGCACACGAACAAATTACAATTCTTTCTCCCAGAGCAAACTTTATACACAGATGAGGCATGATCCCACCAGTCTCGGCGTTCCCTTCAACCTGAGCTTCAGCAACTACCAGCTCAAAACAAAAGTGTTCAACTCTGCGCACAGTTCACACTAAACAGACTGCAGCTTCCACACAGTATTCTGCAGCTCCAACAAACAGGTTGCTCATCTTGCCTAGCTGACCCATGCAATCTCCATTCAGAGTTAGACATTGGCATGTCTAAAGCTGGAGTCACACATAGCGATTTACCAGCGAACCAGACAACGATATCAACGTGTCAGGATCACTGGTAAGTCGCTACAGTTGTGGCCAAAAGTATAGACACCCCTGCAATTCTGTCAGATAATACTCAGTTTCTTCCTGAAAATGATTGCAATCACAAATTCTTTGGTATTATTATCTTCATTTAATTTGTCTTAAATGAAAAAACACAAAAGAGAATAAAGCAAAAAGCAAAACATTGATCATTTCACACAAAACTCCAAAAATGGGCCAGACAAACGTATTGGCACCCTCAGCCTAATACTTGGTTGCACAACCTTTAGTCAAAATAACTGCTTCCGGTAACCATTAATGAGTTTCTTACAATGCTCTGCTGGAATTTTAGACCATTCTTCTTTGCCAAACTGCTCCAGGTCCCTGATATTTGAAGGGTGCCTTCTCCAAACTGGCATTTTTAGATCTCTCCACAGGTGTTCTATGGGATTTAGGTCTGGACTCATTGCTGGCCACCTTAGAAGTCTCCAGTGCTTTCTCTCAAACCATTTTCTAGTGCTTTTTTAAGTGTGTTTTGGGTCACTGTCCTGCTGGAAGACCCATGACCACTGAGGGAGACCCAGCTTTCTCACACTGGGCCCTACATTATGCTGCAAAATTTGTTGGTAGTCTTCAGACTTCATAATGCCATGCACACGGTCAAGCAGTCCAGTGCCAGAGGCAGCAAAGCAACCCCAAAACATCAGGGAACCTCCGCCATGTTTGACTGTAGGGACCATGTTCTTTTCTTTGAATGCCTCTTTTTTCTCCTGTAAACTCTATGTTGATGCCTTTGCCCAAAAAGCTCTACTTTTGTCTCATCTGACCAGAGAACATTCTTCCAAAATGTTTTAGGCTTTTTCAGGTAAGTTTTGGCAAACTCCAGCCTGGCTTTTTTATGTCTCAGGGTAAGAAGTGGGGTCTTCCTGGGTCTCCTACCATACAGTCCCTTTTCATTCAGACGCTGACGGATAGTATGGGTTGACACTGTTGTACCCTCGGATTGCAGGGAAGCTTGAACTTGTTTGGATGTTAGTCGAGGTTCTTTATCCAACATCCACACAATCTTGCGTTGAAATCTCTTGTCAATTTTTCTTTTCCGTCCACATCTAGGGAGGTTAGCCACAGTGCCATGAGCTTTAAACTTCTTGATGACATTGCGCACGGTAGACACAGGAACATTCAGGTCTTTGGAGATGGACTTGTAGCCTTGAGATTGCTCATGCTTCCTCACAATTTGGTTTCTCAAGTCCTCAGACAGTTCTTTGGTCTTCTTTCTTTTCTCCATGCTCAATGTGGTACACACAAGGACAGAGGTTGAGTCAACTTTAATCCATGTCAACTGGCTGCAAGTGTGATTTAGTTATTGCCAACACCTGTTAGGTGCCACAGGTAAGTTACAGGTGCTGTTAATTACACAAATTAGAGAAGCATCATATGATTTTTCGAACAGTGCCAATACTTTTGTCCACCCTCTTTTTTTTGTTTGGTGTGGAATTATATCCAATTTGGCTTTAGGACAATTCTTTTTGTGTTTTTTCATTTAAGACAAATTAATTGAAGATAATAATACCAAAGAATTTGTGTTTGCAATCATTTTCAGGAAGAAACTGAGTATTATCTGACAGAATTGCAGGGGTGTCAATACTTTTGGCCACAACTGTATGTGATCGCTGGTGAGCTGTCACACAGACAGATTCACCAGTGATCAGCATGCCGACGCCGAGGTGAGGAGCGAGCCCAGGAGCAGCAGACAAGTGTGCCTGCTGTTCCACTCCTCCACCAGCAGAGGGCGCGCCTGCATCCCCGGCCTCTCCTGGCGGCGTCCTGCTGCCTCCTGGTCCCCAGCGTGAGGTGGAGGCACCTGTAACACGCTGGTAACTAACGTACACATCTGTTATCCAAGGGATGCGCGTCCCTTGGATACCCGATGAGTACATTAGTTACCAGCTGCTCGCTGGTCTCCCGCCTGTCACACGCAGCGATGTGTGAGGGCCAGTGGGAGATCAGCGACGAAAAAAATATCCAGAGGTTTCTTGCAGTGATCAGCGATACCGGCAGGCTGGTGAGATCGCTGTTGTGTCACAAAACTTGTGACTCAGCAGCGATCTCGCTAGCGAGATCGCTATGTGTGACGGGGCTCTATCTCGCAGCTACAGCTCACATTTTGTCTGGTGACTCACCATCAGCACTCTTGACTCTGCTCAACATCCAGCAGACTGACACACCTGTTGACCACAGGTCCTTGTTCTTAGTCAAGCTAGACAGGTGCATCTAATCAAGATCTGCTGTTCTAGGATCAACCCAGTTCTACCTGGCTTTGCTCCAATATCTAGAGAACACAAAGATTAACTATTCAAAATTGATTTTTAGTTCTTCCTGTTCATCAACTATGCACATTAGACTCTCGTACGAACCTGTTGATATTGGCCTAAGTTGGTACAATGTGTGTTGGGGTCTTAAGTGACTGAGCAATAGAATCATTGTCTCTGTCATTATTTCATGTTACTCTCAGATGGGACAGTGTTAATCTGTCATACTGAATGTTATCTTCCAATACAGTTTCATGTTCATATGATAATATTGTAAAAGAATATGGTGGACTGAATTGTAGGATGGCAAATCAGCCTATATTGGACTTTAGCAGCAGTTTACAGTTTATCAACCCTTGTATACCATTTTTAATAAGTAACTTTTGAACAAAAAAGCCTCTTTGTTACATCATGAATGCGTTTTGTGCAAACATGAATGAGTCATTCATGCAGACTATACTTAGTAAATTCATTTCAAATAAGGGTGATAGCATCATAAGGACTTGTAGTCATCCATCTGGAATCTCTGGCTTTTTAGCAGCTTACAGTTCCATGCTGAAATATGTGTGCGCGTTAAAACCTTAATCTCACTCTATTAGCGTATAGTAGATCTAGCACTCTCTGATGACAATAGCATTTCAAACTATTGGGGGAGGCTTGGCTTGGTAAAGGGCTGGCTAATGCTGTAAATATACACTCACTGGCCACTTTATTAGGTACACCTGTCCAACTGTGTGTTAAGACTTAATTTCTAATCAGCCAATCACATGGCGGCAACTCAGTGCATTTAGGCATGTAGACATGGTCAAGACAATCTCCTGCAGTTCAAACCGAGCATCAGTATGGGGAAGAAAGGTGATTTGAGTGCCTTTGAACGTGGCATGATTGTTGGTGCCAGAAGGGCTGGTCTGAGTATTTCAGAAACTGCTGATCTACTGGGATTTTCACGCAAAACCATCTCTAGGGTTTACAGAGAATGGTCCGAAAAAGAAAAAAAATCCAGTGAGCGGCAGTTCTGTGGCCGGAAATGCCTTGTTGATGCCAGAGGTCAGAGGAGAATGGGCATACTGGTTCGAGCTGATAGAAAGGCAACAGTGACTCAAATTGCCACCCGTTACAACCAAGGTAGGCAGAAGAGCATCTCTGAACGCACAGTGCGTCGAACTTTGAGGCAGATGGGCTACAGCAGCAGAA
Organism: Dendrobates tinctorius; assembly: GCF_039654945.1. Classification (NCBI taxonomy): domain Eukaryota; kingdom Metazoa; phylum Chordata; class Amphibia; order Anura; family Dendrobatidae; genus Dendrobates; species Dendrobates tinctorius. The sequence continues at coordinate 21,873,216 of NW_027361708.1, forward strand.
GACCACACTGGGTACCACTCCTCTCAGCTAAGAACAGGCATCTGATGGCTACTTTCAGCAGGATAATGCGCCATGTCATAAAGCTCGATTCATCTCAGATTGGTTTCTTGAACATGACAATGAGTTCACTGTACTCAAATGGCCTCCTCAGTCACCAGATCTCAATCCAATAGAGCATCTTTGGGATGTGGTGGAACGGGAGATTCGCATCAGGGATGTGCAGCCGACAAATCTGCGCCAACTGTGTGATGCCATCATGTCAATATGGTCCAAAATCTCTGAGGAATGCTTCCAGCACCTTGTTGAATCTCTGCCACGAAGAATTGAGGCAGTTCTGAAGGCAAAAGGGGGTCCAACCCGTTACTAGCATGGTGTACCTAATAAAGTGGCCAGTGAGTGTATATCTCATTACAAGTTTCATTTGTTTATCTTATTCAAACATTAGTTGTTTTTCTTCTCTAAAAAAAAAAAAAAAACGCTTCCATTAGTATGCTAATACAATTTTTCTTTATGATCCAAGTGTCCATTTATTAGCATCCATATGTCATCAAACTTGTATGAGAAAAACCACTGATAGAGGCTTCCCAAGCTTCTACTAAACAGTAGTGAGTGAAAAAGAAAAGTAACAGTATATAATGGGATCCACAAACTTAAATGGGTGAGTTTGATTCACAAATCAGATTTATTTTATTCTCTTTGGTTAAACACCCAGAGGAGCTTCCCATTTTGTCAACCATAAATATCCCCCCTCCTTGTAGTAATACTTTTGAGTCATAACCAGCACAAATCAGTTAAAGGTCCTGGCTAGTTATGTTATGTGTTCTTGCTTAAAATAAAAGTAATGTTAACCAAGATAAAGGCACATTGTGCTACAAATACTAAAGGAAGACAAGTAATTCTGAGTGTTTCCAAATATCTCATAAGCTGAAAGGGAATTTGTCACCTGATTCATGGCGCCCAAACTGGCTGTGGACCACAGCAGACTGGAGTGGTCTGACATTGCCACCAGCCAGCTTCTCCAGCACTGCTGCCGGAGATTAAAAAGGTCAAGAAAGGTTGTCCAAGGACAGAGATGGAATTATCCAGTCCCTAACTGATTCATTAAATTATATTTTCTCTGAAAAATTTGAGTCTTTCAGGGAGTGTTTTACCTAGCTACAGGCAGGTTGTATTTCATCTTGCTCGTGGTTTGGGCAGCATTAAACAAATGGCAGGTTCACTTTCAAATGAAATGGAGGAAAATTATCTTAATTTCTAATGTTTGCTGCAACCACTGATGGGTCCTTTTCTCAGGAGCCTCTCAGATAATTCAGGAGAGCTGGCAAGTACAAGTGACTTTGGCATCTATGGAGATATAAGGCTGGGGTTGGAGTAGTCTTCCATCCAGGCCATTTGATCAGGGTGACGGCTTTATAATAAAGAAAGTCACAGCAAGTGGTGGCATGGCTACAGTATGGCATACTATAGCATTAATTGCGAGATGTGTCTGAGAAAAGTTTTCTTGATTTATTAATACTTCATGGAGAGGATACGGTAGAAGATAAACACATCTCTCAATTAAAACTTGTTGTAAGAAATAATTTTGCTAATTGCAGCCAGTCAGGCTCCACATGTAGTTGAAGAAAAGTTCTGTTTTTTTGTTTCTGTCATTAGAAAAGAACATTTATGCAAGATGTATGCACTCGCTATGACTTTAGATATATAAAGAGCTTGCCAAAAGGAACTTTGCTTTCAAACATTTTATTTAACGCACCATATCAAGAAATATAATGTTTTAAAGGGAGTGTCAACTACTGCACAACAACTGCTTAAGCAATGCATCTGTAAGGAGAAGGTCCGGAACTGTCGGGGCTGTCACCCAAATTGCATAGGGGAAGGATAAAAACCCCATACCGACCTTTGCACTCAGTGTTAGGGGGTGCGGCTATACAAAAGGAGCTGCAGCGTCAGAAGAGGGAGAGACTTGGCAGGAATGTGCAGTGTGCAGAAGGACATAGTCAGGGCTCCGACCTTCGTGCAACAGAACGGAGCAGGCCCAAGCTTTAGGGGCCTCAGACCCTCACCCAGAGACTACTGATGGAGATCAACGAAGTGTACGCTGATACCAGAGACTATGATTGACAAAGTTCTCTGTCAGGAGATAGATGCATGCGTGCTGCAACCGGAAAGCCAGGTGACCCGCTGTGAACTGAATCCTGATACACCCACTTGCATCTACTGAGTAACAGCATACTCTGGCAGTGTTAGAGACTGTGACTGTACCTCAGCTTTGTTTCTTGGACCCAGGACCCCGTCAGGACAGCGAGGAGTCGCTGTCGCCACCAGGACCTCTTCAAGACAATGAGGATTCACCGTCACTGCTAGGACCCGGAGCGCCTTCTTCCTCAGGATGACGCTGGACCCCTCGTGCACTATTGCCTTGGTGCCACTGCTTGAATCCAGGATTTCAGAATCTTACGTCGTCAGACTGATAAGTGTTATATTACTGAATTTTCCCTTTAAATTGCCTGCACCTGTTTCATTGCGTGTTAACAATTCCTGCCCAAATCAGTTTTGTTCCCTTTCCTCCCTGCGTGGAATATCCACTGTTAAAATAAATCCCACATTAACCCTTGCTCTGCCTCCGGTCTGTTACTGCATCCTGCAACTTGCTCACACATCATTGAAATTAAAAACAATGATTACCTATATCCCTCAGCGGCACCGTTCTAGCAATGTCAGTTCTGTTGTTCCAGGGAGGTGACTTGAAATTATTGCGTCATGTGACCACTGCAGTCAGTTAGTGACATCAGATAAGACGACCAATCTGACATCATTTATTTAATGAGCTGGAGCCAATCAACCCAATGAGAGTAGCAATGCTTACATCACTGGAAAGGTACCGCTATGGGAGTATAATAGCCATCCTCGACTTGTTACTTGTTGACAATACATGCACGCTTGGCTGTAGGTGGAATAAATTTGATAACGGTATATATTGTACATATTTATTCTGCCTTGTTACTGTGTTACCTGGCTATAAACTCTGGTACTAGTGTACTTTTATATGTGCTTTATTTTTCGTATAAGATGCATTTTTTCCACTGACAAGTTGGCAAAATTGTCACAGGAAGATCTGTAAGTAAGCTCTCCTGGCCTTAGCATTGTAAAAAACAAAGCCATTCAAGCTAATAGCAAAATCAAACATGCTTTATCTAGGCTGATAAAACCTGACATCTTCACTGACAAAGACTTATGCAGATAAATTGATGTTGACCCTGTCTCACTGTAGTGATCTATTCTTTTCGGGGAAATAGGCGGGTATAATTTCTGTTTCAAAAGAGAATTATGGCCACCAGTGCCAAAAGCAGTACAATGTGCACAGAGCCAACTCTATTTACTCCTTGGTCATTTTCAATCCATGTGCTACTTTATTTTTGTGAAACCTGCTACACCTGCTACAGTTTCACTGCCTGACCCGGCTGGTGTAATTCATTCACTGTTCTGCTGCTGCAAGTGTATAAAAAGAAAAAAAATGTAATTTTAGGGAATTTATTTTAAGTTTTGATTTTGTTGATTTCTTTAAGTCTTTTTTTTACTTATTTAATTTGTGTCCTTGTGGAACAATGTACAGAAAAGCAAAATTAAAGATACTTTTTCTTTGATTCTATATATTTTTATGGTAATACATTATTGTGCAGTTTTATACTGGGATTCCTGTTTCGTTAAAGGTACTGTCACACTTAGCGATGTACCAGCGATCCCAACCAGCGATATGACGTCCTCAGGATCGCTGGTACATCGCTAAGTGGTCTCTAGTGAGCTGCCACACAGGCAGATCTCACCAGCGACATCGCTGGGGACGGGAGTCGCTACTTACCTGTCACACCAGGCGATCCTGCGTCCTCCCGCCCGGCTCCACGCTCGTCGCTCGTCTCTCCACAGGAAGCGCCGCAGGAAGCTGACGACGAGAAACGGTCCAGGACGTTCTCGCGCGATCAGTGATAACCAGCGGGGGAGCGGGTCGTAGGTAAGTATGAGACACATCAATATCGCTAGCAATATCGCTATAACGTCACAAGTTATAGCGATATTGCTAGCGATATCGCTTAGTGTGACAGTACCTTAAGTTGATGCTATATAGTTTTAACCCCAGAATAACAGGACTAATATATAGTAATTGAGCTCTATAAGTGTCATTTATTGAATGACTTGAAAGACAAAAATGGTAATAAACTGCCTTTTACACAAGGAGTCAGGGTGTCTCTGACTGTTGGCTCCCCTACTTCAGGATCTGCAGCCCTGTATCATATGGAAACTTTCCTTAATTATAATGTAGTTTGCCACTTAGTAAAAAGATATGTTGGCTGTGTACACCTTTGCAACTGTGTTCTCAGTGCTTTAATACTTGTACATGGTAGTGGTAGTCTTGTGTTATGGTCTTCCATCTTTACCCGTTGTCTTTTGCACATACCAATGGCAAGAGAGGAGACAGATGGAAGAGCAAAATACATGCGTATAGAATCAGGTTATGCAGGTCTTCATTACAGTATGTAACTATGGAGACAAATAGGTCTATAATGAGCTGTAGACAATAACTGGTAGGAAAGTTTTGATAAATTAAAGTAATAAAATAATGGTTGCTCCCATGTACCAGAGCAATGCAGAAAGTGGATAGTGTAGACATGGTGTAAACATATAATTTCCAATTGTGTTTTTTTTAAAAGGAACCTGTCATGTCAGATAACATGATATAGGGTTAATCTGCAGGTTAATAGCATTAGGATGGTGCCAGGCCGCCTTATAGAAAGTGTGGCAATGAACTTTATTCCTTTCAGAAGCTGCCAGTCAAACAGCTGTGATGGGAGTGATGTTGCTCCATTATTGAGGTCTGAGTAACAGTTTGTACAATCATTTATGGCTGCTCTTCAGGGAAGTGTTGTAAGTATCTCTCTACTGGAGATGAGCTTGTCTGGTAAAATTCAAATTCACCTGTTCATACATAGCACAGTGAAATTTGATTTGCAGAGAAGTTATCCTCTGAAATTTTCAAGTCCCAATTATGCTTGGAGTCTCAGACCAGAATAAATGTAAGATGTAAAAAACAAAAAAAACGCTACTTACATTCACCTTACCCCTTACCTGTCTGTGCACTCCAGCTGGTCCCTGCCCAATGTTTGATCCTTCGTGCATCTGTCATGTCGCATTTCCTACCCAATGTTCACTGTAGGCCGGTGTTTCAGGCTGCAGTAGGCACTAGAGTTAAAAACGCATGTGCAGTGATCTCCCAGGTCTGCTTCCGGAAGTCACGGTCTGTTGTTCACTTCCTTCCAGCTGCAAGTAAGCCCTAGAACATGTGCAATGAACTATGGGGCTTTCTCGTGGCCAGAGACCTAGGCCTAAAGTGAAAACTGGGCCACAGAGCCGACGTGACAAAGGTGCAGAAGAACGGACAGTAGGCAGGCAGCTGTGCGGGTGACCAGATGGGTGAGCTGTGTGTTATTTTTTATTTCTTTTAAACCATTTGCCAGCCTTCTACTGTTAAGCAAGATTGCTGCAACAACTAGCCTCCATTTTGCTGAAATCACAAGGAGCAAACTACAAAAGATCTGTATTCTCTAGAATATGGATTTTTGTAAAATTTGAGTAAAATTAAATTGCATTAATTAGCAAAGCCACTAAAGAAGACAAAAAGTCTCCAAAAATTCAATTTAAACAGCAGACAAAAAGGCAGCAACACTTACCTACCCAGATCATGGGACAAATGCACTACAGGGTGCATCCAGCTCATAAAGCAAGATGTTAGAAACACAGGTGCAAAACACTGGATCAGCAGCCAATCTCCACCTACCCATTCCTGGAGGGGGTGACTGCCCAGTATACAATTGCAAAATAAATGGTTGAATAGGGCATTGTTCACACAAGGGTACTGCATAGTGTCTGGTTCACAGCCTATTAGTCACACCCCTACTTTTCTATTAGGCGGGCTGGCCAGCACACTCTCAATGCATCACAGTGTGAACACCCCTCACTGGCTGCATCCTGTAGTGCATTTGTTCCATAATCTGGGCAGGTAAGTGTTGCTGCCTTTTTGTCTGCTGTTAAAATAAAATTAAATTGCACTTGGTTAAGCCTTTTAATTAGTGGTGTCTGAAAGTGCATGTGTGATATTGAAATGACGTGTACACGTGCTTCTCAAAAAATTAGAATATCATCAAAAAGTTAATTTATTTCAGTTCTTCAATACAAAAAGTGAAACTCATATATTATATAGAGTCATTACAAACAGAGTGATGTATTTCAAGTATTTATTTCTGTTAATGTTGAGGATTATGGCTTACCGCCCATGAAAACCCAAAAGTCATTGTCTCAGTAAATTAGAATAATTAACAAAAAACATCTGCAAAGGCTTCCTAAGAGTTTAGAATGGTCCCTTAGTCTGTTTCAGAAGGCTCCAGAATCATGGGGAAGACTGCTGACTTGACAGATGTATTGTTAGTTATTGACACACTCCACAAGGAGGGTAAGCCACAAAAGGTCATTGCTAAAGAAGCTGGCTGTTCATAAAGTGCTGTATCCAAGCATATTAATGGAAATGGAAAGTTGAGTGGAAAGAAAAAGTGTGGTAGAAAAAAGTGCACAAGTAACCGGGATAACAGCAACCTTGAAAGGATTGTTAAGAAAAGGCCATTCAACAATTTGGGGGAGATTCACAAGGAGTAGACTGCTGCTGGAGTGATTGCTTCAAGAGCCACCACACACAGACGTATCCAGGACATGGGCTACACATGTCGCATTCCTTGTGTCAAGCCACTCATGACCAATAGACAATGCCAGAAACATCTTACTGGTCCAAGGAAAAAAAGGACTGGACTGTTGCTTAGTGGTCCAAGGTGTTTTCAAATAAAAGTAAATTTTGCATTTCATTTGGAAATCAAGGTCCTAGAGTCTGAAGGAAAAGTGGAGAGGCACACAATCCAAGCTGCTTGAGGTGTAGTGTGAAGTCTCCACAATCAGTGATGGTTTGGGGAGCAACGTCATCTGCTGGTGTTGATCCACTGTGCTTTATCAAGACCAAAGTCAGCACAGTCATCTACGAGAAAATTTTAGAGCACTTCATGCTTCCCTCTGCCAACAAACTTTTTGGAGATGGAAATTTCATTCTGCAGCAGGACTCAGCACCTGTACACACTGCCAAAAGTACCAATACCTGGTTTAAAAACAACAGTATCACTGTCTTTGATTGGCCAGCAAACTTGCCTGACCTTAATCCCATAGAGAATCTATGGGGTATTGTCAAGAGGAAGATGAGAGACGCCAGACCCAACAATGCAGACGAGCTGAAGGCTGCTATCAAAGCAACCTGGGCTTCCATAACACCTCAGCAGTTCCACAGGCTGATCGCCTCTATGCCACGCCGCATTAATGCAGTAATTGATTCAATAGGAGCCCCGACCAAGTATTGAGTGCATTTACTGAACATTCATTTCAGTAGGGCAACATTTCAGATTTTAAAATAATTTTTCAAGCTGGTGTTATAAAGTTTTCTAATTTACTGAGATAATGACTTTTGGGTTTTCATTGGCTGTAAGCCATAATCATCAACATTAACAAAAATAAACACTTGAAATAGATCACTTTGTTTGTAAAAAAAGAACCCTCTAACCTATGTCCTGCTGAAAAAATAGCGCTTCATTCCCTTACAGCAAATAAAGACATAATTATAAGAAACGCATTATGTCATTATGGACAGACACCGTTATAACTATGAGGGTTTTAGGGTTTTAGGCTATTAAGTGATTCCGAATACTATGATAAACTTGCAAATGACCCTTTATCCTCCATTTTCTCGGAATATACTACATTTATTAAAGATGCCAGGTCACTTGGGATTTTAAACTTGAAGGAGTATAGATTTCTTAATATCTCCAAATTTAGCTTACCTTTTTTTTACCCAAGATCCATAAAGACCCCATAAACCCTCCCGGCCGCCCCATTATTTCAGGGATTAAGTCCATCACTTGCAATTTGTGACGTCCGTCTGGTGCGAGTCTGGACTGCAATTGAGACAGCACCCCGAGCAACCCTGAGACCTTTTTTACCCCTATACAGGGATCTGGAATTACAGCAGAGCCCAGGAGGTAGCTGTCTGTATAAGAGCAACGGACGAGAGCAGGACGGTCGCCAGAAAGGGATAAATTAACGGGGCCGAAAGCGTAGTCTAAACCAGGCGGGCGGAAGAGGTACAAAAATCAGCAGGCTAAAGCAGAGTCGAAATCCAGGCCAAAGTCAGAGTCATTAACCGGGAGGGCAGCAGAGGTACAAAATCGGCAGGCAGTAGCAGACGCAAAATCCAGGCTAAGGTCAGAGTCAGGCTGAGTTCACACGTGGCGTTTTTTTCGCGTTTCCGCGGCGGTTTTAACCGCGCGATTTTGCCGCGAAAACGCGAAAAATAAGCATCCCATGCATTCCTATGGGATTCCGCAATGCTGTGCTAATGCTGCGGTTTTTACCGCGGCGGAATCGCTTCGCAGTAAAAAACGCAGCATGCTCATTATTTTGCGGAATCGAGGCGATCCCGCACCCATAGGAATGCATTGTTCCGCTTCCTTCCCGCATGTGGCTGTGCACAACATGCGGAAAGTAAGCAGAACAATTGCGGATGGTACCCACGGTCCGGAGGAGAGGAGACTGTCCTCCGGGCTTTGGGTACCATATCCCTGTAAAAAATAGAATTATAAAATAAAAAATATTGTTATTCTCACCCTCCGACGTCCTGCGCAGCATTCTCGCTTCTCTCCACGCTCCCGGTCCCAGTAATCCTTTGAGAAAATGCCTGCGATGGCGTCCGATCTCGCGGGATCGCGAAGTCTCGCGGTCATTCGCACGACGTCATCTCGAATGACCGCGAGACGTCGCGATCCCGCGAGAACGGACGTCATCGCGGGCATTTTCGCAAAGGATTACTGGGAACGGATGCGCGGGACGTCGGAAGGTAAGAATAACAGTATTTTTTATTTTTTTTTTACATTCTATCTTTTACTATTGATGCCGCATAGGCGGCCTCAGTAGTAAAAAGTTGGTCACACTTGTCAAACACTATGTTTGATGAGTGTGACCAACCTGTCAATCAGTTCTCCAAGCGATGCTATAGATCGCTTGGAAAACGCTAGCATTTTGCAAGCTAAATACGCTTGCAAAATGCTAGTTTTTCCGCTGGAAAATCGCGGGAATTTAAAATGCGATTTTCCCGCGGACTGGAATTCCGGAATTCTCGCGGTAATTTCCACGAGAGTTCCGGTACGTGTGCACTTAGCCTCACACTAGCAAACTGGGGAAACCAAGACTATCTCTGGTGGCCTGAAAGACAGGCCCCAAGGTATTTGAAGGATAAGGCTATCCCTCACAGGCTCACAGTCTGATGACCTCATTTGGACCGCCCCCAGAACCAGGCCAGATGGCGATGCACCAACCCCTTCATGACTGACAGAGGAGCGGAGCCTGCGCCCACCAGATGCCTGCGCAAGAGCCCCTTCTCTGCCAGCACCATCACCCACGGGCAAACCACGGCGCCTCCCAGTGGCCAAGGCAGGAACAGTCGTCCCCGCATCTGACGGTGATGTGACAGTCCGGCACCTCCCAGTGGCCGAGGCCGGAACAGCAGTCCCTGAGTCTGACGGTGATGTGACAGTCCGGCACCTCCCAGTGGCCGAGGCTGGAACAGCAGTCCCTGAGTCTGACGGCGACTGGTTTGTTAGGGTGAAGGAGGTGAAATTTCCTGATCAACCCCTTGGCATGAATGTCACCGGCAGGGACCCAGGACCTTTCCTCCGGACCGTAGCCCTTCCAGTGTACCAGATACTGCACGGATCCTCTCACTAAGCGGGAGTCAAGTATACCCTGGACTTCGTATTCCAAGGCACCCCCGACCAAAACTAGAGGAGGAGGGGACTGGACAGGATGAATTGGAGAGCGGTACAATTTGAGGAGGGTCTTATGGAAAACATTTGGCAGTTTGAATGACTGAGGGAGTTTCAGACGAAAGGCTACTGGGTTAATCACCTCAATAATTTCATACGGACCAATGAACCTGGGACCTAGTTTGGAGGATGGCACTTTAAGCCTAATATTCCTGGTAGAAAGCCAGACTTTGTCTCCAACTCCCAGGTGCGGCCCCTTGGATCACCATCTGTTAGCAGCCGAAGCTTGTTTAGTATGAGCCCCTTTTAAGTTTATGTTCACTTCTGCCCAAATCATTTTTAACTGATGTATGGATCTTTCTACCCCAGGGAGCTCTGACATCTTAGCAGAAAATGAACCAAAGCGTGGGTGCAGACCATGATTACAGAAAAAAGGGGTAGTCTTGATGGACTCCTGGTACTGATTGTTATGGGCGAACTCTGCTAACGGCAGATGTTCCACCCAATCGGACTGATGCTCAGACACATAACAACGGAGATACTGTTCAAGAGCTTGGTTGGTGCGCTTGGTTTGACCATTGCTTTCAGGGTGATAGGCAGAGGAGAAGGACAATTCAATTCTAATCCGTTTACAGAACGCCCTCCAAAATTTCTAAATGAACTTGGTACCCCTGTCGGACACAATATTCACATGAGCACCATGCAGTCTTCCAACATGAGTAATGAACAGTTTGCTTAAGATTTTGGAATTAGGTAGTCCAGACAGAGGAACAAAATGACACTGCTTACTGAACCTATCCACCACCACCCAGATACACGTCTTCCCTTCTGAGAGCGGTAGGTCAGTAATAAAGTCCATGGAGATGTGAGTCCACGGACCCTCAGGGGTAGGCAAGACTGGAGCCAGTCGGCAGGGCGATTAAGGGGAAATTTAGTGCGAGCACAGATTTCACAAGCCAGTACAGAGTCCTTACAATCCTTTACTATAGTTGGCCACCCAAAATTTCTGGTCACCAGTCTGATGGTGTTGTTGATACCTGGATGTCCTGCAAGGACAGAATCATGCGATTCCTTCAGAACTTGAAGGCGGAATGTGGCCGGAACAAACAATTTTTGGGGAGGAGAAGTGTCAGGGGCTTGTTCTGGGGATCTACGGATCTCCTCCAGAAGATCCAAAGACACAGCCGAAACAACAATCCCGTTGGCCAATATTGGAGTTGTTTCAGAGTCCTCGACCTGTGAGGGGCAAAAACTTCGAGAGGGCATCAGCCCTTACATTCTTAGTACCTGGTCGGAAAGTGATCACAAAATCAAATCTAGAGAAGAACAAGGCCCACCTTGCCTGTCTAGGATTCAGTCTTTTTGCTGACTCCAAGTAGGTCAGGTTCTTGTGATCCGTGATCACGGTGATCTTATGTTTGGCACCTTCGAGGAAGTGGCGCCATTCCTCGAAGGCCCATTTTCTTGTCAACAATTCCCGATTCCCTATATCATAATTCCTCTCAGTGGAAGAGAATTTTCTGGAAAAGAAGGCACATGGACGAAGTTGAGTGAGGGATGCCATGCCTTGCGATAGCACTGCTCCTACTCTAACTTCAGAGGCATCAACCTCTACAATAATGGGGCGGTCTAGATCAGGCTGCACCAATATCAGGTTAGGGGAGAAGCATTCCTTTAAAACAGAAAATGTCTGAAGTGCCTCAGGCTTCCAATTAACCACATCCGCCCCTTTCCGGGTCAAATCCGTGAGTGGTTTGGCGATCTCCGAAAACCCTTTAATAAATTTGCGATAATAGTTAGTGAACCCTAAGAATCTCTGCAGCGCTTTAAGAGACTTAGGTTGTACCCATTCCTTAATGGGTTGGATCTTGGCAGGATCCATGCGAAACCCTTTAGCTGAGACAATGTACCCCAGAAACTGTACCTCATCAGCCATAAAAACGCATTTCTCTAGTTTGGCGAATAGAGAATGTTCTCTAAATCTCTGGAGAACAGAACAGACATGTTGGACATGCGTCATAAGGTCAGTAGAGTAAATCAGGATGTCATCCAAATAAATGACTACATATACATATACTCCACAGATGTCTCTGAAGATATCGTTCACAAAATTCTGAAACACGGCAGGTGCGTTACTGAGCCCGAACGGCATTACATGGTACTCAAAGTGGCCAAGGGGTGTGTTAAACGCGGTCTTCCACTCATCTCTTTCTTATACGGACAAGATTATATGCTCCTCGGAGATCAAGCTTAGTAAACCAACGGGTTTCCAACAGCTGAGTAAAAAGATCAGGGATGAGTGGAAGCGGATACTGTTTTTTTTACAGTGATTGCGTTTAACTCACGGTAATCAATGCAAGGTCTGAGACCACCATATTTTTTTTCCACAAAAAAGAACCTAGCTCCAACAGGTGAGGAGGATGGTCTAATAAACCCCTTATGTAAACTGTCTGCTATGTAGTCTTTCATGGCCTGATGCTCTGGACCAGAGAGATTAAATATTCTCCCCTTTGGGAGACGAGAATCCGGTATCAAGTCTATGGGGCAATCGTACCCTCTGTGAGGGGGTAATTTCTCTGATTCCACTATGGAAAAACATCCTCATAATCTCTAAATGCTTAAGGTACAAAGGGAGGTTTGATTTTAACTTGGTTCACCGATAGCGATATACATTTGTCCTGACACTGTGGGCTCCAGCACACAATATCACCAAGGTGCCAGTCTATGACCGGATTATGTTTAGGCAACCATGGCATACCCAGAATAACTGCGGCTGATAAATTATATCAATCACCAAAAATGACACATGTTCAGCATGTAATGTCCCCACTGACATTGCTATGTCTGCAGTAACAAACTCTACTCCACCCTGGACAATAGATGTGCCATTAATTGGAGTGGTTTTAATATGGGCATTAAGCCTTAGCAGTGGTACACCAAGGTTCCTTGCTACCAGGAAATCCATGAAGTTTCCTTCAGAACCACTATCCACATAAGCCTCCAAACACAGAGATTTCTTAAGGTATGACAGAGAGATGGGTAAAAATACTTTAGCCACATCTGCGACAAGTACCTGGGCCCCGGGGCAGGCATGATCAGAACTGCCCAGGGGTTGACGTCCCGGGAGTGAAGACTTCTGATGTCCAGCGTTTTCCCTGAGGTCTCCAGACTGCAGCATGTTTGTGTAGGAGAATGGGAGTGTTCCTCCACAGGCTGTGCAATGAAGCAGGTAACAGGTGCTTTTAGCCAAAGAATCAGCTTGGGCAGTGAGGCAGGAGAGAAAAAAAAAAGTTCAGGGATAATGCTTTTATATATACGCTGGATATATAAAAATGATTTTTGGGCCAGAGATAATGTGACGTCCGTCTGGTGCGAGTCTGGACTGCAATTGAGACAGCACCCCAAGCAACCCCTAGACCCTTTACCCCTATACAGGGATCTGGAATTACAGCAGAGCCCAGGAGGTAACTGTCTGTATAAGAGCAGTGGACCAGAGCAGGACAGTCACCAGAAAGCAGCAGAGTAAAAATCCAGGCCAAGGTCAGAGTCTTAAACCAGGAGGGCAACAGAGGTTCAAAATCGGCAGGCAGTAGCAGAGTCAAAATACAGGCTAAGGTTAGAGTCAGCAATAGCAAATAACACACTAGCAAACTGGGGAAACCAAAACTATCTCTGGTGGCCTGCAAGACAGGCCCCAAGGTATTTGAAGGATAAGGCTATCCCTCACAGGCTCACAGTCTGATGACCTCATTTGGACTGCCCCCAGAACCAGGCCAGATGGCGATGCACCAACCCCTTTCATGACTGACAGAGGAGCAGAGCCTGCGCCCACCAGATGCTTGCGCAGGAGCCCCTTCTCTGCCACCACAATCACCCACAAGCGAATCAAGGCGCCTCCCAGTGGCCGAGGTCGGAACAGCAGTCCCTGAGTCTGACGGTGACGTGACACAATCTTTCTCATTACGTAGATTTATTTCTACAAAAGCATGTTTTAAATCTACCCTCATATCTTAAGGACTCTTCTCATTTAATCGACCTTTTACTCTCATTGCCCACTTTGACTAATTGTCTTTTGATAACTCTTGATGTTCAGGCCCTTTATACTAATATCCCCCATGATTTGGGTTTGGAGGCGATCCAACACTTTCTTTCGACTGATGATCTTTTACCCTCCCTACAGAAAGAATTTCTAGAGAAGGCTATCTTATTTGTTCTCAATAATAATGTCTTTTCCTTTGAGAAGACCTGCTACTGCCAGGTGAGGGGCTGCGCAATGGGGATTAGATTCTCCCCCAGTTACGCTAATCTGTTCATGGGGGCATTTGAGTCAGTTTTCATTGTGCAGTCCCCACTGGCAGCTGGCAAGATAGCCTTATATAGACGTTTTATTGATGACCTGTTTATAATTTGGACCGGTTCGGAGTCAGATGCAAATGAATTCACTCAGTCCCTGAACCACAATACTTGAGGTCTCAAGTTTTCCTCCAATACATCTACCACAGGCATCCAATTCTTGGATCTTATCATCAATGTTGATCATCATGGCAAAATTTCAACATCAACTTACTTCAAGAGCGTAGATGTTGATAGCTCTCTTAACTTTTCCAGCGGCCATCTCCCTAAATGGATTTTGAAAATTGCCAACGGGCAATATTGGAGAGTACGCAAGAATTGTACCAATGATATAGATTTTTTAAAAGAGGCCAACATTTTGGAGGACCGATTCATAGATAAGGGTTATCCTAAAAAATTATTGAAGGATGCCTTTACTAGGGCTAACAATTTTTCACAAAAAGATTGCATTGAGAAAATCAGAAATAGAAGTAAAAATAAAACTGATTCTCAAAAGAAGGCCGAACCTGTGGATTTGGTGAAATGGAGCCTAATTACTACCTTTAATCAATCTCATGCCTCCATATGTAATTTAATAAAGAAATACTGGTTTATTTTGAGGAATGATCCTGTTATGTCGGCCCACATACCGGCATAACCCAGGACAATTTTTAGGAAAAACCGGACCCTTCGTAATTTTGTGGCCCCGAGCACTAAATCCGTCAGACATTCACCCCCACCAATCACCCGAGGTCTGCACGACCCAGGGTTTTTTGCATGTAGAACCCCTAAATTCCTTTGTTGCACATCCATTTTGAATGGGGTGCAACATTTTAAATTTCGCACCACTGGTACGACTTTTAAAATTATGAAGCATTTTATCTTATTTTATTTCTTTTATATGTTTTTAAGTAATTTGTGATGGCTCGTTTTTTATCTGTTATGTAACTGTCTTTATCTTTTATATATCTTTTTTTTTACCTTATTTCACTATGTTTTTAATTGTCATGACTCATTAATCACCTACCATTTCCTATTGGCTACTGCCCCTTTAAATACCTGCCCCCTATGTAATCTGCGTACTGCTACCTGAGGAAGACAGATGATTCTGTCGAAACGCGTTGTGGACTATGCAATGAAAGAAGATTTTAAATCCACCATCCCTTCTCTTTGCGCTCCTTCTGACCGGGTTATTATCTAGCACCGCACTCTGTTTGTAATGACTCTTGCATTGAAGTACTGAAATAAATTGAATTTTTGATGATATTCTAATTTTGTGAGAAAAAATAAATAAATAAAAAATCAACTTATTTGGTATTGTCAAATAAAATAAATAAATGTCTAAACTTTCAGAATATAAAATTAATTAGCCTGATCAGTAAGTGCTGTAAAGAGAAAAAAAACACCAGAATTTTGGTTTCTCCATCACCATACCTACCTAAATAATGCAAAAAAAAATAATATATTATAAGTGCCTCAAATTGGTATCAATAAAACTGTCAGCCTGCCATGCAAAACAAGCCTTCACCCTCCTCTATTAATGGAAAAATAAAAATCAGTACTTCCCTTCCGATGCAGTATATATACGTCATGGCAATCTCCTGGGCATAGGAGGCTATGCGTGGATGATTGCTGCCGGGTGTCAGCTGATTCTGACAGGTGACACCCGGTACTCCGTGCCAGCATCACTCCCAGCACTGCAAACAGTAGTTTTCGGCCACTTATTGGGCATCTAAGTTGTCAGGAGACATTGAACAACAAATTGTATGGTACAATTTCTCCTGTTACCCTTGTGAAAATACAAAATTTGAGGCTAAAAAAAACATTTTTGCAGAAATATATGATTTCTTTATTTTCTCGGCTCAATATTATAAAGTTCTGTGAAGCACGTGGGAGTTAAAGACACTCACCACACATCTAGACAAGTTTCCTGAGGAATCTAGTTTCCAAAATGGTGTCACGTCTGTCCGATTTCCACTGTTTAGGCACGTCAGCGGCTCTCGAAACGCAAAATGAGGTCTGCTAATTATTCCAGCAAATTTTGCATTCAAAAAGTGAAAAGGTGCTCCTTCCCTACCAAGCTATGCTGTGGCTT
The DNA here is from genome assembly GCF_039654945.1 of Dendrobates tinctorius. Classification (NCBI taxonomy): domain Eukaryota; kingdom Metazoa; phylum Chordata; class Amphibia; order Anura; family Dendrobatidae; genus Dendrobates; species Dendrobates tinctorius. The sequence goes on from NW_027361708.1 coordinate 21,889,542, forward strand.
GGTGACATTTCTCCTATTACGATTGTGAAAATGCAAAATTTGGGGATAAATTTTTTTTGTAGAAAAATGTGATTTCTTTAGTTTCACAGCTCAACGTTATAAACTTCTGTGAGGCACCTGGGGTTCAAGGTGCTTACAACTCATCTAGGTAAGTTCCCTGAGGGGTCTGGTTTCCAAAATGGTGTCAGTTGTGAGCGGTATCCACTGTTTTGGCATAGTAGAGGTTTTCCAAACTCGACATGGCGTCCACTAATTATTACCGTGCTCAGAAGAAAGTGCACAACAAACTTTGTAATCCTTTTTCTCCTGTTACCCTTGTGAAAATAAATACATTTGTGTCTAAAGTAAAATTTTTGTGAAAAAAAGTTAAATGCTCAATCTTTCTTTCCATATTCCATTATTTCCTACGAAGCACCTGAAGGGTAAATAAGCTTCTTGAATGTGGTTTTGAACACTTTGAGGGGTGCAGTTTTTACAATAGTGTCACTTTTGGATATTTTCTGTCATGTAGACACACAGGAAACTTAGTCAAAGTTGAAGGAAAGATAAATGCAGAACGTTATCAGCAAATACTGGAGGCAAATTTGCACTCATAAGTCTGGAAGCTGCGCATGGGATGTACTTGGATGTTCCAACATGACAACGATCCAAAACACAAGGCCAAGTCGACCTGTCATTAACTACAGCAGAACAAAGTGAAGGTTCTGGAGTGGCCATCTCAGTCTCCTGACCTCAATATCATTGAGCCACTCTGGGGAGATTTCAAGTGCGCAGTTCATGCTAGACAGCCCAGGATTTTACAGGAATTGTAGGCTTTTTGCCAATAAGAGTGGGCAACTTTACCATCTGAGAAAATACAAAACCTCATCCACAACTACCACAAAAGACTTCAAGCTGTCATTGGTGTTAGAGGGAGCAATACACAGTATTGATAAATGGGATATGTAAACTTTTGATCAGGGTCATTTGGATATTTTGGGTTGTCATTATCATTTAAAAAGAGAAAACACAGTAGTTTGACAATAAATGGCTTCACCCAACCACTATCCATGAGTGGAAAAAACGTTTTGGTGTTATCATTAATATTCTCTGAAAAAAGGCCAAGAAAGCAAACAAAGCAAAAATTCTGCTGGAGTATCTAAACTTTTGAGCACAACTGTGTGTGTGTATATACTGTATATATATATATATATATACAGTGGGGCAAAAAAGTATTTAGTCAGTCAGCAATAGTGCAAGTTCCACCACTTAAAAAGATGAGAGGCGTCTGTAATTTACATCATAGGTAGACCTCAACTATGGGAGACAAACTGAGAAAAAAAAATCCAGAAAATCACATTGTCTGTTTTTTTTTCATTTTATTTGCATATTATGGTGGAAAATAAGTATTTGGTCAGAAAAAAAATTTCATCTCAATACTTTGTGATATATCCTTTGTTGGCAATGACAGAGGTCAAACGTTTTCTGTAAGTCTTCACAAGGTTGCCACACACTGTTGTTGGTATGTTGGCCCATTCCTCCATGCAGATCTCCTCTAGAGCAGTGATGTTTTTGGCTTTTCGCTTGGCAACACGGACTTTCAACTCCCTCCAAAGGTTTTCTATAGGGTTGAGATCTGGAGACTGGCTAGGCCACTCCAGGACCTTGAAATGCTTCTTACGAAGCCACTCCGTTGCCCTGGCGGTGTGCTTTGGATCATTGTCATGTTGAAAGACCCAGCCACGTTTCATCTTCAATGCCCTTGCTGATGGAAGGAGGTTTGCACTCAAAATCTCACGATACATGGCCCCATTCATTCTTTCATGTACCCGGATCAGTCGTCCTGGCCCCTTTGCAGAGAAACAGCCCCAAAGCATGATGTTTCCACCACCATGCTTTACAGTAGGTATGGTGTTTGATGGATGCAACTCAGTATTCTTTTTCCTCCAAACACGACAAGTTGTGTTTCTACCAAACAGTTCCAGTTTGGTTTCATCAGACCATAGGACATTCTCCCAAAACTCCTCTGGATCATCCAAATGCTCTCTAGCAAACTTCAGACGGGCCCGGACATGTACAGGCTTAAGCAGTGGGACACGTCTGGCACTGCAGGATCTGAGATCATGGTGGCGTAGTGTGTTACTTATGGTAGGCCTTGTTACATTGGTCCCAGCTCTCTGCAGTTCATTCACTAGGTCCCCCCGCGTGGTTCTGGGATTTTTGCTCACCGTTCTTGTGATCATTCTGACCCCACGGGGTGGGATTTTGCGTGGAGCACCAGATCGAGGGAGATTACCAGTGGTCTTGTATGTCTTCCATTTTCTAATTATTGCTCCCACAGTTGATTTCTTCACTCCAATCTGGTTGGCTATTGCAGATTCAGTCTTCCCAGCCTGGTGCAGGGCTACAATTTTGTTTCTGGTGTCCTTTGACAGCTCTTTGGTCTTCACCATAGTGGAGTTTGGAGTCAGACTGTTTGAGGGTGTGCACAGGTGTCTTTTTATACTGATAACAAGTTTAAACAGGTGCCATTACTACAGGTAATGAGTGGAGGAAAGAGGAGACTCTTAAAGAAGAAGTTACAGGTCTGTGAGAGCCAGAAATCTTGATTGCTTGTTTCTGACCAAATACTTATTTTCCACCATAATATGCAAATAAAATGAAAAAAAAACAGACAATGTGATTTTCTGTATTTTTTTTTCTCAGTTTGTCTCCCATAGTTGAGGTCTACCTATGATGTAAATTACAGACGCCTCTCATCTTTTTAAGTGGTGGAACTTGCACTATTGCTGACTGACTAAATACTTTTTTGCCCCACTGTATATATATATATATATATATATATATATATATACATGCTCAAAAATAAAGGGAACACTAAAACATCACATCCTAGATATCTCTGAATGAAATATTCCCATAGCAAATTTTTATTCTTTGCATAGTGGAATGTGTTCAGAACAATAAAACATAGCAATTATCAATGTAAATCAAAATAAATAACCCATGGAGGTCTGGATTTGGAATGATACTCAAAATCAAAGTGGAAAATCAAATTACAGGCTGATCCAGATTAAGTGGAAATGCCTCATGACAACAAAAAGATGCTCAGTATTGTGTGTGGCCTCCACGTGCCTGTATGACCTCCCTACTGTCCAACACCTGCGCATGCTCCTGATGATGTGGCAGATGGTCTTAAAGAAAAGGCTATGAATTTGACTTCTGATGAACTCTGCCATAAACATGATAAAACGACTAATAGATGGGTACCATTTGTGTCAACTTTTTGCCCTATTAGTGACAAAATCAATGGAATCTTGAATAAACACTGGGACCTTCTGCAAAAGGGGTTACCAGAGGTTCCTGAATTTGCTAATAGACCAATCTCATTGTATAGGCGTGGATACAATTTAAAAGATAAATTGGTGAGAGCAGATGTGGGGCCTATTAGAATTCCGTGACAATTGACATTGGGCCCTTTGAGTCTTGGCAACTTTCCGTGTCTCGGGTTTGCGTGCTGTGGGAATATGATCAAGGGTGACAGCTTCAATCATCCACATACTGGGAAGAAATTTTTGATTAAGGAACAATTTACATGTACTTCCAGTTTTGTTATTTATGTGATCACCTGCCCTTGTGGGTTGATGTATGTAGGTAAGACCAATATGGAAGTTAGGGCACGGATCAGTAAACACAAGAGTACTATCAGAACTCAACTCCTTGAACTACCAATACCGAAGCATTTCATTGAATACAGACATTCTGTGAATCAGTTACGGTTTAGGGTGATAGATGGGGTCCCTATGTTGAGACGGGGTGGTGACAGGACTATATTGCTAAAAAGAAAAGAATTGAGGTGGATTTCGACTTTGGGTAAATTACAGTCGAAAGGCTTGAACCTTGAGTATAATCTGCAGATTTGTGCTAAATAGTCCACATAGGTCTTGACAGCATCATTTTTTGGTTTTTAATTAGCATTATTTGGTTTTAATGGTTTTCTTTTTGTTTTTTCAGGAATGGTTTTTTGGAGTGACCGGAGGACATGGGGACTGAATTGTCCTGAAGCTTTTGTATACTTACTAATTTTTATGTGAATTTGCATTTTTCTCAATCCCCATGCCCTCTTGTCTCTGTATATTTATGCTATAATAAAGTTATTTCCTATACAGTCAATTTTACATTTTTCTATATTTTTTATATTTGGGCCCATAGACATGTTTCTATTTTATGATTTAATGAGTACCTTGTGAGGTTTATATAGATTGCCATGGTGATGGCTTATTTACATTCTCCATCTGTGCACGCACTGGATCCCTTTGTAGAAGCGCTCCGTTTGGTTTTCTGAAGGCGGTCATGTGACTGTGCCATTTGATCGCTTTTTGATTGACACAGGCTGCTGAAGGAATAGTTATATTGGCCCTGGTTTGCTTAATTCCGCCTTTGCGCTATATGCTAATTGATAATTCTACTATTATGCTTCATTAATTACCATGGAGTTGGTTTTTATATATATTTATAATTTGTGGATACATAAGCGCTGGCATCTTGTTTTGGGGATTGCGGTCATGTGACCGCGCCCTGATTGACATTGGTTTCTGGGATTGCGGTCATGTAACTTTGTCATGTGACCGCGCCCTGACTGATATGGGCTTCTATAGCTACAGATACATTGACCGCGCTGGGCGCTACTGCGCATGCACGGTATCTATGACGCCGTGGTCCGCGTCCTGGAGTGTTTTTGCGGGACTTGTGTCCTGTGATGTCATCTCCTCTGCAGCAACATGCTGGCGGTGCGTAGTGACTCTGGTGGGTGGATGTTGAATGCTGGATGGCGGATCTATGATATCTTAAAATGTGTAGGTAAATTCAATAGGTTGCCGGGGTTGGCACCTGTTTTTGGGAATATATCTATTGGCTGGCTAGTTTGATTTTCGATGTTCTCTGTATGACTACATCTGATTGGTATAGGGTTGCTATGGTACTTGGGGACGCCAACATAGGATTGGTGGTTAGGTTACACATATGTGATTGGATTTATTTTTTGTTTACTTTCATCATTTGTTGATAGGATTGCACCATTTCTGTAATATGTTTTAAGATTATGTTCACACTGTATTGTCACTTATATGGTAAGTATTTTTATATATTTTCTCTGTATACTACTGCTATTTATTAATAATGGGTGGATTCTTGATGGTGATTGGCTACTTTGGCCTATTTAAGACCGCCATATTTGCTATGTACTATACTTGAAAAAGACCATGTGATGGTCGAAACGTTGTATATTTTCATGGCGAAATAAACTTCTGCATATTTCTTCACCCGGATTGGATGCTGCTCCTCTTCATTTTCTTTGGAGGTCTCCTGAGGGATCTCCACCCATACCTGGACAAAAAGCATCTGCCAACTACTGGACAGTCTGTGATGCAACGTGACGTTGGTGGATGGAGTGAGACATGATGTCCTCAATCGGATTCAGGTCTGGGGAATGGGCGGACCAGTCCATAGCTTCAATGCCTTCATCTTGCAGGAACTACTGACACATTCCAGCCCCATGAGGTGTGGCATTGTCCTGCATTAGGAGGAACCCAGGGCCAACCGCACCAGCATATAGTCTCACAAGGGGTCGGAGGATCTCATCTTGGTACCTAATGGCAGTCAGGCTACCTCTGGCGAGCACATGGAGGGCTGTGCGGCACTCCAAAGAAATGCCACCCCACACCATTACTGATTGACTGCCAAACCGGTAATGCTGAAGGATATTGCAAGCAGCAGATCGCTCTCCATGGCATCTCCAGACTCTGTCATGTCTGTCACATGTGCTCAGTGTGAATCTGCTTTCATCTGTGAAGAGCACAGGGCGCCAGTGGTGAATTTACCAATACTGGTGTTCTGTGGCAAATGCCAAGCGTTCTGCATGGTGTTGGGGTGTGAGTACAACCCCCATCTGTGGACATTGGGCTCTCAGACCATCCTCATGGAGTCGGTTTCTAACCGTTTGTGCAGACACATGCACATTTGTGGCCTGCTGGAGGTCATTTTGCAGGGCTCTGGCAGTGCTCCTCCTGTTCCTCCTTGCACAAAGGTAGAGGTAGCGGTCCTGCTGCTGGGTTGTTGCCCTCATATGGCCCCTCTATGTCTCCTGGTGTACTGGCCTGCCTCCTGGTAGCGCCTCCAGCCTCTGCGCACTACGCTGACAGACACAGCAAACCTTCTTGCCACAGCTCACACTGATGTGCCATCCTAGATGAGCTGCACTACCTGAGCCACTTGTGTGGGTTGTAGAGTCTGTCTCATGCTACCACGAGTGTGAAAGTACAACCAACATTCAAAAGTGACCAAAACATCAGCCAGAAAGCATTGGTACTGAGATGTGGTCTGTGGTCCCCACCTGCAGAACCACCCCTTTATTGAGCGTGTCTTGATAATTGCCAATAATTTCCATCTGTTGTCTATTCCATTTGCACAACAGCATGTGAAATTGATTGTCAATCAGTGTTGCTTCCTAAGTGGACAGTTTGATTTTACAGAAGTTTGATTTACTTGGAGTTATATTCTGTTGTTCAAGTGTTCCCTTTATTTTTTTGAGCAGTGTATATGCTATATATATTGTGTGAGTATGTAACTTGCTTTTTTTTTGAGTGGTGGCCATGTTTTAATTATAGAGGTTTGACAAAAGATTAAAAACAGGAGATAAACAACGCTAACTTCTCTGGCCACCTCTGCTGCTCAGTGTCCCCTGTAGGTCCTCAACGCTTCACTGAAACCATGGGCTTATTCACATCATGATCTTATGACATGCATGTGCAGAGACTTCTGGAGCCTGGTTGCACCTGGAAGATTTGGCTTAGTGTGAGGGGTTGAAGGATTTCAGTGCTTGGCAGCTGTAAGAAGAGCCACCGAGGACTGTACAGAGGACAGCAAGCAGCAGGGATTGCCAAAGAGGTGAGCATAATAAGGGCCTTGCAATTTGTGGAGAATAAATTTGCTGCAAATAAAATTTCCCAGTTAAATTCAAATCTTGCCAGATCCATTAATCTCTATAAGCAACGTTAAACTGTCTGTGCCTCGAAAAACAGTAAAGTTTGATATCGGATAAGAGACTACCTCATAGTATGTTTCTGTTCCGCCCCTTATGATGAATATTCACTGTTAGGCTGGAGTCACCATACCGTACATTACGGCCTAGTGCTATGTGATAAAACATTGAATAGCACTCGGCCCAGTGTTACTCTATGGGGAAGCTCACATCTGCGATTATTTTTTCATGCTGAATTACATTCTCCACCTCCTCCATAGCTGAGCTCCGATCATCTCTGTGCGAGAGGATCAGGGCACAGTAGCATGACACTCGGCTTCGGCTCGCAGCAGAGCAGCAGCCGAGAATCATTAGCATATTGCATCCGATGCTCTCACATCTGATGCTATATGCTGGTGTGTATCCAGCCTTAGTGCCAAACTGCACTGGTTCCTAATCCCTTAAAGAGCAACTGTCAGTTTAATTTTTATTACATAAAGCAATAGTCCATATGGAAATAAGATATAATTTATCTTATCAGAGGAATATGCTTCTTTCACCTCCCACAGTATTGTATATAGTAAAAATCTGCATCTGTGGCTCAAAGTCTTATAGAAATAACATTACAGGCACAGGGACTTACAGCTGACATTCGGCTCTCAAGTCGATCCATCTGCTGCCTTGCCTTTCCCGACTGGTCAGATGGGGGCCAGAATGAATGTCCGGGCTGGGTTGTAGCAATTGAATGCCACTGTTAGCACTTGACAGGGGCATTTAATAGGCTAACAGCAGCAATCAGTGGTGATGGTAATTGCTTCTAATAAGACTGATTCCAGCTTTGTAAAATAGCTGGCATCTCTCTTGTGTGGAGCAGGCTCTGCTCCTGAGCCCGCTCAAAAGTCCTTGACCGGTTCCATGACCTAATAACTCATCAAGATTGTTAAGGAATTAAAGGGCATCACACACCATATGGTGAACCTATTAGAGCCTAACTTGGATTGGAAATTATGTCAGTGGCGCATTAGGGACACTAAAATGTGTAAATAAACACACTAAATTGGTATCAACTCCTTATTGTAGTAATAAAGTAGAATAATTAGATCATAATCATATAATAGCATGAACACCCGAGACCTGTATCTCTACGTACATTGTATATTAAATCATTACTACACATATTTAATAAAAAAAGACATGTAGACAAATTATGATTGTTAGTTATGTGTGAAAGAATGCCCGTTATAAATTGTGTAGTACAGAAAATTCTATGTACACCTCCTTAGTGGAAAATACAATGTCAAGGGTCAGTTATGGGAAATCACTGGAGAGCTCATTTGTGCCCACATCTGTTCTTCTCTTGTAGAGAAATGAACTATGTCTAGGGATGCACACCATCATGGAGGTCAAGAGATGAGGCAAAATCTAGTGAGACACAAACTGTGTGTTGTAGGAATGAAAAGCAGTATATAAATTTGCTAGATTCTCTATTGAGCCGTCCATACAAAGAAAAATACAAACGTCTTTTGAAATAAAATTACTTTGTTTTATGACATACTATTACAGCCTACAATTTTCATTTGCAAATCTGTGGGAACGATTGTGATTTATAATGTAATTTTATTTTTCCAAAACAGAAGTGGGAAACATTGGATGTGAGGTTGCTGTGAAGTTTTATACAAGCTTCAAGAACAGTGGTGCTTAACTGGAAGCTAATGGGGCATTATTCTCTTCTCAAGTGCCTGATACGAAGCCCCCAGATGTAGCTGGCTTTTCCAGAATAATAGGCTCTGGCGCTTATGCATGCTAAGTGCCCTGCTATCTCTTTCCTCTTTCTTTTCTGCAAAATGTTTCCCATTTTGCATATGTTGTCTGCAGGGTGGGCAATTTATAAGGATACACCCAAATAAAATGGGAATGGTTGGTGATATCAACTTCCTGTTTGTAGCACATACGTTTTCCCCCTCCGATATACTAATGTGCCACAAACAGAAAGTTGATATCACCAACCATTTCCATTTTATTTAGGTGTGTCCATATAAATGGCCCACCCTGTATATATTTATGAATATAGATATCTTTACTGGCTTTTATTGGCTGTGACACAGTTATTTTTTGCCACCTATTAATTTTTCCAAAATCAAGAACAAATTTATTTTCTTTCTTCTGATGTGTCCAAATTAGAGATGAGCAAATCACCTAAAATTCGTTTTAGACAGATTACCTCAATTTGGGCTCCTGATTTCAAAAAGTCCAAATAAAAGATGCTTATTATTCTCTCAGGTTCCTTTAGATCCCGAAGTAAACACTTGGATGTTAGGGAATTGAAAAAAATAATAAAATATTATAATTGCTTGACCTAGGCCTTCACATGTCCTCATGTTGCCTCTTCCATAGCTCCACACGTCTTCTGTTCTCCTGGCACTTCTTTCAGGTGGTGAGGCCAGTGAGTGTCCTCATGCACCCCCATGGAGAGGGGAAGAAACGTAGCTGATATCAATGGTATTTGTTGCTCTTGTCATGACTTTGTGAATTCTGTCAAGTCTGAAACTTTGGTTAATGTTGTAACAAATTCAATTTGTTGAGGACAAATTCACTGTTATCTAGTCCAACCCTGTATTTAGTTAAGAAAATACAAAGATGAAACATCAGCCACAAATAAGACACTTCAGCATTTTATGGAAATCAAGGAATGCATTTAAGGCTCCTGTAACTTGACCTTTACTGTTCATGATTTTGCTCAAAAGAGACACCAAAAGTATCAAGGTCCATGACTGCTGGTAAATAGCCATGCTCTCACCTATGTTTGATATTCATACTTGTATATCGGGCAGGTTCAACAGGTCTTTTCACTGTCTGTCAACGGTCTTCATTTTATATTCCACATTTCCTATTTTATTTGCACAAATTGTTTAGCATTGATGCATCTGAATAACCAGCATTAATATCTTGTTAAACATGAATTAACTAAGGCAGCTGGGCACCAAAGGGGCCAATTATACAAAGCTATTGACACTTGGCAGCATGAACAGTGAGCAGTTAATCAGGCGTGTATGTGGATATGAGGCATCCTCCGAGTCACTGGCTTCATACTATAGAGTGTCCCAGTCGACTAGTGCTAGCATTAAAAATAATGTTCACGCAATTAATTTTTTTTTTCCAGGCTTGTTTTCTTTTCCACCAACTCACTTTGTGTCCGTGTTATCCTTCTTTGACCTTACAAACGATCCCCTCTCTGATTTGATCACTGGAGACTCTGGGCTAGTTTACATGAATGTAACTGCAACACACAGGGGTATGTAACAAGCAGCATAATGTTCTACCATTGTGGGCAAACTATTGTTCCTCTCCTATCACTTGCCACCTGACGGTCGATACGCCTTGATGTTTTATATAACTGATGCAGGATTTTTCAGCACAGGATATTAATGCCGCTTGAGTTGACATCACTTTGACGTTCTCGAAAATAGAATAAATATGAGGCATATGCTCTCATTTACTCATACATTTCAGAATTTCCCTCTTATTATTTTTATACCATAACATATGAAAAGCATGATCCAGGATGGGGTTTTGCTTTGGCCTGTCCTGGTCAGACAGGGGGTTAATTGTTTCTGCCTCTCTCTGGCAGAGGGCGGCTATTTAATGCTCACTGGACCTAGGTCCGGTGTCAGTTATACTCCTGCCCTCGGCTGAGTTAAGTGACCTCTTGTATACGTGTGCCTTGTGCCTGATAACTTGTTGCATGTTTGGTTATGATCCGGTTCTGTCCCTGTTACAAGTTCTGCCTGACCCTCTTATACTGCACCGCCCTCTCGTGTATGACTCTGCTTGTGACACGACTACTCTCTGCTCTTCCCTTTGGTACCGCACCGCCCTCTTGTGTATGACCTTTGGCTTTGTCTGACCTCCCGTCTGCTTATCCCTCCTGTACCTCGTTTACCCGTACTGAGTATGACCTCCGGTTTGCCTGACTCTGAGTGTTCTACCTTCTCAGTAAGGCCTCTTTCACACTTCAGTTTTTTGCATCAGTTCAAATCCGCCAAAAAGTCAGACAAGCGGATCCGTTCTTAACTGATGTGAACGGATGGCACAGGATCCGTTTTGAGACGGATCCTGAAAATGAGGAAATTTGGCCGGGAAGAGGAGAGAGAGAGAGAGAGAGAGAGATTTTTTTTTTGTCCGGCACCCAGAAAGAATTTCGGGTTAAAAAAAATTCCCCAATAAATTCATTTTTTGAAAATAAAAAAACAAAAACAATAAAAGTACACATATTTGGTATCGCCGCGTCCGTAACGACCCGCCCTATAAAACTGTCCCATTAGTTAACCCCTTTAGCGAACCCCTTAAAAAATAAAAATAAAAAATGAAGCAAAAAATAATGATTTATTATCTTACCGCTGAACAAAAAGTGCAATAACGCGTGATCAAAAAGACACATATAAATATCCATGGTACCGCTGAAAACGACATCTTGTCCCGCAAAAAACAAGCCATGATACAGCATCATCAGCAAAAAAATAAAAAAGTTATAGCTCGCAGAATAAAGCAATGCAAAAATAATTATTTTTTATATAAAATAGTTTTCATTGCATAAAACTGACAAAACATAAAAAATGACCTAAATGAGGTATCGCTGTAACCGTACTGACCCAAAGAATAAAACCGCTTTATCAAATTTACCGCACGCAGAACGGTGTAAACGCACCCCCCAAAAGAAATTCATGACACGCTGGTTTTTGTTCATTCTGCATCCCAAAAATCAGAATAAAAAGCGATCAAAAAATGTCACGTGCCCGAAAATGGCACCAATAAAAACATCAACTCGTTCCGCAAGACCTCACATGACTCGGTGGCTCAAAATACGGAAAAATTATAGCTCTCAATATGTGGTGATGCAAAAACTATTTTTACAATAAAAAACGTCTTTTAGCGTGTGACAGCTGCCAAACATAAAAACCGCCATAAATAGTAAATCAAACCCCCCGTTATCACCCCCTTAGTTAGGGAAAAATAATAAAACTAAAAGAAAATGTATTTATTTCCATTTTCCCATTAGGGTTAGGGTTAGGGCTAGGCTTAGGGTTAGGGTTAGGGCTAGGGCTAGGGCTAGGGTTAGGGCTAGGGTTAGGGCTAGGGCTAGGGCTGAGATTAGGGTTAGGGGTGTGTTGGGGTTAGGGTTGGAGTTAGAATTGGGGGGTTTCCACTGTTTGGGCACATCAGGTGCTCTCCAAATGCAACATGGCGTCTGATCTCAATTCCATCCAATTCTGCGTTGAAAAAGTCAAATGATGCTCCTTCCCTTCCAAGCTCTGCCATGCGCCCAAACAGTGTTTTACCCCCACATATAGGGTATCAGCATACTCAGGACAAATTGCAAAACAACTTTTGGGGTCCAATTTCTCCTGTTACCCTTAGGAAAATAAAAAATTGGGGGCAAAAATATCATTTTTGTGGAAAAAAATGATTTTTTTATTTTCACGCCCAGACGTTAAAAAACTTCTGTGAAGCACTTGGGGGTTCAAAGTGCTCACCACACATCTAGATAAGTTCTGTGGGGGGTCTAGTTTCCAAAATGGGGTCACTTATGGGGGGTTTCCACTGTTTAGGTACATTAGGGGCTCTCCAAAGGGAACATGATACCTGCAGATAATTCCATCAATGTCTGCATTCCAAAACGATACTACTTCCCTTCCGAGCCACGACGTGTGCCCATACAGTAGTTTTCTCCCACATATGAGGTATCAGCGTACTCAGGACAAATTGGACAACAACTTTTGGGGTCCAATTTCTCCTGTTACCCTTGGGAAAATAAAAAAATTGGAGACTAATTGATCATGTTTGTGGAGAAAATACGATTTTTTTATTTTCATGCCGGGGCATTATAAATTTCTGTGAAGCCCTTGGGGGTTCAAAGTGCTCACCACACATCTAGATAAGTTCCTTAGGGGGTCTAGTTTCCAAAATGGGGTCAGATGTGGGGGGTTTCCACTGTTTAGGTACATTAGGGGCTCTCCAAAGGCAGCATGACACCTGCAGACCATTCCATCAAAGTCTGCATTCCAAAACGTCACTACTTCCCTTCCGAGCCCCGACGTGTGCCCATACAGTAGTTTTCTCCCACATATGGGGTGTCAGCGTACTCATGACAAATTGGACAACAACTTTTGGGGTCCAATTTCTCCTGTTACCCTTGGGAAAATAAAAAAAATGAGGACTAAAAGATCATGTTTGTTGAAAAAATACGATATTTTTATTTTCTCGCCCGGTCGTTATAATCTTCTGTGAAGCACTGGGGGGTTCAAAGTGCTCACCACACATCTAGATAAGTTCTTTAGGGGGTCTAGTTTCCAAAATGGGGTCGCTTGTGGCGGTTTCCACTGTTTAGGTACATCAGGGGCTCTCCAAAAGCAACATGACACCCGCAGACCATTCAATCAAATTCTGCATTCCAAAACGTCACTACTTCCCTTCCGGGCCCCGACGTGTGCCCATACAGTAGTTTTCTCCCACATATGAAGTATCAGCGTACTCAGGACAAATTGGACAACTTTTGGGGTCCAATTTCTCCTTGTACCCTTGGGGAAAATAAAAAATTGGTGACTAAAAGATCATGTTTGTGGAAAAAATACAATTTTTTTATTTTCACGCCCGGGCGTTATAAACTTCTGTGAAGCACTGGGGGGTTCAAAGTGACCACCACACATCTAGATAAGTTCCTTGGGGGGTCTAGTTTCCAAAATGGTGTCATTTGCGGGGGGTTTCTACTGTTTTGTTACATCAGGGGCTTTCCAAACGCGACATGGTGTCCGATCTCAATTCCAGCCAAAAACGTCAAATGGCGCTGCTTCCCTTCCGAGCTCTGCCATGCGCCAAAATAGTGGTTTACCCCCACATGTGGGGTATCAGCGCACTCAGGACAAATTGCACAATAACTTTTAGGGTCCTGTTATCCTTGGAAAAATTAGAATTGAGGGTGAAAAGATCATTTTTGTGGAAAAAATATGATTTTTTAATTGTACGGCTGTATGTTATAAACTTCTGTGAAGCCCTTGGGGGTTCAAAGTTCTCACCACACATCTAGATAAGTTCCTTGGGGGGGTCTAGTTTTCAAAATGGTGTCATTTGTGGGGGGTTTCCACTGTTTTGGCACATCAGGGGTTTTCCAATCGCGACATGGTGTCCGATCTCAATTCCAGCCAAAAACGTCAAATGGCGCTGCTTCCCTTCCGAGCTCTGCCATGCGCCCAAATAGTCATTTACACCCACATATGGGGTATCAGCGTACTCAGGACAAATTGCACAATAACTTTTAGGGTCCTGTTACCCTTGAGAAAATAAAAATTGGGGGTGAAAAGATCATTTTTGTGGAAAAATATGATTTTTTAATTGTACCGCTGTACGTTATAAACTTCTGTGAAGCCCTTGTGGGTTTAAAGTTCTCACCACATATCTAGATAAGTTCCTTGGGGGGGTCTAGTTTCCAAAATGGGGTCACTTGTAGGAGGTTTCCACTGTTTAGGTACATCAGGGGCTCTCCAAACGCGACATGGCGTCCGAGCTGAATTACAGCCAATTTTGCATTGAAAAAGTCAAACGGCGCTCCTTCCCTTCTGAGGTCTGCCATGCGCCGAAACAGTGGTCCCCCCACATATCAGGTATCAGCGTACTCAGGACAAATTGCACAATAACTTTTGCAGTCCAATTTCTCCTGTTACCCTTGGTAAAATAAAAAAAATTGAACCTGAAGTATTTTTTTTGTGAAAAAAAGTTAAATGTTCATTTTTTTTTAAATATTCAAAAAATTCCTGTGATGCACCTAAAGGGTTAATAAACTTCTTGAATGTGGTTTTGAGCACCTTAAGGGGTGCAGTTTTTAGAACGGTGTCACTATTGGGTATTTTCTATCATATAGACTACTCAAAGTGGCTTCAAATGTGATGTGGTCCGTAAAAATAAAATGGTGTTGCAAAAATGAGAAATCGCTGGTCAATTTTTAACCCTTATAACTTCCTAACAAAAAAAAATTTTGGTTCCAAAATTGTGCTGATGTAAAGTAAACATGTGGTAAATGTTACTTATCATGTTTTTTGTGTACTGTATCTCTGTGATTTAAGGGCATAAAAATTCAAAGTTGGAAAATTGCAAAATTTTCAAAATTTTCACCAAATTTCCATTTTTTTCACAAATAAACGCAAGTTATATGAA
The DNA here is from genome assembly GCF_039654945.1 of Dendrobates tinctorius. Taxonomy (NCBI): domain Eukaryota; kingdom Metazoa; phylum Chordata; class Amphibia; order Anura; family Dendrobatidae; genus Dendrobates; species Dendrobates tinctorius. Next base: position 21,904,744 of record NW_027361708.1, read on the forward strand.
TGGAATTTTACCACTACCATGAAGTACAATATGTCACGCGAAAATAATGTCAGAATCACCGGGATCCATGGAAGCGTTTCAGAGTTATTACCTCATAAAGGGACAGTGGTCAGAATTGTAAAAATTGGCCCGGTCATGAACGTGCAAACCACCCTTGGGGCTTAAGGGGTTAATATCATCTATAATCTGTGCAATTCAATAAAGAAATAAACTGAATTCATGACAGCAAAAGAGTCAGGCTCTAGGTGGGCCATTCCAAAACTTTGATCTTCTCGCAAAGCCATTCTTTTGTTGATTTGGAGGTGTGCTATACATCATTGCCATGCAGAAAGGTGAATTTCCCTTTTATATTTAACTTTTTAACGATCTAAAAATTTTGTTACAAAATCGTCTGATATTTTTAATGGTCCAAAACTCCCGCCTCCTTGACTAAAGCTCTATTTCCAGCTGCTGAAGCATAATGCTCAATCCTCCATGCTTTACTATTGGTATGGTGTTATTTTGGTGATGTGCAGTATTGGTTTTGCACCAAATATACTTTTTGGAATTATGGCCAAAGTGTTCAATCTTGGTCTCATAAGACAGTAACATGTTTTACCACATGCTTTTCACAGACTTTATGTAGGTAAGAAAATTCACCACACACTCTTAAGTCGAATGCAAATCTTTTTTAATTCAAAGTACAAGTAAACATAAGCTCAGATTAGGCATATAGGATACGTTGTGAATGTAACCTAGACTTTGTAGGTGTAGGTTATGCCAAAACATAGCCGTGTTTGGAAGTATTTCTATGTCAGAAAAATCTTGCCAACGTATAACACAGGATACGGGATATTGTTGTCGGATGCAGTACTCAATCAGTACTTGCCAGAAATTTCTGCAGCTCCTCTAATGTTGATTTAGGCCTCATGGCAGCCTCTTAGACCAATTTTCCTTTTGCATTTTCACCAAATTTTGAAGGACGGACAGTTTACGATATATTATAAAAGTGAGTCCACTCCTCATTTTTGTAAATATTTTGTTATATTTTTTCATGGGACATCACTGGAGATATGACACTGTGATGCAATGTAAAGTAGTCAGTGTTCAGCTTGTATAACAGTCTAAATTTGATGTACCCTCTAAATAACGCAACACACAGCCATTAATGTCCAAACCGCTGACAACAAAAGTAAGTACACTCCTAAATGAAAATGGCCAAATTATGCCAGATTAGCCATTTCCAATCCCCATGTCATTAGTTTTACAAGGTCTCAGATGTGAATGAGGAGCAGGTGTGTAAAATTTTTTGTTATTACTTTTACACTCTCTCATAATAGTCGCTGGAATTTCAGCATTTAACTCATGTCAAAGAACTCTCTGAGGATCTAAAAAAAAGAATTATTGCTCTACATAAACATGGCCTAGGCCAGTGATGGCAAACCTTTTAGAGACTAAGTGCCCAAACTGCACTTATTTATCGCAAAATGCCATATGGCAGTTTAACCTGAATACTGAGGTTTTAGTTTAGAAAAGCAACTCATACTATGCTATAACTCATGCTATTGAATCTATGATAGCAAAGCGTTTGTGAGCACATCACTCCAAGCCTAAGATACTAGACACTGATTGCAGTGGAGGTCTGTTCTTGAGAATTTAGAGAATTTTTAATAAAAAATGAAAAATTGCATAGTTGTTTATTTTTACAAAATTAAAAGCTTGGATAAATTTGCGAGTCAACCTTGATATTTGTTAAAACATGTCTACAATTGAGGTAGTTTTTCTTTATCAAATAAAACTATTAACTTTTGGAATTATATTGGAATAATACTGTATAATGTGTTATGTAAGAGCAGTAAAAAGCCTATGGCCCAATGACCTAATTTATATATGTAATAACAAAGGATAAAAAACCTTGAATATAACAGATGATAAAGTATGATGCAAACAAAAGTGTCACCAAACACAGTATGATACCCCAACAGTGAATTCGTCCACAGTACCCTACACATGCACAGTATGATGACCATACTGTACCCCATCAATCACCCCAACAAAGAATGGTGACCCCATCACAGTGTGATTATCCAACTCTAATCCCCACACAACCCTCCATACAGTATAATAGGCACAAAAAGTCATCTATACAATATAATGGTCCCACATAGTCCTCTATACAGTGCAATGGGCCCCATATAGTGCTCCATACAGTATAATGGGCCCATATGATGGTCCATACAGTATAATGGCCCAACATGATGCTCCATGCAGTATAATGGGCTTCATATAGTCCAGTATAATGGTTCCACTATTAGCCCCACGCCAGATCCCTGCTCTGACAGGCAGGGTCTCCGGAGTGTCACTTCACTCACTCATGCTACGGTAGGTTCTTACCTTCCCCATGCTCTATATGCTTCCAGCAGAGCTTCCAGCCTGGCCTCCAGCCATGTCCTTAGAACACGTTTGCATGTGCTCGCACCCTCTTAAAGGGCCTAGTGTGTGCACTTGCTATTTCCTCGCCAGCCAATGTCTGTGGAGCATTATGTATATATTACTTCTTCCCCACTGGGGAGGCGCCTCAGCAACCTTCCTGTTCTGCAGTCTAAGTTGTGTAAGGTTGCATCCCTGCTGCACTGTGGTGCAGATCCTGCTTGCTGCACTTTGGTTCAGATCCTGCCTGCTGCACTCTGGTTCAGATCCTGCCTGCTGCACTCTGATGCAGACCCTGCCTGCTGCACTCTGATGCAGACCCTGCCTGCTGCACTCTGATACAAACTCTGCCTGCTGCACCATCCAGTCTGTCCTACTGGGTCCAGCAGCTGCGCGTCTGTTGGTCTGTTCTAGAGTGGCACCTGGTCTTCATTGGGAGCCAAGTCTAACCTCATCATCGGAGGCTCTAGTGAACAGTCTGGTGCTCACTTACTCATGCCCCTCCAGGCTTTCCGTTGTCTGTGGCACAGTGTTTCCACAAACCATGTCCGTGACATCCACTTAGTGCTTCATACAGTATAATGGCCCCACAGTTCTCCATACAGTATAATAGGCCACACATAGTGCTCCATACAGTATAGTGGCCCCACATAGTGCTCCATACAGTATATGGCCCCATATGATGCTCCAGGCAATATAATGGCCCAACATGATGCTCCATGCAGTATTACGGCCACACATGATGCTCCATACAGTTTAATCGGCCCCCCATGATGCTCCATACAGTATAATGGGCCCCACAGAATCCTCCTTACAGTGTAATGGGCCCAACATATTGCTCCATACAGTATGGAGTATAATGGGGCCTGACATTGGCTTCCATACAGTATAATGGGCCCACAGAGTCCTCTATACAGTATAATAGTTCTACTTAGTTCTTCATACAGTATGTATTGGCCCCATATAGTGCTCTATATAGTGTAATGGGCTTCACATACTCCTCCATACAATGTAATGGGCCCAACATAGTGCTCCATACAGTATAATGGGGTCCTGCATTGCCTTCCTTTCAGTATTGTGGCCCCATAGAGTGCTCCATACAGTGAAATGGCCCCACATAGTGCTTCACACAGTATAATGGCCCTACATAGTGCTCCATACAGTACTGTATAATAGCCCTAAATAGTGCTTTATACTGTATAATGGCCCCACATAGTGTGCCACACTGTATAATGGCCCCATATAATGCTCCATACTTTATAACAGTCTCACATAGTCCTCCATACTATATAATGTGCCAACATAGTGCTCCATTTTGAATAATAGCCCTACATAGTTCTCCATACTGTACAATGTCCCAACATAGTGTTCCATATAATATAATGTGCCCACATAGTGCTCCGTACAGTATAATAACCCCACATTAAAAAAAGAATAAAAATATAAACTACTCGCCTCTGCCTGTACCACCACTGCTCCAGACTCTTCATATATCACAGTTCTACCTTTGGGCACGCGCATCATCTCCTCAGCACTACCACTACCACCACTCTTCTCTGCACATGTGCTATCTCCTCAGCACTGGCATCACCTCCCTCACCCTCCTCAGCAGCCTTATGTGATGGCACGCGGCATGATAGGACAGTGCTCGTGCAGAGTAGAGTGGTGGTGGCACTGGTGATGAGGCGGATGGGGTGCCAGCTGAGGAGAGAGCGCATGCAGAGAGTAGTGGCGGTGATGGTAGAACTGATATAGAAGAGTTAATGGTTTGCTTTTATATCCCTTTAATTGCCTTTAAGACTTCTAATGCCTTCTGCCCTATTATTACTAGAGTTATTCTTATGTAGACTGCTAGTCTCTGTGTTCAAGGAAACTATACTTGTTATCATGTTTGCTCTCAAAAGTCAGTTACAACATGTTCTGGACACATCGTAAACATGATATAACCCTGAAAGTGATGATAGGGGCTACATGAGCTCCATAGAGTTGCATTTGTTGTAAATGGTATAAAATATTGCCTTGTATTTCATTACGTCAGATAAAGTGATTTGACCACAGCTTGTGTGTTGAGTCTCTGTGTCTCCAAGCGCTTGTCATCAGAAGGGTGAAAAACCTCACAATCCGGACTCACTGATGATCTGGCATAGCTCACGCTTGGTCAGAACAAAAAGCAGCTACAACAGCGCTGAGGAAATGACGCACGTGCCCACCGGGAGTGCTCTGCGTGCCCCCTCCGGCATGCATGCCATAGGTTTCCCACCACTGGCCTAGGCTATATGAAGATTGCGTTACCCTGGAAGTGACCTGCAGCACAGTGTCCAATACCATATAGTAACTTAACAAGACAGGTTCCACTCAGAACTGGCCTTGCTTTGGTCAGTCAAAGAAGTTTAGTGCACGTGCTCAGTGTTATATCCTGAGGTTGTCTTTACAAAATTGAAGTATGAGTGCTGCCAGCATTGCTGCAGAGGTTAAAGGGGTAGGGGGTCAGCCTATCAGTATTCAGACAATACTCTGCACATTGCATCAAACTGGTCTGCATTCCTGTCATCCCAGAAGGAAGCCTGTTCTAAAGATAATGCATAAGAAATCCCACAAACAATTTGCTGAAGATGAACAGGCTAAGGACATGACTTACTGGAACCATGTCCTGTGATATGATAAGACCAATAAACTTTATAGGTTCAGATGATGTCAAGCATGTGAGGCGACAACCAGGTGAGGAGTACAAAGAAAAGTGTGTCTTGCCTACAGTCAAGCTTGGTGGTGGAAATGTCATGGTTTGGGGCTGCATGAGTGCTGCCAGCTGTGGAGAGCTACAGATAATTGTGGAACCATGTATGTCAACATGTACTGTGATGTACTGAAGCAGAGCATGATCTCCTCCCTTCAGAAACTTTGCAGCAGGGCATTACAACATGATAATAACCCCAAACACATCTCCAAGATGACCATTGTCTTGCTAAAGAAACTGAGGGTAAAGTTGCTGGACTGGCCAAGCATGTCTCCAGATCCAAACCCTATTCAGCATCTGTGGGGCATCCTCAAATGGAAGGTGAAAGCGGGCAAGGTCTCCAACATCCAGAAGCTCTGTGATGTCATGGAGGAGAGGAAGAGGATTCCAGTGGCAACCTGTAAAGCTCCAGTGAATTCCATGCCCAAGAGAGTAAAGGCAGCGCTTGAAAATAATAGTAGCCACACAAAATATTGACACTTTGGGCACAATTTGGTCATTTTCACTCTACACTTTTGCTGCCAACTATTTAGATATTAATGGCCATGTGTTGTACTTAGAGGGCACACCAAATTGACACTGTTATACAAGCTGTGCACTGACTACTTAACATTGTAACAAGGTGTCATATCTTCAGTCTTGTCCCATGAAAAGATATGCTAAAATATTTACAAAAATGTGAGGGTGTACTTACTTTTGTGATATACTATATACTATATGTCAGTGATGTGTCAATTTTATGTTGAATCTATTTTATTGAAAACAAATAAACAACAAAGTACAAGACAACAAACAGTGTACACCAAGGCACATGAAGCCACATTATTGCTATACACTCGTAATGACGAAATATCTTCTGGTGCCGCAGAGTCATCAAAATAATTGTATACCAGAGGGCACACGTATACCATCCTGTGGCTGTTGTTCTTAACTATATATACATTTGTCATATATTATTGCGTATACAGACATCAACGGAAAAGGTGTCACGCCGCCCAGTGTTTCTTTCGGAACATCAACATCATTAATTAAGAGAGTAGTAACTGCGGGCGTGCTTAACAAAGTCTCCGTGTAACCAGTGGAGGTGTACATTAAGAAACAATAAAGAGAACCTAAGAAAAGAAATAAGAAACTCAAAGAGAGCGTGAAGGGGGGAGGAAAGAAAAGGGGGAAAGGGAGGTGAAGTGAAGTAAGCGGGCCTCGGGCCTCCATGCCGACCTTTAATTTGCTCCCTCGACCAAGCGAGGTAATTCGGGGGTTTCCTTGAATAGTATCCAAGGCTGCCACACACGAATCAGGCGGGTACTGTCTCCCTCCATTTCGGCCATTAATTCCTCCATATGGAATATATCTGCAAATTCTGTCACCCATTCTGCCATGGTCGGTATTGTTGTTGTGCGCCAATGGCGTGGAATAACCATGCGCGCCGCAGAAATGCAAAATCTGAGAAGGCTTCTTTTCTGAGTGGATATGGGGCCTGGGAGGATTGACAAGAGGGCAATTTGCGGGGAGGGTGGAACATGTGTTCCAGAAATCTTTTGATACGCTCCGAAAACCTCTACCCAAAAGGGTTGTACAGCAGGACACTGCCACCAGATATGGAAAAGCGTGCCTCTTTCCGTCGTACATCGCCAACAGGTATCGTCAGCTGACGGATAAATTGACTTTAGCCTGACGGGGGACAGGTACCACCTGGACAGTATCTTGAAATTTTTCTCCTGTGCGCCCCCGGCCAGAGACATTTTATGTGTGAAAAAGTAAGCTTTATCAAGGTCCTCAGATGTAAATTTATGTCCCATCTCCTCCTCCCATGCTCGGATATAACTTGGAGCCGCATCCGGGTCGTCTGAGTGAAGTATCTTATATAAAAGAGAGATCAGGTGAGAAGGAGGATCTTGTTGTGATAATAAGTTTTCAAATCGTGTCATGGGTGGGTGAGAAGAACGGTCGCCCAAGTGTCCCCGTATGAAAGATCTCAACTGATTATATTCCAACCAGGAGATTGCTCCCGAGGAGGACCCTTCCCTTAAGCTTTCCCAAGATGGAGCCCTCCCCTCTATCAACACCTGTCCCAAACGCAAGTCAGACCCTCTATGCCAACCCAGAAATTGGTCTCTGCAACACCCTGGAGGAAAATCCGGGTTACCAAATATTGGAGTCAGCGGGTTCAGGGTGCTGATCAGTTTCTTTCTGGTTTTAACACGATTCCATAACTGTAAAACCTCACGAGTCAAAACGTCTGTATTTCCCTCAGAATCATTTGTGACCAAGTCATGGCGTCGGATCCATGGGAGATGGCGCAATGGAATCTTATAAGATGTCTGTTCTAGTTGAACCCTCTGTTTGAAGTGATGGCCAAATTGCCAATCAAATAAGCGTGCCAGTATAGCTGCTCTATGGTATAACTCAAGGTCAGGGAGGCCTGCGCCACCCCTGAGCTTCGGGGCGGTCAGGGTAGCGTACTTTAGTCGGGGTTTGGAGGTCTGCCAGATAAATCGGATCAATGCCGATCTGATGGTCTGGAAGAAAGTTTTCGGCGGAGTAATCGGGACCGCCTGAAACAAATATAAAAATCTGGGGAGAATATCCATCTTAAATGAGTTCATCCTGCCAAACCATGAGATATTCTTTCGTCCGTACTCTCTTAAACGTTTTAAGGTTGAGTCCAAGAGGGGCAGGTAATTTAATTTGTACAGATCATTCATATCAGTAGGGATTTGAACTCCTAAGTATTGAATAGCTTTAAACCTCCACCTGAAGAGAAAGTTTCCCATGATTCTTGTAAGCTCTGTCTGCCTCAGAGATATATTGAGGGCTTCGGTTTTCTGGAAATTAATTTTAAAGTTGCTGACTGCTCCATATTTTTGGAACTCCTCCATCAATGATGGGAGGGTAATATGAGGCTGGGATATATATAGGAGGAGGTCATCCGCATAAAGAGATACCTTATAGTGTACCTGATCTACCCATAAACCGTGTACACTGGGGTTCTTCCTAATCGCCACTGCAAGATGTTCCATGACTATTGCATATAACAAGGGCGATAGAGGACACCCTTGCCGGGTTCCGTTCCCAATGGTTATAGGATCCGACATCGCTCCATTGACTTTAACCCTTGCCGAAGGGCTGGAATAGAGAGCCGCAATCCTTTGTAGGAAGCGATTACCCAGTCCCATTTGTCGAAGGGCCGCAAACATGAATCCCCAGTGTACACGGTCAAAGGCCTTTTCTGCATCAATCGACAGCAGAGCCAATGGTTTCTGTTTTGCTTTAGCATGAGCAGTCAGGATAAGGGTTTTACCTATACCATCCCTTGCCTCTCTTCCTCGTATAAACCCCACCTGATCCGAGTGTACCACCGAAGGCAAAAGAGGGGCCAATCGATTAGCTAAAATTTTTGCATATAACTTTACGTCTACGTTAATGAGAGATATTGGACGGTAGTTGGTCACTATTTTTGGATCTTTCCCTGGTTTCGGTATCACCGTAATAAAGGCCTCTAAGGATTGTGGAACAAATGGGGAGCTGGTCGCGATGGAATTAAACACTAGCGTCATAATGGGATTAAGTTGTTTGCGAAACATCTTATAAAAATAAGGGGAGAAGCCGTCTGGTCCTGGGCTTTTACCTGCCGGGGTATTTTGAATAACCTCGTCAATCTCCTCTGTCGTAAAATCAGTATCCAGTGATGACGTCAAATCCGTGGTCAACACTGGAAGGGCCGTATCATGTATATATGATTCTATGTGTGGTTGAGGGTCTAAAGGCGAATGAGGGGAGCGATCACTATTAATATTGTACAATGTATGATAGTATTGCCGCATTATATCTAGAATTTCCGTTGGATTTGATGTTGTCTGGCCATGACGTCGCTGAAGAGAAGGAATATATGTAGTCTGATTACGGGGGTGCAAAAATCTGGCTAAAAGGCGTCCGCATTTATTAGCCTGCCCATATAATATACTCTTAAATCGGTTTCTTTGATGCCGGGACTTCTCATTTAGTAAGGATTTCAGATCGTCTCTGCACTTAATCAGTTCAGACAACGTCTCTGTCTCCCTATCCTTCTTGTGTTTCATCTCCAATGTTGAAATCCTCTCAGTGAGGTCCATAATTTCCCTACTTTTCCTTTGTTTTAAGCGAGAGCCATGTTTAATCAGAGTCCCTCTAAGGATGCATTTAAGGGTTTCCCATTTAATAGGCATGGCAGTGGTGTCATGTTTATGAAATTGTAAGAATTCTGCTATGGTAGTCTTAATGTCCGCCACACATGTAGGGTCTTTTAAAAGGTTATCGTTCAGTCTCCACGTCCACTGTCGTGTCACTGAATCAGGAGGACTAATATCTAGAAAGATCGGAGCATGATCCGACCATAGGAAACCTCCAATAGATGGTCTCGGATCCCACGCCAATGCACAATGACTAAGGAGAAAAAAATCTATTCTGCTATATGAGTTATGTGGTGTGGAGAAGTACGTATAGTCTTTCCCGTTGGGATTAAGAAGTCTCCAGACATCCGTATGACGTAAGTTATGAAGGTCTTTTTTCAAAGAGGACAGCTGACGTAGAGAAATGTGAGATCTCGCTGCTGAAGAATCTAATGTCGGGTTGAGAGTCATGTTAAAGTCTCCCCCCAATATGACGACCCCTTCAGCGAAGTCAGCCATTATCTTTAAGAAGGATCTAGTGGCTCGAATTTGGTCCCGACCGGGGGCATACCATCCTGCTACAGTGTATGTTGTTGAAAAAAATCTGAATTTTCAAGATCACGTACCTGCCCTCCGTGTCGACCAGCGTGTCCAACATTGTATGTTGGAGGGATTTATGAAGTGCTATAGACACCCCTCGGGATCGTGAGTCAGGATTGGTGCTATGGAACCATGTTGTATAATGGCGATCATATAGATTAGGGACATGTCCACTCTTAAAGTGTGTCTCCTGTAAAATCAGCACATTTACTCTTTTCTTGTGCATACCATATAATATTTGAGACCGTTTCTGCGGGATATTAAAACCCCTGGTATTCAATGAGCCTAATATAATCTTTTGTATGGCCTTCTTACCCGTCATTCTGTTTGTAGTCCGAAGTCAAAAATGCAGACTTCGCCAATAGAAAAGTAGGTCAGCCTCGGAGTCCGGTGACCGCTATAAGGAGGTGAAGAGGGAACTAATAGGAAGAGGTAAGTACAAGCAGAGAAAATGAATAAGGGTTAAAGAAACAGTAGTAAGAGAAATTAAACTATAACAATACGGATGTGGATAGACCCACTCCGACAAACCGTTAGATCCTAGTGGAGGTTATTACTAAATGCTGCATGCCTTAATGGCCAAGCAGCCCTCCGGGGGGTGAGAGTACGGCAAAAGAAGAGTCGGAGACGCCGTCTCCTCCGGTATCCAATCCCATTATGTTATATCAGTTGCAAACCTCTAAAGCGGAGAGCCGGCCCCACACAGCCCCTCGTGACTATGAGTGCATGAGCCATGACCCATCCCACTTTGTAATTACTGTCTGTGTTATCCAAATAGAAAAAGAAGAAAAATAGAACCCAACCGAACCACTAATGTATACAGGCACTCGACTTTGTAATCCTAATACAGCATAACTTTTAGAGCATAGGTCTACCCTCTAAATTAGGGCACCCCCCCTCAATCCACAGAGAAGAACTTTATGAAGAAGGAGAAGAAAAAAAAAAAAAAAAAAAGGGGGGGATGGGGGGGAAGAGAGGGGGGAGCAAAGGAGAGGGAAAGGTTGGAGGAGGAGAATCATCCGGTATTGTAAACATATTTACATTTCACACCTGCATTACTCTCAGCAAAGATCCCCGAATCCCCTCTCCCCTCCAAACCCATGTAGACCCATGTCCAATCGGATAGAAAGGAAAAATTTAGTCGAACAATACTGGATGATCAAACTGCTTCTTCCCCTCTGAGATGTGCGCGCCCACGTCCATTGGGCCTTCTTCCTCGTCTGCGCTGACGTTGAGGCTCTGGATCTCCACGAGGGTCCTCCATCCTATAAAACGATGGTAGGGATGGCCACTCAGGAATATCCACCTCAGGTATATCCATGGCGGCCGAAAAAGCCGGGATGCCCCCAGGGTGGCTCAGTCGGTGTACTCTGCCGCTCCTCTGGACTCGAAGACAAAACGGAAATCCCCATGTGTAGGAAAGATCACGTCGCCGCAACTCCTCTAGGAGGGGGCGGAGAGCTCTACGCCTCTGTAGGGTCCATCTGGACAAGTCCGGTAGAAGCTGTATTCGGGCGTCCGAGTGGCTTATGGATTTTGCCCTTTTAGCTGCTCCCATGACCGCGTCTTTAAGTTGGTACTTATGCACCCTGCATATCACGTCTCTTGGTGGGTCTTGCTCGCTAGGACGCGGGCCCAGAGCTCTGTGGGCGCGATCCAACTCCAATGGGGTGTCCTGGGGCCTATCCAATACCGAATTAAAGATGCCTCTCAAAGTGGAATGTAGGTCCTGGGAAGGTACAGACTCGGGTAATCCCCGTATTCTTATGTTGTTCCTATGCCCCCTATTCTCCGAATCATCCAGCATTTCCGCTAGGGTCTGTATTTGTCTGGCTTGAGCTGCTGTCATATTTTCCTGGGCCTCCATTCTATCACTCAGGGAGGTCAGGAGCTGGTCGTGAGATTCAACTTTCTCACCGCATTGCTGGATATCGGCCCTAAGTACGGAAAGTTCAGCTTTATAGGAGGATTCCAAGCGGACAATGTACTGTTCCATATCTTGTTTCGTCGGAATGTCCTTTAGCCTGTTATATAGTAGATTGAAATCGGCTCCCATGGGTACAGAGGAGTGCCCCGCAAACATAGGTGCCGGCGTCCCATGTTGTAGCAGAGATGCACCCGTTAGACAGACAGACGGCGAGGTTGTATTAGATAACATTCCAACCTGATAGACAGGTGACAGTGAGTAATCTGCTCGTTCTCTTAGTGTGGGGTCCATCTCCCCGTGTATTGCAGAATCCTTGGGGGGTTAATGGAGACATCTATATCCATGTCTGGGGGATTGGTAATGTCTAGTGCGGGGAGTTCCACAGAAGCCGCTTCAGGGCCCCCTCCTGTCTCAATGGCACCTGGCTGTGCCTATATGACCGCGGAGTCTCCCTGTGAGAGATGGATCCCCAGGGGCTCAGCGGTCTTAACAAGGGGAGAGTGCCTCATCCCCTGTGATACCCCCGCGGTCGCCTCATCAGATCCCCGAGAGGCTCCCCCGTGTACCTTCTCCCCGGACTTCTCTCCTGCCTCCGGTGCTGTGCCTCCCATCGCCAGCGGGGAAGGTCGTGCGCCACGCGCCACATCCATCATGGCGCCTGCAGCTCTCCTCTTCACCGCTCCCGAAAAGTAGCGGGAAATCTTCTGAGGAGCTTTGTCGGGCGCCGCGGGACCGGTGGATACACTCCCCTTGCTCTTCCTGGTAAGCATCAGGGTAAATGGCGTTGTATCAGGCTCTGTTTGGATCGGTTACCGGGGTAGGAGCGGGAGCCTCTTCAAAGCGTGTCCTCACTCCTCGCCCGCCATGCCACGCCCCCGATGTGTCAATTTTAAAGGGAATTTGTCATCATGATTTTACCACCTAATCTGAGAGCAACATAATGTAGGGACAGAGACCCTGATTACAGCCATGCGTTACTTACTGGGCTGCTAAGTTTAGTTAGTTTTGATAAAATCATTGTTTTATGAGCAGGAGATTATCACTGGAGAACTAGTAATGCTGAAGCCAAGTAATGAAGCATATTTATGAGCTCTGTATAACCCTGTCCCAATATTCTGATAACGCCAAAATTTGCAGGAGATAAAACATTGATTTCATTTACTTGAAGGCAAGCAACCCAATATGTGTCATGTCGTTAAAATCAGGGTCTCTGCCCCTATGTTATGCTTCTTTCAGATCAGGTATAACAAAGCTGGTGACATATTCTATTTAAGCTGCTTCTTGATGACTGTCTTCACAGTGTTCCATTTTATATGTAATGCCTTGGAATTGTCTTTGAACCCTTCTCCTGATTGACAACTTTCAACAATGAAATCCCTTTGCTGTGTTATAAGCTGTTCACAGACTTTTAGCATTTTGACACAGCTCATCTAATTCATTATGAGTGTAGCATTTCTTGCATCAGAATTCTTACACCAGCCAGGCACAAGCACCATGAATTCAGGACTCTACAATGCCCCCTCATCAGGACCGGTGACAAAATAGCTTGTCTTGATGAATCAAGGCCTAATTTTAAAAGCCAATATTGACCCTTTAAAAAACATTTTTAATATAAAGCTAAATCAGACACTCGATTCGCAGACATGTGATTGTAGTATGTTGGTGTGATTTCTATTATAAACAATGGTGATTGCAGTAATTTAGCTCAGCCACCAGAGGTCACCTTTGAGTAACAGACAAAAAACTCTGGAAACAGGAAATAAAGGCTTTGAGTTTTTCCTGGGCTGATGAGGAGGAGCCTGTATTGAGAGACAGAAAGGAATCCAGCTCCTGAAGCCTTCTGGTTTGGACATTGTGATTCAGAGATAAAAGCTCCTGTGAGTAAACTAAAAAGTGTGACCAGTCACTGACTGTGTAGTTAGCTAGGTATAGCTAGATAGAATTCACAGCCTATTCAAGAACACTCTTGTTATTATTATTACTGCATATGAACTGAGAGACTGTGTGGATTCCTGTGCATTAAGATTCTAGCTGTGAAATATTACTGGAACTGATTTGGGAACTTCATCTGCATCTGTATCAGAAGATTTGGTGACCTGGAAAGCTGTTTTAATCTAGTGGCCGGGAGTCTGTATAACAAGTTCAGTGGTTTACTGTTAAGTAGATTCTGTGAAGGTGTCCGCTGTGAGTGCTCACTCATAAGACAGTGCACTGTGTTTATACAGTGCTGGTTTAAGTGATTCTTTGGGTAGATATATATATATATATATATATATTAAAGGGGAAACCGGGTACCCATGACCTATTGTAATTTAGGCTGGAGGCGGGTGTAAGATTGTATACCTAAGAGAATGACGTGTCAGAGTCACGGTAGAACCCCGTATAGGCCCACCACGGTTAAGGGAGGGGTGGCATAGTCTTGGGGAAGTCTGTCTCCTGTCTGTGATGCTGGAACTTGGGATCTCTCAGGCTGCATAATTTGTTTTGTGTGGTCCGTGGCTGTTGTGGCCCATAATCTGTTGAAAAATAGAATCCTGTTATTCTTGCATTGGTTATAAAGAAAAGTTGGTTTAATTTTACATTGTGTTCTGAGTCGTTCATAGCAATGCTGTATTCTAATCCCGAACAATGACCGACATAGCGGCCGTTACATGATTACGAGATTTGGCCCTCATTATTGTCAAGCAGAAGGCTTGTTGACTGTGAAAGTCTTAAGGCCCCGTCTCACTAAGCAATCTCGGTAGCGAGATCGCTGCTGAGTCACAACTTTTGTGACGTAACAGCGATCTCAACAGTGAGATCGCTGTGTGTGACAGCGATCAGCGAGCGGCCCCCCTGCCGGTATCGCTGATCGCTGCAAGAAACCTATGGACATTTCTTTGGTCGCTGGTCTCCCGCTGGCCAGCACGCATCGCTGTGTGTGACAGCGGGAGACCAGCGATCAGGAGTAAAAAATAATAAAAAAAAATAAAAAATATAGTTATTCTCACCTTCCGATGTCCCGTTCAGCCATCCTGCCTCTCTCCACGCTCCGGTCCCAAGTGATCCTTTGCATGAATGACCGCGAGACTTTGTTATCCCTCGAGACCGTGACATCTCGCGGTCATTCGTGCAAAGGATCACTGGGACCGGAGCGTGGAGAGAGGCGGGAAGGCTGAACAGGACGTCGGAAGGTGAGAATAAATATATTTTTTATTTTGATACTATTTTCTACAGCGATAGCCAGCGATGCCGGGCGCTCGGCATCGCTGTGCTGATCGCTGGTGAAGCTGTCTGTGTGACAGCTCACCAGCGATCACATAGCGACTTACCAGCGATCCTGACACCTTCATATCGGTGTCGGGATCGCTGGTGAGTCGCTTAGTGTGACGGGGCCTTTAGTCATTTTTGTGTGGATTGTGTGTGTGCTTTAGTCCAGAAAGTAAGCTAGCCTCCCTTCTAATTTGGGAGATAAGCTGTCTGATGGTATTGGTGGTATGTAAAGTGGATTGAATGTTATGTGGTCTTGCAAACAAGTGGACCTAGTGGAGAATCTGACATCTGACTTTGATATGTGACTTTGACATCTGAATCTGATATGTGACTTTGATATGTGACTGATATCTGACATCTAACTTGGTAATGGTAATTGTGCTCACTTACAGAGTTATGTGTTCAATTCCCAGTATCAGTTAACTTTTTTATCATTATAATCCTTTCAAACCAAAGCTATGTGTGACACAGATGCCTTACCATTAAGCTATAGGTTCATTATTTATTTGATTAGATATTTAGCTACTAATACATGTATATAATAATCAAACAATAAGTTAGGTGTCAGAGTCAGATATCAAAGTAAGATGTCAAAGTCAGATGTCAGATTTAGATGTCAAAGGCAGACCTCAAAGTCGGTTGTCAGATTCAGATGTCAAAGTCACATGTCAAAGTCACATGTCAAAGTCACATATCAAATTCGTTTGTCAAAGTCAGATGACAAAATCAAATTTCAAAATCAGACATAAAATTTAGATATCAAAGTCAGATATCAAAGTCAGTTCTCAGATAGGGTATTTAACCTCAAACTGACATTATTCTGATGTTTGACTTTGATATCTGATCATGTCATAAAAATGACAATGTACATCGTAAAAATGACACTGTACATCTGATTTACTTCACTACAGGTTTATGCTTACATTAGCACATCAGATCTTCTTTATCATCATGCTTTCTTTAGTACTCCACTATATATCATTCGGTTAGTATTATATTATTTTGTTGACTTTTTGTGTCTGGAAATTCATGGTATATTTTTTTTCAGCTAGGCCATGTGATCACATGGTGACGCCGCTGAGAATTATGTGACTAGATTTTGGGAAGAGTGGTTACCTTTTCTCTTACCAGAACTTCATATATGATGCATTTGCATGAAAAGTAACAAGACACCTTCTCTACAGAGAGAAACAGATATCACACCTGCTGAGGATTACACAGCTGGTGAAACAAAGTTCGGCCGGGTTCAGTGTATTTTCTGGTTTGATCATGGATCCCTAATGCCCTGACTGACCTCATAGAAGCACATAAGGCTGTAAGCTCTCTTCAGGAGACCAGTGGTCTTGTAATGTAGGAGATCATAGCCTAGACTCACTGACTATATCCTCATGGTCTATTTCTTTGGTTAGAAGAATGTGAAGTATAGTCATAGTATCTGCCCAGAAGAGGAGTTGGTTTTGGTGCTAGCTGCCAATGTTTGGGGGGTGTGCTGATGGCTCAGGGGTCGGAAACACAAATGCAGGATGCAAGCATGATGGAGGTTGAAGGGAAAAACAGGATATTGAACTACATGAAAAAAAATTCCACAGTGAGATAAAATTAACAATCTTGGATCAAAGGTGAGCAAGGTGTTGAAAGAAGACGTAGTCCCGGCCGGTGACTATCGTCTATCTGTGGATCTGTAACAGCCGTCTGCATAGAGTACAGAGGCCGGGTTAGGAAAGCCTGCAAGGTGCAGAGATGCAGCAGGACCTTGCGTGACGTCACAGACTCGTTATTAATCATGTGACAGGCTAAGAAGCACTACAGAGCGCTCAGGGGGCTAGATTGCTAGCGCTCTGTAGTGCTCCTTAGACACGCAAGACACGTTGGTCTCGCGTTAATGTAGAGATCTCGCGAGACCGCGAGAGTCACGCGAGACTACATCATCACAGGATCTTGCCGCAAGGCATTACTGGGAACGCTTAGGCCGGGAATGCATCGCGGGACGTCGGAAGGTAAATATACCCCAATTTTTTATTTTTTATTCTTTTTTTACAGGGGTATGGTACCCAGTGCCTGGAGGACAGTCTCCTCTCCTCCACACCGTGGGTACCAACCGCACATGAGATGCTTAACTTCCCGCATGGTGGGCATAGCCACATGCGGGAAGTAAGTGATTCTCATGCATTCCTATGGGTGCGGAATCGCGGCAATTCTTTGCGATTCCGCACAAAAGAATGACCATGCTGTGATTTTTTCCGCGATGCGATTCCGCCGCGGAAAAAAACGCAGCATTAGCACAGCATGTGCGGAATGCCATAGGAATGCATGGGGGGCGTTCTGTACACGATTTTTAAATGTTTTCGCAGCATTTTTGTGCCGAAAATCGCGGCAAAAACGCTTAAAAATCGCTACGTGGGCACACAGCCTTAAATAGGAATATTTTTGAAACATCGATCTTTACACTTCTTCAGGGACTCAATGCCGCCTGAGGCAAAGTGATTCAACTTGCTTCATTTTAGGTGTGCAACTGGCCGGGGAACAGTGCTTACTGTAGCGCTTCTTCCCCAGCGGATGTCCATGTGTTACTGATGCGGCACATGGGTGGCACAAAGTTGCCACACGTATTACACACAGACACATATCTCCAGTACCGGTTTTTCTGGTACCGAAATATCAGGATGTGTGAAACCAGCCTAAAGCCACATTCTCTCATTCAGTATTTGGTCAGTATTTTACATCAGTATTTGTAAGGCCAAATCAGGAGTGGGTGATAAATCCAGAAGTGGTGACGTGTTTCTATTATACTTTTCCTCTGATTGTTCCTCTCCTGGTTTTGGCTTACAAATACTGAAGTAACATACTGAACATGTGAATGTGGCCTGATAGCGTGTTTCTGCTACTTCTGACTTCTCGCAGACAGAAGTTGCAGTCACAAGATGGTGCCGATAATAGGTGAAGACGGCAGCAGGGGGTATAGGAGAAGGCAGGGACCTTAGAGTGGTGCTTAGAGTGCAGAATCCCAGCATTAATTCTACATCAAAAATACATACACTGGGAAACCTAAAAAATATAGCAAAGACCCAATAATAGGGGCAGATTGCTAACAACAAAAAATATATAAAAGTGAAATGTGGAAAAACACAGTTTTCTGCATTTAGGACCATGGCACAGGGGGCAGACAACCTGGATATATCGGCAGTAGTCTGGGTATAGGATTTAGGGCCATTTTGCTAACACAAATTACTTGTGAATAAAACTGATGATAAATCTTATAAATTAGTGCTTAGTAATATGTAACAAATGCTGTAAGAACAATGGAGATTCCTCCTGCTTTGTCCCTTGTCCTGGCTCTGCACCTTTCTGGGAGCAAACATTGCCCGTGTGCACACAGATAGGGCTGCGACTAGGAATTTCGGGGCCCCATACTGACAAAATTTTCAGGGCCTCCTTGAGACTCTGCCCAGGCTCCACCCCAGCCCTGCCTCCACCCCTCAAACTGTCCACAGTCCCATCGCTCTCTCTTGGAAAAACTCCACTTCTCACCTGTTGCACATTAACAGTTCCCAATCCCATCACCAGATCACACATATATTAAGCAGCTTTTGCTTTGATCAAAAGATTTTTTAAGCTGCCACCAAGGTAGACTCTTTTGGCCGGGCCCTACTCTACTCTAACCTATTAAACATTTGTTAAAATATCCAATACAATTTAGGTATATTTTTATTTATTTTTCAATTTTTAAAATGATCAATAATATCACATACAGGGGACAAATACCACTGCACCATGACCAGACATCATATTACCACCACATAGAGACCTATAATACCACATACAAGGAACAAATACCACCACACCATGTCCAGACAACATATTACCACCACAGTGACCGAATAATATCACATATAAGGAACAAATACCACCACACCATGACCAGCCCACATATTACCACCACATGGTGACCAAATAATAGCACAGACAAGAAACAAATATCGCCACACCAAGGCTGGACAACATATTATCACCATAGTGACTGAATGCTACAATACTGATCATTAACAAAAAAACACAATACTAATATCACCTTAAGTGCCATTATACACACGACATCTCTACTTAGTATGCAGTGTCTGTGTACAGGTAATGCAGTGATCACCGGAGACGATATACACAGGAGCTCTGTATACATTGTCAGTGTACAGGTAATACAGTGATCACCAGTGACATTATACACCAGACTGCTGAATATAGTATGCAGTGTATAGTGTCAGTGTACAGGTAACTGTTATGAATGAGTCACCGTAGGAGGCAAAAGCAGAAATACAAGCTAAGTCCAGAAAACCAGAGAAGTTGGCAACTATCAGATTGCAGACCCCTGAACCTATCAACACAACTAGCAGTAGCCGTGGGGGGTTCCTACGATGCCCTAAACCCCTCGATCAAAGCCGGAGAATTAAATAGGCCTAAAGAAAGAAAGGGGAAATCTAAACTGCCCCAGAGCAGACCCCAAAGCAATAGGCAGCCCCCAACATATAATGACGGTGAAGCAAGATGAAAATACTAACACAGACAGAAAGATAGACTGAGCAAAGACGGGACCCAAAACTACCTAGATAGGAAAGGACAGGAAGGCTGCTGTCTGCAATCTGCCAAAACCCTATCAAAGACATAAGCCAACAAGCTGATATGAAAAAGGCCCTGAAGCAGCTAGGCTTCAAAAACTAAATCAGCACTCAGGTATTTTCAGGAGACAGAGCTAAAGGAATTCAGCACACCCCAGCAGGGAATGGCAGAAATCCAGAAAAACAAAGCAAAACAAAGTCAAAGCACCAATGCAAAAGGCCGAGCAGCAAACTTAGCTTTAGAGGAGCAGGAATTCAGACTGGTCTCCAAGGATCCCACAGAGAAATCACCCGCAGGGCAGAAGGGCGTCGGCAGCCTTATATCCAGTCAGTAACTCCACTCAGCCAGTCATCATCATCAGCCTCAGGTGTTTGATAATCAGGCTCACTACCTTTCTTTACCAGAAGAGGGAGTTCCTCGGGCCTCAGTAATAAAGGGGAAAATGAACTCACAACAGGTAACACAATAACTCACCAGTGATGTGTCTAGGTGAAGTCCTTCATCTTTGCTTATTCATCTTTCATCCAGCACAGACCAACATCACATCTTCCAGCCAGGGCTTGTCTCTGCAGATAATAACTCAGTTATCTAGAGCACTGCTTGCAGAACACATTACTTAATTTTATTCCAAATTCTAAACTACACCAGATGAAGAAAAAAGGTGACAATGTCGCTCTGCACAGTAACAGGACTGCCTCCCCATTTAAAACAGTATCTTCAAAAAATAAAATAAATACATCACTGCAGTTATAATATCCCTTAATTAGCATATAAAGCAGTAATAGAACAATCCACAAAATAGATTATTTGTGTCTCCATCCTGTCCTGGCCTGCAAGGCAGTAGAGTAGTAACTGAATCTGCGTCTCCGATGCAAGTTCAGTTACTACACTGGCAGAATCTGCTGCCCCCTCTCTTCAGGGATGCACCGCCGCCTGAGGCAAAGTGCTTAACTTGCCTCATGGTAGGTGCGCCCCTGCAAGCACCTATCACCAATCTTGGTTCTGAGGATGATGACACCCCTTTCAGAGGAAACATTGCTAAGCTGAAGCAAATAATTACCTCCTAGTAGCATCAGTCTCTCTTCTGCACTTTATCTTCACATATAGCTTTCTTCAACTAACACACAATAGATATCACAAGGCAGAAACTTGACACAGCATAGCAAATTAATTTGCATTGTTTGGTGTCAAATGACACTCTTCTGCTGGGATATATCTCCATATTGTGATATCTTTGTCACTTTAACCCCTTTCCGACATCAGGCGTAATAGTGCGTCGATGTCAGACTCCTTCTCTTTGATGTGGGATCTGGCAGTGAGTCCACATTTTTCCCGGCACATGTCAGCTATTTTGAACAGCTAACATGTGCCCAGAACAGCCACGGGTGGAATCGCGAACTACCCGCTGCTATTAATTTGTTAAATGCCTCTGTCAAACTCTGACAGGGGCACTTAACATGCGCTTCTGGCAATCATGCCAGAATGCCGCCCATTGGTGACCCCTGTCACGTGATTGCGGGTTACTGATGAGTTGGCATGACAACCAGAAGTCTCCTGCAGACCTTTATGGTTGCCAATGCCGGATTGCTATGAGCGCCGCCCGGTGGTGGGCACTCACAGCAAGTCAGCAATTCTGCTACATACAGGTGATCTGATCATCGTCTGTATGTATCAGAGCCGATCAGGTTATGGCAGCTTCTTGTCTCCCATGGAGACTATTGAAGCTTGCTTAAAGTAAAAAAAAATGTTTTTAAAAATATAAAAAAACATAAAAAAATATAAATGTTCAAATCACCCCCTTTTCCCCCATTCAAAATAAAACAATAAAAAAACCCATGCACATATTTGGTATCGCCGCATTCAAAATTGCCCAATCAATACGGGTATAAAAAAATTAACTTAATTGTTAAACAGCGTAATGAGAAAAAAGTCAAAACGCCAGAATTACATTTTTTTGGTCACCGCAACATTGCATTAAAATGCAATAGTGAGTGATCCAAAATGGTATACTTAAAAACCAAGCTCGGCGTGCAAAAAATAAGTCCTCACCCAACCAGAGATCATGAAAAATAGAGACGCAACAGGTATGAGAAAATGGAGCAATTTTTTTTTAACAAACTTTGGAATTTCTTTTCAACATGTAAATAAAAAAGAACCTAGACATGATTGGTGTCAATGAACTTGTAATGACCTGGAGAATCATAATGCCAAGTTAGTTTTAGCTTTTAGTGAGCATGGTGAAAAAAAACAACTGTGGGATTGCACTTTTTTTTGCAATTTCACCGCACTTCGAAATTTTTTTCCCATTTTCGAATACACAACATGGTAAAACCAATGGTGTCATTCAAAAGTTCAACTCATCCTGCAAAAAACAAGCCCTCACATGGCCATTTTGACCAAAAAATAAAAATGCAAAACCAAAAGTAGCTCTAGTTGTTAAGGGGTTAAGATTGGCTACATCTGTAGTTCATGTTCAGACTTAGGCCAGGTTCACACTTGTGAGTGTGATGCGAGAAACTCGTGCATCAATACCCACCACTGCTGCCGGCACTTGGGACCAGAGTGTGCGACTGCATAGAAATACATGCAACCGCACACTTCGGTCCCAAGTGCTGGCGGCAGTGCCAGGTATTGAGGAGAGAGACTCGCATGAGCTTGTCGCATCACACTCGCAAGTGTGGCCCCAGCCTTAGACGTAGTCACAGAAGAAATCTCAAGACTTCTTTCTTCTTATGCTTTCTCCCAGTGCCTTAGTGGAAACTATGTGATCAATGAAGGCTTTCTTTTGGTGAAAAATAGTATAGTAACTATGAAGCCAGGGTCGTACTGGCCCACCTGAGAACCGGAGGATTCTCCAGTGGGCCCAGGCACTGACACCTGCTGGCATACTGGCCAGCAGCTGCCTAGGGCCCCCACTGCTCCAGGGGTCCCCAACCAGTGGCTATGGGGTCCCTGAGTGAAGGGTGCCGGCCCTGTGCCAGCGAAGCAGCAGCTGGAGACAGGATCCTGTCCCCGCTGCTAAAGAGAAATGAATATTAATGCTGGAGAGGAGTGAATACCATTTCACTTTAATAGCGGGCAGCATTAGCCGCAGGCTGCAGCTAACACTGCCCAAATGTAAAGCCCCACCACCACCGCTCCACTCTCTCACACTCACACACAAAGCACCGCACCTCATACACACACACAGGCAGACAGACCCACAGCCCCCACCTCTCCACAAGTTCCCTGCAGAACATCCCTGCATCTTGCTTCCTGCCCGTCGCTTCCTGTCTGGGACAGCGCAGCTGGATAACGTCATCATTCAGCATGTGACTGTTTCAGACAGAAAGCTGCCAGCGAGGAAGAGTCTGCCGGGATGTGCTGCGAGGAACTTGCGGAGTGGTGAGTGGTGCTGTGTGTCTGTGTATGTGGTGCAGTGCTTTGTGTGTGTGTGAGAGAGTGGTGCGGTGCTGTGTCTGTGTATGTGGTGCGGTGCTTTGTGTGTGTATGGGGTGCAGTGCTTTGTGTGTGAGAAAGAGTGGTGCTGTGTATGCGTATTGGAAATGTGTGTATTGGAGATTTGCAATGATGGGGTGGTGGGGAAGGATGATGCGGTCATGGGTATGGAGGCAATGATGGAGGTGTTGAAATGGGCAATGATAAGGGTGGTGGGGGAGAAATCAATGATGGTTGTGGTGTAAAAGGACAATGTTGGTAGTGGTGGAAAGGACAATGGTGGTGGTGGGGGAGGAGGCAATGATTGAGGTGTGAAATGGGCAATGATGGGATGGTGGGGGAGAAGGCAATGATGGTGGTGGGGGAGGCAATGATTGAGGTGTTGAAATGGGCAATGATGAGGGTGGTGGGGGAGAAATGAATGATGGTTGTGGTGTAAAAGGACAATGATGGTAGTGGTGGAAAGGACAATGGTGGGGTGGGGGAGGAGGCAATGATTGAGGTGGTGGAATGGGCAATGATGGGGGTTGTGGGGGAGAAAGCAATGATGAGGTGGTCGAAAGGTCAATGATATGGGTAGTGGTGGAGAAGGATAGGAGTGGTGGGGGAGAAGGCAATGATGAAGTTGGTGATGAGGACAATGGTGGAGGGGAGAACAATAATGGAGGTGGAGGGGGACTGCATTATACCCTATGAGGGGGGCTGCATTATACTTTATGAGGGGGCTACATTAAATTCTGTGGGGGACTGCATTATTCTCTCAGGGGACTACATAATATTCTGGGGGCCTACATCATACTGTATGAGGGGGCAGCATTATGCCCTTTGAGGGGGCTACAGTATACTCAGGGGGGCTGCATTATATTCTGTGGTATGGCTGCATTATACTATATGAGGGGGGCTACATTATATTCTATGGTGGGGACTGCATTATACCTTATGAGGGGATTGCATTATGTTTTGTGGGGTGCTGCATTATATTCTATGAGAGAGGGCTGCATTATATTCTATGAGAGAGGGCTGCATTATATTCTATGAGAGAGGGCTGCATTATATTAGGGGAGCTACATTATTTTATGAGGGGGGCTGCATTATATTCTATGAGGGAGACTACATTATATTTTATGAGGGGGCGACATTATATTCTATGAGGGGGCTACTTTATATGCTATGAGGGGACTACCCAAACCCCTGCTACATAATTAAGACGTGTACTACCTTATGTTACACCCTGATATTAGCGTGTTTTACCACACAATTGGTGGTCTTGTATTTATTTCTATGTAGCTACAGTGGGCCCCAAGAATGATTTTCTCTGGTGGGCCCAAGGTGCTCCAGTCCAATGCTGTATGAAGCTATTGTAAAATGTGTTGTTTCTTCAACTTCCTCAGATGTAGAGACAGTCAAAGCAATTCTACATTGTGAGGACAAACCGTTCTGCATATCTCAGCTTCATGTAACCAAGTGAAAGTGAGTTTCAGTTAGTGCAGCAATTGCAACTGAATTTGTAGGTTGTTTTCAGTAACTTCCTAGTGGAATATAAAATTGTATCCTGAAACAAATGTCTTCAGAGCGGCTCAGAGCAGCGACCTCTTCTTTTTTCATCTTCTTTTTCCAAATTCAATCAATCAAAACTTTGTTGAGTTAACTTAAGATTTTAACCTTTTGCCTTAGTTATTTGTAGTCTTGCTACAAGTATTTTTTTGGCAGAAATAAAATAAAGACCAAAACGACTGTTTCAAACAGTTTGACCCTTTACAGAACACATGCAATTAATCTCAAGACAGAGGTTGTGTGCATGATATAAGTTTTCAAATCATTGGATTGTGTGTTAAATATATTGTTGCACAGGGAGTCCTGTAAAGCTGAAGATTCTGAAATCTTCTTTTCCAAGGGTTTAAGTACTTCCTTAGTATTTAATCATTTCTCGTGCTGGAATCTTTAAGGGGAAGCGGTCAGCTTCATTTTTCATAGCTTTTGCTCTATACAGTTCATACCATATTTACATGCTACTGTGCTACTTTTCGGTCATGGGATGATCTGCACATTGAAGTTTGATGTGTTGCATCTCTCTTATGCAAGTAATGTGTAGCGTTGGATGTACATTCATGGCCTAAAGATTAGAATCTGACACAAATTTTGGTTTTCACAAAGTTTGCTGCTTCAGCTTTTATAGTTGCAATTTACAGTAACTCTAGATTGTTAGGAAGAGTTGTAAAAAACTGCAGTCAATCTTTGTCATAAAAAATAACATATTCACACCGGCTCCATATCCATTGATTTTAAGTCCGGCAAGAGCAAGGCATATTTGTAATATTTCAGTGATCTTCTTATTAGCTCAGGAAAAAATGTTAATGAGGACATGAAAGCTGATATCACTTTGTCGTCCTGATTTAATTATAAGAGCAAACTGGTTGCATTAAAGGGGCCTGGAACATGCAATCATTGTCTTTTTCTGAACCATGGCTACCTCCAAGAAATGTCATCAATGCTTAGCATCAAGAGGGCTTTACATGCAAGGACATTACTGATTGTAAGTTTGCCGCTAAATCAACCATCAGATCATCCAGGATTTCAAAGAAAGAGGTTCAGTTGCTGTTAAAAAAGATTTCAGGGTCCATCAAGTGCAAGGACTGTCTCTTAAAGAACATTCAGGGATCAGTTCAATACCAGTACAGAGCTTCCTCAGAAATGGCAGAAGGCAGGGTTCAGTGCATTTGCATGCACATTGAGGCAAAGGCTTTTGGAGGCTGGCCTGGTGTCCAGAAGGGCAGCAAATAAGCCATATTTCTCCAAGAAAATTTCACAGGAAGACTAATAGTCTGCATAAAGAACAGAGATTGGACTTCAGAGGACTTGGCTAAAGTTATTTTATCTGATAAAGTCTCCCTCAGACTGTTTGAGACCTGTGAAAGAAAGATTGTCAGGAGAAGAAAAGTGCAGTGCTGCTATAAAACCTCTGTCATCCTGAGGCCATTCATATTTGGGGGCTTCTCATCCAAAGAAATATATTACTAACAAATGTAAGAACACTGCCAAGAACAAATAATGAGATCTAAACATCCTCCAAGAACAACTTCTCACAATGATCCAGGAACTATTTGGTGATGAACAATGGCTTGTCCAGCATGATGGTGTGAGCGGAATACACTCTCTTCTATGACTTTTGAACTCCAAATTAATAAGACTTATTTTACGATCGCTTAGGAAATCAATGCAGAACAGCCTTTTATGGTGTACCCAAGATTTCTGGTTTATTAGCACATGTAGGCAATTTAAATAGTGTCACAGACAAAGGAAAAGTTATGAGCCAAATAGAACTTTAGGGGCGTGAATAGAAATGTGAAACCTCCCCACCCATCATTGCTACTTTATCACCATTACACAGAAGTTGCAAGACAAAATGGATACCACACACTCAAAATGAATTCCATTCTCTTTTTCTCTCCTGTAAATAAGCTCTTATGGTCTTCGGGGTCCTCTCTCTCTCTTCTGTAGAGTGTAAACTCTTATGGTCAGTGCGGTCCTCTATTTCTTGTCTGTAAAATGTAAGCTTTTATGGTAAGCGGGGCCCTCTTTATCGCTCTCCTCTCCCCCACATGTATTTTACGAGCACTTACAAGCATTCCAGTATTGAAATTCGCACATATTCAAATTGCAAAAGATTTGCTCACTTCTACATTTAAGTTGTAAAAGAGCAGTGACCTGATCTAGCTTCAATCACTGCTGTTAGATTGGGCCAACTCTTTATTATTTTATTAAGTTGTGCCTAGTTTTCTTTTGTCAAGTCAGGGGACTTAACTTTTATTTTTGTTATGCGCTGGAATATCTAGAATTAACAGGTACTGCATTTTTCGGATTATAAGTTGCTCCGGATTATAAGACACACCCCAAATTTTGAGGAGAAAGATAGGAATTTTTTTAATAATAAAATGGTGATGCTTCTTATAATCCATGCATCTTATTGCTTACCGGGGGTGGTGGCTGCGGTGAAGCGGGGTCCCAGGGTCGCTGTTGGAGGAGGCAGGAGTGAGGTGATGCTGCAGGCCGCAGACTAGGATGAGGGGGTGTTCCGATGGGCGGCACTGCGCTGTGGGTGTCTGGTGCTGCTGCGGTGTCTGGTGCAGCTGCAGGTGTCTGCCACTGCTGCCTGGTGCTGCTGCTGTGTGTCTCCTGTGCTGCCCAGTTTTGCGGGTGCCCGCTGGTGCTACAGGGGTGTCCGGTGGTGCTGTGGGTGTCCAGCGGTACTACAGGGGTGTCCGGTGCTGCCAGAGCCAGCGCTGAAATCTCATCTCTCAAGATCTTGGTGCCGAGATCTCCATCTGCGCATGCGCCGCCCGCCGGCAGCCATTTTCCCGGAGTCCACTGCACAGGAAACTATGGAACTGCCGGGGCTCCTGCCTTTCACAAAATGTTGGCAGAGCCCGGCAGCCCTGGAGACAACCGCAGCAGCACCAGGCAGCACCGCCCAACACCCCCGCAGCGCCGGACACCCATATCACCGCCAGACACCCCCTCATCCCAGTCTGTAGCCTGCAGCAACAGTACCGGCAAGGTATATGCGCATTATAAGACACATCCCTATTTTCCTCCCAAATTTGTGGGGAAAAAGTGCGTCCTATAATCCGTAAAATCGGGTATTCTATAACACGTATGTAAAAAATACAACCGAGAACCTTTATGAGGCCACAGACTATTAAATAAGGCTGTTCCTTAAAAAAGAGCTTTAGGTACTAGCTCCTAGAGACAAAAATACAGTACATGCTATTAAAATACTACATATATAGCAAAATACTTAATAGCAAAGCCACAAAAAGATGACTAAAAATCCTCCCAAAAAAATCAAAAATTAAAGAATTAATACAGCAAAAAAAGAGGTAGCAGTGCTTACCTGCCCATGTCTCAGAACTAATGCACTCTCAGGATGCAGCAAACCCATATAGAAAAGATGGCGGCAACACAGTACAAAATACTGATGAGACAACCACTCACAACCTACCAATTCATGGAGGGGGTGATTGCTTAGTATTAGATTGGACAAAAGTCTTGTATAGGGCAGTATCTGGCTTACAGCCTAGTGACGCCAAAACTATTAGACTAGGTGGGCTGCCCAGCACTAAGTGCACCCCATGAGAACAGACACCCTAATTTACAAGGTCAAAAATGGTGGGCTTGGTTGCACCCTGAAAAATGAAGTGCACAAAATATACATACAAATAACATGTGAGGTATTGGTCGATATTTTGTCCAAGATATGCAAGATATGCAACCGCTTTTGTGTAATCTAATACTAAGCAATCACCCCCTCCATGAAATGGTAGGTTGTGAGTGGTTGTCTCATCAGTATTTTGCACCTTTTTTGTCGCCATCTTTACTACATGGATTTGCTCCATCCTGAGAGCATTAGTTCTGAGACCTTGGCAGGTAAGCACTGCTGTCACTTTTTTGCTGCATTAATATATAGCAAAATATTAAAATATTTAGAGTGTAAACAACCTGTCAAGGTAATCCTCATATACATTCATGTTAATGATTCATGAGGAACGCTCCATTGTTCCAAGTCATGAACTCTCCTACTGACACAATGGGTGATGGTGTTTGATCCCCTTATTCTGAATCACCTGAGAGATATATTGTGTCTCCTGTAAGAAAATAGTAACTTGTGAAATCAACATGTAATTGTCAACAGTCACATATTTGCCTAAACAATATTAAGTATATTATTGTACTTAAAAATAAAATCTGTAGGGAGATAATAAACAGAGTGTGCGATAACTGCTCACCTTGAGCTTTGTCCACAATGTCACAATTTTGCATCTAAGCCTTTATAGAAAATTCCACTTGTTTCCTTTACAAGTAAGTTGTTGAGTTGCAAATCCCTATAAAAATATTCCCTTTGAATCTATATATTAATTATTAACTATCTACCCGATTTTATTCTATGCAACCCTCCTTTCTGCCCTGCATAAAAACTTGTATATGCATAATTAGAAACCTCATTTAGCATTATCCAGAAAAAAATTCTAATACAAATGATTAAACTACAAATTTTCCAATATGGTAAGTGATGTTAAGTGCACAGGGATAGCTGTAAAATCTTCATAGATGAGTAACCATGCATTCAGATATGCACTGCAGTCAAGTATTCTGTAATTATAATAGCTTGGCTGTGCATTGTGCATTGGAAGATTTTTAATTAAATACAATATGTTTCTCATACTCTTCATTTAATAAAGTTTTCCGTACAATTCCTCTCTAAATGAAATGTTAGCCATTGCAATCACATCGTTCAAAAGAGACATTCTGTATGATTTGAAGACCATTAATATCTCTTCTTAGAATAACATACTAGTGCCATACATTCAATAGAAGATATTAATATGTTTCATTTAGCTCTCCTGAGGTGGTGATATAACATCATCTCTAGTCTACTTATTTGTTTCATCATAACAATGGCATGGGGTTACACATGCTTTGTTATACACATGTTTTTCATTGTTATCTACTCGAACCACACAAAAAGCAGGAAAGTATTAAGTTATGTACCGGTAACAGTATTTTTCAGAAGCCCATGACAGCACCACGAGAGAGGGGATCCGCCCTTCAGGAACAGGAAACCTACAGATACAAAAGGGCGGCACCTCTCCCACGCATCAGTTGGATTACAGAGCTTGAGAGGCTACCATGGTTAGTGGCACAGCATATATACAATATATACAATCTATATCTCCTATTTACAATTTCTATACCATCTCCCATATAAGGTAAATCCGTGAAACAATCTTCTAAAGGAGTGCACCCCTATACGTGAACAAGGGAGGGAACTGTCATGGGCTTCTGAGAAATACCGTTACCGGTACGTAACTTAATACTTTATTCGGACTCCCATGACAGCACCACGAGAGAATTACAGAGATGTAAACTAATTTAGGGAGGGACTACAGCCTGCAGCACCCTTAACCCGAAGGTGAGATTTGAGGAGGCACCCATGTTTAACCGATAGTGGTTAAAAAAGGTGGAAGGAGATGAACAGGTGGCCGCCTTACATATCTGGTCAATTGACACTCCCAATCTCTCTGCCCAAGATGACACCATGGCACGAGTGGAATGCGCCCTCAAATTCTGTGGAGCCGGACCGCCACCTGCTGTGTAGGCAAGAGAGATAGCCTCCCTAATCCACCTCGCTAACGTGCGTTTGGATACTCTACACCCTTTCTTGGGACATTGGAAGGATAGAAATAATGCGTTCTCCTTCCTCCAAGGATCCGTGGCTGATAAATATTTAAGTAGGCATCTTTTAACATCTAAAGCCTGAAGTTTTTGTTTCTTAGGATTGGTCGGATTAGGGAGGAAGGAAGGCAGAACTATCTCTTGTGTCCTGTGAAAGTGTGATGCTACTTTGGGAAGGTATGCCGGGTCCGGCTTTAGGATTACGCTATCCTGTAAGAATTCTGTATAAGGGGGCAATCTTTTCTTTGGTGGCAAAGAGGTCTACCTCCGGCTGACCCCGTTTGCGGACAATCAGGTTGTAAATGTCCGTGTTTAAAGCCCATTCTCCTTGCCTTAGCGCCCTGTGGCTTAGAAAGTCTGCCTTCATGTTGTCTTTCCCTCTGATGTGGAGCGCAGTTAAAGATTGAAAATTTTCCTCGGCTATTTGAAAAAGACGTTCCGTTATCCACATCAGGGCCTCGGAGCGTGTTCCACCTTGGTGGTTGACATAGGCTACTGCTACCTGGTTGTCCGAGAGGATCCTCACATGATGACCCTGTAGGTACATAACGAGTTTTTTTGACTGCTAACTCAATCGCCAACAGCTCCCTCTGGTTAGATGGGGTCTCCGCATCGGGGTCCCAATGTCCCTGTACCACTATGTCCCCCATGTGGGCCCCCCAACCCCAGGGACTAGCATCTGTGGTTATTATGCGGGTTATCTGCATCACCCAGGGCACCCCTGAGGATAAGTTTTTGTCATCGAGCCACCACTTAAGAGATGTAAGTGTCAAAGGGCTTAGCGATTCTTGACCCTGTAGAGACCCCTCTAAGGCCCTGCTATTAACTAAGACATCTCTCTGAAGGGATCTAGTGTGAAATTGTGCCCACCTGACTGCTGGGATACATGAGGTCAGAGAGCCTAACAGAGACAGGGCTTGCCTGAGGGTCATGGAGGGTCTATTAATTGCCCGAAGTACCTGCTGTTGTATATGTTCTAATTTATCTGATGGCAAATGACACTGCTGAGTTTCTGAATTTAACACTAAGCCTAGAAACTTTTGGACTCTTAGGGGCTGAAATCGGGATTTCTCATAATTTATTATCCATCTGAGGCTCTCTAGTCTGAATTTAGCCTTCTCTATCTGGGATAGACAATGGTCCACCGAATTCCCCACAATCAAGAAATCGTCTAAGTACGGGACAATCAAGATATCGGCCTCCCGCAAATGAGCCATGACCTCGGCCACTATTTTCGTAAATACCCGAGGCGCCGCTGAGAGACCAAAAGGAACAGCTCTATACTGAAAATGACGGATCAGATCGTCTATTGAAACCGCTACTCTTAGGAACTGCTGGAAGTGTGCGTGGATAGGCACATCTGGGCTCCTCCACTTCCAATGTTCCTCTCACCGCTTTTACCAGATTGTCCACTTGGTCAAGCGGCAGATAAAACTGACCCAAATCCTCCTCTGATGAGGGGGATGAAACATGGGAGTCCTTACTTCTCCTCCATTCTACCGAGGAATCAGACTCCACAGGGTCCCCACCCCTTAAGCTTCCCGGTTGGGACAGGGATTTCAGGGTTTCCCTCATCTCTGCCTTATGTCCTTTAAGCTTGCAGCTACCACGGGCGAGTCTTCCGCCATTGTCTGCTGGATACAGTGGGGACATAACCTTTTGGGGCACGAGCCTGGCAACGGACATGCACACAATGCGCATTCTCTGTGTTTTGTTTTACTTGTGTCTTTCTTCCCCTAAAATAAAACATAGAGGGAGGCCCCGTCACTGAGTGAACATTCACGTAGATCACTTACCAGTGCCACAATTAAGTACTGGAGAATGAGGGGGATTTTTCTCAGTCGATGCTCCTGTCCGTCTAGAGGAGCTTTTATGACTGGATTGGTCACTTCGTCCCGCATGCTCCTTACTGTCACGGGACTCTTTCCTCTTCTATCTGACCTGCCAAAGGTCCTCCAGGGGCGGCAGTGATGCTTGTCGCTGCTGCTGCTGCCGTTGCTGCTGCTTTTGCTGCTGCTGCTGATCACTCTCCATTACTGCGCTGCAATAATGTGGCCAAGTCATGGCACCCATCTGCCTATATACCCCTCCTCCGGACAGCAGACATGCCGCGCCCTCCCCCCTAATAGGGCCCCTCTTCCCAGCTGGCGCTGCTATTGGCCGGTGGACCGGCGCTTACCGGCGCCACTCCCAATGGGCGCCGCCATCTTGGGGCCTTCGTGCCTGTGCAGTGGCGCCGCCAACCCGGAAGCGCCCCCAGGCTCCACCCCCCTGACATCACTTCGACCCCGACAAAAAACGGAAGTCACGCGGGACGCCCGGGCGTTCCCCTATGCAGCGCTCCCCAGTCCCCAGCACCATGCAGCCGCGCCGGCCCTCTCGACCACCGCGGCTGATCCTTCCTATGGAGGCGGACATCCTCCGGACGCCGCTCCCTGCTGCACACGCCACAGCAGTGCTGCCCATCCAGGGCCACCGTGGCATCCTCCAGGAGCTCTGCGCTAGGCCAAGGTTTGAAACCCCCCTGCTACCTGCACCGGCCAGCCAGCCTGGGATCCATCTGTCTGTAGGATCCCGTCCCCTCAGGAACAGGAAACCAACTGATGCATGGGAGAGGTGCCACCCTTTTGTATCTGTAGGTTTCCTTTTCCTGAAGGGCGGATCCCCTCTCTCGTGGTGCTGTCATGGGAGTCCGAATAAAATTGAAGTTAATTTCACACACACTCCAGAAATGGGTCGAACAAAATTGTTGACACCTTCAACTTAATATTTGGTTGCACACTCTTTGGAATAAATAACTGCAATCAATCACTTAATGTAACCATCAATAAGCTTCTCACACCTCTCAACTGGAAATTTGGACCATTCTTGTTTTGCAAACTTCTTCAAGCTGTTAATATTTGAAGGGTCCCAACAGCAATTCTAAGATCTCTCCACAGGTGTTCAGTGGGATTTAGATCTGAACTTATTGCTGCCACATCAGAACTCTCCAGCACTTTGTTTCAATCCATTTCAGGGTGCTTCTTGAAGTATGTTTGGGGTCATTGTCCTGCTGGAATACCCATGATTCTAGGAGGCAAATTCAGCTTTCTGACACTGGGCACTACATTGTGACTTAAAATCCTGTGGTAATCTTCAGATTTCATGATGCTTTGCACACAATCAAGGCACTCAGTGCAAGAGGCAGTAAAACAACCCCAAATCATCTTTGAACCTCCACCATATTTGACTGTAAGTACGGTTCTCTTTTCTTTGTAAACCTCATTCCATTTTCGGTAAACAGTAGAAGGATGTGCTTTACCAAAAAGATCTATCTTGGTCTCATCTGCACACAAGGTACTTCCTCTTGAAGCTCATCAAGAGAATGCCAAGAGTGTGCGAAGCAGTAATCAAAGCAAAAGGTGGCTACTTTGAAGAACCTAGAATATAAGACATATTTTCAGTTGTTTCACACTTTTTTGTTAATTATATAATTCCACATGTGTTAATTCATAGTTTTTATGCCTTCAGAGTGAATTTACAATTTTCATAGTCATGAAAATAAATAAAACTCTTTGAATGAGAAGGTGTGTCCAAACTTTTGGTCTGTACTGTATATATATATATACTTTTTATACCTGCCTCTATATTAACATACACGCTTATTTTGAATACTTTGGTTTCAATCAGTTAATAAAACTTGCCAACTTTGTAACTTTGCTTTGATTAACTTTGCCTTACCCCGTAACTTTGGTCTGTCTTTAAACATTTATATAAAATTGATTCTAAGGGACTACAAATGATGGGGCTGTGTTTAATTTTCTCAGTTTTGAATAGACATCAAGTGTGAACTGTTGCATCCTGATTCATGAACTCCCAATGAATACCTTACATTATTACATCTGTCAGATTAGAAGCTTTGTCTTTTCTGCCTTCATTAAAATAAAAAATATCACAGAAACCTGGCATTTATCAATATAATGCAAATGTTAGAGAGCTTTTTTCATTGTTTTCCAGTATGGTTTTAAAAGACTTTGTTGCATTTTCTTACTACTCACAAATACAAAGCAGTGGCAGGTTATAAAGTACACAGTAAAAACAGAATTTACATGTTAATTTCTTCTACACAGGCAGATAGACCATAAATGGAAATTGTGCAGCAGGAAGCAAAGGGGACTTAGTGCTGCCTTTATAAACTATAGTGCATTTATGGTACCAAACTCCTACCTGTACATATCTCGCAGTTACTAGTAAATTGGGACCATGAATTATAACTAGCACTGCGCTGTCATCAAATTAGGAACTAGAAACAAAGGTGCCCATATTCTGTTGGTCAAATGCACCCTGTTGTTAGTATGTGCTCCTGAGACGGGATAGTCCAAGAGTCTGAGGTTAAAAGCCAGGAATGTACAGTGCCTACAAGTAGTATTCAACCCCCTGCAGATTTAGCAGGTTTACACATTCGGAATTAACTTGGCATTGTGACATTTGGACTGTAGATCAGCCTGGAAGTGTGAAATGCACTGCAGCAAAAAAGAATGTTATTTCTTCGTTTCATTTTTTTTTAAATTGTGAAAAGTTTATTCAGAGGGTCATTTATTATTCAACCCCTCAAACCACCAGAATTCTGTTTGGTTCCTTAAAAAAGTATTAAGAAGTATTTCTGGCACAAAGAACAATGAGCTTCACATGTTTGCATTAATTATCTCTTTTTCCAGCCTTTTCTGACTATTTAAGACCCTCCCCAAACTTGTGAACAGCACTCATACATGGTCAACATGGGAAAGACAAAGGAGCATTCCAAGGCCATCAGAGACAAGATCGTGGAGGGTCACAAGGCTGGCAAGGGGTACAAAACCCTTTCCAAGGAGTTGGGCCTACCTGTCTCCACTGTTGGGAGCATCATCCGGAAGTGGAAGGCTTATGGAACTACAGTTAGCCTTCCACGGCCTGGACAGCCTTTGAAAGTCTCCTCCCTTGCCGAGGCCAGGCTTGTCTGAAGAGTCAAGGCTAACCCAAGGACAACAAGGAAGGAGCTCCGGGAAGATCTCATGGCAGTGGGGACATTGGTTTCAGTCAATACCATAAGTAACGTACTCCACCGCAATGGTCTCCGTTCCAGACGAGCCCGTAAGGTACCTTTACTTTCAAAGCGTCATGTCAAGGCTTGTCTACAGTTTGCTCATGATCACTTGGAGGACTCTGAGACAGACTAGTTCAAGGTTCTCTGGTCTGATGAGACCAAGATCAAGATCTTTGGTGCCAACCACACACGAGACGTTTGGAGACTGGATGGCACTGCATACGACCCCAAGAATACCATCCCTACAGTCAAACATGGTGGTGGCAGCATCATGCTGTGGGGCTGTTTCTCAGCCAAGGGGCCTGGCCATCTGGTCCGCATACATGGGAAGATGGATAGCACGGCCTACCAGGAGATTTTGGCCAAGAACCTCCGCTCCTCCATCAAGGATCTTAAGATGGGTCGTCATTTCATCTTCCAACAAGACAACGACCCAAAGCACACAGCCAAGAAAACCAAGGCCTGGTTCAAGAGGCAAAAAATCAAGGTGTTGGAGTGGCCTAGTCAGTCTCCTGACCTTAACCCAATTGAAAACTTGTGGAAGGAGCTCAAGATTAAAGTCCACATGAGACACCCAAAGAACCTAGATAACTTGGAGAAGATCTGCATGGAGGAGTGGGCCAAGATACCTCAAGAGACCTGTGCCGGCATGATCAGGTCTTATAAAAGACGATTATTAGCTGTAATTGCAAACAAGGGTTATTCCACAAAATATTAAACCTAGGGGTTGAATAATAATTGACCCACACTTTTATATTTAAAATTTTTTAACATTTAACTGAGCAACATAACTTTTTGGTTTGTAAGATTTATACATCTGTTAATAAATCCTGCTCTTGTGTGAAGTTTGAAGGCTCTAACTTATTTGCATCTTATCAAACCTGCTAAATCTGCAGGGGGTAGAATACTACTTGTAGGCACTGTACATCATAAACAGAAGGAAAAGACAAAGGAGCAATCAGGTAACATTCTGAGGTCAGAAATCCAGGAGGATAGCGGAGTAGAGAAGGAGGGGTTAAACATGGTCCAACGTCAGGCAATGAAAGATCAGCAAACAGAATGCAAGGGACAGAGAGACAAACCACACAATAGCTGAATGTACATCTTTAAGAGGTTCTGGGAGAAACAGCCTAGTTATGTAGCTTGGCAATCACCTAGGATAATGAAAATCTGGTGACAGTCAGCTCCTCCCAGTCTCAGATTGGACAGCTGAGCTGTCAATAAAACACATTGACAGCTGAGCACGCCCCTTCACCAGACTGGATGAATGAGCTGTCAATCAAAACACTGACAGCTTCACCACCCAATGTACCTGACTGGACAGCTGAGCTGTCAGTAGTTGCATCCCAGACACATTGAGGGGTTGAAATGTGACAGTTCACCCTCTTCTAGGGGGCCACGAGACTTCCAGGCTTCCCAGGAAATCTAGAACTGGGACCCAGGATCTCTCCTCTGGTCCATATGGAGTAGTTTATAAGGAATTGGAGGGAATTTCAGATCCTACTAGAATCCACAATCTTCTGAACCTCACACTCCAAGCCACCATCAACCAAAACTTTATTAGGGCTTTATGGACCACATTAGCGATGCGAAGGGATGGAGGAAGCTTTAATCTGAATGCCACTGGATTGACCAGCTCCAGGATCTCATATGAACCAAAAAACTTTGGACCCAACTTTGCCTTAAAAACAAGACCTACTGAACGTCTTCTATTGGCCTTTGGTTGTTGGTGAATCTGAGCAGTCCCAAAATTCTTTTTAACCTCCCTCCATACATCCACAAGTCTCTGTATGACAATCACCACCCCAGGATATTCAGAACCAGAACTAATCCTAGAAAATTCACCAAAATGGGAATGGAAACGGAGAATGGAGAATGGGAATGGAGAGTCCAGTTGTCACACTAGGATGGTCTTCAATAAGGAAGGGGGGCCTCAAACTGTCCCTTGAACTGGGATCCTAACTATCCATGTCCCAGGGTTACTCTTGAAAGTAGAGAGACCCAAGTCTCCGAACTTACTGTGCTCTCATTATTTCCTGATTTGTCCCCTCCCCCAACCCATGAGGCCTGTGACAGAAATATAAGGCATACAAGACAAAAAGACAAAACAGGGATAACTGAAAGCAACAAACATACAAACCCTCATAAAAGGTAAAAATGTACATAGGGAAGGAGAGGAATGTACCAACAAATGGGAATAGAGACCAGAAGATAAATACACATGTATGACAGCAAACTAAAGATCCCTACTACAACAACTTCACTCCAGCCACTTAGCTTTAGCACTAAGCACAGGAAGATGAATCTCCAGTAGCAACAACAAACTCCTTTTCAGCACAGCGTCTCCAAGGAGCTAGGAAGCAAAGCTTTCTCTAGCAAGACAGAGAGGGTCTTGCCTGTTTTTTTTAGGGAGAGGTAATGACCAGATCAGAAGCAGCTGAAAATGGAGTTGCAAGTTTCTGACCAGCATAGAAAGGGTTGCTTAACCTCTTCAGCACCAAAGGAAACCAAATCCATTTAATATGGGACTAGTGTTGAGCGACTTTTGTTTTTTTATGGTCGAGTTTTGTTTCATGAAACCCGACTTTTCCAAAAGTCGGGTCGAGCAAAATCGGCCGACTATAGGGAAAAGTCGGGGTCATCCCGAAACACGAAACCCAATGTAAGTCAATGGAGAATTAAAGTCGGCAGTGAGAGGAGGACAGGAAACACACCAACAGTGCCCATTTGAATGCCAAAAGCATAAATTCTTGTAACTGAAGCTTGTCAACCTTAATTAACTTCATAATACTAGTTACGCACTGAAAAATGGGGGTTATTTGGCTACAGTTGTGGGGGGGAGGGCTGGCTCCAGGTTTTCGTGGGCCCAGGGCCAAAGAGCGCCCCTTTAACACATACCACAACTCATGATGCTCCGATACGGCAGAGAAATAGCAGTATAGTACAATGAAAAATACTTCACTTCTTACATCTCATGACTGATATCCATTTTAAATTCTCCAATACCTCCAAAAACGGACAGTATATAACTCCATACAGTATTATGGTCAGCGCTTAGTGCGCTATACAGAGTAATGAGGCCCATATATTTCTCCATACGGAATCATTATTCCCATATAATGTTTCAAACCGTATATGATGAGCTCCACATAATGCTACAGTATATGTTGGTCCCAATGGATGAAGCTCCACTGTCTTATGGGCCCAAATAATGCTCCATATATAATGGGCCCCATTTCTACTGCTCTAGTGTATAATGGGCCCTGTAAATGCTGCTCCAGTGTCTGATGTCCACCTTTGGAATGCTACAGTGTATGGTGGGCCCCATATATCATTCACCAGAGTATAGTGCTCCCCAAAAATTGCTGTCCCAACATTGAAAACAATTACATAAGTCTCCTTGCTAGGGAATCCCTGCACTACTCTGAACTCCTTGTCGTCCCCATCTTCCATCTCACTGCACTTGGCTGTTTAGGCCCTCCCACCGGCAGAGACACTTTTGCGTACTATGCAGTGCCCTGTGCCAGTGCCATCGCCCATGAGTATGCCCCCCCACCTGCTCAAGGAACCTGCACTTTCATCTGCACCTTCCTCTTTGTCACCGTGTAAGGTGGTATAGTATGCGGGAAGGGGAACCTGAGTTTCCTCTGGGTCAGATTCTGGCTGTGTAGAGTGCGAGGGGAATGTAGTGGTCTGGGTCAATGTACCAGCAGCAATATCATCCAGCAGTGGCTGGGCCTCAGTGCACTTGTGGCGTCCCCAAGTGTACGGTCGCCACTGTGGCATTGCCTTCCTCCTAGGGAGTGTGTTGTCAAGCTTGGGAGCAACGAAGGATCTCTCTAGCAGTGAAACCAACACACAACACATTTCCCACTCCAGGCCAGCAGGGAGACCTCTGAACCTGACTGCTGAGGAGCTGCTCTCTGCGGTCGGGAGGAGGTAAGTTAGGGCACTCTGTGCAGGGAAGGGGAAGTGTGTGGACGTGAGAAGGGGAGCTGGAGGATGAGCAGAGTTAAGGCTCACTCCTAGCTGGAGCGCATGGTCCGGATTCCGGTCTCCGAGTTTGTAGGGACACTGACGTTCCTGCAGCAGAAACCAGGGAAGTAGCAGCTATAAATGCTCTGTACCCAACTAAGGCTCAGAGGCCCCAGCATCGACGTGTGCAAGGCAGAAGGAAAAGGCTACAGCTGTCTGCCATACAAGTAAAGTCTGAGGAATATCTGTTAGACAGGAGGCATTTCAGTGAACCACGGTCCTGTGAGTGCTTCCCCCACAAGCGCTAGAAAGGAGACGTTCAGGAAGGTACATGTTGGCGGAGTGTTGGAAGGGAGCTTTCCATTCTGGTCCTGGAGGTTGGCAGAGGTCCTGACCCGGAGGACACAGCACGGAGGCAGGCATCTGTGTAACCTGCAGACTGTGAGTAAAGCTTTGGAACTGCACGCTCTGGTGTCCTACAGCTATTCCAGCACCGCTACATCTGGGTACCAGCACCTACACCGCCTGTGCCTTTCCCCATCACTACATCTACACTTCCCTGGGACTTCAGCTCCACCTGTGGGGAGCTTCACCATCTTTGCTGCACAACACCATCAGTCCCAGAAGATCTGCATGCAGCGTCGGCCTAACATCTATGTTGCCGAACACCACAGGTGGCGTCAAACTATCTATATAAACTCTTTACCATTATACCACGCCATTTACATGGGCGCCCAGGGCCACCGTCCGGGTCACCGCTGCTGTGACACATCCCACTGACACCGGCCCGGTACCGAGTACCCCACAGCCCTGGGAGGGCGACCCATATGCTGACTGCTGATCGGGCGGCGTTATTCCCACGAACCTCCAAACAGCGTCCCTGAAGGCAAAGTTTTTGGTTTCCGGGGCAGTATGATTGCAAAGCTGAACCTTAAAGGAGTGTCCAAAAGGGCACCACCAGGAGTGGAGCCTGTGGCTTAATTGGACTGCACCTGGGAAACCACTACCATACAAGCTACAGAAAAGATGGACAGATTGCAAGCTTTGTCGATTCTGTGTGTGGTGTGGTATGTCCGTTTGTAGTTGTGCTGGCGATTTCTCAGCTTTATTCCGTTAACGACCGAGACTCCAGCATGGCTCCGCGGTACGCGTCAAGTTTACTAGAGGGATACGCGAGGCTGAGGCACGTGAGATCGAGCAATAACAGGTCTAGCATTCCAGTACATGTCCGGGGCTGCATGCACGCTACACTGAAAAGATCAGCTTTTGTCGCTTACAGGTGCAGATAACCTGCTGAACTCCGTTAGTGATGGGGATCTGGGATTCAGATTATTCCCCACGAACGATGATTTCCCAGTAAGTTCAGGTCAACTGCAATTCCGGAGTTAGGCCTA
Source organism: Dendrobates tinctorius (assembly GCF_039654945.1). NCBI lineage: Eukaryota > Metazoa > Chordata > Amphibia > Anura > Dendrobatidae > Dendrobates > Dendrobates tinctorius. The sequence goes on from NW_027361708.1 coordinate 21,945,521, forward strand.
ACCGTCATTCCTGAAAAAATTACGTGTCCAAACCACAGGTGCTGTAGCTTGCTTAACAGCTCGGCAGCCGTTCTCAGGCCCAGTATGGATTCAACAACATTGTAGAAAGTTGATAAAGGGTACAGTTTCACCGGATAACACGTATATATGTAGCCTAGTTTACACATTAAAAATATATGTCTATAGATCAGGAGGCAGACTCAGATGTTCTCAGGCCCAGTATGGATTTGACCAGATTGTACAAAGTTGAGAAAGGGTACTTTATCACTGGATAGCAGGTATATATAGCATAGTTTAAACATGTAAAATCTCCGTGTTCTCAGTATGGATTACACAGCAATCTAAAAAGTGGAAAAAAGGAAATGCATTTGAGGCGTACACAACTATATACTTTTGGTGTTATTTTTAAATCTTCATATATATTTCTGTCTCAGTAATACAGTCCAGCCTCTCCGCAATAGGAAATGAGATGCATGCAATTAGTGACATAAAGGCTATTGATTGCAGAAATCTAGGAATTATTATTCACGGGAAAAACTTCCGTCACAATTCTCATAGGCGATGCTGACCCTCAATTAATTTGTGTGTTGAGACAGTGAAAACATTTTTTTGTGAATAAAGTCTTGCTGTATCGCACTTCCGTTGATTCCATCACTGTTACTCATCTCAATCCAATTTTTATCACAGGGAGCGATGTAAACATGGTGCTCACTGGCTATCATCATCTGTCACGTAACTTTGGAGTGCAAAAGACAGAAGCCACAGGCCGTAGGCGATTCTATTTGATTGGCATGAGAGGGCACATTTTGAAATGTGCGCCGGAATGTCACATGTTTGTGAGTAGGAAAACTGTGAAAGCTGATGATAAACCACCACTGCATGTAATTGTGAGTCGACGTCCATAAGAAATGGAAGCCACTGATCATCTGGAGCTAGAGCCCGGCCAGCAGGACAGGGCATAGCTACATCTTAACCATCATCTTTCAGTTCAATCAATTTGTAGTGGCAGTCCCAGTGAAGGATTTGACAGCCCAGACTACACAGCGGAGGAGCAGGGAGAGGTAAACATTGCAAATGCTGGGGCCCTGCCCAAGCAAGGGAGGCACACTCGTGGGCGTCGGTACTGGCACTGGGCCCCTCATAGTACGGCGGTGTGTCTGACGGCGGGTGTGCACCACCACTGTCAGAGACACTTGATTGCACTATGAGGGACCCTATGCCAGTGCCCGCGCCCAAGAGTCGGCCTACCCACCTGTCCAGGGCAACGGAACTCGCACGGTTTTGTGCGCTAGGTGGTGACCCCGGCCATGGGGGGGCCGCCCACTTAGGGAGGTTTACAAAGTGGCATATGAGATGTGGGTCATTCAGCTGCTGCAAAAGGCGAAATAGGTCAAGTTCGTGGAATAGGAGGAGGACCAAAGCAAGCCATTTTTCTGGCAACCTATGTGTCATCAAGGGAAGGTGGGACAAAATCCTTGGAAACCCATGCATGGTTCATTTTAATGAAGGTTAGATCATCCACATTTTGGGTTGACAGACGGGTCCTTTTTTCTGTCAGGATTGATCCAGCTGCACTGAAGACTCTTTCCGATAGCACACTTGCAGCTGGGCAAGCGAGCTCCTGTAAGGCATATTGTGCCAATTCAGGCCAGGTGTCCAGTTTAGCGGCCCAATAGTCAAAGGGGAATGACCTGTGTGGGAGAACATCGATATGGGAGGAAAAGTAGTTGTTAACCATAGTTGACAACTGCTGTCTCCTGTCAATTTCCATCGATGCAGTATTACCAGTTGTGTGAGCGGTCTGTGAAAAATCAGTCCACAACATTGTCATGAAACCCCTGTCTCCAACGCCACTTCTGCTGTGTGCACCACGAACACCTCTGCCAAGCTGCCCCCGGCCTGTACGGCTCATGTGAGAACCATCACCGCTGCTGTGTGCTGGGAATGCCTCAACCAACCGGTTAACCAGAGTTGCTTGTTTAGTAGCCAATATTAGGTCAAGGTTCTCCTGTGGCATGATGTTTTGTAATTTGCCTTTATAGCGTGGATCCAGGATGCTGGCCAACCAGTAGTCGTCATCGTTCATCATTTTGGCAATGCGTGGGTCCCTTTTTAGGATCTGCAAGGCATAATCTGACATGTGGGCCAATGTTCCCGGTGTCAATGATGCACTGCGAGTGCTGGGTGGAGGAGCACTTTCTGGCAAATCCACATCCCTCCAGTCACGCACAAACCCTGTACCAGACCTTGCCACGCCAACATTTTCACTTGCCCCACGAAATGCATCCTCCTCCCCTAAGTAATCATCCCCATCATCATCCTCCTCCTCCTCTTCTTCCTCCACCTCGTCCAGGAGAGGTCCCTGAGCAGACAATGGCTGAATGTCATCAAGGATTCCCTCCACCTCTTCCTCCTCGTCAACATTGGCTGCAGACGCCTGCTCCTTAAGGTGCGTCAAAGTTTGCATGAGCAGACGCATAAGTGGGATGCTCATGCTTAGGATGGTGTTGTCTGCGCTTACCAGCCGTGTGCATTCCTCGAAACACTGAAGGACTTTACAGAGGTCTTTCAGCTTCGACCACTGCACAGCTGTCAACTCCATGTCTGCTATCAAAGTGCCTGGCCGTGTATCCTCCCACAAATGCATTATGGCCTGCCTCTGCTCGCACAGCCGCACAACCATCTGCAGGGTGGAGTTCCACCTTGCTGCAATGTCGAAAATGAGGCGGTGGTTGGGAAGGTGGAGCAATCGCTGCAGCTTCTGCATATAAATGGAGTGTACAGGCGACCGGTGGATGTTCGCGCACAGTCTTCGCACCTTCTGGAGCAGGGCTGTTAACTCCGGATAATTATTGAGGAAGCACTGCACCACCAGGTTCAAGGTGTGAGCCAAGCAAGGTATGTGGCTGAGTTTTGAAAGGGCTATGGCTGCCACAAAATTACGGCCGTTATCACTAACTACCTTGCCTGCCTCAAGATGTGCACTGCCCAGCCATGACTCAGTTTGTCGCTGAAAGTACTCGGCCAACACCTTGGCGGTGTGTCTGTCGTCCAAACACATCATCTGCAACACAGCCTGCTGATGCTTTCCACTAGCTGCTCGATAGGGGGACATCTTGTGTGCAACAGTGGCAGCTGCAGATGCAGTGCTCGTACGACTGCGCTCTGTGGACGAGCTTTCGCTTCTCGAGGAGGAGGAGGAGGGTTGAACGCCTACAGCCAACTGTTTCCTATACCGTGGGCTAGGCAGCACTGTCCCACCACCGCTGTCCCCTGTGGAACCTTCATCCACCACATTAACCCAGTGCGCAGTGATGGACACATAACATAACAGTGGGATTCCCTGACTGCTGTGGCCTTGCAACGACACCTCAACATTTGCTGCTGTGCTAACCGGTGGGCTTACAGTGGGGGAAACAATGTAGCATTGCTGACTACCTTCTTTGTGATCAGTTGCACATGTGGCACTTGAGGTTTGGTGTTGTGTCCACGCTTGCAAGTGCATGCTGGTTAAATGTCTAAGCATGCGACTGGTATTCAAATTTTTCAGATTTTTCCCTCGGCTAAAGGTCTTTGCGCACTTCTTACAGATAACCTTGGCCTGATCATGAGGATTTTGTTCAAAAAAGTGCCACACTGCACTCTTCCTACTTTGGCAGACATTTTGCGGCCTAGCACGCTGTGATATTTGGACCCTCTGGACAAGCTGTCCAGCAACTCTTTTGATTTTTGGAACCTGTCTTTGGAGTGCTCCGGGCCTGCCAGATAACAGCTGTTGCGATGTCGATGTCTGCTGTGGATGCTCCTCCTCATCTGAGCTATTGGAAGCAGCACCCTCTTCCCCCAATGGATGCCAATCTGGGTCAACAACTGGGTCATCCATCACCTCCTCTTCAATGTCATGTGCACCTTCCTCTGTGTCACCGTGTATGGTGGTATAGTGTGCGGGAAGGGGCACCTGAGTCTCATCAGGGTCAGAATCTGGCTCTGTACACTGTGAGGACAATGTAGTGCTCTGAGTGAATGTACCAGCAGAATCATCTATCAGTGGCTGTGCATCAGTGCACTCCATGTCAGATTCATCTTGGCCTGGGTAATTCACCATTTCACTTGATAATCCAGGCATGGTATGTGAAAACAGCTCCATGGAGTAATCATTAGTATGGCCTGCGTCATCCTTCAATCTTGGTTGGGGTGAAGGACACAAGGAAAGGTGTGGTTCATGAACATGAGCCTCCAATGATGACTCAGTGCTTTTATTTTTTACAACTTCAGAAGAGGAGGCGATAGAGCTGGAGGCTGAGTCAGCAATGTAAGACAAAACCTTGTCCTGAAGCTCTGGCTTTAAAAGCGGTTTGCCAACTCCTAGAAAACTAAGCCTTCGAGGCCTTGTAGAGCCAGACGATGACGCAGGCTCAACACCTCCTGCATTCGGTCCTATTTTGCTTTTGCCACTACCGTCAGATTCACCACCAACACCATCATTACCAGCTGCCAACCCCCGCCCAATTCCACGACCTCTTCCACCAGCCTTCCTCATTTTTGGCAGAAATGTAGACAAAATCCAACAAACTATATAGTAATGTAAAACAAGGTACAAGGTGTCTATAGGACAGGGGAGATTTTGAATTTCTGCACACACTTGTGGACACTGGACACTTTTGGATTGTGTGAGGCCCACTGAATATCACAGCGCTATGTCACAGGCTCGATGTCGCAGGTGTGAAAAATGTCACTAGAGGATAACGGAGAATTTCTTCACACACTTGTGGACACTGGACACTTTTGGATTGTGTGAGGCCCACTGAATATCACAGCGCTATGTCACAGGCTTGATGTCGCAGGTGTGAAAAATGTCACTAGAGGATAACGGAGATTTTGAATTTCTGCACACACTTGTGGACACTGGACACTTTTGGATTGTGTGAGGCCCACTGAATATCACAGCGCTATGTCACAGGCTCGATGTCGCAGGTGTGAAAAATGTCACTAGAGGATAACGGAGATTTTGAATTTCTGCACACACTTGTGGACACTGGACACTTTTGGATTGTGTGAGGCCCACTGAATATCACAGCGCTATGTCACAGGCTCGATGTCGCAGGTGTGAAAAATGTCACTAGAGGATAACGGAGATTTTGAATTTCTGCACACACTTGTGGACACTGGACACTTTTGGATTGTGTGAGGCCCACTGAATATCACAGCGCTATGTCACAGGCTCGATGTCGCAGGTGTGAAAAATGTCACTAGAGGATAACGGAGATTTTGAATTTCTGCACACACTTGTGGACACTGGACACTTTTGGATTGTGTGAGGCCCACTGAATATCACAGCGCTATGTCACAGGCTCGATGTCGCAGGTGTGAAAAATGTCACTAGAGGATAACAGAGATTTTGAATTTCTGCACACACTTGTGGACACTGGACACTTTTGGATTGTGTGAGGCCCACTGAATATCACAGCGCTATGTCACAGGCTCGATGTCTCAGGTGTGAAAAATGTCACTAGAGGATAACGGAGATGTTGAATTTCTGCACACACTTGTGGACACTGGACACTTTTGGATTGTGTGAGGCCCACTGAATATCACAGCGCTATGTCACAGGCTCGATGTCGCAGGTGTAAAAAATGTCACTAGAGGATAACGGAGATTTTGAATTTCTGCACACACTTGTGGACACTGGACACTTTTGGATTGTGTGAGGCCCACTGAATATCACAGCGCTATGTCACAGGCTGGATGTCGCAGGTGTGAAAAATACACTAGAGGATAACGGAGATTTTGAATTTCTGCACACACTTGTGGACACTGGACACTTTTGGATTGTGTGAGGCCCACTGAATATCACAGCGCTATGTCACAGGCTAGATGTCGCAGGTGTGAAAAATGTGACTAGAGGATAACGGAGATTTTGAATTTCAGCACACACTTGTGGACACTGGACACTTTTGGATTGTGTGAGGCCCAGTGAATATCACAGCGCTATGTCACAGGCAGAAATTGGCTAGTGTATGACAAACTACAAGGTGTATATAGAATTGGGCAGAATAGGAATCTCCCTAGAGTGTAGGTCTGTAAGAACGGAACAAGTCCTCGACTTATCCTTACAGAGCGACACACAGATAGCTTCACTGTGGCCGTGATAACAGCCGTTACACAGTACTGAGAGAGGAGCGTGCACGTGCATGGCTGTCCGGTGTACGTAAAATTGTCAAGCTCCATGTTTTTTAAGTATACGGACTGACACACGCTGTCTCTCTATAGTTTTGAATGTGATCAAACAGCAAATATATTTAACTGTTTGAAAACTAGACAACTAGAAGGTGCAGGTCTGTAAGAACGGAACATGTCCTCGACTTATCCTTACAGAGCGACACACAGATAGCTTCACTGTGGCCGTGATAACAGCCGTTACACGGTACTGTGTGAGGAGTGTGCACCGCTTTATGGTGTGAAAAAATGCATGCTCAGTACCTCACCAGGACAAAAAAAAAAAAATTGGGATTGCTTTTAAAAAAGCAGTTTGCAGCCGTCAGGAAGCCTTAGAAGGCAGCCTAACAACCATCACCGCTGATCCAGCAAAATATAGCCTCCACTTGCACTGCACACACAGTGACTGGTGTGTTCTACAGGCAAAATCGCTAGCAGCAGAAGCAGTTTTTGGTGTCTTCTTCCCTGCCTAACGCTCTCCCTACAAAATCATCAGCAGCAGCAGCTCTCCCTATTCTGAGATCAGCATGAGTAACATGGCGGTCGGCGTGCACGCCCTTTTATACCCCCTGTGACGCCCACCAAAGCAAGCCAATCACTTGCATGCCCTTCTGAAAGATGGTGGTGACCCCTGCCTATGTCATCACATTGCCCACAGTGTCCGTGGATCCTGATTGGCTGAAAAAGAGCACAAAACAAACTTTTGAAACGCGACTTTGGCACTTAAGTCGCCGACCTCGTGGCCGACCTCATCCTAGGGTCGGGTTTCGTTTTATGAAACCCGACTTTGCCAAAAGTCGGCGACTTTTGAAATTTTTCGACCCGTTTCGCTCAACTCTATACGGGACACAAACACACAGGCTAAATGGAAGATCTGCAGCTTAAAAGTGATCTTCTTTCCCCAAATCTCCCAAGAGGACATGACACAGTCATGACACTAGTAGCCTTATTTACACGACTGTTAAAAGCAAACTCAGCGAGAAATAAAAACGAAGACCAGTCCTCCTGTTGAGCTGCCACAAAGTATCTTAAAATTTGTTCCATTGATAGATTTCTCCTCTCAGTCTTACCTTTGGTTTCAGGGTGATAAGCAGATGAAAATGGCAAGTCAATCCCAAATTTGCTACAAAAAGTTCTCCAGAAGTTAGAGACAAATTATACTCCCCTATCAGACAAAATTTTAACCCCTTGATGACGGAGGCCTTTTTCATTTTTGTGATTCTGTTTCTCGCTCCCCTTCTTCCCAGAGCCATAACTCTTTTATTTTTCCATCAATATGGCCATATGAGGGGTTGTTCTTTTGTGGTACAAGTTGTGCTTTTGAACAACACCATTGGTTTTATCATATCGTGTATTCAAAAAATGGGAAAACAATTCAAAGTGCGGTGAAATTGCAAAAAAAGTGTAATTCCACCACTGGCTTTTGGATTTTTTTTACCATGTTCACCAAATGCTAAAACTGCCATTATGATTATCCAGGTCATTACGAGTTCATAGACACCAAACATAATAAAGTTCTTTTTTATTTAAGTGGTGAAAAAAAATTCAATGTTTGTTAAAATAAAAAAATTGCATCAATTCAGACACCCGTAGCATCTCAATTTTTCGTGATGCTGAGCTGGGTGAGGGTTTATTTTTTGTGTGCCGAGCTAACGTTTTTAATCCTCCCACCTCTCATCTAACTTGCTCTTTGACAATCTACAATCTGGTTTCCGCCCCATCACTCCACTGCGACAGCCCTGACCAAAATTACTAATGACCTACTTACAGCCAAAGCAAACAGACAATACTCTATACTCCTGCTCCTAGACCTGTCCTCTGCATTCGACACAATTGACCACTGCCTCCTACTACAGATCCTCTCCTCCTTTGGCATCAAAGACCTCGCCCTATCCTGGATCTCCTCATACCTCTCAAACCGTACATTCAGTGTCTCCCACTCCCACACTACCTCCTCATCCCACCCTCTCTCTGTTGGAGTCCCCCAAGGCTCTGTTCTAGGACCCTACTCTTCTCAATTTGTACCCTTGGCCTGAGTCAACTCATAAAGTCCCATGGATTCCAGTACCACCTTTATGCTGATGACACTTATATCTACCTCTCTGGCCTAGACGTCACCCCTCTGCTGTCCAGAATTCCGGAGTGTCTATCAGCCATATCTTCCTTCTTCTCCTCTCGCTTCCTCAAGCTCAATGTGGACAAATCCGAACTCATCATCTTTCCTACATCTCACCGATCTTTCTTACCTCACCTATCTATCACAATTAAAGACATCACATTTTCCCCAGTACCGGAAGTCCGCTATCTCGAAGTAGCCCTTGACTCTGCCCTGTCCTTCAAACCACACATCCAAGCTATTTCTACCTCCTGTTGCCTCCAGCTCAAAAATATTTAAATATTTTCCTCAACCCTCAATCTTCTAAAATGCTTGTGCATGCCTTCATCATCTCCTGCCTCGACTACTGCAACATCCTTTTCTGTGGTCTCCCTGCTAACATGCTCGCACCTCTCCAGTCCATCCTTAACTCTGCTGCCCGACTAATCCATCTCTCTCCTTGCTGCTCCTCTGCTTCTCCCCTCTGCAAATCTCTTCACTGGCTTCCATTCCCTCAGTGTATCCAGTTCAAATGACTAACACTGACCTACAAGGCCATCTATAACCTGTCTCCCCCATATGTCTCTGAACTAAGCTCCCGATACCTTCCCTCACGTAATTTCCGATCCTCCCAAGACCTCCTTCTCTCCTCCACACTAATTCGCTCCTCACCCAACCGCCTCCAAAACTTCTCCCGAATAGCCCCCATCCTCTGAAATTCTTTGCCCCAACATGTCCGACTATCAACCACATTCGGATCCTTCAGACGGAACCTGAAAACCCACCTCTTCAAGAAAGCCTACAGCCTGCAATGACCCCAATACCTCCTCACCACTACTGGAGATATCACCTCAACCAACATCGGAACTTCTGCAACCCCCCAACCTACTGTCTCCTTCCCCACCATCCTGTTGTATGTAAGCCCGAAAGGGCAGGGTCCTCTCCCCTCTGTATCAGTCTGTCATTGTAAGTTTGTTTACTGTAAGTGATATCTGTAATTTGTATGTAACCCCTTCTTACGTACAGCACCATGGAATCAATGGTGCTATATAAATAAATAATAATAATTATACCATTTTGGTGCAGATACAATCTTTTGATCGCCCATTATTGCATTTTAATGCAATGTTGCGGTGACCAAAAAATATAATTCTGGTGTTTTTAATTTTCTTTTCGTTACATCATTTAGCAATCGGTTTAATTATTTTTTATGTTGATAGATCGGGTGATTCTTAATGCGACGATTTCTAATATGTTTATTGTTGAATTATTTTATTGTTTTATTTTGAATGGGGAGAAAGGGTGGTGATTTGAACGTTTATATATATATATATTTATATTTTGTAAAACTTTTTTTTCTACTTTTGGCATGCTTCAATAGTCTCCATAGGAGACTAGAAGCTGCCATAGCCTAATTGGCTCTGCTACATACAGGTGATAAGATTGCCTGTATGTAGCAAAATTGCTCACTTGCTGTGAGGGCCGACCACCGAGTGGCACTCATAGCAATGGGGCATTAACAACCATAGAGGTCTGCAGGAGACCTCTGGTTGTCATGCCAACCCATCGATGTCCTGCTATCACGTGACGGGGTCATGGTCATCGATGGTCAGATTTCTGGCTCGATTGCCAGAAGTGCACGCTAAATGCTGCTGTTAGAGTTTGACAGCTGCATTTAATGGGTTAACAGCTACAGTTGGATCGCGATTTCACCCGCGGCTGTTCCGGGCACATGTCAGCTGTTCAAAACAACATATGGTGGGAAAGATTTTGGCTCAGGATCGGAGCCCACATGAAAGGGGGAGACACGGTACTAGTACGGTGCATGTCATGAAGGGGTTAAGAAGAGGGATCCCATGTAACCTTACAAAATGAGAAATAAAGAACTTGGACAGTGTCTTTGCATAAGGTAATCCTGACAAAGCTAACAAAATAAACTTGTTTGCTGAATCGGTCAACTTCCACCCAGATAAGTTTTCCCATCAGAGGCAAATCCATCATGAAATCTTTGGACAAATAAGTTCATGGTCTTTCTGAAATTGGCAATGGAGCCAATTCCCTGACCGGCTGGCTATGACTGACTTTAGCACATGCACAGACTTCACAGATTCAAAATCTTTTATATCATTATGTATGGTTGGTCACCAAATAAGTGTAGCAATGGCTTTTTGGGTAGCAGTAGCCCCAGGATGACCACTCAAGATGGAATCATCGAAATTCCTGTAACACCAGCAATCTTAAGTACACAGGCATAAACAATTTGCACCTTGGAGTAGCGGAAGGAGCCAGCAACTAGACTTTACAGATGTCATCTTCCAGATCCGAGTGTACTATAGAAACCACAATAGTCTGAGGAATAGTGGAGGATGGAGGTTCTTTTTCTTAGACCCCATCAGTTTTCACATTTTTAGACCACGGCCTGAATATAATCAAAAAATTAAACCTAGAGAAAAACCAAGAACATCTGGCCTGTTTAGGAGTTAAGTTTTTTAGCTGATTCAATGCAAGTTAGATTCTTGAGTTTAGAGTAAAAATGCCTCCATTCCTCAAAGACCAATTAGTCAGCAAGTAACTTATGTTTTCCAACATCATAATTTCTTTCTGCAGGTGAAAAATTTTTAGAAAAAAAGCACATGAATGCAGGTGAGACTGGTTTCACACTAGCGTTTTATCGTGCGGCGCATCGTGCGCTATTGGTCACACGTGCAATTGTCCCCTAGCTTTAAAATGGCGGGCGCAGTGTCTAGTGATTGCACGCGTGCCTCACCATTTTCATGCGCTGCACATTTTCCAGGTGTGCGACGAGACGCGCCGGACGCTACATGTTGCATTCTTTGCTCAACATCGTTAAAAAATCACATGCTCAAAAAAATAGTATTAGAGTCTATGGGGTCACTGACATGTGCTGTGAAGTGCGCACGTCAGCGCTTTGTGAGCGCACGCGATTTCAGAGTAAACAATGTCTAGACACTTGTTTAATCCAACCCCTAAACAAGCAACATTGTTTTGGAGGAGTGTGCATAAAAGAAGGGGTCTGTAGTGCCAGACCACACTCTACAGACTGTCTGCAAGAGATAAGAAGCCCTGCAAGAGACAATACACCCATCCAGCAAGAGACAAGACTCAAGTTTGGATTACAGCTTCAGCAGCTAAAATGTGAGTATTATAAAATCTATATATGTGTGCCTGTTATTTAAAATATATTATGTAATAATGTTTTTTTTATTCCAGCATGTCTTCTGGATCCGAATATTCGCGATCCCAAGAAGAACTGGCCCAAGCTGACTGGGAGGTGAGGATTTTGCTGCCTTTGTGTAAGTATAGTTGCCTCTACAAATGGGTAATAATTTGTTTTACTTTTACAGACCTCAGCATCTGAACCGGCAAGTTAGGTGGAACAGTGGGAGCAGCCTAGCCAAGTCACTGCGAGGAGATGCAATGTAAGTATCAAGTCTTTGAAAGTCCCTTTTTTAAAAAAAAAATTTTCTATTCCTTTTTTTCTGTCCTGTTTATCATCTTCTATATCTTTCTTCTTTTCTGTTTCCTTTTTTTCTATGTGATTCTCATCAATTTCCAAGACTATAATTTTTTTCTCTAGGTTCCATAACGGGATGAAGACATCTATCTTGACAACGAGCACCTGATACGCCTTGTACAGGAACGTGTCCCGTTGTGGGACAGCCGTGACCAGCAGTAAAAAGACATTGTGGTGACCCAGCAGCTCTGGAATGAGGTGACCGCAGCATTGATGGAGGGCTGGGACAGCGCCTCTGCAGCTTCAAAAGATAAGATAAGATAATCCTTTAATCGTCCCACCATGGGGAAAAAAGGCATTTAGTAAGTATTTCCCTGCTGTTTGATGCCGCATTGACTCTTGTTCCTGAGGATACTGTTGTGTTTCCTGATAGATATATTCTATCAGGGAACATCACAGTGTCCTCAGGAACAACAGTGACTGCATTGTATATTGTAATGCTGTATTGATCATGCTTTAACTCTTGATGCTGTTAATACTGGCGTGTTTCTTGCAAGATATATTCTTGCAGTAAACACACCAGTGTCATCAGGATCAACAGTGAATGCATTGTGTATTGTAATGCTGTATTGATCATGCTTTCACTCTTGATGCTGTTGATACTGGTGTGTTTCATGCAAGATATATTCTTGCAGTAAACACACCTGTGACCTTAGGATCAACAGTGAATGCATTGTGTATTGTAATGCTGTATTGATCATGCTTTAACTCTTGATGCTGTTGATACTGGTGTGTTTCTTGCAAGATATATTCTTGCAGTAAACACACCAGTGACCTCAGGATAAACAGTGAATGCATTGTGTATTGTAATGCTTTATTGACCATGCTTTCACTCTTGATGCTGTTGATACTGGTGTGTTTCTTGCTAGATATATTCTTGCAGTAAACACACCAGTGACCTCAGGATCAACAGTGAATGCATTGTGTATTGTAATGCTGTATTGATCATGCTTTCACTCTTGATGCTGTTGATACTGGTGTGTTTCTTGCAAGATATATTCTTGCAGTAAACACACCAGTGTCATGAGGATCAACAGTGAATGCATAGTGTATTGTAATGCTGTATTGATCACTGTCAGAGACACCGCACTGCACTTGCTCATAGAGCCAGTGCACGTGTCCTGAGAACAGAAGCAGTGCTAAAAGATACCTGGGGAGCAGGGCAGCAGAGGTGACCATGCGTGCTTCAGGCTAACAGTGTCACGGTCCAGTCAGCGCTGGAAGGTAAAGAGGCACGGGACCTGCGGACACTGAAACTGAATAATGTGCACGGGACCTATGGTCATGTGACTGCAAGGGGGCAGGGGCTTAGCGTCCTGTATTCAGAGAGGACAGGACACCATACAACAACTCAGAGTCAGGCAAAACAGAGGTCACAGCAGTACGGGCAAATGAGGTACAGGAGGGACGAACAGACGGGTAGTCAGACAGAGCCAAAGGTCATACACAAGAGGGCGACGTGGTACCAAGGGGACAAGCGGAGAGAAGTCGGGTCACAAGCAGAGAGTCATACACGAGAGGTAGCGCAGTACAAGAGGGTCAGGCAGAACTCGTAACAGGGACAGAACCAGATCACAACCGAACAAGCAAGCAAGGTATCAGGCACAAGGCACACGTATACAAGAGGTCACTTAACTCAGCCGAGGGCAGGAGTATAACTGACACCGGACCCAGGTCCAGTGAGCACTAAATAGCCTCCTGCTGCCAGAGAGAGGCAGCACAATTAACCCATAGTCTAACCAGGACGGGTCAAAGCGAAATCCCGTCCTGGATCATGACAGTACCCTCCTCTCAGTGGGGGGCCACCGGACCCCCAGGTCTCTCAGGGTACTTGGCGTGAAAGGCTTGGATCAATCGATCCGCATGAACTGATCGAGCAGGAACCCACGAGCGTTCCTCAGGACCGTAGCCCTTCCAATGTATCAGATACTGAAGGGCGCGACGGACCAACCTGGAGTCGACAATTCGTTCCACCTCGTACTCAGCCTGCCCATCTACCAGAACCGGTGTTGGGGAAGATGATGATCCCTCCCCACTGGACCTCACAGGTTTCAAAAGGGCCTTATGGAAAACATTAGGGATCCTTAGAGATGGCGGAAGACTCAACCGAAAAGCCACCGGGTTAACTGCTTCGGTAATTACATAGGGACCTATAAACTTGGGTCCAAGCTTCGCAGAGGGGACCTTGAGCCTTATATTTTTGGTGGATAACCATACCTTATCTCCGACCTGAAACACTGGACCCACGGATCGTTTTTTGTCCGCAAAAAATTTAAACTTGTCCTGGGCCTTCGTAATGTTATTCTGGACCTCCCGCCATACCTCCCCCAACCGCTGGATCGTCTCGTCCGCCCCAGGACACCCAGAATTCAAGCGGGAAAATTCTCCAAAATGAGGATGAAACCCATAATTGCAAAAAAAAGGAGATGTACCCGTAGACTGGTTAGTGCGGTTGTTAAAAGCAAACTCAGCCAATGGTAACACAGAACACCAATCATCCTGTCGGGCTGAGGTCAAACAACGCAGAATTTGCTCCAGAGACTGATTGGTCCGCTCAGTCTGCTCATTAGTCTCTGGATGATAGGCGGATGAAAAGGACAGACCAATACCCAACCTCCTACAAAAAGCTCTCCAAAATCTGGACACAAATTGCACTCCCCTATCAGACACCACATTCAGGGGTACCCCATGCAACCGCACCACATGCTCCACAAACAATCTGGACAATGTTTCCGCATTAGGTAGAGCTGCCAAAGGTACAAAATGTGCCTGCTTACTAAACCTGTCCACTACGACCCAGACCACGGTATTACCCTTGGAAGGGGGAAGGTTGGTGATGAAATCCATGGACAGATGAGTCCATGGTCTCTCAGGAATTGGCAGTGGTACCAATTCCCCGGCCGGCCGGTTATGGGGAGTTTTCGCACGGGCACAAACCTCACACGCAGACACATACTCCCCAACATCAGAGGCTAAAGAAGACCACCAGAATATTCTAGCAATGGCCTTCCGGGTCGCTGAGATCCCTGGATGTCCACCCAGAACTGAGTCATGGAACTCCTGGAGGACCTTGAGACAAAACTGAGCTGGCACAAAAAGTTTATCCACCGGCTTAGCTGGAGGTGCAGGAGCCTGGGCTTCTCGAATCTCCCGTTCCAACACATTAGAAACCTCTGCCACCACCACCCCAGGCTGAAGAATGGAGGATGGAGGTTCCGGGGGGGACACCGGATCAAGACTGCGTGACAACGCATCCGCTCTGATATTCTTGGATCCTGGTCGAAAACTGATCGAGAAGTTGAATCGGGAAAAAAAAGTGACCATCTAGCCTGTCTGGGAGTCAACCTTTTAGCTGACTCAATGTAAGCTAGGTTTTTGTGGTCCGTGATTACCGTTATAGGATGAACAGCCCCCTCCAAAAAATGCCTCCATTCTGCAAAAGCCAATTTTACGGCCAGAAGTTCCCGATTCCCCACATCATAGTTTCTCTCTGCAGGGGAGAACTTTTTTGAGAAAAAGGCGCAAGGTCTTAAATTGGTCAAAGTGGCGGGTCCCTGGGACAATACCGCCCCCACCCCCACCTCTGAGGCGTCTACCTCAACAATAAATGGTTCAGAGGGGTCCGGTTGGATAAGAACCGGGACCGACATTAAACATTTTTTCAAAAACCGAAATGCCGCTCCCGCTGCGGTTGGCCAATTCTTGATATCGGCCCCCTTTTGAGTCATGTCTGTGAGGGGTTTAACCACCTGTGAGAACCCCCTTATAAATTTCCAATAATAATTAGCGAACCCTAGGAAACGTTGCAGACCCTTCAAATCACATGGTTGAACCCACTCGAGAATGGCCTGCACCTTATTAGGATCCATGCGATACCCTTCAGCAGATACGATGAACCCCAGAAAGGACAGTTCCTGAACAAAAAATAAACATTTTTCAAGTTTAGCAAACAGACAGTTCTCCCTGAGCCTTTGGAGAACTGCCCGAACATGACCAATGTGAGTCTGTTTATCAGGCGAGTAGATTAAAATGTCATCCAAATACACCACCATAAAACGTCCAATCAAATCGGAGAACACATGATTTATGAAATTTTGGAAGACTGCTGGAAGGTAAAGAGGCACGGGACCTGCGGACACTGAAACTGAATAATGTGCACGGGACCTATGGTCATGTGACTGCAAGGGGGCAGGGCTTAGCGTCCTGTATTCAGAGAGGACAGGACACCATACAACAACTCAGAGTCAGGCAAAACAGAGGTCACAGCAGTACGGGCAAATGAGGTACAGGAGGGACGAACAGACGGGTAGTCAGACAGAGCCAAAGGTCATACACAAGAGGGCGACGTGGTACCAAGGGGACAAGCGGAGAGAAGTCGGGTCACAAGCAGAGAGTCATACATGAGAGGTAGCGCTGTACAAGAGGGTCAGGCAGAACTCGTAACAGGGACAGAACCAGATAACAACCGAACAAGCAAGCAAGATATCAGGCACAAGGCACACGTATACAAGAGGTCACTTAACTCAGCCGAGGGCAGGAGTATAACTGACACCGGACCCAGGTCCAGTGAGCACTAAATAGCCTCCTGCTGCCAGAGAGAGGCAGCACAATTAACCCATAGTCTAACCAGGACGGGTCAAAGCGAAATCCCGTCCTGAATCATGACAATCATGCTTTAACTCTTCATGGTGTTGATACTGGTGTGTTTCTTGCAAGATATATTTTTGCAGTAAACACACCAGTGTCCTTGGGATCAACAGTGAATACATTGTGTATTGTAATGCTGTATTGATCATGATTTCACTCTTGATGCTGTTGATACTGGTGTGTTTCTTGCAAGATATATTCTTGCAGTAAACACACCAGTGTCATGAGGATCAACAGTGAATGCATAGTGTATTGTAATGCTGCATTGATCATGCTTTAACTCTTCATGGTGTTGATACTGGTGTGTTTCTTGCAAGATATATTTTTGCAGTAAATACACCAGTGTCCTTGGGATCAACAGTAAATACATTGTGTATTGTAATGCTGTATTGATCATGCTTTAACTCTTGATGCTGTTGATACTGGTGTGTTTCTTGCAAGATATACTCTTGCAGTAAACACACCAGTGTCATCAGGATCAACAGTGAATGCATTGTGTATTGTAATGCTGTATTGATCATGCTTTCACTCTTGATGCTGTTGATACTGGTGTGTTTCATGCAAGATATATTCTTGCAGTAAACACACCTGTGACCTCAGGATCAACAGTGAATGCATTGTGTATTGTAATGCTGTATTGATCATGCTTTCACTCTTGATGCTGTTGATACTGGTGTGTTTCTTGCAAGATATATTCTTGCAGTAAACACACCAGTGTCATGAGGATCAACAATGAATGCATAGTGTATTGTAATGCTGTATTGATCATGCTTTAACTCTTCATGGTGTTGATACTGGTGTGTTTCTTGCAAGATATATTTTTGCAGTAAACACACCAGTGTCCTTGGGATCAACAGTGAATACATTGTGTATTGTAATGCTGTATTGATCATGCTTTAACTCTTGATGCTGTTGATACTGGTGTGTTTCTTGCAAGATATACTCTTGCAGTAAACACACCAGTGTCATCAGGATCAACAGTGAATGCATTGTGTATTGTAATGCTGTATTGATCATGCTTTCTCTCTTGATGCTGTTGATACTGGTGTGCTTCTTGCAAGATATATTCTTGCAGTAAACACACCAGTGACCTCAGGATCAGCAGTGACTGCATTGTGTATTGAATTCTTTTGTGATGCTGCATTGAATGTTTGCCACGTTCACTTAAGTTTGTGAGATGATACAGATGTTGCCATTAGTGCATTGTATAACGTTCTTTCTTTGTTTTTTCTACAGTGAACAAAGTCCGCACACGTTGGCGCTCAATGAAGGACCGCTTCAACACTGATGTTCGTGCTGAGGGACAGGTTCTCAGTGGTTCAGCGGCAAGGATCAGAACAAAGTACCGCTATCATCGCGAGTTGACTTTCCTGAGACAGGTCCTTGTCACTTGATCGTAAGTATTTTTTTTTTGCTTTTCTATTCCACAGCTGATGCTTCTAGTAAATGCATGATAGTAATGTTTTACTTTTCTTTCACAGCACCTGGAGCAGCACCCTGCAACCTGTCCCTGGAGCGGTCCTTCATCAATCGACCTCGGACCCATCCCAGCCATCCGACAGCCAGGAAGCAACTTGCAGGTCAGCAACACGGACAGCTGGTGACCAGGAAGCTGGTCCATCAGGTGTTCCCCTGTCCCAGGTCTCTGCCACTGGTTATGCGGGCACTACCCGCCAGCAGCAGGGGGCCTTGGACAGACCTGTCTTGCCCAAGTTCATGCACTTGAGCGAGGCCTTTCATGCCAGCCTCAAGTCACTGTACGACAGAGTGGAAAGCGGTTTTTCACTCATGGAACGCGGTTTTACCCACATGGAACACCGCTTCCACTATGTCGACCAGCGCTTTGACCGGCTGGAGGCCGACCTCAACAGACCAGCTCACCATTTCTTTAGTAAAATTGAACAGGGCATGGCGGAACACCTTAGTCCTGAGCAACAGCTGAATATGTTACAGGCCTGCAACACTGCTTTCTTACAGGCTATGCAGCAGAATCAGTACGTGCAATACTCAGTGGTGTCATTCCCACCTGTGCCACCACTGACTCGCTTCACCACAGTACCGACTTCTGCTGCATACCACTGCACGGCCACCTACATTCCTAGCCAAGCCGCACAACAATACACCACACCAATGCCAAGTGCTGCTGGATACTCCACCCTCGCCATCAGCATGGCAAGTGCTGCTCCTGTCTGGAGCACCACTACCGCCACCATTCCACCATCTTGGCGCACCGCCACCGCACAACCAACTTGGGCCGCCACCACCTATTCTCCTGGTCGGAGCACCGACACAACATCTCCGTATAGGAACACCACCACCACTCAGCATCAGCATGGGAGCACCGCCACCACTCCTCATTATTCCAGGAGCACCGCCACCACTCCTCATCATAGGAGCACTGCCACCACTTTGCCTCATAGGAGCACGGCCACCACTCCTCATCATCGGAGCACTGCCACCACTTTGCCTCCTAGGAGCACCGCCACCATTCCTCATCATTGGAGCACCGCCACCACTCATCATAGGAGCACTGCCACCACTTCGCCTCCTAGGAGCACTGCCACAACTTCTCCTACTAGGAGCACCGCCACCACATCTCCTCGTAGGAGCACTGCCACCACTTTTCCAACAAGAAGCACCAAGAACACTTCTCCTTCTAGGAGCACCGACATAACATATTCTCCTTCAAGGAGCACCGCCACCACTGAGCAGCGGAGGGGTGACCCACATTCCCTCTTTTTCTCATCACGGACACGGTCCACCATCTCCAGGTGGTCAAGCAATGTAAGGCGGTCACACGGTGGTAGTCGGTCCAGGCAGGTGACTCCTGCCCCAAAGAAGACCAAGAAACAAAAGACTTTGTTTGTCAGTCCCCCTCTCCTTCTAATGTTTCTCAACCTGCCTCCGTTTCCATCCCTGATCTCCCTTCCCCCACTACTTTAGTCGCCCCTTCACCTAGAACCCCTTCCTCAACTTCCAGCCGTTCCTCGTCTCTCCACACCCCCAAAGTATCCCACTCTTCCCCCAAATGTCCTTCAAAATAAAATTTTTTTTTTTTGGAAAAAATAAATGTGCAACTCTGCTTTCACAAAATACTGTTTCATTAATGTGTCTTTCGCCGCCTACACACACTGCGCCGTACACAGCGTTTTTGTCACCACATAGCTCAATTACTGCCACATGTTTCTTGTGTCAGTATTGGAGATATGTGTAATCAAAAACACAAATCTATATGACTTGTATTTTCCCCACCAGTCTCTTGAGTCAGCTAATATTACACATACTGAATTGAGGATGTTGTTGAGTGCAAGGTGTATATACTTTATTGTTACCTTGCCAGGTATCATCAAAAGTTAATTGACTATGGTGTGTTTTTCTCATCATCATTTAACTTTTTGTGATACAAGCCAAGGTGATTCTAGATATACCTTGTAATTAACCACATCCTCTATTCAGTGTGTGTTGAGAAACTGAGGAGATGATGGGGAAAATACACGCCATATGTACAATACCCTGCCCTTGTATAATAACTATCACACCTGGCCAGGTGAATGCACATGAGTTTTAACCTGCAGCGTAGCTTCAGTCTGCATATATTTTATCAGACTGTAGCGATGCTGCAGCTTACCTCTTATGTGTATTTTCCTGCCCATGTGTGATAACCTTCTGTAGTCTGGATGCGTTACTTTTGGCATCCTCACTTCAGCATGACACCAGGCCTGTGTATTGTATTAACTGTATAAACTTTATTATGTCTACTGTCTGCGTTCAAACTGAAGCCACAGTGATGATACTACAAATAATATTTATAGTCACAGCGCTAGGTGTCATAAATAGTGAGGGATGCAACTGCAGTCCCAAATCACTATTGTTAATATCATGCCAGGTGACAAAAAAATAGTTGTATTATCTCCACGGTCGCAGCAAATTGAACTCAAAGTGTAGAGATGATAAAGATCATACAACTTGTGTGTATGTATAGTCACCTGGTCAGGAGTACTAGCAAATTCATGATGCACAAAACACAGCATCATTAATTCACTGGTACACCCGGCCAGATGATTATTGTATTGAAGTGTAAGAAGACAGAGTGCACTCGGTATAGGTATCAACACAGGTTTTTTATTAACATACACACAAAAGAAAACTTTGTTACACCATTTGATCTTGCCATTCTACCCGTCACACATCTGAGTTGAAGTAGGCTGCAAATTGGTCCCTCATTTGGCCAACTTCAACGGATGACCTGAGAGAGTGCTGATTAAATTCAGGCAATGGGTTAGGAGCTGCATCATCCAGTTCAACGTTCGGGTGCTCTCTAACATGACAAAATTATGTGGAACCACACAGGCCTTCACCACCTCATCCACTGTTTCCATTTTCAGATTAATGGCTGTCCTGAGAATGCGCCATCTGGAGAAAAGTATACCAAAGGCACACTCAAAAGTTCTTCTGGCCCTGGTCAGCCTGTAATTAAAAATTCTTTTGGTGTGGTCCAAGTCCCGGCTGGAGTAGGGCTTGAACAAAAGAAAAAACCTCCTAAAAAATATATATGAGCCCTTCAAACAACATAAGTACCAAAAAGAGCAAATGAAGAAGCAAGATCAAAACTATATTTAAAATACAACATTTATAAAATATAAATTAAAACACAACATATAACATCACAATAATTGGAGTACCAAGGAGCAGGGTCAAAATGATACCATGAAGCCTACAGTTACAACCCCCAAAGTTAGAATATATATATCTAGGATATGCATTGAAATATACAAAGCATATGTATTCCTATAATAGCCAAATAAATGAGCACCAGGGAACAAAATCATCAATGACTATCATTAGTGTGACCACTCAGTATATGATTAAAGATGCACATAACGCACAACAGATGCCCAACTGAGCTCCACTAATGTAAAATAAATTCATCCAAGTTGTCCCTCACTCATATCAGATGCCTATAAAATATATAGATCATTACCTCATGACGGAAGGTCTGTTGGCGGTCTGTTCAGGCCCCAATTTATAAAGATGAGCTTTAGGCAATTTGGCACTAGGAATAAGATCAATAGCACAATCATAAGGATGATTAGGAGGCAGTATCTCTGCTTCTGTTCCCAAGAAAACATCTCTGAAGTCTTTCAGGGACCCCGACAGACCCTTCAGACTAGTGGAGCATATTTGTACAGTTTTAGACATTTCTTGCAACAATTGGGGCTCCATTTAACAATCTCCTTCTGACACCAATCAATAACAGGATTGTGAATCTGCGACTGTGAAGCCCCAGTACCGAGCCAGCAGGTAAATTATCCAACCCGAAACAGGAGATAGATTCAAAGTGGAATGCTCCTACTTTGAGCACAAGATCCATCGTTACCCTCTTGACCAAATTCCAGGCTAATGGTGTCTTGTCAAGTGTGAAGATTTGAATAGGTCTTTCTAAATCAACCGTCCCTCGCCCCTAACTTCAGAACTCGTCCTAAATCAATAAAGTTAGCAGCAGACCCTCAGTCAATGAACGGCAATGTTGATAACACCTGTTTCTCGAAGGATAATACCGTATTTATCAGTTCTTTATCAGAGGAAGTAAAAGGTACCTAGGAGTCTTAGTGACCTCCTTAGCCGTCACTCAGACTCATACGCTCTCCCGACAGTGCGCTAGCCTGGGGACATGTTAGGAAATTATTGAAAAAATGTCCAGAGAGACCACAGTACTGACAAATTCCCATATTTGGTCTGTGTCTTTTCACCACAGCATGAAGACTGGCAACTCTAACCTCCAATGGCTCCACCTCCGGTAAGTAGACCTGCTCCAGGAAGGATAACTGTCAGCCTGCTGTTCACCATGTCTCTCACAGATTGTGCTATTTCTATGACCTGTGTTATGGCCTCCGCCAGAGAGCAAGGACCAGAGCATCCTGAAATATCATGAAGGACCAGAGCATCCTTAAGGGTTTTGGAAAGGCCTCTGTGGTACTGGCAAGCGGGAGCTGCATCGTTCCACAGACCTTCATGGAATGGAAGCTAATTGTCTTCAGAGCTCTGGCAGGCCATACAACTAAGGTGGCTGGGACCTGTAGTGTTGTCTAGATTGGCATTATGGGTGGGTATGCTGTCCGGCTGGATTAATCTGCTTCCCGTTTTGACCAATTAGATAGAAAAACACACTGCTAAACTCTGAGCTTACTGCCAGTAGCTTCCAGATATAGTTAGTTCTTATTGTGGTTTGCTTCTGCTTTTCAGCCCCTTCCTTTTAAATCTGTTAGTTTGTTGTCCTGACTTCAGCCTGTTTACTGACTATTTTTCTATACTTTTATTTTGTACCTTGTCTGTCCTCCTGATTCTGACCTGGTTTACTAATCACCCATGCCAGCATGCATCACTGGCAAAAACCCTACTTCATGACCTTGACCTAAGGGTGAAAGGCCAGGTCAACACTTGGCATCTTGTAAATAGAGTGCATAGCCCTAAGCCTGTTCATGATAACCATATTTACAGCTGATAGGCAAGCCCATAAATAGCCCCATTATCTAAAGCTATCTGTTATCCAAGAGTCCTGGTGTGAAGGAATAGCTTCTTTGGATGAGGAGCTAGGGCTCTATATAAATTGTATTGTCCTGCTATATGTGGATTGCATGGCCCTGCTATTTGCATTGAATGGCTTTCTCTTGAGGGCATCACACAGCTGCATTGTGGAGATGTGGGATTTAAATATGTGAATTTATCATGGGGTAGAATGAAAAAAAAAATCATGAAAGTTAGCAACTGTGTTCTCTTAAATCGTACATGGCTCTCCATTTCTCTAATAGGAGCTTACATGAAAGGAACCTAGAGGCAAATCAAAAGTCAATTAAAGAACCACTAAAGATAGAAAACAATCAAATATACTCACATGCACACACATACATACACCCATAAACATATACACACACACTAGACATAGAAAATTCCATACAATTAAAGCTAGGAAATATATGAGGACATTTTCTCTGTGTCATGTCCCAGAAAATCAATCTCAATCATTTACTCCTATATTTTATCAAACTAGAAGGTTGAAAGATGATGGGTTACACAAGGAGTATAAGCTTGCTGCACTTTTTGCACCATTGAGCTAAACCCCCCCATTCAGCTTTTT
The DNA here is from genome assembly GCF_039654945.1 of Dendrobates tinctorius. NCBI lineage: Eukaryota > Metazoa > Chordata > Amphibia > Anura > Dendrobatidae > Dendrobates > Dendrobates tinctorius. The sequence continues at coordinate 21,969,149 of NW_027361708.1, forward strand.
CCCAGGCAAAACTAGAAGAGATTGGCATGCAATATACTGTTTGTTCTAGATTCCTATAATAGTCTTGATGTCAGGGGTATGTAGATAATTGTGACTAATAACTGGAATTCAGTTCTGCATTTCGTATTCCTTTTTCTGAGCCACTATCTGCAGTCATAGACCAGCACTAGAGAGACTAATGTAGTACTCGCAGGTACGCGGGATGCAGTGACGAGGTGGGAGATGGGATGAACTTTAAAGTGTAGCTTTTATATATATATAAGGATGCCTTTAGGGCTATCCTGAGCAACCAAACAAGCTAACAGTAATTGCCCACGCAGGGATCAACACAAGAATACACGGGTAATGCGAACACGACTAACCCGGCAAAGGCCGGTCTCTATAGGGCCGTGGTATGGCCAACTACGCGTCTTTAGTTACAAAGTGTCTTTGTCACTTATCCTCTCTGACGTCCGGCAGGGTACCGATCGATGGTGCTTCGGCATTTCAGCCGCTGGGCCCAGCCGACGAGGATCTGGTAAAGACTTTGGGCGTTCCTATGCCCAGGCGAGGTGGGGGCACAACAGACCCCTGGGGAGTTCCATGATGCGGCGCCCCCCGGTGGAGGCGGTGCGGCGCCGCTAGGGGGATGGAGACTGGAGGCCGTAGCCCCGAGAAGGTGGTGGGCAGTGACGGCCTCGAGTGGCTGTAGACAAGCCGCAGGCGCAGCCCAGAACTGTGCTGCGGGGACCGCGGTTGGCAAAGGGCAGGCCGCAGCTGCAGGCTGGAGTGAGGTGGCGGCCGTGGTTGGCAGTGGGCAGGTCGCAGCCGCAAGCTGGGGTGGAGCGGCATCGGCCGCAGGCGGCAGCGGACAGGATGCAGCCGTGGGCTGGAGTGGGGCAGTGATAGCTGCTGGGAGTGTGGGCGGGCAGTCGGTGTCTCTCCTTTTGACAGCTCGGTGCCGTCCCCCTTCTGTCAGCGGTGAGTCTTCCTTCAGTCTCTCCCGTCGCTGCTCTGCTCTCCTTGCTCTGGCTCTCACTCTGGCTCTGGCTCTCGCTCTGGCTCCCTGGCGCCCTCTAGCTTCCTCTCTTCTCCTCTCCTGCTGCGTCGACTGACTGCTGCTGGCGTCCTCTGCCCCTTTTGTAGTAGCTCCTCCCCCAATCTTTCTAGTCCCTGCGGTCCATCCTCTAATTGTGTCCCCTGGAAGCAGTCTCCCTAGGAACCTTGGTTCTGGCCCGGATACACAGCGGGGGCCCCTCCTCCTACACTAAGGTCAGGTGCCCACGATCCAGAACTAGCAGCGTTGCATCCAAAGGGCTCACTTCTATTGAGCACAGGAAAATCTGCATGTGTTCACTGAACCGTGTGGATTTATTGCATTCAATACATTTCTTTTGATGTAATTTCTCTTGCGGAGACTGGCCTCTCCGCAAGAGAAATTGCCATACTGCGGTCTGGAAAGAAGCGTTGCATGTCCGTCTCCGTGGGTGATCCGCAGGCATCTATGGATGCATTGTGGACAAGGGATTTCATGAAATCCCATCCACTACGCTATAACATCTGACAGCATTGGGTTTGAATGCTGCATAAATGCACAGCGTCAATCCCGCAGCAGTTCCTGATTGTGGGCACGTACAATAAGGTCTGTCTGAATGAATTCTAGTACTTTTTTGGCACAGGGTCAAGTTTCCCATGAAGAAGGCTCATTAAACTCCATAACCACATAGTGACAACCTTTGTATATTAATGTGAACGAACCAATTCCATAAACCTCTTCATGGAATATGTTTCTAAATAAGTAATGTGCAATAAATATTGATGGTTCTTGAATAGTCTTATAATTTTACTGTGTGAGTCACATACCTCCTAGGTAATCTGCAAATCAATATAACAATGTAAGTTGCTGTTCTTCCTCCTTTTATATTTTTCTATCTCTCCAATCAATTATTTGTTGCCTAGTAAAATCCTCAATGCATTTATTTGCAACTATCAATCTGCTAACAATCTGTTTTTTTAAAGGGGTCTTCACAGCTTGAGAAGAAAAGTCTGCAGCCAATTTATGTGACTGCAGACTGTGATGCACATATTGTCATGATAGCTCTGTATTCCACTTGTGAGTGGGTAGGTTACATGACCAAATATATGGGATTTGCATAGTTGTGATTATGTGCCAACAAGACTTTCCTAGAATCTTTTCCACTTCTCTCAATATTCTATTGAGAGAAGTGCAGGATAACCACAACTGCGCAAATTGCATATATGCAGGCACATGACCCACAATGAAACAATTTGGCAGTCTGCAGTCACATAGATTGACCGCAGGCTTTTATTCCCAGTCTGGGAATCCCCTTGTAACCAGGTATTTGCTGCCCAATCTGAGAGCAGCATAAAGTAGAGACAGAGACCCTATTTCCAGAGATGTATCTTTTATTGCTACTTTCTGTAGTTTTGATAAAATCATTGATTATATGCAGGAGATTATCTTTAGAAGGCTAGTAACTCTACTGCCAGGTAGTCCTCCATATCAGCTCTGTACAGTCATGGCCAAAAGTTTAGAGAATGACACAAATATTATATTTTCACATGATCTGCTGGCCTCTGGTTTTTATGTGTGTTTGTCAGATGTTTTTATCACATACAGAAATATAATTGCAATCATATTATGAGTAACAAAAGGTTATATTGACAGTTAGAATGAGTTAATGCAGCAAGTCAATATTTGCAGTGTTGAACCTTCTTCTTCAGGACCTCAGCAATTCTCCCTGGCATGCTCTCAATCAACTTCTGGATCAAATCCTGACTGATAGCAGTCCATTCTTGCAAAATCAATGCTTTTATTTTGTCTGAATTTGAAGGTTTTTGTTTGTCCACCCGTCTCTTGATGATTGACCACAAGTTCTCAATGGGATTAAGATCTGGGGAGTTTCCAGGCCATGGTCCCAAAATCTCTATGTTTTGTTCCCTGAGCCATTTAGTTATCACCTTTGCTTTATGGCAAGGTGCTCCATCATGTTGAAAAAGGCATTGTTGATCGCCAAACTGCTCTTGGACGGTTGGGAGAAGTTGCTCTTGGAGGACATTCTGGTACCATTCTTTATTCATGGCTGTGTTTTTAGGCAAGACTGAGAGAGAGCCCATTCCCTTGGCTGAGAAGCAACCCCACACATGAATGGTTTCAGGATGCTTGACAGTTGGCATGAGACAAGACTGATGGTAGCTCTCACCTGGTCTTCTCCGAATAAGCCGTTTTCCAGATGTCCCAAACAATCGAAAAGGGGATTCATCAGAGAAAATGACTTTACCCCAGTCCTCAGCAGTCCACTCCCTGTACCTCTTGCAGAATATCAGTCTGTCCATGATGTTTTTTCTGGAGAGAAGTGGCTTCTTTGCTGCCCTCCTTGAGACCAGGCCTTGCTCCAAGAGTCTCCGCCTCACAGATGCACTCACACCTGCCTGCTGCCATTCCTGAGCAAGCTCTGCACTGCTGGTAGCCCGATCCCGCAGCTGAAACACTTAAGAGACGGTACTGGCGCTTGCTGGTCTTTCTTGGGCGCCCTGGAGCCTTTTTGGCAACAAGGGAACCTCTCTCCTTGAAGTTCTTGATGATGCGATAGATTGTTGACTGAGGTGCAATCTTTCTAGCTGCGATACTCTTCCCTGTTAGGCCATTTTTGTGCAGTGCAATGATGACTGCACGTGTTTCTTTAGAGATAACCATGGTTAACAGAAGAGAAACAATGATGCCAAGCACCAGCCTCCTTTTAAAGTGTCCAGTGGTGTCATTCTTACTTAATCATGACAGATTGAACTCCAGCCCTGTCCTCATCAACACCCACACCTGTGTTAATGGAGCAATAACTGAAACGATGTTAGCTGGTCCTTTTAAGGCAGGGCTGCAATGATGTTGAAATGTGTTTTGGGGGATAAAGGTAATTTTCTAGGCAAATATTGACTTTGCAAGTAATTACTGTTAAGCTGATCACTCTTTATAACATTCTGGAGTATATGCAAATTGCTATTAGAAAAAATGAAGCAGTAGACTTTGTAAAAATTAATATTTGTGCCATTCTCTAAACTTTTGGCCATGACTGTATAACCTTGCCCCCACCAGTTATTGGCAAAATTCTGCCTAGGCACAGTGCACACAGAAAGCTGCCAATTGGTCGTGGGGGCGGGGTTATACAGAGCTCAGCATTCAGAGAACTAGTAGATTTGCAGCAGATGAAACAGTTATTTTATCAAAACTACAGCGAACAGCTCAGCAAGTGACACATTGCTAGAAACTGGCTCTCTGCTCCTACATCATGCTGCTCTCAGATGGGGTAGCAAGAACCTAGTAACAGATTCCCTTTAAGGAACTCTATCAATCCTCCCATTGCCAGGTTTTTAGTTCTTTTGTGCTCCGTTATCATTTACCCACCACGCGGATGCCTGTAAAGACAGAGAGTTTTCCTTGAATTTGCACTTTTTAACCGGTAACTAAGAATTAGGTAGATTTCTAAGACAATTTAAGGATTTAGTAGTTAGGACAGTGAAATAAAGAGTAAATGGAAAAGCTTCGCCGTGTGATGAATATTATGGTTGCTCTTATAAGTGACTGCATCAATCCATCAATCGCTGACCACCGGTAAATTGTAGAAAACAAAGAAAAATGGATCAGTATGGAAAATTAAATTTTAATTTTTCTTCCATCAAATTAAAAAATAGGATATCTATAGTGCAGAGTTAAAATCATGTTCACACTGACGCGGTTCTAGCCGAAGCCCTTAATCGTATAGTCAATCAAAATACCGCAGGAAATGCTATTTAAAGGTTTCACCCCAAGCGGTGTGAATAAATATTCAAATGGGTAAATAACTAAGCAAAACATAAGTAAGAAATATTTACAAATGCAATTTCATAACAGTATACATAATAATCAATTATGACATCTACAAAATTCATATCGGTAATCATACAATGCAATGAAATAAGATATAAGTATATTAACTTAAATGATTATATGAATTTTGTAGATGTCTTAATGGATTATGATTGATACTGTTTTTAAATCTCTTTTGTACATATAAATTTACTACTTGTTAATGTTTTTCTTAGGTATTTCCATATTTTAATATTTTAATATTTAATCACACTGTTTGGGGTGTAACCTTTAAATAATATTTCCTGTCGTATTATAATTTACTCTACAACTAAGAGCTTCAACTAGAAATGCGTCAGAGTGAACATGATTTTAACTCTTCGCAATGGGTATGCTATTTTTTAATTTGATAGAATAAAAATTATAATTTTGTTTTCTATGCCAATCCATTTTTCCACATTTTGCACATTTTGGACAGTATCTGGTCTGGTTGTACCTATCCGCAGCTTGATCGAAATGAGCACTTTACTTATTGCTTGACATAAAGACTTAACATGTTATTTGCCAATCTATGATGTCATTAATGCGCTTATAAGTGGGTTAATCAAGACTTCCAGTTGCTAACTTCTGCATTAAAGATTTCATGCAAGCCCTAATGTTTTAACTCTTAACTATACCACTAGGGGCCAGCACAATTCCACATATAAAATGTTACCATAGATTCATACAAATAAAGGAAAAAAAAAATCAAAACTGGAGTGTGAATTTCCACAGTGATGCAAGCAACTCATTAATTTTACAAATATTTTCAGCCATTTTAACATGAAATAAAATGTTAATTTTGCCCTGTTTTTAGAATTTAGAAAACCAATATAGGTTCGAAATTAGAATTTTCATTTTTATTCATAATGATATTGCTTACCAATTTTAATGTTGATGCTAAAAATGCTGCATTTTACCTGCATAGGAATCCTGAAGACGATAAAACAGCTATTAAAGCCTACATGTGCTCTACAAACATTTTCTTACGCAATTGATAGATGAGCTAATCTTTTGAAATTTTGTTCCACTAATTGACCAAATCTTCTCCAAAATTAGATTGAAGGCAAATAAATGTGTGCAAATCTCAATACTGGAATGCTTGTATCTGCTCAAAAATACATGTGGGGATATGAGAGAGGGAATACTGCATTGACAATAAGAGCATACACTATACAAGAGACAGCAAGAAACTACTCAGCTACCATAACAGCTTACACTCTACAGGAGAAAAAGAAAACCTCACCGGTCATAATGAGTTTACATTCGAGAACGGAGAGAGAGTGAGGACTCAGATGACCATAAGAGCTTACACTCTTCAGGATGGAGAGTAACCCACTGATCATAAGAGCTTACACTCTACAGAAAAGAAAGGGAGAGAAAGAGGCCCACTAACCATAAGAGCTTACACAGTACAGGAGAGAAAGGGAGAGGAGAGAGGACCCTATTGACCACAAGAGCTAACACAATAAAAAAGAAAGAGAACAAGGACCTGCTTAGCAAAAGACTTACCTGTAGTGGTGGCAAGTGGCGAGATAGCTGGGGGATTGACGTCACCTTTGTTTTGTCAGGTGACATCAAGCCCTGAGGTTAGTAATGGAGAGGAGTCAATAAGACACCCCCATTACTAACCCCATAGTCACATTGTAAGAAAACACAGACACCCAGAAAAATGTTCTTTAACTGAAAGAATGACACAGACTCCTTTAATAATTTTAATTAAACCATACTTACAACCTCGACCACTTCAACTGAATTAGGCCTGAACTGCGGTGACCTCGGTGAGATCCCCACTAGCACCATGAGAAAAACTCACTCAACCAGGCTGGGAACGGAGCCTCACTGACCATAGGTAACCTCGATGACATCATCACCGGTCTCTGAGGCTGTGCTCGCAGCAGTTCAGTCACCAGTGGTTCTCAGCCTGGACGGTCGCATTTTGGCACCATCCAGGTTGAAAACTGTTTGTCCCCCAAGATATGGATTACGGCATGGGACAGAGCGACGGACAGGTATGGTATATTGTGTTTTTTTATTTAACTTTTATTACAGGAGGACGAGGGCTTCGGTGGAGATAGGCGTTTAACTAAAAATGGAAAACTGTGTTTAGTTTTATTTCAAATAAAGGATTTTATTCTTGCTGTGTCTTTATTTACCATACAACTATAGGATTAGTAATGGATATATGTCTTACAGACGCCTCTCCATTACTAAGCCATGGGCTTGATATCACCTGACAATACAAAGGTGACATCAATCCCACAAATATGAACCCCACTTGCACCACCGATACAGGGCAAGTGTGAAGAGCCAGGCAAAGGGCCAGAATTAGCACAACTAATAGATGTGTCTTTTCTGGGTAGCTGCGGACTGCTATTTTTAGAATGGGGGAAAAATATCCATGGCACCTTAACAACCTGAGAACACCAGCCTCCCGCTGTCAGCTTTAGCAAGGCTGGTTGTCAAAAATGGGTGGACCCCACACCGTTTTTTTTAAATTATTTATTTAAATAATTTTAAAAAACAGCATGGGGACTCCTCTATTCTTGATAACAAGCCTTGCTGAAGCTGACAGCTGGGGATTGCTGCCCCCAGCTGTGAGTATTGCCTGGCTGGTTAGCAAAAATACAGGGGAAGCCAAGAAGGTTTTTTTTAATCATTTATATACAGTGCAGGAGCAACTGATGAATACTCCTATCATCCGCTCCTCCTCTCACTGTAAATAGTTGCAGCAGGTGTCAGATCATAGAATCATAGAATGGTAGCGTTGGAAGGGACCTCTTGGGTCATCTGGTCCAACCCCCTGCTCAAAGCAGGATTCACTAAATCATTGCAGACAGATGTCTGTCCACCCTCTGTTTGAAGACTTCCATTGAAGGAGAAATCACCACCTCTCATGGCAGCCTGTTCCACTCATTGATCACCCTCACTGTCAAAAAGTTTTTTTTCTAATATCTAATCTGTATCTCCTCCCATTCAGTTTCATCCCATTGCTTCTAGTCTTTCCTTGAGCAAATGAGAATAAAGATAATCTTTCTACAATGTGACAGCCCTTGAGATATTTGTAGACAGCTATTAAGTCTCCTCTAAGTCTTTTTTGCAAGCTAAACATTCTCAAATCCTGTAACCGCTCTTCTCTGAACTTGCTCATTTGTTGATGTCTTTTTAAAAGCCCAAAACTGGACACAGTATTCCAGATGAGGTCTGACCAAAGAGGAGTAGAGGTAGATAATGACTTCACATGATCTAGACTGTATGCTTCTGTTAATACATTCCATAATTGTATTCGCCTTTTTAGCTGCTGCATCACACTGTTGACTCATGTTTAGTTTATGATCTATTTGTATATCCAAATCTTTTTCACATGTGCTGTTGCTTAGCCCTTATCCTCCCATTCTGTATATGATGTTTCATTTTTATTGCCCAGATGTAGTACTTTGCATTTTTGCCTGTTAAAAAACATTCTGTTGGTTGCAGCCCACTGCTCCAGTTTATTTATATCTTTTGTATATTTTTGAATCCTTTCTCTAGTAGTAGCTATCCCTCCAAACTTTGTGTCATCAGCAAATTTAATCAGTGTACCCTCAATTCCTTCATCTAAATCAATGATAAAGATGTTGAATAATACAGGGCCCAAAACAGAGCCCTGTGGTACCCCACTTGAGACATTCTTCCAACTAGATGTGCAGCCATTTACGAACACTCTTTGGGTTCGATCTCTCACTAAGCCAGTTATGAACCACCTAACAGTTGCCTTGTTCATTCCATACTTAGTCATTTTTTCAAAAATGATGATGTGAGATACTTTGTCAAATGCTTTGCTGAAGTCAAGATATACTATATCTACAGCATTTCTCTGATCCACCTAGTCAGGGATTCTGCCATAGAAGGAAATTAAGTTAGTCTGACATGGCTTATTAGTTACAAACTCATGCTGACTCTGGTTAATAACTTCATTCTTTTTAATAATATGTTCAAAGATCTTTCCTGGTATAGAAGTCAGACTCACCGGCCTAAAGATCCCTGGGTCCACCTTCTTCCCCTTTTTGAAGATAGGAACAACATTTGCTCTACTCCAGTCTTCTGGGACTTCTCCTGATCTTGAAAAATTTTCAAAGATTATGGAGAGTGGTTCCAAAATTTCTTCTGCTATCTCCTTCAGTACTCTGGGGTGTAATTCATCTGGACCAGGAGACTTGAATTCATTTATATTAGCTAAGTATTCCCTCACTATCTTTCTGTCTATAGATAGCCTATATTTTTCTATTCCTTTAATAGGACAGTGAAGATCAGTGAAGGTAAAGTTTATACCTCTGATCACAGCTGCGCACTCACACTGTCTTTTGACATTGTGGGAACCGCAGCTCTCTGACCAGTGGGGATGATTTCACCTCCAATCAGAAGCGGTGTTTGTCGCGCTGTCATGGACATGACAGCATGAACAAACACCCGTTGTTCAGGCAGCCGAACCCAAACAGTAACATGGACTTCCTGGTGAAGCCCATGTTTGGTGTCCATGCCCGAACAGTAGGTGTTCAGTATGGACACTGAACTTTACTGTCTCTGTTCAACCATCTCTACAAACAAGCTAACATTTTGACCATTCAGGCCTTTATCAAGGTAAATTTGTGTGAAACAGGACAAATTGTGATATAATGTGTAGATAAATATAGTGTATACATATGATGAGCATATATAACATGGAGAACAGAAATCAGAAAATAAATAAGCTATTAAAATAATGAGTTATATATCTAGAGGCGTATCCATATAGATGAATGTGACGTAGTATTTCCACAGAGCAGGAAGAGACACCAGGCTAATAAACAATCTAACAAGATTTATTGGAACAGGGAACTGGGCAGCACAAATGAAGGTAATTCTGCAGCGTCCACAATGAGCCCACAATGAGCCACACAAAGGGAGCAGATCCTTAGGTACCACCCGGCAATCTTACACCAGGAAAATAGTAATAGTCTTTGGATGAATTCAATGGATCCAGCAGATGAGGGACACAACACAGTCCCATGTGGCACCTTCTAACAATATGCACAGTCACCTGGATCTTACATAAGATCCCAGCCCTTCGCAAGTCCCAACACAACAGTCTATACATTCAGTCCTCAAATCCAGCAGGGTGGTGAGACATTACAATTCCATGTGGCAAATGATTTCCAATCTCTATACATGATACCAGGATCCAGCCGTAGCTGCAGATCCTTGTCCTTCACAGCACAAAGCATCAACTATCTAAACATGTGGCTTATTGTCCTACCACTCTTGGGATCAGCCCCAATGGACATAGCTCCAAGGATTAAGAATGTTCCAGAAATCCTGTCTGCAGTCTGTCTACAAGTTTGTGTATTGGAGATGCCCCCTGCAGAGGGGAACAAAGGCAAGCATGCCCCCACCAGATACAGGACAAGGAATGCTAATGTAAGCCTGATTACAGTATGGTCCACGTGTACAGGCTAGGGGTGACTCTCTATTACAATGAACATGTAGGAGGATGGACTCATCTAGATCAAGAGGATAGAAGTCATATTACATTAGATCCAAATATAAGGACGGAGAGCCGACGATTGAGTATAAATGGACATAAATGAGTTAAATGGAAACAAAAGGCATATTGTACTAACAAATAATGAAATATGAGTAAATAATCGTATGATAAAGTTCATGAAGAGCTTGTGATATGAAATGCAGCAGTGGGAGATGGCAGCTGAAAGACTTCATTGCAATGTAAGTAAATAAAGATAATGGTGTTTGAATGAAAGTAGGAATAATGTCACTAATTGGCACAAAAGCACAAGCTCAAAGAGATGGAATCAATACAATAGGAACAAAATAACAGGTAGACTGTCTGGCTTTTGAAGTCAGGGGATAGAACCAAAGTGTGCTTGGAAACCAATAAGAGGGGAGATACAAAGCACATAACTGTGAATCCAGAAGTCAAGGATACATGTGAGAGAAGGAGATGAAGCAGGAATGAAAGAAGTGCCTTTAATGGCATGTGGGCAGAATCGGTAATACGGTCTTGTGATTGATGTCACACGGAGGAAGGCTTTGGAAAAAAAATTGGCTAAAGTGCACATGCATTGGGACTCCGATCATATGATGTGTGTCACATGGATTTGAGACCGGAGAAACTCAGGGATTAGTGCGCCTACGTTATCTGAACATCGGGTTAAAGGGTGTAAATAACAGGATGCATCTGGATTAACCTGCCAATGGGGAAAAATGGCATTAACGTATGAAAATTACGAAAACAATGACAAAATTAAGGAAAAATAGTAAAAAATAAGAAAAAAATACGAAATAAAAGTTAAGGAAAAATAAGAACAAATAAGAAAAAAATAAGTGAAATGAGAAGTAAAATAAATTAGAAAGAGAAAGTATGAGACTTTATTTAAAAAAGGGAAAAACTAGAGAAATGAAGGAAAAATAAGGAACATTGAAAACACATGAGAAAAATTAAGAAAAAATAAGCCAAAAATAATGAATAAACAAATGAAAAAAAAGAGGAAAATGATAAATTAAAAAATATTGGAAAAAATGAAAAAATAAAAGGAAAAAATAGGAAAAAAATAATAAGAATAATAATAATAAGAAAAAAATATAAAAACAATGGGGAAATGTCAGGAAGAAAAAGGAAAATAAAAATAGAAAAATAAGAAAAATTCAGGAAAAGAAAGGAAAAAAGAGAAGAGACAAAGAAAAAGAATGACACCACAAACCGGAGGCCAGCCATAGCTACCTGATAGGTGTTAGGACATCTGAAAAAGAAGACAAAGGCAATTAATAAATATGCATATAGAGGCAGTAAATCTCAGAACACAACTTTGTATTTCCTGCTCATATCACATGAAGCCAGCGTCTGAACAGTATGAATCCAAAAGGATTTGCGTTCCTTTAATTTCTTGATCCATTTACCTCCCTGTCGGGCCAGTAGAACACGGTCATTGATTTGGAATCGCGATTATGTACACTTCTATTTGCATTTTTATATTATTACAATGAGCTGGCTTACATATCATGGTGCTTGTTGTAATTTCTTTGGCTGTCTACCTGTTTCTGCTTTTGTGAGATTCTAGCTGTGGCTCATGTGGATATATCAGCTCTTTACATCTAGAAAAGGCCTGTTGGCTCTAATTGCCCCTGCAAAAGGTGCTTTTTCTTGCATGACATGAAATGTTGACCAAACTATGAGCTTTCAACACCATCTACTTGTGTGTTTCCCATCCTGATACCCACTTACAGGCAAATTCCTCCTGCTTCAACCCATGCGGCATCTGATTCCTCACTTTCTTAACATGACTAGAGGATTTCAGCATGACCTCCTTGTTGATTTTAAAGGATTAACATCATTACATATATGCCTGTTGTCTGGTCCTTGCTTATATGTTTTACTAAAAATAAAAGCAGATCTTAGAGGATGTTTTTGGACTGTTTTACATTTTTCTTTATTTGAAACCTGTTTTTAAGCTAAATAAAATAAATAAAAAAATCAGCCACATTGATGGTGTGAAAAAATTATAAGCTTGTGTGCCTATCTATTTACCTGGTTGGACTCATTAAGATATTTAGACCTTCGATAAAGGCAAGAGCCATGTTTGAGGCCCCTTCAATATACGGTATTTACCATCATACAGTTGAAGTGGAATATTCTTGAATGGCCAAGTCAGTCACCTGATCTCAACCCAATTGAGCATGCATTTCACTTGTTAAAGACTAAACTTCAGACAGAAAGGCCCACAAACAAACAGCAACTGAAAACCACCACAGTGAAGGCCTGGCAGAGCATCAAAAAGGAGGAAACACAGCGTCTGGTGATGTCCATGAGTTCAAGACTTCAGGCAGTCATTGCCAACAAAGGGTTTTCAACCAAGTACTAGAAATGAACATTTTATTTACAATTATTTAATCTGTCCAATTATTTTTGGTCCCTTTAAAAACAGAGTGGCACATGTTAAGTAGCTGTAACTCTTAAACCCTTCATCCAATTTTATTGTGGATACCCTCAAATGAAAGCTGAAAGTCTGAACTTCAACTGCATCTGAATTGTTTTGTTTAAAATTCATTGTGGTAATGTCTAGAACCAAAATTAGAAAAATGTTGCCTCTGTCCAAATATATATGGACCTAACTGTATTTAGCTCTTATTTATTTACCAGTTACATTTACCACCATTGATGTAGTCTATCAATCTCGAGTATCCATCCTGGGTAGGGATGAGCAAACTCAAATGGTAAGGTTTGAGGTCCATACTGGACTTTGGTATGTAATGGCAAGGCTGTGATTGGTTGGCGCATCAAGTGACACGGAAGTGTAAAATAAAATAATAATTTAAAAAATTACTTGCTGTTCTCCCTATTTTTATTAAACATCTAAGGGAAAGAAGACAGATGTGAGCTGGTTTTTTTATGCTGGGAAGGAGCCAATCCATGGTCCTTCCCAGTCTATTAATATCATCCACCAACTGTCTGCTTTGCCTTAGCTGGTTATTAAAAATAGTGGGAACCCCACTTTTTTTTAAATAATAATTTTTTCGTGTGTTTATTTATTTTGACTACTGGGTTAGAAATGCGGATGTCTGATAGACTCCTCTTCATTACTAACCCATGGGCTTAATGTTAGTGCCAACTGCTGACATCAACCCCATAATCCCAATACTCCAATTACCAAAGTACCAGGGCAAATTGGGAAGAGCAAATGCTTATACATATGAGGGCTCCTCTTATTAGGCTTGGAAGGGCCCTTCCCAGACTAATAATATTCATCCCAGTTCTCTGCTTTGCCTTAGGTGGTTATAAGCTAATAAGGAGGAACCTCGAAAAAAAATGTTGTTATTAAAATATAAATTTTAATGAAATACTGTTGAAAGGACCAAACAATAAACACAATAGCAAACATGTTGCTATAGTTAGTCCCTGAACTGAACACCTGCCTACCTGCGGAGGTTGGCACCCTATTAGAAACTGTACGAGAATGGCACCCATGCTCATCGGTGGCCTGCCCTATCTGTCCTAGAATGCTCTATAGATAAGTGATGGCTAACATACACTCATTCCATGAAGGGTGGGCAGACAATACTGCATTAGGACAGCCAGAGAAAAAAGGGAAGGTAAGTAGGAAAGCAGGTGTTTAGAAGGCCAATGGGAAGGTGACTCATCAGGAATTGTTATGATAGTATGTAATAAAGAATGTGATAAGTGACCCCTCTGAACAGTACCTGAGCTGAAGTCCGGCCTACACAGTGGAAGTTGGCACCCTACTTGTCAGCGGATATGGCATCCCTGCTCCAGAATTCTGTTCCTGGGAAACCCTGATTAACACCAATTCCAGGTGCCAATAATGAAGAGTGGAAGTAGAAAGTGGCTAGATGCCGGCAACAGCTAAATCCCCACATTGGTGCAATGTGGGTCAAACTCTGTCCTTTTTAAAAAAAATAATATCTGTACATCATATATAGAAATGATAACATAGAAAGAGACAGAGGGGGTATTTATCAAACAGATGTCATGTGATCGCTACGCATTTCACCACACGGCTCATCAGGAGGTAAGATAAGTTAGAGCATATTCCTTCATTTATATACATATGGTACGGCCTTGTAGTCCCTCCCCCAATAAGATACACCAATTAGAAAGTCAGAGATAAACGTGAATATGAAGGGCACAGTCACCCATGTCTTTCATCAAAGAGACATTATAAGGGTTTCATACCGATTCTAGTCTCCATAAAAATTGCATTTGGAGACTAGAATCAGTGTGAAACCCTAATAATGTCTCTTTGATGAGAGACACGGGTGATTGTGCCCTTCACATTCACGTTTACCTCTGACTTTCTAATCGGTGAATCTTTTTGGTGGAGGGACTACAAGGCCATACCATGGGTATATAAATGAAGGAGTATGATCTGGCACAATGCAGTATCAACTTATCTTACCTCCTGATGCACTGTGTGGTGAAATGCGTAGAGGTCACATAACATCTGTTTGGCTGTATCTATGTTATTGTTTCTGTATATGCCCACTTCTTTATAATTTATTTATTAATGACCTTGTAGGGGGCATACAGAGTAGAATGTTAATATTTGCAGATGATACTAAACTTTTCAGGGTAATCAACAGAGAGGAGTACAATTTAATATTACAGGAAGATGTCTGCAAATTTGAAACTTGGGCTGATAAATGGCAAATGAGCTTTAATGGGGATAAATGTAAGGTCATGCACTTGGGCAGAAGAAATAAGATGTATAATTATGTGCTTAATTGTAAGACACTGGGCAAAACTGTCACTGAACAAGACCTGGGTGTATGGGTGGATGACAAACTCACATTTAGTGGTCAGTGTCAGGCAGCTGCTGCAAAGGCAAATAAAATAATGGGATGCATTAAAAGAAGCATAGATGCACATGAGGAGAACATAATCTTACCTCTATACAAGTCACTAGTGCGACCACACTTAGTATACTGTGTACAGTTCTGGTCTCCGGTGTATAAGAAAGACATAGATGACCTAGAGCGGGTGCAGAGAAGAGTGACCAAGGTTATTAGGGAACTGGGGCATCTGCAATACCAAGACAGGTTATTACACTTGGTGTTATTTAGTTTGGAAAAATGAAAGCTTAGGGGTTATCTTATCATATTGTAGTGCAGCAAGGTAGCTCAGTGGTTAGCACTGCAGCCTTGGGGTCCTGGGTTCAAATCCAACATCTGCAAGGAGTTTGTATGTTTGCGTGGGTTTCCTCTGGGTACTCTGGTTTCCTCCCACATTCAAAAGACATACTGATAGGGAATTTAGATTGTGAGCCCCGTCGGGGACAGTGCCAATAATGTCTGTAAAGCGCTGTGGAATTAATGGCGCTATATAAAATAGTAAAATAAATGTATGAGGGGACCACTTTTTAGTATGGTATTTTTTTCTTCTTAGACCTGTGACAGGAACAAGGGGGCATCCTATACATTTGGAAGAAAGAATGTTTAATCATAATCACATACACAGATTCTTTACTGTAAGAGCAGTGAGACTATGGAACTCTCTGCCATATGATGTTGCAATGAGTTATTCACTACTAAATTTTAAGAAGGAACTGGATGCCTGTCTTGATAAGTATAATGTTACAGGTTATATATACTAGATTGATTGATAGGCCGTTGATCCAGAGAACTAGTCTGATTGCCGTATGTGGAGTCGAGAAGGAATATTTTTCCCCAATGTGGAGCTTAATGTTTGCCACATGGGTTTTTTTTGCCTTCCTCTGGATCAACATGTTAGGCTATGAGTTGAACTAGATGGACTTAAAGTCTCCCTTCAACCTTAAATACTATATTACTATGTTACAGATTTCTTCTTAAAAAGTGCATGGTTTGACCACTGTGGGAATTTAGCTGTGGCTGGCATCTAGCCACTTTCTACTTCCACTCATCATTATTGATTGGTGTTAATTAGGGTTTCCCAGGGACAGACTTCGCGGAGCGGGGGCACCATATCCGCTGACAGGTAGGGTGCCAACCTCCGCTGTGTAGGCAGGACTTCAGCTCAGATACAGTTCAGAGGGGTCACTTATCACATTCTTTATTATATACTATCATAACACTACATGGTGAGTCACCTTCCCACTGACCTTCTAAACACCTGCTTTCCTACTTATCTTCCCTTTTTTCTCCAGCTGTCCTAATAATATTGTCTGCCCACCCTTGATGGTATGAGTGTATGTAAGCCATCACTTATCTATCTATCATTCTAGGGCAGATAGGGCCAGCTGCCAACGAGCGGGGTCACCATTCTCATACAATTTCAATAGGGTGCCAACCAGTGATGAGCGAGTATACACGTTGCTCGGGTTTTCCCGAGCATGCTCAGATGTCCTTCGAGTATTTTGGCGTGCTTGGAGATTTAGTTTTCGTCGTCTTATCTGCATTATTTGTGACTTGCAGACAGGCTGAATACATGTGGGATTCCCTAACAAACAGGCATTTCACACATGTATTCAAGCTGTCTAGCAGTCGCAAATCATGCATATGAGACGACAAAAACTAAATCTCCGAGCACGGTAAAATGCTCAGAGGACACCCGTGCATGCTTGGAAAAACCCGAGCAACGAGTATACTTGCTCATCACTAGTGCCAACCTTCACAGGTAGGCAGGTGTTCAGTTCAGGGACTACCTATAGGGTGAACGCTGTGTGCACTTTTTAGTATTGTGTTTGCTATTGTATTTGTTGCTTGTCCCTTTTAGCGGTATTTCATTAAAAGTTATATTTTATTATCAATTTTTTTTCTAGGTTCCTCCATGTTAGCCTGTTTCAAATTGAACCTCCCCCATTTATTTATTCCTAATTTAGGTGGCTAATAAAAATAGGGGGACCCAACATCATTTTTTGGGGGTTCTTCATTTTTAATAACCAGTAAGGCAAAGTAGACAGCTGGAGGATGATATTAATAGGCTGGGAAGGTGCATGTATATTTGCCCCTACCCAGCACAATAAGACAAGCTCACAGGTGTCAGCTTTCACTTTGCCTGGTTATTTTTAACTTTTTTTGATTTATGTATTTAATAAAAAGTACAGTAAACTACACACACAAGGCACTGCTCTACTCCTACACTATAATTACATGTAATTTTACGATCCACAATTATTTGCAGATAATTGTCCTTCTGTTATCCCAATTTTGCCTCCTTTTACAGCATTAGTCCTTTCTATGACCATTTTACAGGCATTTTACAGAACCAAAGCTCGGGTCCCCATTGACTTCTACTGAACTTTGGACACAAGTTTGGGAGAACCCTATGAAACCGGACTGCCACGTGTCTGCTCATCCCTAATACTGGTGTATTTTTACAGCACTAAAATAAGTGTGAATGTGAATTTTATTAAATTCTGTAACATTTTAAAATCATATGAGATAAGTCTTTTTAAGAACTATTGATATTTATTTCTATTCTTTCAAACAAGAAATTCATTATATTCCAAAATATAAAAATCACTATTTCATTATTGATAGATTGTGCTAATATGCTGTATGCAAATATTGTACCTGTATTGTATAATGAGAGCGAGAAGTGGAGTATCACTTTTCAGTTGTATCTGAGTCACATTTGCAGCGAGTGGGTGGTGTTCATAACATCTACCATAGAAAAACATGAGGATGTTAACAATACAAAAGCATGGTGTAAAAAAGGACAAACAGTATGAACAGCAAGGCCATAGTCAGGATTCTGTCCAGATCTAAATGCTGTATCTGCCAAAATTCTGCAATTAATGTAAGTGAATGGAATATTTTACGCCTCATTCACATTCATCTAAAAAGATCCATGCTGACTAATAAATGTGAAGTAGATATTAAATGGTTTGTCCACTAGCTGGACAATCCCTTTTTATATGCTATGCTCCCCAATCTAAGATAAAAAGATACTGATCGCCTCCACCGACAATGTTCCAGTGATGTCAGCGCAAGGTCTCCTGCAGTCACATGTGAGCACTGAAGCCCATTATTAGCCGCTAACAGGAGATTCGGTGCTGACATCGCTGGAATGGCTCCAGTGCAGAACATAAGTATAAAGTCATTTTTAATTTCTAGGGGCAATATTGGATTTAAGAAGTCCACTACATGGACAGCCCCTTTAAAACTCACATGTTCATTATTTTTGCAGATTTCCACAGAAAAGCTACTTATTAGTCCTATTAGATGACATCCATGTGCAATTCATGCAATCCACTGACGCATTCTCGGCAAATAAGTGAGTTTCATCCCCCAATTCTTGCTGTAGATACTTTGGAAAATGCACATCATACTGGCCCTAGCTAAGTCCGGAGCATGTGAACATGTGCTTGTAGGCGCAGAAGAAGAACCATAACACTGCAGCAGCTGCAAGGAAAGTGAAGTTCTGGAGTGTAGAAGAAGGTGGAGGGAGGAGATCTTACTCATAGTTCATCTGCAGTTCTCAATACACATGAGCAGCGGAGGAAAAGAACGGAACAGAGAAAGGTTAAGAAGACCAGAAATAAGAACATAGCTGGTAGCACAAGACATCACTTGAATAACCTCTACTACGCATCCTGCAGCTGTCGGTGGTCGGCTGTGTGTCTTCCTAGGCACAGCTCTATATCTCAGTATGTCTATGTCTGCCACTAGATCATCTATGTTCCAACGTTTCCTCCTGTACAATGGCTCACCTCCTCCAGCTGGCATGTAAAGGATTTTGGGACTTGATAAAATGCACAGTATAGGGTGATTCACGGTCTCCGCGACGGGCGAGTACGAGCCTGTATACATACTGTCCTGCTCTTTGGTGCCCTCTCTTACCACTAGCAGCGCTGGGAGCAAAAGCATGACCAATTTTCCCCCTAGATATGCCTCTGCCTAGTGGCTAGAAGTAGCTCCTAATGGCTAGCAGTTTTGGGCAATAAAGCTATATAATTTCGAAATAAAATGATATTCAAGTTGCCGTTTAGTTATATGCTACGATTTTCACCAAATAGTTATTCACAGTATGGTGAAATGGATTTTTCAATATACTATATCAATTTCACAATGCTACCCAAATTTTGGTTTGCAGCCATTCTATTTCCATGCGATAGACAGGTAAATGGCGAATTACAGTTATAGTACAGTACACAATGAAGCTTCCAATTGAAAAGCAGCAAGCAGAAATCTTGAAAACTGAACTTTATACAGGACATGTATTAAAATTGTATCACATTCATTTCTTCATATAAAACATTGAAATATCCACGTCATGTTCATGTCATCAATGTTGTCCAATTAGCATCTTACATAGTAATTGTCAATGCAAAAATGCCATGGCTGGAATTCTATGCTTGTGGCCAGTAAGTTAGATATATAAGTGGACCTCTTAAAAGAACTGACTTAGTCATTTCTTGTACATCCCATGCCTTTATGAACAGCAAAATAAACACAAAACCATATAAAGGCTTGAATTGCTCCACAACTCTTGGCTCTCAAGTCAATTTTCCTTCCTTGACAGTGATTGTACAGATGAACACCCTCAATTTGTGAAGAGAAAAATTACTTGTAAAGAATACTTGTAAGATTTGTTCATGTTTCCCAGGGATTGCGATCCATGCATGCAATTTTTCAAATTAATGACAAGACGTGGATAGAGTATATATGTTTTGAACAAAAAACATCTTGTAAAAAAAGCACTGGGCTACGACAGCTCGAAGAAAAGAGAGATTAAATCTCTGGCTGAGCTTTTTATAGGGTTTGATTGATGAGGAAACAATGTGCTTGTATTCATTGTTTATTAAATGTCGCTTGGCCGGCAGCATAAACAAATACTTTCCGAATACAAAATGAAATCTGTATTTTCACTTTTTTAGGCTGATTAAGTTTTAGCTTTCTGGTTGAAAGACAGAGGGTAACAGTCAGCAAAAGCACCAATAGACCTTGTAGCTTAGGAATACATAGTACTGTACTGTCAGATTTACGCATTATCACACTGTGGGCACATTCACATGTCTTACTTATATATGTTTTTCATATTCACTTTTTTGCATGATAGATCTTTAAAGGGAATTCCAAATCCCAAACTATTTATATCTAGCTCTTTAAAAAACAAGTCCAATAATACCTTTATATGGCAAGTCTATTCCTCTGTTATTGAAAAATAAGTGTTTGTATTGATATGCAAATGGATACGGTAGATCTGAAACCTCTGTCACTCCAGCTCTATTCCCCACCCAGCACTGCCTCCTCTGGCTTCACTGATGGCTCCTTTGCCTGAGGTCACACCACATTCTTCACATCAGTGAAGAACGTGGAGATGGCAGTGGACAGTGAAAAGAGCTAGAGTGAGAGAAGCTTGGGAAGAGCTTCCATAAGCTTAAAGCACTTCAGGCTAATTTGTTTATAAATACAAAGGCTGATTTCTCTGTAACGGAGAAATAGATTGGCCATGTAAAGGCATTGCTAGACTTACCATTAAAAAAAGCTACATACACATATAAATAGTTTGAGGAGTGAAATCCTGCTGTCAAACTCTAAGACTAAAGTTTTTAAATAAAATACATCAAGCGTTTGAATTTTAATAATGAATGTTTTTTCATTTTCAATACTATCGTGTGCAATTTTTGCTATTCACCATTTGATTTTCTTCTACAGTGCCATGTCTGCTCATAGGATTGCTAGAGAGCCAAATCAGAACCCCCGCTTGACTGCAAAAGACCTTCAGAAAAATTTAGCAGACTCTACAACAGTTGTTCTACTGCTCAGAAACACCCGAACAAATATGGCCTTCATGGAAGAGTCATGAGAAAAAACATCTTGTGCGTCCTCATTATAAAATTTAGAATCAGTAGTATGCAAAAAAACATCTAAACAAGCCTAATACATTATGGAAACAAGTCTTGTTGACCAATTACTTTAAATTAGAACTGTCTGGCCACAATGATCACAGGTATAAAGGACACAGAATTTCAGGAAAATAACATCTAGCCATCCATTAAGGATGGGGGTGGATCAATCATACTTTGGGGTTATATTGCAGCTAATGGAACATGGAACATTTCTCGGATAAAGGGAAGAATGGATTCAATGAAACTTCAACAAATTTTTGAAGTAAACATAGCACCATCTGTAAGAAAGCTGAAGTTGAAAAGAGGATGGCTTCTACAAATGGATAATGATCCTAAACACATGTTAAAATCCGCAAAAGACTACATCAAAAGGCACAAGCTGAAGGTTTTACAATGGTCCTCACAGTACCATGATCTGACCTGAAAATAGCAGTGCATGCAAGATGACCCAGGAACCTCAGAAAACTGGAAGAATTTTTCCAAGGAAGAATGGATGAAAATCCCTCAAACAAGAATTGAAAGACTCTTGTCTGGCTATGAAAAACATTTACAAGCTGTGATACTTTCAAAAAGGGGATGCTACTAGGTACTAATCATGCAGCTAGCCCAAACTTTTGCATTCACCCATTTTCCTTTTTATAATTTTTAAAATGTCAAAGATGTCAATATTTTGTTTTTGCCTAAAATACACTGGAAACGTGTCATCTCTAACTTAAGCCCTTTTAAAGATCATGTCATCTTCAACATGCTTAACTGTTCAGAATAGCAACAATTTTGACCAGGAGTGACCAAGCTTTTACATTCCACTGTATATTACTAGAATTACAAAAATAATTTATTATTTAATAAAAATTTGAACAAATGCAAATGAAAAATAGACAAAACTATCAAAATGCTGAAAAACATAGCAATAAAAAATGCAAATAGAATTGTATTGTGCATCCCTAAATGAAGTGCAGTTCACACATTGATAGTCTTGTCTTTTAACCCCATCACTCCCTGTTCTCTGGAAATATTTCATTTTTGTGCTTTTATTTTTTCCTCCCCTTATTACAAGATGTGGGATGAGTTATAGTTTTTCATGGCACCGTTCATTTTACCATGTAAGAAACAGAAAAACAGGACAAAATTCCAAGAGGGATGAAATCGTAAAAAAAGTTCAATTCTGCTATGTTTTTTGGATTTTGTTTTTCGAACATTCATGATGTGCTATAAAAGACCAAGCAATAAGAGTCTTGAGGTCATTATAAATATGATCATGCCAAACTTGTATAGTTGTTTAGTTGAGCTTGATGGCTGAGCCTTTTTTTCAACCATATAAAGTATCTAATCATTTCATTAGTTAAAAGAAAATTAAACCCTTATAAAAATAGATTGTTTGCTGGCATTTTCTGAGACAGGTGGCTTTTTAAAATTTTTCCATCAATGGAACTGATTGAGGGCTAATATTTTTTGCAGTGAGATCAAATATTTATTGACACTGTTTTTTGGGATTCATACAATGATTTGATTGCGTCTTGTTGCATTATTTGAGAAAAATGTGGCAACCAAAGAGCTGCAATTTTAACTTTATGATTTTTTTTCTCTTTACTGCATTTTCAGTTAATTGCTTTTATGTTTTGTGCGATTTTATGTTGTGATACTACATATGTTTATTCTTTTAAGTTTCTCTAATTTTAAACTGGATGATTTAATTTTTTTAGATTTTTATTTTATGTTTTAGATTTTTAAAATTTTCTTCCTTTTTTTAGTTCCCTTATGAGACTTGAACCAGTGATCCATTGGTTTCCTGTTGTATACTGGGTTAATATTGGTCTGCTGCAAATCCCAGCCTGTTCCCGTGAGGGCCCCAGTGCCCTACTACTATGTTGTGGGGTCATGGGGATTGGATAAGAGCCAGTGGAACATTAGAGAATGCTCCAGATAAAGTATTTTGTCAGTAATTGACAGCAGCTTATAAATGGTTGAACAGCTGGGATGGGAGCTGTCTCCCAGCTTCTTTTAGAGGCAGGTGTCGGCTGTGTTACACAACAGGCATTTGCCGCTTTGGAAGTGAGATCAGCTTCTGTGGACTCAGACGCATTGTGCAGTTAAAGGGGTATTGCTATCAGGGCTGCCATCAGGGCACTGCTGCTTTTAGAGATGTATGGAACCCAGTGAGCAGGAGTACAGGGGGGCCTGGCCCCAGGATGTAATAAAGTGTTGTGCGTGGCAGCACACACCTCAGCACCGGGAGCTTTGCAGGAGCTCCACGGCGGTCTAACATGAATGGCTGCACAGCTCCAACTCCCTCCACCTTTTCTGGACATCTGATTAGGGAACAGCGTGTATGTGGTGATGTCATCATGTAGGCACCGGCATGTATGAGCGACACCAGAAGCAGAGCGTTGCCTGCAGGGGATCGTCAGTGAGGTAAGTATGAAAAACTTGTTTTTTTCTTTATAAAATTAACTAAATGGGTGAGGGGGACTGCAAAGATGAAGTGGGGGAGGGAGGCTGCAAATGATGATGTGAGAGGGAGGGGGACTGCAAATGATGAAGTGAGGGGTGAACTTTAAATGATGAAGTGAGGGGAGAGGGACTGCAAATGATGAAGTGATGCTACTAATGAATAAGGGACATGAATATCAGTGTCTCTTGTTGCATAATGCATCTAGACAAAAGAAAACTATCTCTTTTGACACCCCGTCCACTAGAACTATCAGCTTGAAATGATGAATTGAAGGTTGGGGACTGCAAATGATGAATGGTGTATGGGGAACAGCAATTGAATAGAAGGTGGGGGGTGGGGAGATCAAATGATGAATTGAAGGAAGGTGGTGGGGAGAGCAAATGATGACTTGGTGGCTGGGGGAGAGCAAATAATGATGAATTTTGAGGGTGAAGGGAGTAAATGATGATGTATTGAAGCTGGGGGACAGGAGACTGTAAATTATGATGAATTGAGGGTGGGGGACAACAAATGATGAATTGGGAGTGGGTCAGCTAATAATTTTAAATTGAGGGTGGAGAGAGTAAATAATGTATATAATGTGGGGGAGATCAGTTGATAATGAATTGAGGGTGGGGTGGGAGAGAGAAAACATGACAATGAAATGGGGCAGAAGGTGTAAACATAATGAATAGGGGGAGTGGGAGGTTCAAAGTCGGGGCCGTTGAAGATGCAGGGACTGGTAGTCAAATGAAGGAAGAGCACAGGTGCTAATTTATCTATTAGATGGGGAAAATGGCTCTGTATAGTTAGTAGGGGCATAAAATAAATATTTGGAATAGTGGGTTGCATAATAACTAATTATATATTTATGATTGGTGCATTTCTGTATTCAGTTTTGTAGTTAAGAAGAAAGAGAAAAAGTCAGGAATGTACTCTGGAAATGGGACTCTAGATAACTATGTGTTATTTCATGCAGAGATGAGTCCTGGCTGGAAGAAGAGATGGTGGTTTGCTCTGATTGAAAAAGAAAATCAAAGATGAAGGACTTCAACTAGAGACTTCACAACTGAGTCAGTGTGTTATCTGTACACTGACATCATATACTATGTACAGATCTCCTGTGCATAATGTCACTGGTGATAACTGTATTATCTGTACAATGACACTATATACAGAGCTCTTGAGTATAATGTCACTGGTAACCACTGTTACCTGTGCAATAACACTATATATGGAGTTCCTGTGTATAATGTCACCAGTGATTACTTGTACACTAACACTATATACAAAGCTCCTGTGTATAATATCACCAGTGATCCCTGTATTATCTTTTCACTAACACTATATACAGAGCTCCTGTGTATAATATCACTAGTGATCACTGTATAACCTGTACACTGACAGTATATACAAAGTTCCTGTGTATAAAGGCACTTAGTATTGTGTTTTTTTTTATCAGTATTGTAGTATTTGCTCACTATGTGGTGGTAATATGTCTTCTGGTCATTTTGTGGTGGTATTTGTTTCTTGTATGTGATATTATTCAGTAGCTATGTGGTGGTAATATGTGATCTTGTCATGGTGTGGCCCTATTTATTCCTTGCATGTGGTATTATTTAGTCAATGTGGTGGTAATATGTGGTCTGGGGTCTGGTCATGGTGTGGCAGTATTTGTTCCGTGTGTGGCATTATTCAGTCACTATGTGGTGGTAATATATGGTCTTGTCAAGGTGTGCTGGTATTTGTTCCTTGTATGTGGTATTATTTGGTTACTGTGTGATGGTAATATGTGGTCTGGTCATTGTGTAGCAGTATTTGCTCCTTGTATGTGGTATTATTTGGTCACTATGCGGTGGTAATATGTGGTCTGGTCATAGTGTGGCGGTATTTGTGCCTAATGTAATGATACACAGCGCGTGTGTATCCGGAGGTGAAGCCTACGGGGCACTAGCAGAGAGCATGGGCCAGCAAGGGAGTAGTGATAGCACAGCAAGGTGCCGTGCACACCAGATCAGAGCCCAACTGGACGCATGAGGTCAGAAGGAACGATGGGGCAGAGTCAACCAGCACACGACAGAACGGTAGCCTGCTGGTAGTGGTAACAGGAGCGTGCAGAGGGTTGGAAGCCAGGCGGGGTTAGCGGGAGCCGAGGGATGAGACAAGAGAGACGTCAACAGCAAGCTGGGGGTCAGAGGCCAGGAGGGAGCATGGTATCCAAAGGGCAGGACAGAAGAAAAGTCAGGAGGCGTGCCAAGTGTCAGTAACCAGAAACGGGAGACAGAGATGAGTCAAGGGGCAAATAGGGTCATACACAGACAAGAACAAGCTAACAGAGGAACAATGATAGTTAACTGAGTAACCTGGGTCAGCTACACTAGCCAAGTAAAATGGAAGTATCACCGACACCATACCCAGGAACCACCAGCATTAAATAGTCACCCCAGAACCAAAGAGAGGTAAACTAGCACTAACCCTGACCTGACCAGGATGGAGGCTGAACCATCCCATCTAGAGTCATGACAGACCCCCAGGTTTCCTAGGATACGGGGCATGAAAGGACCATACTAAACGATCGGCATGAACCGATTGGGCAGGAACCCAAGAAAGGTCCTCTGGGCCATAACCTTTCCAGTGCATCAGATACTGGAGGGTGCAATGAACAATCTGAGAATCCACTAAAATGGGTGGTGAGGGAAACAGTGACCCCTCCTCAACTGCCCCCAACAGGGCCCTATGGAATACATTGGAGATCCTAAAGGACGACGGAAGACACAACCAAAATGCCACCGGATTAACAACTTCCATGATTTCATACGGGCCAATAAACATAGGCCCCGGTTTCGCCGAAGGAACCTTAAGTTTAATATTCTTAGTGGACAGCCAAACTTTATCCCCAACCCGGAGTGTGGGACCCATAGCTCGTCTTCTGTCCGCAAAAACCTTAAACTTCCTCTGAGCCTCCCCAATATTCTTTTGTACCTGCTGCCATAATTTCCCCAACTGCTGTACCTCTACATCAGCCCCAGGGCAACCAGAGTCCAAATGGGAGATTTCCCTGAAGTGTGGGTTGAACCCGTAATTGCAGAAGAATGTGGATATGCCTATGGAGTGATTAAGACTAGAGTTGAGCGAAACGGGTCGAAAAAATTCAAAAGTCGCCGACTTTTGGCAAAGTCGGGTTTCATGAAACGAAACCCGACCCTAGGATGAGGTCGGCCACGAGGTCGGCGACTTACGCGCCAAAGTCGCGTTTCAAAAGTTTGTTTTGCGCTCTTTTTCAGCCAATCAGGATCCACGGACACTGTGGGCAACGTGATGACATAGGCACGGGTCACCACCATCTTTCAGAAGGGCATGCAAGTGATTGGCTTGCTTTGGTGGGCGTCACAGGGGGTATAAAAGGGCGTGCACGCCGACCGCCATCTTACTTCTGCCGATCTTAGTATAGGGAGAGGTTGCTGCTGATTCTGTAGGGAGAGCGTTAGGCAGGGAAGAAGACAAAAAAACTGCTTCTGCTGCTAGCGATATGGCTTGCACAACACACCAGTCACTGTGTGTGCGGTGCAAGGGGAGGCTATATAGTGGTGTATCAGTGGTGTTGGTTGTTGGGCTGCCTTTTAAGGCTTCCTGACAGGCTGGCATTGCTGTTTACCCACTGCTCCGCAAACTGCTTTTTTAAAAGCAATCCCAATTTTTTTTTTTGTCCTGCTGAGAAGAAAAAAAAACTGCTTCTGCTGCTAGCAATTTGGCCTGCACAACACACCAGTCACTGTGTGTGCAGTGCAAGGGGAGGCTATATAGTGGTGTATCAGTGGTGTTGGTTGTTGGGCTGCCTTTTAAGGCTTCCTGACAGGCTGGCATTGCTGTTTACCCACTGCTCCGCAAACTGCTTTTTTAAAAGCAATCCAATCTCCCTTATCCTCTAGTCACTTTTGTCACAGCTGTGCCATCGAGCCTGTCACATAGCGCTCAGATATTCATTGGGCCTCACACAATCCAAAAGTGTCCAGTGTCCAAAAGTGTGTGCAGAGATTCAAAATCTCCCTTATCCTCTAGTCACTTTTGTCACAGCTGTGCCATCGAGCCTGTCACATAGCGCTCAGATATCAGTGGGCCTCACACAATCCAAAAGTGTCCACTGTCCACAAGTGTGTGCAGAAATTCAAAATCTCCCTTATCCTCTAGTCACTTTTGTCACAGCTGTGCCATCGAGCCTGTCACATAGCGCTCAGATATCAGTGGGCCTCACACAATCCAAAAGTGTCCACTGTCCACAAGTGTGTGCAGAAATTCAAAATCTCCCTTATCCTCTAGTCACTTTTGTCACAGCTGTGCCATCGAGCCTGTCACATAGCGCTCAGATATCAGTGGGCCTCACACAATCCAAAAGTGTCCAGTGTCCAAAAGTGTGTGCAGAGATTCAAAATCTCCCTTATCCTCTAGTCACTTTTGTCACAGCTGTGCCATCGAGCCTGTCACATAGCGCTCAGATATCAGTGGGCCTCACACAATCCAAAAGTGTCCACTGTCCACAAGTGTGTGCAGAAATTCAAAATCTCCCTTATCCTCTAGTCACTTTTGTCACAGCTGTGCCATCGAGCCTGTCACATAGCGCTCAGATATCAGTGGGCCTCACACAATCCAAAAGTGTCCACTGTCCACAAGTGTGTGCAGAAATTCAAAATCTCCCTTATCCTCTAGTCACTTTTGTCACAGCAGTGCCATCGAGCCTGTCAGATAGCGCTCAGATATCAGTGGGCCTCACACAATCCAAAAGTGTCCAGTGTCCAAAAGTGTGTGCAGAGATTCAAAATCTCCCTTATCCTCTAGTCACTTTTGTCACAGCTGTGCCATCGAGCCTGTCACATAGCGCTCAGATATTCATTGGGCCTCACACAATCCAAAAGTGTCCAGTGTCCAAAGTATGTGCAGAAATTCAAAATCTCCCTTATCCTCTAGTCACTTTTGTCACAGCTGTGCCATCGAGCCTGTCACATAGCGCTCAGATATCAGTGGGCCTCACACAATCCAAAAGTGTCCACTGTCCACAAGTGTGTGCAGAAATTCAAAATCTCCCTTATCCTCTAGTCACTTTTGTCACAGCTGTGCCATCGAGCCTGTCACATAGCGCTCAGATATCAGTGGGCCTCACACAATCCAAAAGTGTCCACTGTCCACAAGTGTGTGCAGAAATTCAAAATCTGCCTTATTCTCTAGTCACTTTTGTCACAGCTGTGCCATCGAGCCTGTCACATAGCGCTCAGATATCAGTGGGCCTCACACAATCCAAAAGTGTCCATTGTCCAAAAGTGTGTGCAGAGATTCAAAATCTCCCTTATCCTTTAGTCACTTTTGTCACAGCTGTGCCATCGAGCCTGTCACATAGCGCTCAGATATCAGTGGGCCTCACACAATCCAAAAGTGTCCAGTGTCCACAAGTGTGTGCAGAAATTCAAAATCTCCCTTATCCTCTAGTCACTTTTGTCACAGCTGTGCCATCGAGCCTGTCACATAGCGATCAGATATCAGTGGGCCTCACACAATCCAAAAGTGTCCAGTGTCCAAAAGTGTGTGCAGAGATTCAAAATCTCCCTTATCCTCTAGTCACTTTTGTCACAGCTGTGCCATCGAGCCTGTCACATAGCGCTCAGATATTCATTGGGCCTCACACAATCCAAAAGTGTCCAGTGTCCAAAAGTGTGTGCAGAAATTCAAAATCTCCCTTATCCTCTAGTCACTTTTGTCACAGCTGTGCCATCGAGCCTGTCACATAGCGCTCAGATATCAGTGGGCCTCACACAATCCAAAAGTGTCCACTGTCCACAAGTGTGTGCAGAAATTCAAAATCTCCCTTATCCTCTAGTCACTTTTGTCACAGCAGTGCCATCGAGCCTGTCACATAGCGCTCAGATATCAGTGGGCCTCACACAATCCAAAAGTGTCCACTGTCCACAAGTGTGTGCAGAAATTCAAAATCTCCCTTATCCTCTAGTCACTTTTGTCACATCTGTGCCATCGAGCCTGTCACATAGCGCTCAGATATCAGTGGGCCTCACACAATCCAAAAGTGTCCAGTGTCCAAAAGTGTGTGCAGAGATTCAAAATCTCCCTTATCCTCTAGTCACTTTTGTCACAGCTGTGCCATCGAGCCTGTCACATAGCGCTCAGATATCAGTGGGCCTCACACAATCCAAAAGTGTCCACTGTCCACAAGTGTGTGCAGAAATTCAAAATCTCCATTATCCTCTAGTCACTTTTGTCACAGCTGTGCCATCGAGCCTGTCACATAGCGCTCAGATATCAGTGGGCCTCACACAATCCAAAAGTGTCCAGTGTCCAAAAGTGTGTGCAGAGATTCAAAATCTCCCTTATCCTCTAGTCACTTTTGTCACAGCTGTGCCATCGAGCCTGTCACATAGCGGTCAGATATTCATTGGGCCTCACACAATCCAAAAGTGTCCAGTGTCCAAAAGTGTGTGCAGAAATTCAAAATCTCCCTTATCCTCTAGTCGCTTTTGTCACAGCTGTGCCATCGAGCCTGTCACATAGCGCTCAGATATCAGTGGGCCTCACACAATCCAAAAGTGTCCACTGTCCACAAGTGTGTGCAGAAATTCAAAATCTCCCTTATCCTCTAGTCACTTTTGTCACAGCAGTGCCATCGAGCCTGTCACATAGCGCTCAGATATCAGTGGGCCTCACACAATCCAAAAGTGTCCACTGTCCACAAGTGTGTGCAGAAATTCAAAATCTCCCTTATCCTCTAGTCACTTTTGTCACAGCAGTGCCATCGAGCCTGTCACATAGCGCTCAGATATCAGTGGGCCTCACACAATCCAAAAGTGTCCACTGTCCACAAGTGTGTGCAGAAATTCAAAATCTCCCTTATCCTCTAGTCACTTTTGTCACAGCTGTGCCATCGAGCCTGTCACATAGCGCTCAGATATCAGTGGGCCTCACACGATCCAAAAGTGTCCAGTGTCCAAAAGTGTGTGCAGAGATTCAAAATCTCCCTTATCCTCTAGTCACTTTTGTCACAGCTGTGCCATCGAGCCTGTCACATAGCGCTCAGATATCAGTGGGCCTCACACAATCCAAAAGTGTCCACTGTCCACAAGTGTGTGCAGAAATTCAAAATCTCCCTTATCCTCTAGTCACTTTTGTCACAGCTGTGCCATCGAGCCTGTCACATAGCGCTCAGATATCAGTGGGTCTCACACAATCCAAAAGTGTCCACTGTCCACAAGTGTGTGCAGAGATTCAAAATCTCCCTTATCCTCTAGTCACTTTTGTCACAGCTGTGCCATCGAGCCTGTCACATAGCGCTCAGATATCAGTGGGCCTCACACAATCCAAAAGTGTCCAGTGTCCAAAAGTGTGTGCAGAGATTCAAAATCTCCCTTATCCTCTAGTCACTTTTGTCACAGCTGTGCCATCGAGCCTGTCATATAGCGCTCAGATATCAGTGGGCCTCACACAATCCAAAAGTGTCCAGTGTCCAAAAGTGTGTGCAGAGATTCAAAATCTCCCTTATCCTCTAGTCACTTTTGTCACAGCTCTGCCATCGAGCCTGTCACATAGCGCTCAGATATTCATTGGGCCTCACACAATCCAAAAGTGTCCAGTGTCCAAAAGTGTGTGCAGAAATTCAAAATCTCCCCTGTCCTATAGACACCTTGTACCTTGTTTTACATTACTATATAGTTTGTTGGATTTTGTCTACATTTCTACCAAAAATGAGGAAGGCTGGTGGAAGAGGCCGTGGAATTGGGCGGGGGTTGGCAGCTGGTAATGATGGTGTTGGTGGTGGATCTGATGGGAGTGGCAAGAGCAAAATAGGACCGAATGCAGGAGGTGCTGACCCTGCGTCATCGTCTGGCTACATAAGGCCTCGAACGCTTAGTTTTCTAGGAGTTGGCAAACCGCTTTTAAAGCCAGAGCATCAGGAAAAAGTTTTGTCTTACATTGCTGACTCAGCCTCCAGCTCTATCGCCTCCTCTTCTTCAGTTGTAAAAAGTAAAAGCACTGAGTCGTCATTGGAGGCTCATGTTCATGAACCACACCTTTCCTTGTGTCCTTCACCCCAACCAAGATTGAAGGATGACGCAGGCCATACTACTGATTACTCCATGGAGCTGTTTTCACATACCATGCCTGGATTAACAAGTGAAATGGTGAATTACCCAGGCCAAGATGAATCTAACATGGAGTGCACTGATGCACAGCCGCTGATGGATGATTCTGCTGGTACATTCACTCAGAGCACTACATTGTCCTCGCAGTGTACAGAGCCAGATTCTGACCCTGATGAGACTCAGGTGCCCCTTCCCGCACACTATACCACCATACACGGTGACACAGAGGAATGTGCACATGACATAGAAGAGGAGGTGATGGATGACCCAGTTGTTGACCCAGATTGGCATCCATTGGGGGAAGAGGGTGCTGCTTCCAATAGCTCAGATGAGGAGCATCCACAGCAGACATCGACATCGCAACAGCTGTTATCTGGCAGGCCCGGAGCACTCCAAAGACAGGTTCCAAACATCAAAAGAGTTGCTGGACAGCTTGTCCAGAGGGTCAAAAGATCACAGCGTGCTAGGCCGCAAAATGTCTGCCAAAGTAGGAAGAGTGCAGTGTGGCACTTTTTTGAACAAAATCCTCATGATCAGGCCAAGGTTATCTGTAAGAAGTGCGCAAAGACCTTTAGCCGAGGGAA
Source organism: Dendrobates tinctorius (assembly GCF_039654945.1). NCBI lineage: Eukaryota > Metazoa > Chordata > Amphibia > Anura > Dendrobatidae > Dendrobates > Dendrobates tinctorius. Next base: position 22,001,503 of record NW_027361708.1, read on the forward strand.
AAATCTGAAAAATTTGAATACCAGTTGCATGCTTAGACATTTAACCAGCATGCACTTGCAAGCGTGGACACAACACCAAACCTCAAGTGCCACATGTGCAACTGATCACAACGAAGGTAGTCAGCAACGCTACATTGTTTCCCCCACTGTAAGCCCACCGGTTAGCACAGCAGCAAATGTTGAGGTGTCGTTGCAAGGCCACAGCAGTCAGGGAATCCCACTGTTATATCAACGAAAGACTGATTCTAGGCCATCAGAAAGAACACCAACTCCATCACCATCATCAACCCTCTCTCAGTCCGCCCTGTCCACCGCTACTTCCACCATATGCAGCTCTCAAGTCCAGCTCACCCTCCCAGACACTATGAGTAGGTCAAGAAAGTACTCAGTCTCTCATGCGCGTACACTGGGTTTGAACGCCCACATTGCCAAACTAATCTCGTTTGAGATGATGCCCTTTCGGTTGGTGGAAAGCGCAGCTTTCCGCGAACTCATGGCCTATGCAGTACCACGCTATGACCTACCCAGTCGCCACTTCTTCTCTCGCAAAGCCATCCCAGCCCCCCACCATCATGTGAAAGACCGCATTGTCCATGCACTCAAGCAGTCAGTGAGCGGAAAGGTGCACCTCACAACTGATGCATGGTCCAGTCGGCATGGCCAGGGCCGTTACGTGTCCATCACTGCGCACTGGGTTAATGTGGTGGATGCAGGGTCCACAGGGGACAGCGGTGGTGGGACAGTGCTGCCTAGCCCACGGTATAGGAAACAGTTGGCTGTAGGCGTTCGACCCTCCTCCTCCTCCTCCTCCTCCAGAAGCGAAAGCTCGTCCACAGAGCGCAGTCGTACGAGCACTCCATCTGCAGCTGCCACTGTTGCACACGATGTGTCCCCCTATCGAGCAGCTAGTGGAAAGCGTCAGCAGGCTGTGTTGCAGATGATGTGTTTGGACGACAGACACACCGCCGAGGTGCTGGCCGAGTACTTGAAGCGACAAACTGAGTCATGGCTGGGCAGTGTACATCTTGAGGCAGGCAAGGTAGTTAGTGATAACGGCCGTAATTTTGTGGCAGCCATAGCCCTTTCAAAACTCAGCCACATACCTTGCTTGGCTCACACCTTGAACCTGGTGGTGCAGTGCTTCCTCAAAAATTATCCGGAGTTAACAGCCCTGCTCCAGAAGGTGCGAAGACTGTGCGCGCACATCCGCCGGTCGCCTGTGCACTCCGTTCGTATGCAGAAGCTGCAGCGATTGCTCCACCTTCCGAACCACCGCCTCATTATCGACATTGCAACAAGGTGGAACTCCACCCTACACATGGTGGAGCGGCTGTGCGAGCAGAGGCAGGCCATAATGCATTTGTGGGAGGATACACGGCCAGGCACTTTGAGAGCAGACATGGAGTTGACAGGTGTGCAGTGGTCGAAGCTGAAAGACCTTTGTAAAGTCCTTCAGTGTTTTGAGGAATGCACACGGCTGGTAAGTGCAGACGACGCCATCCTAAGCATGAGCATCCCACTTATGCGTCTGCTCATGCAAACTTTGACGCACCTTAAGGAGCAGGCGTCTGCAGCCAATGTTGATGAGGAGGAAGAGGAGGAGGGAATCCTTGATGACATTCAGCCATTGTCTGCTCAGGGACCTCTCCTGGACGAGGTGGAGGAAGAAGAGGAGGAGGAGGAGGATGATGGGGATGATTACTTAGGGGAGGAGGATGCATCTCGTGGGGCAAGTGAAAATGTTGGCATGGCAAGGTCTGGTACAGGGTTTGTGCGTGACTGGAGGGATGTGGATTTGCCAGAAAGTGCTCCTCCACCCAGCACTCGCAGTGCATCATTGACACCGGGAACATTGGCCCACATGTCAGATTATGCCTTGCGGATCCTAAAAAGGGACCCCCGCATTGCCTAAATGATGAACGATGACGACTACTGGTTGGCCAGCATCCTGGATCCACGCTATAAAGGCAAATTCCAAAACATCATGCCACAGGAGAACCTTGACCTAATATTGGCTAATAAACAAGCAACTCTGGTAAAACGGTTGCTTGAGGCATTCCCAGCACACAGCAGCGGTGATGGTTCTCACACGAGCCGTACGGGCCGGGGGCAGCTTGGCAGAGGTGTTCGTGGTGCACACAGCAGAAGTGGCGTTGGAGACAGGGGTTTCATGACAATGTTGTGGACTGATTTTTCAAATACCGCTCACACAACTGGTAATACTGCATCGATGGAAAGTGACAGGAGACAGCAGTTGTCAACTATGGTTACAAACTACTTTTCCTCCCATATCGATGTTCTCCCACACAGGTCATTCCCCTTTGACTATTGGGCCGCTAAACTGGACACCTGGCCTGAATTGGCCCAATATGCCTTACAGGAGCTCGCTTGCCCAGCTGCAAGTGTGCTATCGGAAAGAGTCTTCAGTGCAGCTGGATCAATCCTGACAGAAAAAAGGACCCGTCTGTCAACCCAAAATGTGGATGATCTAACCTTGATTAAAATGAACCACGCATGGGTTTCCAAGGATTTTGTCCCACCTTCCCCTGATGACACATAGGGTGACAGAAAAATGGCTTGCTTTGGTCCACCTCTTCCTGGTACTTCACCTATTTCGCCTTTTGCATCAGCTGAATGTCCAACATCAACATATGCCACTTTCTAAAACTCCCTAACTGTGCTGCCTCCCCCCCATGGCCGGGGTCACCACCTAGCGCACGACACCGTGCGAGTGCCGTTGCCCTGGACAGGTGGGTAGGCAGACTCTTGGGCGCGGGCACTGGCACAGGGTCCCTCATAGTGCAATCAAGTGTCTCTGACGGTGGTGGTGCACACCCGCCGTCAGACACACCGCTGTACTATGAGAGGCCCAGTGACAGTACCGACGCCCACGAGTGGGCCCCCTTGCTTGGGCAGGGCCCCAGCATTTGCAATCTTTACCTCTCCCTGCTCCTCCCTGTGTAATTTTGGCCGTCAAATCCATACTGTGCCTGACACCGTCTGAGCCTGCCTCCTGAGACATATATTTTGAATGTGTACGCTATCCATACATGTTATCTGGGGATACGGTACCCTTTCTAACCTTTGTGCAATCACGTGCAATCCATACTGGGCCTAACACCGTCTGAGCCTGCCTCATGCTGTATAGACATATATTTTGAATGTGTATGCTATCCATACATGTTATCCGGGGATACGGTACCCTTTCTAACCTTTGTGCAATCACGTGCAATCCATACTGTGCCTAACACCGTCTGAGCCTGCCTCTTGAGACATATATTTTGAATGTGTACGCTATCCATACATGTTATCCAGGGATACGGTACCCTTTCTAACCTTTGTGCAATCACGTGCAATCCATACTGGGCCTAACACCGTCTGAGCCTGCCTCATGCTGTATAGAGATATATTTAGAATGTGTACGCTATCCATACATGTTATCCGGGGATATGGTACCCTTTCTAACCTTTGTGCAATCACGTGCAATCCATACTGGGTCTAACACCATCTGAGCCTGCCTCCTGAGACATATATTTTGAATGTGTACGCTATCCATACATGTTATCCAGGGATACGGTACCCTTTCTAACCTTTGTGCAATCACGTGCAATCCATACTGTGCCTAACACCGTCTGAGTCTGCCTCCTGAGACATATATTTTGAATGTGTATGCTATCCATACATGTTATCCAGGGATACGGTACCTATTCTAACCTTTGTGCAATCACGTGCAATCCATACTGGGCCTAACACCGTCTGAGCCTGCCTCATGCTGTATAGACATATATTTTGAATGTGTACGCTATCCATACATGTTATCCAGGGATACGGTACCCTTTCTAACCTTTGTGCAATCACGTGCAATCCATACTGGGCCTAACACCGTCTGAGCCTGCCTCATGCTGTATAGACATATATTTTGAATGTGTACGCTATCCATACATGTTATCCAGGGATATGGTACCCTTTCTAACCTTTGTGCAATCACATGCAATCCATACTGGGCCTAACACCGTCTGAGCCTGCCTCATGCTGTATAGACATATATTTTGAATGTGTACGCTATCCATACATGTTATCCAGGGATACGGTACCCTTTCTAACCTTTGTGCAATCACGTGCAATCCATACTGGGCCTAACACCGTCTGAGCCTGCCTCCTGAGACATATATTTTGAATGTGTACGCTATCCATACATGTTATCCAGGGATACGGTACCCTTTCTAACCTTTGTGCAATCACGTGCAATAAATACTGTGCCTAACACCGTCTGAGCCTGCCTCCTGAGACATATATTTTGAATGTGTACGCTATCCATACATGTTATCCAGGGATACGGTACCCTTTCTAACCTTTGTGCAATCACGTGCAATCCATACTGGGCCTAACATCGTCTGAGCCTGCCTCCTGAGACATATATTTTGAATGTGTACGCTATCCATACATGTTATCCAGGGATACGGTACCCTTTCTAACCTTTGTGCAATCACGTGCAATCCATACTGGGCCTAACACCGTCTGAGCCTGCCTCATGCTGTATAGACATATATTTTGAATGTGTACGCTATCCATACATGTTATCCGGGGATACGGTACCCTTTCTAACCTTTGTTCAATCACGTGCAATCCATACTGGGTCTAACACCGTCTGAGCCTGCCTCCTGAGACATATATTCTGAATGTGTACGCTATCCATACATGTTATCCAGGGATACGGTACCCTTTCTAACCTTTGTGCAATCACGTGCAATCCATACTGGGCCTAACACCGTCTGAGCCTGCCTCCTGAGACATATATTTTGAATGTGTATGCTATCCATACATGTTATCCAGGGATACGGTACCCTTTCTAACCTTTGTGCAATCACGTGCAATCCATACTGGGCCTAACACCGTCTGAGCCTGCCTCATGCTGTATAGACATATATTTTGAATGTGTATGCTATCCATACATGTTATCCAGGGATACGGTACCCTTTCTAACCTTTGTGCAATCACGTGCAATCCATACTGGGCCTAACACCGTCTGAGCCTGCCTCATGCTGTATAGACATATATTTTGAATGTGTACGCTATCCATACATGTTATCCGGGGATACGGTACCCTTTCTAACCTTTGTTCAATCATGTGCAATCCATACTGGGTCTAACACCGTCTGAGCCTGCCTCCTGAGACATATATTTTGAATGTGTACGCTATCCATACATGTTATCCAGGGATACGGTACCCTTTCTAATCTTTGTGCAATCACGTGCAATCCATACTGTGCCTAACACCGTCTGAGTCTGCCTCCTGAGACATATATTTTGAATGTGTACGCTATCCATACATGTTATCCAGGGATACGGTACCCTTTCTAACCTTTGTGCAATCACGTGCAATCCATACTGGGCCTAACACCGTCTGAGCCTGCCTCATGCTGTATAGACATATATTTTGAATGTGTACGCTATCCATACATGTTATCTGGGGATACGGTACCCTTTCTAACATTTGTGCAATCACGTGCAATCCATACTGTGCCTAACACCGTCTGAGTCTGCCTCCTGAGACATATATTTTGAATGTGTACGCTATCCATACATGTTATCCAGGGATACGGTACCCTTTCTAACCTTTGTGCAATCACGTGCAATCCATACTGGGCCTAACACCGTCTGAGCCTGCCTCATGCTGTATAGACATATATTTTGAATGTGTACGCTATCCATACATGTTATCCAGGGATACGGTACCCTTTCTAACCTTTGTGCAATCACGTGCAATCCATACTGGGCCTAACACCGTCTGAGCCTGCCTCATGCTGTATAGACATATATTTTGAATGTGTACGCTATCCATACATGTTATCCGGGGATACGGTACCCTTTCTAACCTTTGTTCAATCACGTGCAATCCATACTGGGTCTAACACCGTCTGAGCCTGCCTCCTGAGACATATATTTTGAATGTGTACGCTATCCATACATGTTATCCAGGGATACGGTACCCTTTCTAACCTTTGTGCAATCACGTGCAATCCATACTGGGCCTAACACCGTCTGAGCCTGCCTCCTGAGACATATATTTTGAATGTGTATGCTATCCATACATGTTATCCAGGGATACGGTACCCTTTCTAACCTTTGTGCAATCACGTGCAATCCATACTGGGCCTAACACCGTCTGAGCCTGCCTCATGCTGTATAGACATATATTTTGAATGTGTATGCTATCCATACATGTTATCCAGGTATACGGTACCCTTTCTAACCTTTGTGCAATCACGTGCAATCCATACTGGGCCTAACACCGTCTGAGCCTGCCTCATGCTGTATAGACATATATTTTGAATGTGTACGCTATCCATACATGTTATCCGGGGATACGGTACCCTTTCTAACCTTTGTTCAATCACGTGCAATCCATACTGGGTCTAACACCGTCTGAGCCTGCATCCTGAGACATATATTTTGAATGTGTACGCTATCCATACATGTTATCCAGGGATACGGTACCCTTTCTAATCTTTGTGCAATCACGTGCAATCCATACTGTGCCTAACACCGTCTGAGTCTGCCTCCTGAGACATATATTTTGAATGTGTACGCTATCCATACATGTTATCCAGGGATACGGTACCCTTTCTAACCTTTGTGCAATCACGTGCAATCCATACTGGGCCTAACACCGTCTGAGCCTGCCTCATGCTGTATAGACATATATTTTGAATGTGTACGCTATCCATACATGTTATCCAGGGATACGGTACCCTTTCTAACCTTTGTGCAATCACGTGCAATCCATACTGGGCCTAACACCGTCTGAGCCTGCCTCATGCTGTATAGACATATATTTTGAATGTGTACGCTATCCATACATGTTATCCGGGGATACGGTACCCTTTCTAACCTTTGTGCAATCACGTGCAATCCATACTGGGTCTAACACCGTCTGAGCCTGCCTCCTGAGACATATATTTTGAATGTGTACGCTATCCATACATGTTATCTGGGGATACGGTACCCTTTCTAACATTTGTGCAATCACGTGCAATCCATACTGTGCCTAACACCGTCTGAGTCTGCCTCCTGAGACATATATTTTGAATGTGTACGCTATCCATACATGTTATCCAGGGATACGGTACCCTTTCTAACCTTTGTGCAATCACGTGCAATCCATACTGGGCCTAACACCGTCTGAGCCTGCCTCATGCTGTATAGACATATTTTGAATGTGTACGCTATCCATACATGTTATCCAGGGATACGGTACCCTTTCTAACCTTTGTGCAATCACGTGCAATCCATACTGGGCCTAACACCGTCTGAGCCTGCCTCATGCTGTATAGACATATATTTTGAATGTGTACGCTATCCATACATGTTATCCAGGGATATGGTACCCTTTCTAACCTTTGTGCAATCACGTGCAATCCATACTGGGCCTAACACCGTCTGAGCCTGCCTCATGCTGTATAGACATATATTTTGAATGTGTACGCTATCCATACATGTTATCCGGGGATACGGTACCCTTTCTAACCTTTGTGCAATCACGTGCAATCCATACTGGGCCTAACACCGTCTGAGCCTGCCTCCTGAGACATATATTTTGAATGTGAAAGCTATCCATACATGTTATCTGGGGATACGGTACCCTTTCTCACCTTTGTGCAATCACGTGTAATCCATACTGGGCGTGAGAACGGCTGGCGAGCTGTTAAGCAAGCTTCAGCACCTGTCCAGACAAGTACAGGGATTCCCTAGCGAGGAGACTTATTTGATTGTTTTCAATGTTGGGACAGCAATTTTTGGGGAGCACGATACTCTGGAGAATGATAGATGGGGCCCACCATACACTGGAACATTCCAAAGGTGGACATCAGACACTGGAGCAGCATTTACAGGGCCCATTATACACTAGAGCATTAGAAATGGGGCCCATTATGTTTGGAGCAATATTTGGGCCCATAAGACAGTGGAGCTTCATCCATGGGGACCAACATATACTGTAGCATTATGTGGAGCTCATCATATACTGTTTCAAACATTATATGGGACCAATGATTCTGTATGGAGAAATAGATGGGCCTCGTCATGAGATGTAAAAAGTGAGGTATTTTTCATTGTACTATACCGCTATTTCTCTGCCGTATCGGAGCATGATGAGTTGTGGTATGTGTTAAAGGGGCGCTCTTTCGCCCAGGGCACATGAAAACCTGGAGCCAGCCCTCCCCCCCCACAGTTTGTAGCCAAATAACCCCCATTTTTCAGTGCGTAACTTGTATTATGAAGTTAATTAAGGTTGACAAGCTTAAGAAAGAAGAATTGATGCTTTTGGCATTCAAATGGGCACTGTAGGTGTGTTTCCTGTCCTCCTCTCACTGCCGACTTTTATTCCCCATTGACTTACATTGGGTTTCGTGTTTCGGGACGACCCCGACTTTTCCCTATAATCAGACGATCTTGCTCGACCCGACTTTTGGAAAAGTCGGGTTTCACGAAACGAAACGCGACCCTAAAAAACCAAAAGTCGCTCAACTCTAATTAAGACAGTTATTGAATGCAAATTCTGCTAACGGCAAGGTATCACACCAATCATCCTGTCTAGTAGTAGAAAGACCGCGTAAAATTTGCTCCAAAGACTGCTTGGTCTGCTCAGTCTGGCCATTGGACTCTGGGTGGTATGTGGACAAAAAAGACAACATAACACCCAACCTCTTACAAAACGCCCTCCAAAACCTGGACACAAACTGCACTCCTCGATCAGACACCACATTCAAGCGTACACCATGCAACCAAACCACATGCACAAACATAGAAAGGAACAACGATAGTTAACTGAGTAACCTGCGTCATCTACACAAGCCGAGTATAATGGAAATATCACCGTCACCAAACCCAGGAACCACCATCATTAAATAGCTGCACCAGAACCAAAGAGAGGCGAACTAGCATTAACCCTGACCTGACCAGGATAGAGGCTGAACCATCCCCTCCAGAGTCATGACAGTTTGTACGTGGTATTATTCGGTCACTATGTAGTAGTAATATGTAATCCAGCCATGGTGTGATGGTATTTGTCCCTTGTATGTGGTATTAATGGTCATTTTAAAAAATGTAAGTGACTCATTCCCTTAAAGAAAAATAAAGAAAAATATACCTAAAGAGAGTATTGCATATTTTAAGAAATTTTTAATAGGCTAAAATAGAGTAGGGCCCAGCCAAAGGAGTCTACCTTGTTGTGATAGAGGCTTAAAAAAAGCTTTTCACCAAAACTAAAGCTGCTGGCTGTGTATGTGGTGTTCGATGGGAACTGTCAATGTGTGATTGGTGAGGATGTGGGGCAGAAGTGGAGTTTTTCCACAAGTGGGTGGTTTTGTCAGGATGGGGCCCTGAAAAATAGTGATGGCAGCCCTAATTCCCTTCTCCTAGATCATATCCTAATGTATAGTAGGTGTAACAATTATAATATCAGCAAATCTCTCCAATTAGAAATGTAGTATAATTCTTTAATTCTTTATATTTGTCAGGAACACCGCACTGTACTTGCTCACTGAGCCAGTGCGCGTGTCCTGAGTGTCAGGATTCTGTCAGCGCCGGCGTGCAGCCTCCGCTGAGCAGAGACTCACCCACACTGTAGGGGTACCGGGGTCAGGTACAGCCAGAAAGTACCGATGCACAGTACCTGTGGATGCTGAAGTTTAGCAAGCAGACACGGGACCTACGGTCATGTGACTGCAAGGGGGCGGGACTTAGCGTCCTGCTTAGTGAGATGGAAAGACACTATACAGAATTACTCAGAGTCAGGCAAAATGGGGTTCATACACAGAGATAGCAGTAACATACCAGGGATGAGACAGAAAGGATAGTCAGGGCCAAGCAGAAGTCAAAACCGACATAGAAGGTACCAAGCAGAATCCAAAGCAATATCCAGAGAACAGACCGAGTCATACACAGATTATCAAGCAACCAGAACACAGCACAAACACACTCAAGGGTCACCACACTATGCCAAGGGCAAGAGTATAACTGACAGGGATGGGAGCATCCTGAGGCTATAAGAAGCCTCTCCCAGAACCAGGGAGAGGCCACAATCATAGCCCCTGGTGTGCAGGTAAGCCTGCACCGGGATCACAACCTTTAACCCCAGAAATGCCAGTCATCAGCACTGGTTCCAGACATTAACCCCACATGTGCGAGTCAAACCCGCACTGAGATCATGACAATATTCATTTTGAAACATTCCACATGTGCATGGCATTGCAGTAGCTTAGGTATTCATGGATAAGACTACTCACATAGTGACAGTTAGTTAACTATTCGTAGTTGCTAGTGTTGCTAGTGTTTGTAACCATGGATACCTAAGCTACTGTAATGTCCTACATGAGGAAAAAGACAAAATTAATCAGAAGAACTATACTACATTTCTAATATTACACATACTACATTTGGGGAAAGGATCTCGAAGATGGGAATATCCCTTTAAGTACATGCCAAGCAGCAAATATGATCTATTTTTGTTCAGTAATGCAACAGAACACCATCATCACTTTATCCAGATTTCACTTTCAAGTTTGCCTTGTCATGTACTTAGATTTCCCCCATAGAAGAGAGCTCATCAGTTTAATGATCTGTAATAATGAAGCAATTTCTTTAATACTATCTCAGTATTGCAGATGCTATTTCAGACTCTTACCAATATGCTCATGGAAAACCAGCCTTAGATTAGAGACGGTATTAGGATACTAATTATTAATTAAAATGCTTTTTGGCAGATGACTTTTCATCACTGGGGATAGGCAAACTGATTGTGGTGTTTAGAGGATAGGTTAGACTACGTTCCTACGATAGGTGCATTTTGACATTGTGCTTTTGCTGCCTTAAAAATGCAGCGTTTTACAGTTCTGGTAAAGTAGATGGGATTTAAAGAAATATCACGCCTACTGGGCTTCTTTTTAATGCTGTGCAAACAGACCTGTGGTATGTGCTTCAAATCCGCAATGTGTCAATTTCTCTTGTGGGTTTGCTTGGTTTTCTGTGTGGATTTTCCCCATAGACCTACACTAGAAGAGGAAAATCCACAGCCAAAAAAAAAATACACACATGCGTTGTAAGCTCATTTCTGAGATGGAAATGCATCGAAAATGCATGTAATCCACACCTAAGTTTGTCGATAAAGATTTCTCAAAGTGAAAAACAGGAAGTATCCAAAATAAAGCAGCTTTATTTAAACCATGTGTAAATCTAGGAGCGGGAAACGGAGCGCACAATAGGGTGATGCCTTATGGAGGGAGAGTAGAAGAATGCTGGTTACGTTCACCTGGTGGTGTTGTGACAGTCACAACTCCTATGTAGGTATGAAGAAAAATAGCTGCTGCTGCCCCATGGTTGGGGAATTAATCCTCCAGGCGATATTGGATCCAGTTGGATAAACATGCAGGTTGTCTGTGCTGCTGAAGTGAATCAATTCTTCAGAAAAGATGACGAGCACGAGGCTTTTTATTCACAATGTGTTTCAACGTCGTACCGACATTTTTTTTTAAGTGAAAAAAGCAAACTATGACAAAAAAAAGCATAACAAATGGGATAAAAACGCATGTTAAAAAAACACACCAAAATAATGAAAAAATGCAAGTAAACTAACAATGAAAAAATGCAAGTAAACTAACAGTTCCAGCAAAGTGGATGGGATTTCTAAAAATCTCATGCACACTGGGCATCTTATTTACACTGTGTAAATTAACCTGCAGTGCGAGTTTCAAATGCGCAGCAAGTCAGCTTCTCTTGCGGGTATGCTGAATTTTATGAGCAGATTTTCCTGTAAAGACTTACATTAGATGCAGAAAGTCTGCAGGTAAAAAAATGCAAATGCATTTTTAGTGCATTTCCGCAGTGGAAACACATCAAAAAGGCATTTAATCCGCACCTTAGGTATGGCAATAAAGTTCAGTGAAATCGAAATATCAGGAAGTTTAAAAAAAAGGCAGCTTTATTTATTTACGTAAATTTCTTTTTGCAACAGCTCACTTCCGCACTTCCTTTTTTCATTAGGGACTCCTCCCACTTTATTCAAATTTGCCATGATATTGTACTACCAGAATAGGTCCTTTTAGTCACGCACAATGTGGAGTCCCTTTACTCCAACATCAATCATACGGATGGCATTCATGCCCTTGCCTTCTTGATAGGCAAAGTAATCCAAACCGTATGCATGACTCTTTTTTGATTGATTTATTGGATCCGTATGCATGACTTTTTTGACTGATTTATTGGATTTTGTTCATCGTCATAATTATTTTTTTGTTTTATAGATCATTTTTTCTTCAGGTGTCTGGAGTGGCCATGTGTGCTCATTTTGTACCAGCCTATGCTAACATCTTTTTAGGCTTGTGGGAAGAGATGGTTGTCTAATAATCTCATTCGCTCTATGAAAAAGTCCGCATTGGCATCGTTTTATTGACGTGTTCTTTCTCTGGCTGGTCAATGGAGTTGGACTTTTTACAGTTTTTGAGTGAACTCAGAGATAATTCATAAAACATCTTATTGATACACTCTGTTTCCTCTAACTCAGCCATGCTTTTGGACCTGAATATATCTATGACCACTTCTCCACTGATCTTTTCTGGAAGCCCACAGCCACCAACAGTTTACTTCAGTTCGATGAGGATTTCAAGTCACAGGCCAGGTCCCTGATAGAGAAAGTTTGACAGTGTGGTTACCCCCAAGAAGGTTATCTCAGCAGCTTTTCAATGCACTAAGGGTCACAGATAAGACTCATTATTTGCTCCTTGCAAAAAAGAAACAGCCAACAGCACACGAATTGAGAAGGATGCACGTTCAAAAGGTCCCAGCACCCAAAGGAACCAACGTATAGCCAAAAGACGAAAAGGGAACAGCATTCACTCCAGGTGAAGAGGTGAATATCTTTTATTCTGCCAAAAAGAAATACGAAGTTTTGACCTGAAGGTCTTTATCAAGTACAACACAATAACAACATGAGTGGCCATATATGGTGTGGACGGACCAATCACCATTTTGGAAACGCCCTCACATTAAAATACATACATAACATTTCAAACAAAACATCAAGTATATGGAATAAATAAAAAAATATAAGAAACATAATGTGCAGTTATATAGATCCAAATAATCCTATAAATAGAGGAAAGAAGGCGAAGGTAAACAGAGAGACCAGAGCGATCACCCAATCAACTCACAGCATCATTGTTACTCTGCCCACAATGATCCAATCGCTATGATCCTAACAAGACCCTCCTACACCAGCCTATGAAGTCGCTCTAAACCTTTACCGCCAACACCGTGACCAATCATTGTAATCTTCATAAAACAAAAACGCTGTCATAGATACATGGGCATAACATAACCAATGGCTGGCCGTGCCGCCGCGCCGCTGCAGGAAAAGCACAGTAATGGCGAAGTCCCGCGATAAGTGAACGTCAGGAGTATCGCACGAACGCGATCTCACAGACGAGACGTCATCATCGGGAGCCCGCCCCACCAGGCCCACCCGCAGCCGCGCATGCGCACAAACAGCCACCACACTAAAGTGCCATATCCATAGCACTAATATAGCGGTTCGGTAAAGGTTGCCACCAAGGCAGAGGCGTCACATGTTCGGTCACATGTGTGATCACATGGACCACCATGTTAACAATCCGCCGCCACCGGAGCATACAAGAACCAGAACACAATTGTCAAAAAGTATTTTTAAAATTTAAAAAATTGCACCAAATCACCTAAGGTATCTAGGAAAGCCAATCACAAATGAAAATTGTAACAAGTTTTATTTGCTCATACAAAATGCAATGTAGTCACATAAGAAAAGTATTATAGGGTGGTGAATGAGGGAATAGAGGGCACAGGGACCGAACATCAGGCCCTCATAAATCCACTTCAATGCCTTCAGGACTGTTCAGTCCCTATGTCCTCCAATCACTACCCCAGCGCTCACTACAATACAAAAGCACAAAAATGCAGGTTAAAAACAAGAAAGAAATTAAAAAATTCCTTCATGAAATAACTTGATAAAAAGAAGAAGAAGATGTCAATACTCAAAGAGAGTAGGTGAATATTATCGGGTACAAATATGTAAATTATACTCCACATTCAGACCCCTCAGTTGTAGAGTGTCTAAGGTGGATATCCATCTTAATTCTTTTTTCTTTAAAAGTTTAACCCTATCACCACCACGTCTCAACAATGGAACCCCATCAATCACTATGAATCTTAATTGGTTGACTGAATGTTTGCAATCAACGAAATGCTTCGGTATCGGTAGATCAACAAGTTTAGTCCTAATAGTGCTCTTGTGTTTACTGATCCTCGCCCTAATCTCCATAGATGTCTCACCAACATACATTAGTCCAAAAGGACAAGTGATCAAGTAGATTACGAAGCTGGAGGAACATGTATATCTCTCTTTAATATAAAACTTTTTACCTGATCGTGGATGACTAAAACTGTCACCTTTAATCATGTTCCCACAACTCGCACATCCCAGACATGGAAAATTGCCAAACTTTGGTGGACACAACGTACTGACTCTTTTTTAACAGATCCTATATCCGTCTTTACTAGCTTTGTCTTTTAAATTACGGCCTCGTCTATAAGATAAAATCGGTTTGTTAACAAATTCACTAACATGTGCTAGACCTCTCTGCAGGAGACTCCAGTGTCTATTCAAAATCCCCCCTATTCTACCACTTAATGGGCAAAAAGTGGATACAAATGGGATCCGTTTGTGAGTCCCCACATTACGTTTACGTCCAATTTCATCAGGGGCCAAGATCAATGCTTTTTCTTTGTAACATTTAACCTCTTTGATCGGATAGCCCCTTTTAACAAATTTATCGCACATTTCCTCAAGTCTAGAATCAACCAAGTTCTCATCTTTCACAATTCTCCTAACCCGTAGCATCTGACTCCACGGTAATGACTCAACCATTCTCCTTGCGTGATTACTATTGTACAAAAGAAGACTGTTCCTATCCATCTCCTTAACATAAAGATCGGTACATAAAACATCATCCCGTTTATACACCATAGTATCAAGGAATTGAACTCGATCAGTGGAGTGTGTCAAAGTAAATTTCAATTCAGGAATAGCACAATTAAGTTCCTTCTGAAATTTCAAAAGGTCATCACAGCTACCCTCCCATATACAGAAAATGTCATCGATGTAGCGCCACCATGGCCCTGACATGGCGCCAGTAGGTGGAACAATACACATGCTGGTTCTCAAATACCGCCATATAGATGTTAGCATAGGTGGGGGCCACATTGGACCCCATGGCGGTACCCCTCACCTGCAGGTAAAATTCATCCCCAAAAAGAAAATAATTCTTCCTGAGGATGAAACCTAGCAGGGTGAGGACCAGTTGTGCACAACCGGAAGCCATGTCCAAGCCTGAAAGCACCACATCGACGGCACTAAGTCCTCTGTCATGATCTATAGATGTATATAGTGAAACCACATCAAAAGAGACCAAAATGGTATCAGAAGTAACTGGAAAATTGTTGAATTGTTGAATCACTGGTATCAACTATATACGATTTTGCAGATGTGGCAAAATTCCTCTCCTGCAGAGAGGTCTACCACATGTTAGTGAATTTGTTAGCAAACCGATTTTATCTTATAGACGAGGCCGTAATTTAAAAGACAAAGCTAGTAAAGACGGATGTAGGATCTGTTAAAAAAGAGTCAGTACAGTTGACGTTGTGTCCACCAAAGTTTGGCAATTTTCCATGTCTGGGATGTGCGAGTTGTGGGAACATGATTAAAGGTGACAGTTTTAGCCATCCACAATCAGGTAAAAAGTTTTATATTAAAGAGAGATATACATGTTCCTCCAGCTTCGTAATCTACTTGATCACTTGTCCTTGTGGACTAATGTATGTTGGTGAGACATCTATGGAGATTAGGGCGAGGATCAGTAAACACAAGAGCACTATTAGGACAAAACTTGTTGATCTACCGATACCGAAGCATTTCGTTGATTGCAAACATTCAGTCAACCAATTAAGATTCATAGTGATTGATGGGGTTCCATTGTTGAGACGTGGTGGTGATAGGGTTAAACTTTTAAAGAAAAAAGAATTAAGATGGATATCCACTTTAGACACTCTACCACCGAGGGGTCTGAATGTGGAGTATAATTTACATATTTGTACCCGATAATAGTCACTTACTCTCTTTGAGTGTTGACATCTTCTTCTTCTTTTTATCAAGTTTTTTCATGAAGGAATTTTTTAATTTCTTTCTTGTTTTTAACCTGCATTTTTGTGCTTTTGTATTGTAGTGAGCGCTGGGGTAGTGATTGGAGGACATAGGGACTGAACGGTCCTGAAGGCATTGAAGTGGATTTATGAGGGCCTGATGTTCGGTCCCTGTGCCCTCTATTCCCTCATTCGCCGCCCTATAATATTTTTCTTATGTGACTACATTGCATTTTGTATGAGCAAATAAAACTTGTTACAATTTTCATTTGTGATTGGCTTTCCTAGATACCTTAGGTGATTTGGTGCAATTTTTTAAATTTTAAAAATACTTTTTGACAATTGTGTTCTGGTTCTTGTATGCTCCAGTGGCGGCGGATTGTTTACATGGTGGTCCATGTGATCACACATGTGACCGATCATGTGACTCCTCTGCCTAGGTGGCAACCTTAACCGAACCACTATATTAGTGCTATGGATATGGCACTTTAGTGTGGTGGCTGTTTGTGCGCATGTGCGGCTGCGGGTGGGCCTGGTGGGGCGGGCTCCCGATGATGACATCTCGTCTGTGAGATTGTGTTCGCGCGATACTCCTGACGTTGACTTATCGCGGGACTTCGCCATTACTGGACTTTTCCTGCGGCAGCGCGGCGTCACGGCCAGCCATTGGTTATGTTATGCACAGGTATCTATGACAGCGTTTTTGTTTTATGATGATTACAATGATTGGTCACGGTGTTGGCGGTAAAGGTTTAGAGCGCCTTCATAGACTGATGTAGGAGGGCCTTGTTAGGATCATAGCGATTGGATCATTGTGGGCATAGTAACAATGATGCTGTGAGTTGATTGGGTGATCGCTCTGGTCTCTCTGTTTACCTTCGCCTTCTTTCCTCTATTTATAGGATTATTTGGATCTATATACAGTGGGGCAAAAAAGTATTTAGTCAGTCAGCAATAGTGCAAGTTCCACCACTTAAAAAGATGAGAGGCGTCTGTAATTTACATCATAGGTAGACCTCAACTATGGGAGACAAACTGAGAAAAAAAAATCCAGAAAATCACATTGTCTGTTTTTTTTTCATTTTATTTGCATATTATGGTGGAAAATAAGTATTTGGTCAGAAACAAGCAATCAAGATTTCTGGCTCTCACAGACCTGTAACTTCTTCTTTAAGAGTCTCCTCTTTCCTCCACTCATTACCTGTAGTAATGGCACCTGTTTAAACTTGTTATCAGTATAAAAAGACACCTGTGCACGCCCTCAAACAGTCTGACTCCAAACTCCACTATGGTGAAGACCAAAGAGCTGTCAAAGGACACCAGAAACAAAATTGTAGCCCTGCACCAGGCTGGGAAGACTGAATCTGCAATAGCCAACCAGCTTGGAGTGAAGAAATCAACTGTGGGAGCAATATTTAGAAAATGGAAGACATACAAGACCACTGATAATCTCCCTCGATCTGGTGCTCCACGCAAAATCCCACCCCGTGGGATCAGAATGATTACAAGAACGGTGAGCAAAAATCCCAGAACCACGCGGGGGGACCTAGTGAATGAACTGCAGAGAGCTGGGACCAATGTAAAAAGGCCTACCATAAGTAACACACTACGCCACCATGGACTCAGATCCTGCAGTGCCAGACGTGTCCCACTGCTTAAGCCTGTACATGTCCGGGCCCGTCTGAAGTTTGCTAGAGAGCATTTGGATGATCCAGAGGAGTTTTGGGAGAATGTCCTATGGTCTGATGAAACCAAACTGGAACTGTTTGGTAGAAACACAACTTGTCGTGTTTGGAGGAAAAAGAATACTGAGTTGCATCCATCAAACACCATACCTACTGTAAAGCATGGTGGTGGAAACATCATGCTTTGGGGCTGTTTCTCTGCAAAGGGGCCAGGACGACTGATCCGGGTACATGAAAGAATGAATGGGGTCATGTATCGTGAGATTTTGAGTGCAAACCTCCTTCCATCAGCAAGGGCATTGAAGATGAAACGTGGCTGGGTCTTTCAACATGACAATGATCCAAAGCACACCGCCAGGGCAACGAAGGAGTGGCTTCGTAAGAAGCATTTCAAGGTCCTGGAGTGGCCTAGCCAGTCTCCAGATCTCAACCCTATAGAAAACCTTTGGAGGGAGTTGAAAGTCCGTGTTGCCAAGCGAAAAGCCAAAAACATCACTGCTCTAGAGGAGATCTGCATGGAGGAATGGGCCAACATACCAACAACAGTGTGTGGCAACCTTGTGAAGACTTACAGAAAACGTTTGACCTCTGTCATTGCCAACAAAGGCTATATCACAAAGTATTGAGATGAAATTTTGTTTCTGACCAAATACTTATTTTCCACCATAATATGCAAATAAAATGAAAAAAAAACCAGACAATGTGATTTTCTGGATTTTTTTTTCTCAGTTTGTCTCCCATAGTTGAGGTCTACCTATGATGTAAATTACAGACGCCTCTCATCTTTTTAAGTGGTGGAACTTGCACTATTGCTGACTGACTAAATACTTTTTTGCCCCACTGTAACTGCACATTATGTTTCTTATATTTTTTTATTAATTCCATATACTTGATGTTTTGTTTGAAATGTTATGTATGTATTTTAATGTGAGGGCGTTTCCAAAATGGTGATTGGTCCGTCCGCACCATATATGGCCGCTCATGTTGTTATTGTGTTGTACTTGATAAAGACCTTCTGGTCGAAACATCGTATCTCTTTTTGGCAGAATAAAAGATATTCACCTCTTCACCTGGAGTGGATGCTGTTCCCTTGTCGTATTTCTCATTATTTGCTCCTTGTCACCACAAACAAGACTTTATGCCAATATTTATCACCAATTACAATACTTAATGGGATAAGGTGAGAGGAATTTTGCAGTCATGAGTGTACGGCCCATTCTGACCGCCGAGAAAGGCACCAAATCTGCATGACATCTTGATCAGGAGTTACTTTGTTCAACCCTCAATCAGGCTTAATCAGGCCTTTCAGCTTCAAGGTTCATTCCCTTGTGGGGATTGTAGTGTCTCTCCCGTTATACAGTCTACCAGGGATTTTTCACTAACCCTCTGGATTCAAGGCGATACTCATTGAATTCATACATCAATTGCAATACAAGAAATATAATATATGCTATCATTTGTCCTTGTCACATGGTATATGTTGGTCAAACCTCCTAGGAGTTGAGAAAACGTGCACAGAAGCCCTTGTCTACCATCCACCTTACAGCATCTGACCTAAAGAAGGGTAAGGTATTAACTCCCATTGCTGCCCATTTCCTGAATAGTGGTAAATTTTATAATATTTGCTTTTTTGGTCTGCAATAGATCATAGGTCATGGGAGAGGTGGCAGCTGCCAGAAACATTTGATACAAGTAGAGGAAAGATGGATCTTTGACTTGCATTCTGTTGCCCCATGTGGACTCAACAAAGAACTACTTTTTACTGGGTTCTTGGTCTAACTCATCTTGATCATCATTACCGCCTGAATTTTGACTCACTGCCATTATCTCCTGACATGGCCTTCACACATGACTGGACATTTATTATTGTTCATCTTCTCGTACCGTTTATGGTTGTATTGGGACTAGAATTGCTAGCCTCCCATTTACCTCAGTATCCTTATCATTATTAAGTCATTCATTTAGTATTGGATACATATTCGGACTAACTCCCTTCTCTTCCTCTATGCCCAGGACTTTGGACATCTTAAATACATACATATACCCTTTTGTCTTAATGACTGAGATGCTTGCGGTATCCATGGATTTCCAAGTGTCTGAGTTCGGGATATAGCTACCTCTTTTGGGCTCCTTTTTCCATTGGAGCCTTGCAAATATTTTACCAATAAAATATCCAATATTGTCCTTACTTTTTTCTTTGTTATTTTTCCCACTGGGCTAAAAATATGCTTCACATCCTCTCTGGGGCCTACACGTCCATACATAGTCATGGATCCATCCCAATCCCTCCTTTTTCCCTCATACAATTTTCTTTTTCACATTTTCCCAGGAATTACTGCACTTATTTTTACCTTTGCATTATTTCTTGCTAACGTGTGTCTATAATATCATCTCTGGACACTGGCCATAGGAGTATAGCCATATACCTGTTGGGTAAATCATGTATACCTGGAAATTGCCCATTCTCACTTTCCTTTATGGCAAGTAAAAACTATTGATTCGTGACTTCCATCTTATGATTTTTAGACATACTACCTTTTTGACCCTTTTCTTCTTTTTTTCCCAATATTATGCATTTATAATACATCCTAGCATGTACTGTATATGGGTAACTAATCGTCAGTATTAGCCCTTTTGAGCATTTATGTTCTCTCTAGACACCCATTTGTGCCATTATGATGACTCTGTAGATGAGCTGCTGAATTGTCTGAATGTCTGAATGGTTACATCATTCCTACCCTTATTTATACTATTTATACAGTGCCCTTGGTAGGGATTTCCTCTTATCTATTTACTTTTTTACCCCTGTTTTTTAATATATACGTGGGGTGTATGCTGGGTTCACGTTATCTAGTCATGCATATGAATAATCGATTTGCATATTGCGTGCTGGCATCCTCCGATGTGCTGAGGCTTTGTACATGGAGGACATTCATGTCTATTTCAATCCACTCTTGTACCAAATTCAGAATGACTGTACCGTCACTGATACGATGTGCAGCACTATTAATGCTTACTGGGGTGATTGTGACACTGTGCCTGCCTGGCTCGGCTATGGCAATTTACCTCATATTAAATGCGCCGGTGGAGGCTGACATTGCACTTTCTTGGCTCGACTAACACGTGCACCAGTACTTCCTGAGCATCATTTGAGACTAGCTGGTTTTCCATCTATTTTCCAGATATCGATCATGTGCTTCTTTCATCCTTCTGCAAGAGCGCCACAGGAAAAAATTGTAACCAAATATGTATGATGACACAAGACCAATAAGGTGGACACCACAAAAATGTAGGTCTAAAACATAATATCTCCTGGTGCAACTTATGCTCTAAGAATTGTGCATGAAAACAAAAAAAGAGGGAAAGTAGCACAAATGATAGTGCACACACAGCACAATTATACAGCTTTATTTGACAACAAATGCCAGAGGACAAATACACATTAAAAACTTTTAAAAACATGCAAAAGAAATAATAGGAAGGCATATGAAGAGAAGATATCCCTTATAAAGTCTTTGTTAGTACAATCAATATTCTCAATACTCCACACAGAGGGTAAACCACAAAAGGTCTTTGCTAATGAAGCTGGCTGTTCACAGAGTGCTGTATCCAAGCATATTAATGGAAAGTTGAGGGAAAGGAAAAAGTGTGGTAAAAAAAGGTGCACAAGCAACCAAGATAATCACAGTCTTGAAAGGTTTGTTAAGAAAAGGCAAATCAGAAATTTGGAGGAGATTCACAAGAATTGAATTGCTGCTGGAGTCAATGCTTCAAGAATCTCCACACTGATTTTTCCCGGACATTGGCTACAAGTGTATTCCTTGTGTCAAGCCAATCATGACCAATAAACAATGCCAGAAGCATCTTACCTGATCCAAAGAGAAAAAGAAGTGGATGGTTGCTTAGTGGTTCAAGGTGTTGCTTTCTGATGAAAGTAAATATTGCATTTAATTTGGAAATCAAGGTCCCAGAGTCTGCAGGAAGAGTGGAGAGGCATACAATCCAAGCTTCTTGAGGTCTAGTCAGATCTTAACCCCAAAGAAAACCTTTGGTGGGATTTGAAAGTCCATGTTGCCCAGTGACAAGCCCAACACTTTGCTGTTCTAGAGGAGATCTGCATTGAAGAATGGGCCAACATACCACCAACAGTGTGTGCCAACCCTGGAAAGACTTACAGAAAACGTCTGACCTCTGTGTTGTGACTCCTGGAGTGGACCCTTTGGGTCATGATACCAACTCACCCTGAGCAAGCTGACCTAGTGCAGCCACCCCCTATACAGGGAGTGTCAGGGGCAGACCCAAGGGGGTAAAGTACTGCGACTGCTGGTACCAGGTGGCCAGCTCGAAGGAGACACAGAAGGTTATGGAAAACACAGGGACACAAACAGGATACAAAAGAGTGCAGGGCGCACACTGGGAAGCATGTGGGAAACAGGAGAATGCAGAACACACACTGGGAAGCACACTGAGATACAGAAGAGGGCAGAGCGCACACTGGGAAGCACACTGAGATACAGAAAGCGCAGAGTGCGCACTGGAGAGCACCCTGAGATACAGAGAGTGCAGAGTGTGCACTGGGCAGCACACTGAGATACAGAGAGTGCAGAGCACGCACTGGGAAGCATGCTGAGATACAGAGAGGGCAGAGCGTGCACTGGGAAGCACGCTGAGATACAAGAGTGCAGAGTGTGCACTGTGAAGCACACTGTGGGACCTGAGCATAGAAAAGCACCTGCACTGAGACCAGCACAGATGCTGAAGTAATAATCAGGTGCTTCCTCTAGCAGGAAGCAGCCTGAATCCCTGTTGCCGCTGCCAAGAATTAGGTACTTCCAGGTCAAGCAGCATAATGATCGGAGGAAGCGTGTGGCCGCGGCCTAAGCAGCCGGGTGTGTGTGACCGGCAGATGGGATCCCTGACGTGCCCGCCCAGCTGGAAGCTGAGGAGAGACCCCTGGAGGAGCCCAGTCATCAGCACACCAAGTGAGGTAAGTATCCCGGGGCTGGGGGTGCGTGGTGCTGTAACACTCATTGCCAACAAAGGATATATAACAAAATATTGAGATGAACTTTTGTTAATGACCAAATACTTATTTCCACCATAATTTGCTCAATAAATTTTGCCAAATCAGACAAGGTGATTTTCTGGATTTGTTTTCTCATTTTGACTCTCATAGTTGTAGTCTACCTATGATGTCAAATACAGGTCTCTCTCATCTTTTTAAGTGGGAGAACTTGCTCAATTAGTGGCTGACTGAATACTTTTTCCACACTGTACATAAATGTTTTGCTATCCTGTTTAATCCAAGAGTATAGTACATTTCATGTGGTTTTAACCCCTTAACAACCGTCGATACACCTTTGAACGGTGGCAGTTAAGGGTACTTATCCCTCAGTGCCGCTTTTTAACAGCACTGAGAAAAAAGGTTATTGTGCCCCCCCCACCATCAGAAAATCTCCTTAGTCTTGTCTTGTGATCGCCGTTATACTGAGCCATCCCTGGACCCTCCGGCTCTATTCCCTGGCATCTTCTTCCTGAAAGAAAATGGTGGGCGCACTGTGCAGTACGCCCACCGAGATCTGTCGGCCGGTACCTGGAAACAATAGGAGATTTTTCCTATTGATTCATTTTGATCACTATGATAGACCCTATCAGAGTGATCAAAATAAAAAATTAGTAAATCAAAACCCCCTTTGTTACCCTCTTAGATAAAAGTAATAAAATAAAAAATGTATTTTTTTCCATTCTTTGCAGTTAGGGGTAGGGTTGGGGCTAGGGTTAGAATTGGGGATAGAGCTGGGGTTAGGGTTGGGGCTAGGGCTAGGGTTGTGTTGGGGTTACAGTTATGATGTTGGGGTTATGGTTGTGGTGTTGGGGTTACTGTTGTGTTTGGGGTTAGGGTTGTGTTGGGGATATGGTTGTGTTGGGGATATGTTTGGGGTGTTGGGGTTAGGGTGGTGTTAGGGTTGTGGCTAGGGTTGGGACTAGGGACAGGCGTAGGTCTGGGTTAGGGTTGGAGTTAGAATTGGGGTGTTTCCATTGTTTAGGTACATCAGGGGGATCTCCAAATGCGACATGGCGCCCACCATTGATTCCGGCCAATTTTGCATTCAAAAAAGTCAAACGGTACTCCCTCCCTTCTGAGTCCTGCCATGCACCCAAACAGTGGCTTTCCCCCACATATGGGGTATCCGCGTACTCTGGAGAAATTGTACAACAAATTTTGTGGTCCATTTTCTCCTGGTACCCTTGTAAAAATAAAAAAAGTTTGGGTCTAAAGTAAATTTTGTTGTGAAAAAAGTTCATTTTTACCTTCCACAATGATTTAGTTCTCATGAAGCACCTAAAGGGTTAATAAACGTCTTGAATGTGGTTTTGAGCACCTTGAGGGGTACAGTTATTAAATGGTGTCGTTTTAAGGTATTTTCTGACTTATCGACCCCCCAAATTCACTTCGAATGTGGGATGGTCCCTAAAAAAAATGGTTTTGTAAATTTTGTTGGAAAAATGAGAAATCGCTGGTCAACTTTTAACTCTTATAACTTCCTAAAAAAAAATTACTGTATAAACTCAAGTATAAGTCGGCCCGAGTATAAGCCGACCCCCCCTAATTTTGCCACAAAAAACTGGGAAAACTTATTGACTCGAGTATAAGCCTAGGGTGGAAAATGCAGCAGCTACTGGTAAATTTCAAAAATAAAAATGGATACCAATAAAAGTAAAATTAATTGAGACATCAGTAGGATAAATGTTTTTGAATAGCCATATTGAATTAGGATCCCCATATAATGCTCCATACAGTTCATGATGGCCCCATATGATGCTCCATACAAAATACACCCCATATAATGCTGCACAAAGTTTAATAATGGCCCCATAAGATGCCTGATATGCTGCTCCATAAAGGTTATGGCCCCATAAGATGCTCCATAGATTATGCCCCATATGCTGCCCCATAAGATGCTCCATAGAATATGCTGCCCCATAAGATGCTCCATAGATTATGCCCCCATATGCTGCCCCCATAAGATGCTCCATAGATTATGCCCCCATATGCTGCCCTCATAAGATGCTCCATAGATTATGCCCCCATATGCTGCTCCATGGATTATGCCCCCATATGCTGCTCCATATATTATGCCCCCATATGCTGCACCCATAAGATGCTCCATACATTATACCCCCATATGCTGCTCCATAGATTATGCCCCCATATGCTGATCCATATATTATGCCCCCATATGCTGCCCCCACCAGATGCTCCATATATCAGTCTCCCATATTTTGTCCCCATATGCTGCTCCAGATATCATGCCCCCATATGCTGCTCCATATATCATGCTCCCATATGCTGCACCCATAAGATATTCCATACATTATGCCCCCATATGCTGCTCCATGGATTGTGCCCCCATATGCTGCTCCATATATTATGCCCCCATATGTTGTCCCCATATGCTGCTCCACATATCATGCCCCCATTTGCTGCTCCACATAAGATGCTCCATACATTATGCCCCCATATGCTGCTCCTTATATTATGCCCCCATATGTTGTCCCCATATGCTGCTCCATATATCATGCCCCCATATGCAGCCCCATAAGATGCTCCATACATTATGACCCCATATGCTGCTCCATGGATTATGCCCCATATGCTGCTCCATATATTATGCACCCATATGTTGTCCCCATATGCTGCTCCACATATCATGCCCCCATATGCTGATCCATATATCAGGACCCCATATGCTGCCCCCATGAGATGCTCCATTTATTATGCTGCTGCTGCTGCAAATAAAAATAAAAAAATTACATACTCACCTCTCCGTCGCTGGGTGCCAGGTGCCGGTGTCGCTGCTGCCTCAGGACCTGGCACCTGAGACATTCACCTGTCCTGCATCCATCGCTGCTCGCCAGCCACAGCTGTCTGCCACATCATCTATCAGTGACGTTCAGGCAGCAGAGGGCACGGCGCGCACTAACGATGTCACCGCGCCCTCTGCTGTCTGAATGTCACTGACAATTGACAAGAGGACACATCAGACAGCAGCAAGCACCGATGGACTGGAGACAGGTGAATATATCCTACTTACCCCATCCTGGCTCGGTCTCTGCAGTCCCGTTGTCCCCTGGTCTCCCTTCCTGCCTTCAGCGGTCATGTGGTACCACTCATTAAACTCATGAATAGGAAGTTTGAAAATTGCCAAATTTTTAAAAATTTTGCCAAATTTCCATTTTTTTTCATAAATACTTGCGTTAGTCATATCAAAGAAATGTTACCACTAACATGAAGTACAATATATCACGAAAAAACCATCTCAGAATCAGTGGGATACGTTAAAGCGTTCCAGAGCTGTAACTTCAAAAATTGACAGTGGTCAGAATTGTAAAAAGTGGCTTGGTAATGAAGGACAAAATTGGCTCAGTCATGAAGGGGTTAAATGTCTTTATCATGTTTGTATGTTTTTTGGTGTTAATAAATTTGTGTTTTCTACTTCACTATATACTAGGTGTGTGCATTGTATATGATCTTTCCTCTTCCCCCCTCTTTGAAAAAGTTGTTTCCATGCATCATGCAGCACCCTCATTTCTGTTTATAGGTATACTAATGGGCTTATAGAGTGGTGCACCCCATCCATTACATTTTATTTAAAGAATGACACACCAAACAGAGACAAAAACCGCAGTGTCAAAAACATGATAAAAACGCATGTCAAAAAATGCGCTCAAAACCGCAATAACCTAAGGGTATGTGCAGATGATCAGTAAAAGCTACGCGTTGGATGCTGCGTACTTGTACAGCATCCAACCTGCAGCATCCAGATGTTACAGCATAGTAGCTGGGATTTCAAGAAATCCCATGTCCACTATGAGTCTAGAGAAGCCCGCGGCTCACCTGCGGAGACAGACATACGGCGCGTCTCTCCAGACTGCAGCACTTCTATTTCTCTTGCGAAGACTTGCGTCTGAATTCAATGTGTTCAATTCATGGCCATCATCAGTGATACCAACAGAATGCTCCATAAACAGTTACAGCACAATTCCTTCAATAAAAAGTGACCCTCAAGAGTTGTGAACAGATGTACAATAATGCCAGTAAAGTTCCCCACACAATCAGTGTCAGCAGTGCTCTCTGACACCGCCCCAGCTCTCTGCCTCCATGGTGCAACGCTGCTAGGACCACGTCCAATATAATAAGTGACTGTACATCAACATGTTGTGTTCAAATCATGAACAAAATCATGATAAAATAAAATGCAATTTGGTTTAAAGCTGCAGCATTATCCCATTGTTTCGCAGTAATCTTGGCAAAAAACTGATTTTTGCTGACAATCTATTCCAAACTCTTTTTACCTTCGGTATTATCCTGTACAGGTAATCTAGAGGATGACAAAACAACCCTAGGAGACAGCAGAAAATATTCCATGTATGTGACAGTAAATCCCTAAGGTAGATACATCAGTAAAAAAACAAAGAAACTTACTCTAATAAAGGAATAAGATAGATTTCTGTATGTATTGTATCAAAGTAACAAAACAATGGCAGAACTCCACATGAGTCCAGTGAAAAACACATGCACGCAATGCATCCTTCAACTAATTTTGGTGTAGCCCTTATCAAGCATAGTGGCATGAGCATATAAACCCCCATATATACACATGTAAGGCAAGTACATAACTGATATATCTACTGACATCAAGGTAATTCATGACCATATTATGAGAATAATTCATAATATATGTTCTATGTCACCATGACACTAGTACTGTATATAATAACACTAGTTGTAATGAGCCCACGTTCACTCCATAGTACAGTTGTGGTCAAAAGTATTGACACCCCTGCAATTCTGTCAGATAATACTCAGTTTCTTCCTGAAAATGATTGTAAACACAAATTCTTTGGTGTTATTATCTTCATTTAATTTGTCTTAAATGAAAAAACACAAAAAGAATTGTCCTAAAACCAAATTGGATATAATTCCACACCAAACATAAAAAAGAGGGTGGACAAAATTACTGGCACTTTTCGAAAAATCATGTGATGCTTCTCTAATTTGTGTAATTAACAGCACCTGTAACTTACCTGTGGCACCTAACAGGTGTTGGCAATAACTAAATCACACTTCCAGCCAGTTGACATGGATTAAAGTTGACTCAACCTCTGTCCTGTGTCCTTGTGTGTACCACATTGAGCATGGAGAAAAGAAAAAAGACCAAAGAACTGTCTGAGGACTTGAGAAACCAAATTGTGAGGAAGCATGAGCAATCTCAAGGCTACAAGTCCATCTCCAAAGACCTGAATGTTCCTGTGTCTACCGTGCGCAGTGTCATCAAGAAGTTTAAAGCACATGGCACTGTGGCTAACCTCCCTAGATGTGGACGGAAAAGAAAAATTGACAAGAGATTTCAACGCAAGATTATGCGGATGTTGGATAAAGAACCTCGACTAACATCCAAACAAGTTCAAGCTGCCCTGCAGTCCGAGGGTACAACAGTGTCAACCCGTACTATCCGTCGGCGTCTGAATGAAAAGGGACTGTATGGTAGGAGACCCAGGAAGACCCCACTTCTTACCCCGAGACATAAAAAAGCCAGGCTGGAGTTTGCCAAAACTTACCTGAAAAAGCCTAAAACGTTTTGGAAGAATGTTCTTGGTCAGATAAGAAAAAAGTAGAGCTTTTTGGGCAAAGGCATCAACATAGAGTTTACAGGAGAAAAAAGAGGCATTCAAAGAAAAGCACACCGTCCCTACAGTCAAACATGGCGGAGGTTCCCTGATGTTTTGGGGTTGCTTTGCTGCCTCTGGCACTGGACTGCTTGACCGTGTGCATGGCATTATGAAGTCAGAAGACTACCAACAAATTTTGCAGCATAATGTATGGCCCAGTGTGAGAAAACTGGGTCTCCCTCACAGGTCATGGGTCTTCCAGCAGGACAATGACCCAAAACACACTTCAAAAAGCACTAGAAAATGGTTTGAGAGAAAGCACTGGAGACTTCTAAGGTGGCCAGCAATGAGTCCAGACCTGAATCTCATAGAACACCTGTGAAGAGATCTAAAAATGGCAGTTTGGAGAAGGCACCCTTCAAATATCAGGGACCTGGAGCAGTTTGCCAAAGAAGAATGGTCTAAAATTCCAGCAGAGCATTGTAAGAAACTCACTGATGGTTACCGGAAGCGGTTGGTCGCAGTTATTTTGGCTAAAGGTTGTGCAACCAAGTATTAGGCTGAGGGTGCCAATACTTTTGTCTGGCCCATTTTTGGAGTTTTGTGTGAAAAGATGATCAATGTTTTGCTTTTTGCTTCATTCTCTTTTGTGTTTTTTCATTTAAGACAAATTAAATGAAGATAATAATACCAAAGAATTTGTGTTTGCAATCATTTTCAGGAAGAAGCTGAGTATTATCTGACAGAATTGCAGGGGTGTCAATACTTTTGGCCACAACTGTATACACAAACAGCAGTTGCATCAATTATAAACTTAGCTGTGTGAGTCCTAATTATGCTCAATAATTTAATTATCGATGCAGCCAATCTCTGAGTTCTGTGACTGACTGCAGCCAGCAGAAACAGCAATGAACACAGAACAGGGCTAAAATAGGCAAAATGTCAGTGCTGTGGAAGGTAAGTATGTTTTTTCAAATGTAATGTTGCAATCTAGAGGCATGTAGCAGGGGTTGTCCATTAGTGGATAATCCCTTTAAGGCCGGTGTGGAGGAAGAGGACCCATTCCTCCCACGTCACCAATGTGACGTAACTACACAGGCACAGCTCTCTGGTGCCCCCTTTGTCTCTCAGGTCAGTAAGGGAACTGCACCTAGAGCAAATTGCCGCCAGGGAGGATGTCCTGTTACCCGCTGGGTATTCTAAGATTCGTAAACAGAGTAAAAGCATCAGCCCAAGATTAATTTTATGGTTTAATTGCCTTAAGGGCGCACTAGATAATTACAGAAATATACAGTTAGCTATACAATGGAATTACAGTGGATTTGCAGTTAGAGTAAAATATAACAATAAGGGTACAAGACTTAGAGATATTAAGCTGGAGGTCAATTTACCAGGTTGTAGGTTGCATGTGGGTGCCGGGAGCTCTGCAGTCCACAGGTTCAAGAATCTTAGTTGCCGGACAGCCCCCAAAGCGCGGGCCGCTGCTCCCCTTGGCAGATCTGTCCCCAGTTCCTTCTTAGATCATCATCGTCTGGTTCTTGTGTGAGAGAGAGTCAGTCTCTGCCATGTGCTACTGTTCTTAAGCAAACATGGCCCCATTGGGTCGCTGTGGAGGGCCAATCTCTATATCTCAGGTCCCAGAGCCCTCACCGACTCAGGAGTCGCACTGCCAGATGGGCGATTTCCTCAGGGTCACTCGGATATTTTTCTTGAGTCCATAACTCGAAAGATGTGCTCATAATCCATGATCCTAGGATGGAGTCGGGGCGGCTGGGAGAGACAATAGATGTGTATTTCTGTGTCTAGCTGACAGGTATATTCTAATTGAAGCCCCCAGGCCCCTTCCTGACCCATGCTGGCGTGGCTCCTACTCAAGCTTTGAAGTTCTGTTTTGGGCCTTATCTCATTATCATACTAAAAGGCCTTGCTATTCAACATTGGTGCACTAAATCCTGTTTTCTTCAATATGCTTACAGGCCATGGGGGGGGGTAGGAGCAGTTAACTCCTTCATCACAGCCGACATCACACTACCGTAGAATACAGGTGAGTGCTATGCGAGAAAACATCGCATAGCACTCAGACCAGTGTTAATCTATGGGACAGCTCACATCAGCATTTATTTTCTCGGGTGTATTTAGCAAGCCTATGGGTGTGAGAAAAAAAATCGCACAGCACTCGGACCATGCAAGTGCTATACGTTTTTTTATGCACCTGTGTTCTTTGAAAAGCTGGCAATTCATGTGCTGCGTGCAGTAAAATCACACTGACAGGTTAGAATAGAATAGCTAGAATAGATATATATAGATATATACACATAGAATATATATACAGTATATATATGTCAGTAGCACACACATATAAACCGTATATGTATATACAGCTCTGGCAAAAATTGAGAGACCACTTTCAAATGTTCAGTTTGTCTGATTTTTCTCTTTATTTGTATATTTTTGAGTAAAATGTAAGTTGTTCTTTTAGTCTATAAACTTCTGACATGTCTCCTAATTTCCAAGCAATAATTTTTTTTTTCTGAAAAGGAGAAATGGTCAAAATTAAAAAAAAAAAAGCTCAGTGCTTTCAGACCTCAAATAATGCAAATAAAACAAGTTCATAATCATTTAGAAACAACAATACTAATGTCTTAACTCAGGAAAAGTTCAGAAATCAATATTTTGTGGAATAACCATGATTTTTAATCACAGCTTTCATGCGTCTTGGCATGCTTTCCACCAGTCTTTCACACTGCTTCTGGTATAAAAATTTAAGCAGTTCTTTGTTTGATGGCTTGTGACTATCCATCTTCCCCCTGATTACATTCCAGAGGTATTCAATGAGGTTCAAGTCTGAAGAATGGGCTGCCCATGACAGGGTTTTGATGTGGTGGTCTCTTAATTTAGGCCACAGCTGTATATTACATACATAGATAAAAGAAAAGCCAGCAATTCATCTGCCGTGTATTGTAAAATCACTGCAGGAGACAACAGGATAGAATAGATGGACTATAGTGGGAACGGAAAGTATTCAGACACCTTTAAATTGGACCTCAGACTTGACTGAAGTTTCATCTTCCAACAAGATAATGACCCTAAGCACACAGCTAAAATAACAAAGGAGTGGCTTCAGAACAACTCTGTGACCATTCTTGACTGGCCCAGCCAGAGCCCTGACCTAAACCCAATTGAGCATCTCTGGAGAGACCTGAAAATGGCTGTCCACCAGCATTCACCATCTAACCTGACAGAACTGGAGAGGATCTGCAAGGAAGAATGGCAGATGATCCCCAAATCCAGGTGTGAAAAACTTGTTGCATCATTCCCAAGAAGACCCATGGCTGTACTAGCTCAAAAGGGTGCTTCTGCTCAATACTGGGCAAAGGGTCTGAATACTTATGACTATGTGATATTTCAGTTTTTCTTTTTTAACAAATTTGCAAAAATTTACACATTTCTGTTTTTTCAGTCAAGATGGAATGCAGAGTGTAGATTAAAGAGAAAAAATGAACTTTTTTGAATTTAACAAATGGCTGCAATGAAACAAAGAGTGAAAAATTTAAGGGGGTCTGAATACTTTGTGTACCCACTGTATCAATCTAATATTTCCTTGAAAACAATATGTAAATAACATAGAGAATTGCTTTATATAAAATCTCATGTTAAAATCGCATTTCAATCGGAGAGCAATCACACTGTCTCTGTCTACAGTAAATACAAATAGAATAGGTAGATTTATAGATGTTTGTGACAAATATAATTAGTATAGTGGGTGTGCAGCTTACTGTACTTACTGTACTGTATTTAATTAATAAAAGATTATTTTTCGAAAAAAAATTGCGTGGGCTCCTGCACAATTTTCGTAATCAGCAGTTGGGGTCTGATGTTTACAGCCTGGGAAGGGGGTAATACCCATGGAGCTTCCCAGGGCTTTAATATAAACTCACAACTGTATACTTAGCCTTTACTGGCTATTAAAATGGAGACCCCCTAAAAAATTACATGGGGTCCCCATATAACTAATAACCAGCAAAGGCTATGCAGAAAGCTGTGGACTGATATTAATAGCCTAGGAAGGGGCCATGGATATTTGCTCCCTCCAGGCTAAAAACATCAGCTCTCAGCCACCCCAGAAAAGGCACATCTCTAAGATATGCCAATTTTAGCACTTAGCCTCTTTCTTCTCACTTGCCCTGTAGTGGTGGCAAGTGGGGTGATAGTTGGGAGAAGTTGATGTCACTTTAGTATTGTCAGGTGACATCAAGCCCCGAGATTTGTAATGGAGAGGCGACAATAAGATGCCTCCATTGCTACCCCATAGTCAAATTGTAAGAAAACACAGACACCAAGAAAAGCATCCTTTAATTGAAAGAATGACACAGACTCCTTTAATATTCTTAATTAAACCATACTTATGACCTCGCCAATTTCCCTAATGCCCTTGTCACGTGCAAAAGAGCTAAAAATAAAAAACAACAAAACTCCTCTCCTTTCTACAGTGATACTTTTAATCCATTTGTCCCACGATGGGTCTAGCTCTGCTACATCTAGATGGCAGGCTGTAAGGTTGCATGATGCATCCATATAGCCTGTCATCCAGCAGACACGGAGTTTGCTCAGTGCCTGCCTGTGAACTGCTATTCCCTGTCCAAGGGTACAGTGAGCATGAGAAAGTTCTCCTGCTCGCAGTGCCGTCAGACAGGTCCTGCGAGTTCATGGCCAATTAGCTCACTTCACCTTTCTGACATCAGCGCGACGGCCATGGAAAAATTTCCCATGGTGCTTATGCTGCCATCACATAGGTGAAGTGAGTTCATTGGTTGTGAACTTGCAGGACCTGTCTGTTTTAATGGTTGCTTACTATGATTTTCTGCTCAGGCAGTGAATTATCTAATTGAGATGCTCATTTAGCATGAAACAGCTATCACACCCTCAACACCTATCACAAAGGCAGAAAGGTGTGCACTCCTTGAGGAGTATCTACAGTCAGTGCATGCAGCATTCCACATAGCATGGGCACCTGACCTACATATCTACGGTTGTGCTCAATAGTTTACATACCCAGGCAGAATGTATTGCTTTCTTGGCCTATTTTTCAGGGAATATGAATGATAACACCAAAACTTTTTCTTCACTCATGGTTAGTGGTTGGGTGAAGCCATTTCTTGTCAAACTACTCTGTTTTCTCTTTTTAAATCCTGATGACAACCCAAAATATCTAAATGACTCTGATCAAAAGTTCACATAGCCTTGTGATTTTGGCCTGATAACATACACAGAAGTTGACACAAATGGGTTTGAATGGCTACTAAAGGTAACATCCTCACCTGTGACCTGTTTGCTTTTAATCAGTGTGTGCCTAACAGATGAGTGAGTTTCTGGGATCCATAGAGACTCTTGCATCTTTCATCCAGCCACTGACATTTCTGGATTGTGGACTCATGGGGAAATCAAAAGAATTGTCAATGAATCTACAGGAAAAGGTAGTTGAACTGTGTAAAACAGGAAAGGGATACAAAAAGATATCCAAGGAATTGATCATGCCAGTCAGCAGCGTTCAAACTGTGATTAACAAATGGAAAATCAGGGGCTCTGTAAAAACAAAACCACTGTGAAGTAGACCACAACTGCCAGGACAATTGTTCAGGATGCAAAGAAAAACCCACAAGCAATATCAGCTAAAATGCTCGACTCTCTGAAAACTAGTGGTGTGGCTGTTTCAAGATACACAATAAGGAGACACTTGAATTAAATTGACTGCATGGTCGAGTCACCGGCACAAATGCCACAATGTATTTCACCTACAATATGCAAAACAGTGCAGAGACAAGCCTCAAAACTTCTGGATCTAGGTAATTTGGAGTGATGAGACCAAAATTTAACTATTTGGCCACAACCATAAATGTTACATTTGGAGAAAGGCCAACAAGACCTATGACGAAAGGAACACCATTCCTACTGTAAAGCACAGAAGTGGATCGCTGATGTTTTGGGGATGTGTGAGCTACAAAGGCACAGGAAACTTGGTCAAAATTGAAGGAAAGATGAATGCAACACATTATCTGCAAATGCAGGAGGCAAATTTACAATCATCATCCCGAAAGCTGCACATTGGACGTACTTGGACGTTCCAACATGACAACGATCCAAAACACAAGGCCAAGTTTACCTGTCATTGGCTACAGCAGGTTAATTTAATTCACTGCACACTCAAACAGACTTTATGCAATTAGGTATTCATTCTATTACATGTGGGAGCCAAACAGGAATATAGCACACAGTGGAAGCGATATAAATAAAAGACGTTTCAGCTCAGCCTGAGCCTTTATCATATTATCGCTTATTCCAATATTGGAAGTTTGTATAGGGTGCAGAAGGAGAGGAGAATCTCTCAAGAAGAAATACCAAGATAAATGGCTGATGTGTGCTGAGAGAAGGAAGCGCTCCCTCGCCTGTCAGGTGTGACGTCCTCCTGTTTGGCTCCCACATGTAATAAAATGAATACCTATTTGCATAAAGTCTGTTTGAGTGTGCAGTGAATTAAATTAACTTGCAATTAGGACCTACTGGTCCGTTGCACCTGCACTTGTCTATATTTGACTAGAGTGCATGCTAACTACCCAATTGGCTACAGCAGAACAAAGTGAAGGTTCTGGAGTGACCATCTCAGTCTCCTGACCTCAATATCATTGAGCCACTCTGGGGAGATCTCAAGACCACACTTCATGATAGACAGCCTAGGAATTTACAGGTTTTTTGCCAAGAAGGGTGGGCAGCTTTACCATCTGAGAAAATAACCTCATCCACAACTACCACAATAGAATTCAAGCTGTTATTGATGTTAGAGGGGGAATACACGGTTTTAAAACATGGGGTATGTGAACTTTTGATCAGGGTCATTTGGATGTTTTGGGTTGTCATTATGATTTGAAAAGAGAAAACACAGTAGTTTGACAATAAAAAGCTTCATCCAACCACTAACCATGAGTGAGGAAAAGGTTTTGGTGTTTTCATTCATATTTTCTGAAAAAAGGCCACTAAAGCAAAAATTCTGCCGAGCTATGTAAACTTTTGAGCACAACTGTACATGTCTACACTGGCCAGGTGAACACATGTACCTAGATCCACTGCATTTAATTTCTGTCCTTTTGGCTGTCTCTGACCATAGGCCAGGCTGGGACAGCTTGGTGAGGTTGTCTAAGCAGTAAGGCAGCACATAAGAAGCACTTGATCATATTAGACACATGCAGAGTTTTATTAGGCCGGGGTCACACTGCATTATAGGCAGTCCATTGACGGACTGCGTTACACCGCAGTATAATGGGGTGTAACGCAATCCGTTAATGCCGCCATTGAGCCCCATTGTCAGGCACATCGCGATGCATGCCGTTAAGCGGCACGTGTTTGCGATGTGCCGTCATTCGCTGACAGAGCCTCAGACGTGGCCTACAGCATCTGAGGCTCCGTCACCGCTAGCGCAGATGATCGCATTATGCTATACAGTTAGCTGCCCGTCAATGCTATACGTTGAACAGGCTGCTAAAATGCGATGTAAACCTGGCCTTAGACTGAATTTTACTAGTATGGTCTAGCTCAATAGTGTGTTTAGATGAATAAATGTTATTGCCTCACATTTGCATATATTAAGCTTTATGGGATTACACCAAAGTGCTTGATACATTCATTTTAGCTGAAACATTGCATTGAGTGTATAAGCTATGCTTATTTTTCACTGTATTCTATTGGTGTGCCACCTCATTCTTGTTGAATTGACCTGGGAGGACTTTTTGTAGCAACTGTAGCTACATTTACTTCCCATAGTTTGTAGAGACCTTAGATATACATTATGGGGACTGAAGTGTTGAGACTAGAGATGAATGAACTTGTATGAAAAACATTTGCCAATCTCAAATTCGACACAAATGTAGGATATTCGCATTTTTGCTTGGACTCCCGAATATTTTTCCAGAAAGTCAGCTAAATTCGAGCACAATTTGTTGAATAATCATTTGTCCACTAACTCTTTTGTTAGGACTTTGGCTGTGATAGTGGTGCTGTATGATGAGTGCGGGAGATGTGTTTTATGAGGGACTGGGGTGGGTATAGGTCAAATGAGCAGGGAACTGTTGATTATCTATTTTTTAAAAATGTGTGTACATTCCGGTGGCCAATCAGGGAGCAGAAACCATCCACAATGTCCAGACACAAGGGTTTCTGTCATTGACTGCCAATGTCACATGTCCCTCTCCATATAAAAAGTGGACATGTTGTTTTTGCATCATTTTGTCAGTGTAACAATGCAGAAAGGCTGTTCCTGCTGCAAGTTGTCATATAGCTTGAAAGCATCCTATGTGAAATAGACCTTCCAATGTCTATCTAGCTTGTGCCAATAGTGTTGTGCAGGTAGGAGTCGACATTTACTAATCAAAATCATTTGGGCTAATATTGGGGGACAGACAGGCAACTTCAGGCCAGTTAGAGATCTTATCAGATCTGAGTCTCAAGACTCTGTATATCAGATGATGTTTGAATTGAATAAAGCTTTGATCAGAGCAAGGTGATGGACAAATGAACATAGACACTGGTATCTGAGTCCAAGGTCACACATGTTTTACTGAATTCGGCTGGGTTTATATCTTCTACCAAAAGAGGCGTACACATTACATCATTACATCATATCAGAATTAGTTAGAGAATTATTAATTATGGTGAAATGTCCCAAAATACATTAGTAATCCAGAAAATATGTAGATAACTGTCTTATCACCAGGTGACTCTCATATTAAGTGCCCGTTACACATAGCGATATCGCTAGCAATATCGCTGTAACGTCACCGATTTTGTGACGTAGCAGCGATATTGCTAGCGATATCGCTACATGTGATACTTACCTCTGACGGGCTCCCCCGCTGGTTATCGCTGATCACACGAGAAGGTCCTGGACCATTTCTCATCAGGTGCTTTCTGCTGGGCTTCCTGTGGCGCCGACGAGTGACGTGTTAACGTGGGCAGGAAGACGTCAGGATCGCCGCGTCTGACAGGTAAGTAACGACCCCCGACCCCTGCTATGTCGCTGGTGAGATCTGCCTGTGTGGCAGCTCACTAGCGACCACTTAGCGATGCACCAGCAATCCATATCGTTGTCGGGATCACTGGTGCATCACTAAATGTAATGGTACCCTTAGACGTAGTCACCATCATTAGCCTCATTAGCCTCCATAGTTACTAAACCTTTATCTAATTAATTATATGCTAACTGTCATTAGCTACCCTAATCAATACTGTGTTAAGTGGTGCCTTCTGTGTTTATCAGCTAAAAGTATTAGAGGAGAGGTCTTGGTGACCCGAAATATGTCCAACTCATATAATGATCTCAAAGTTCATTCTGAACAAACATTATCTTGAATTAATAAGTATTGCTTTAATATAATTCTAGCTATGAGAGCCATAGTGTATAACAGATATTCTTAAAGGGGTCTTGGTGTGTGTTAGAAGGGTTGCTGAATACCCTATCAGTCCCCCCTTTTGAGAACAGATATGATTCTACCCTTAGCCTATAGGTACATTCAAAGGCCTAGTGCCAGTGTCGGACTTCCTAACTTCTCTTCTTCCGAATT
Source organism: Dendrobates tinctorius (assembly GCF_039654945.1). Lineage (NCBI taxonomy): Eukaryota > Metazoa > Chordata > Amphibia > Anura > Dendrobatidae > Dendrobates > Dendrobates tinctorius. The sequence continues at coordinate 22,039,694 of NW_027361708.1, forward strand.
CCCCATATGGCGGGGAGATCATATCCTATTTTCAACTACAGTATATTGTCATAATCATAATCATTACTGCGTGGTCTCAGTCCAATATACATAGTCTTGGTAATTGATGCATTTATTAGTTTCTGAAGTAGTCCTCTGATGCATGGAATGCAGCAACATGCGCACGTCACTAGGATAGCTGTCACGACTGCCAGGGAGATGAGAAGACTGGACAAAAGGTGCTTCCATCTTCCAAACCATGATTCCAACCAATTGGTGAAGGTGTTGTCGATACCAGAATTTTCTGCCAGTTCATCAGATAGTGATGCGAGAACCTCCAATGCCTTTGTGATGCTCCCATCGGGTGCTGTGTTGTTTGGGATAAAAGTGCAACAATAAGTTCCAAACATTTTACAGACTCCTCCCTTTTCTGCTAACAACATGTCCAACGCCATACTATTCTGCCATGTCTTTAAAGAAGTTGGAGCTAATTGTTCAGCTATAACCTTTATTGCATCTCTAGTATAGTTTATAAACCTTTGCTGATTATAATAAATATAATTTATCCAATTCACATTCTTTAATGTCACCCACCAAAAGAAAACTGATTCAAATCCCGCTGCAATCTGATTCCTAGATTTGTACTCGTCTGGTACTCCTCTAGGAACTCCTATGCTGTCTATGTAGATTCTTGGATCAAAAGATCCAGCAGGTGTTAACCTTTTGTCTCTACATAGAGTTTTAACATCTATGGTACCATTTTTTATTTCTTCTGATGAAATTATTTGGAATGGCATGAGTACCTGGGCTAGTGCACAGCTGCCAACCCAGTTTGTTGGTAATTGGGCTCTCATTCTCATGTCCCCACATAGCCACCATATGTCACTTCTTGCTGCAGTCTGGTTATTGAACCACTTAGCTTTGTAACCATTCTTATTTGTGTCTATGGGAATGGTGTTTCCACAAAACTCAGAGGTTAGATTTCCTACCCACTTCCCTGTCCCTGTTCCTTTCCTGATGAAACAGGTGTAGTTACCTGGGTATGCAAAAACCCTAGGAGGTACTTGATCCACCTTTGCTACTGGATGCAGGGCTGAGAGAGCATTACATAAGGTGTTATCAGTAGGGTCATATGAGGCATTAAACAGGGCTACCATACATTGCAGATCTGTCTGATCTTGGTCTGAAATTCTAAGGGGAATTGTCCCTAAATGGGGTCTGGCAGTTGCACATGCAATACAATTAGATTTATTATTTTGCTCTGCTGTATACTTCATCCACAAAAGCCATTCATTTCTTTCCATATAACCTGTTTCTATGGCTAACTTCTCATAACTCACATCTTCAGACACTTCCAAATTTGGTGCTGTCATTGGCTGTTGGGGCCTTTCTTCCTCGCTTTCATTGTCCTGTTGAGGAATAGCCTTCAACCAAAATTTACCCTGCTGAACCTTACTACCTGGGCGATGTAACCCTAAAGGCCCTTTTACATTTAGCGATGCACCAGCGATCCGACCGGCGATCCGACCCGGTCAGGATCGCTGGTGCATCGCTAAATGATCGCTAGTGAGCTTTCATACAGAAAGACCTCACAGCGATGCAGCAGCGACGCAGAGCACGATACTTACCATTCACACACAGCGATCCTGACGTCCTCCCGCCCGCCTCCACGCGTCGCTGGACGTCACAGCAGGAAGTCTCAGCAGGAAGCGCCCGACGAGAAATGGAGCCGGAAATTCTCGCGCGATCAGCGATGGACAGCGGGGGAGCAGGTCGTTGGTAAGTATCACACATAGCGATATCACTAGCAATATCGCTATAACGTCACAAAATCAGTGACGTTTTAGCGATATTGCTAGCGATATTGCTTAGTGTAAAACCCCCTTAAGACATAGAGACCTTCATCCCCAGCAGAAGGGTCTTCTAAGAAGACAATAAGGGGGTTGCAAGATGATCTCCAGTCTAATGTTTCCGGATCGCAATCTGTTCTTGGAGGAACTATGACTATCTTGATTCTATCAAGGAGAGGCTTTCATAATTTACCAACACGAGTCATAGCTTCCTCTGGCTTATATCCCTGTGAGTCTCCTGTATTCCAAGCTGCATCTGACCAGGAATCACAGTCTTCATTCCCAGGTCTAGGTACACACATATAGACTGCAGCTCCTGAAATCCTTGTTAGGAATTTATAATTAGGATTACTAGTTTTTCTACCAAATTTAAGATTCCATGAGCATTTTACTACTTTACACAAATCAAATCTAAAAGCGTTTGATGTCTCTGAAGTATCAACCCACAGGATCATGTCCGTTTCATTTTGGGTTATCTTTGAAGCCATCTGTCTGTCTTGTGGTAGGCTTGTCAGTAACATCAGATGCAGGATCATCATTCTACCACTCCAGGATCTTGTAGTGGTTTGCATGGTTCAGATTAGGTTTTTCCAGTTTTACTGGTATGGCTGTAGTGAGGAGAACTTGGAAAGGATGGTCAGTCTCCTGGAAACAGAATCAAAAACTTGTTTATGCAAAGATGCGAGTCTCCTTTGGAGGCTCTGGACACAGCTAACGACGCTGGAGGCTGTTGCACTGGAACTGTGATGTCTTTTCAGGAGCTACAGGCCTAACCTTGCTATGTGGCCTATGTGACTCTCAAGATATGCATAACACTCTGCATTACCTCTCCATTAGAAGGGGGTCACTCTGCTGTAGTGGTTCTGGCATCAGGGCTTGTGATCACCCTGGAAAGAGATCAACACATACGAGCACACATATACATTCCTACCTGTGGGTAGTTGTATGAAGTCAGTCTGCAGTCATTGAAACGGGTAGAGGAGCTTAGGTATGTGTTTTCTGTGGTGTCCTATTCTACCTGTGTTGTGCACATGTTAGACATGTTTGCATGAGTCTATCAGCAGCTGTTGTGAAACCAGGAGCGAACCATTGTTTATACACAAGAGAACACATGGCACTTTCGGACAAGTGCGTTGGGCCATGGGCCGCCTGAGCCATCATAGGGTGTAAGGACCTTGGGAGGCATACCCGGTGTCCTACCATCCACAGACCTTCATGGTACCACGCTCCAACCTTCATCCAGATCTTTGTCTCCTCCCCGGTTGCACGCCAAGTCAGATCCTGCAAGATCCCGAAATTCAGCTGATTATTCTCGGTACTTACCATGATCAATGGAGGTACCACACAGGCCATATAGCCTCGGCTTTTGTGCAGCTTCCTTGGCCAGATGGTCTTCTCTTTCCATCAATCTGGCTTCACAGGTTCTGGAATCTAAGTGTGTCCTTAGATAAGGACCTTCACTATGGAGACGTCCTTTGGGGACAGCAAAACTTCCATAAGCTGTCTGGTGAGGTATCCATGCTTAACAGGATTACCTGTTGATGTAAGAAAATTCCTTTCCCTCCAAATCGGGCGGTAGTCAAGTGCTACCCCAAAACAAAATCTGGACCTAGTGTACACTGTGCAACGTTTACCTTGAGCCCCTTTAAGAACTTCAATGAGTGCCGTCAACTCCACCTCTTTTGCAGACATATGAGGAGAGAGTGGTTCTGCCTTTACTACCTCATGCTGTATGATCACTGCATATCCAGTGTAGATCCATCCACCTTCGATGCACCTTGAACCAACTGCAAAAAGCTCAACATCTGGATTAATGAGAGGTTCATAACTTATTGCAAGTTCTTGAGCCTTAAGGGATTATTCAATTATCAATTATTTAAAAATACAATACAGTGATCATCCCTCTTCCCTCCCCCTCTTTTTGAATCCACGGATCATATAAGCTGGATTCAAAAGCAAACAACTTGAAAGGTACAAAGTACAAGAGAATGGATAAGCACGAGAGAAGAAGAGGAGAAAAAAAAACTTCCTGGCATGAAGCCAAAATTCTAAAACTGCAATAACTTTTTAACTAAGCGATTAAAGATAATTCTGTTAAAAGGGATAAGATACACTTATGACAAGAAATCTATGTGCAAATTTTAGACACTTGGCAGAGAGCCAACTTTTCATGGACAATTGGCCTGTTGCCAATATTCTTTGCTATACTTCTGTCTCTGAACTTTCCTTTACAAAAACCTTATTTCTTGCTACTTTACAATTGCCTTTAATGATATCACACTCTAAATCAGACTAATGATTTACTTTGAAACCATATAGCTGTCCCACTTATTGACATACATTTCACATTCTAAATCAACTTAACATTACCTTCTATAAACACAGTGCAGTATATACAAATGACTCATATCACAGCGTAAAACCACTAAGAATAACATACATGTTAGCACAGTATATATAGTCTTCCGGGTTTCCCTTATTCATTTGGTATCTAAAAGGCATGTCTTTAGGTTCCCAGAGACAATGCTTTTCTACACTGCTCAACAGCATTCCTGGGGTCCACTGATCAGTGGGGGTCCCATGAATATTAAATTCTACATTAGCTCAAAAAACGGACAGTACATTACTCGATACAGTATTATGGCCACCACCTAGTGCGCCATACAGAATAATGAGCCCCATATATTTCTCCATACAGAATAATTGGTCCCATTTAATGTTCCATACAGTATACGATGAGCTCCAAATAATGCTACAGTATATGTTGGTCCCCATGGATGATGCTCCAGTGTATGATGGGCCCAAATAATGCTCCATATATAATGGGCCCCATTTCTAATGCTCCAGTGTATAATGTGCCCCATAGATGCTGCTCCAGAGTCTGATCTGCCCCATTTATAATGCTCCAGTATATGATGGGCCTCATGGATGATGCTCCAGTGTATGATGGGCCCTAATAATGCTCCATATATAATGGGCCCCATTTCTAATGCTCCAGTGTATAATGGGCCCCGTAAATGCTGCTCCAGTGTCTGATGTCCCCCATTTGGAATGCTCCAGTATATGATGGGCCTCATGGATGATGCTACAGTGTATGATGGGCCCAAATAATGCTCCATATATAATGGGCCCCATTTCTAATGCTCCAGTGTATAATAGGCCCCGTAAATGCTGCTCCAGTGTCTGATGTCCCCCACTTGGAATGCTCCAGTATATGATCGGCCCCATTTTTAATTAACCCAGGCTTGGTATGTGAAAAGAGCTCCATAGAGTAATCTTAAGTGTGTGCTGCCGCATCCCTCACTTTTGGTGTGGGTGAAGGACAAAAGGAAAGGGGTTGATCCTGACCAGAAGCCTGCACTGACGACTCAGTGCTTGCATTTTTTAAACTTCAGAAGAGGAGGCGATAGAGCTAGAGGCTGTTTCAGCAATGTAAGCCAAAAACAGTTCCTGATGCTCCGTCTTAAAAAGCAGTCTACCTACTCCCAGAAAAGGGAGCCTTACAGGCCTTCCGGAGCTACACCATGACGAAGGCTCAACACCTCCTGCCTTAGTTGCTATTGTGTTTTTGGCACTACCAGCAGATGCACCACCACCACCATCAGTACCAGGTGACCCCCCACACCAACGTCCGCGTCCTCTTCCACCATACTTCCTCATGTTTTGGAAAATGGACCCAAAATACCAGCAGATATATGGTACTGTATCAGAAGCGTACAGCTCTATACAGTCTAGGGATAACAGTAAATCTCCGTATATATTTCATGAGTCATACACAGACGCTCACAGGCTCAGTATGGATTACACAATAAAATAAAAAGTTGAAAAAGGGTACAGTATCACCTGATACAAGGTATTTATAGTATAGTGTAAACATTATGAATCTCCATATATATTTCAGGAGGCAGACACAAATGCCCTCAGGCCCAGTATGGATTACACAAGAATATGAAAAGCTGTAAATGGGTAATGGTAACACAAGCCTACAGCTGTATACAGTGTTGGGGTAATCTTAAAGCTCCAAATATGTTTCCGGAGTAACAGACAGACGTTCACAGGCTCATTATGGATTACACCAGAATCTAAATAGCAAAAAAAGGTTACTGTATCAGAAGCCCACAGCTGTGTACAGTGTTGGCCAAATTTGAAATCTCGGTATATATTTCCGGAGTCACCCTCAGACGCTCACTCAGTCTGGGTTTGACCATAACAAAAAATGTTGTAAAAGAGGTACTGGATAACAAGATAGCAAGGATATATATTATAGGGTACAATTGAAATATCTGTATACATAGTCCTGTAGTCACTCTCAGACGCTTACTCAGTATGGATTTGACGGTAATACTAAATGTCGAACAAAGGTACTGTATAACAAGATACAAGCTGTATCGAGTATAGGGTAAAAATTGGTATCTCCGATTCACCGTATATATAGAAGGCATAAACCACATACGCTCACTCACTATGGATGATACCATAATAAAAAATTTTGAACAAAGGTACTGTATCAGCACATACCAAGTGTATCCATTCTAGGGGTAATTGTAAATTTCCGTCTATACTTCCGGAGTCAGACACAGACACTCACAGGCTCACTATGTATTACACCAGAATTTAAAAATTAGAAAAAGGGAAAGGTATTCAAAGCGTACAACAGTATACAGTGTTGTGGTACTTTTAAATCTTTATATATATTTCAATCTCAGTAAGCCATTCCAGACTCTCCACTACTGGAAACTACATGGATACAAGTACAGATGGAAAGTCGAGTGTTAGCATAAATTTGGGAATTACTCATCGCGGGAAAATCTCCCGGTAGATGTTGCAAAGGCGATGCAGACCCTCAATTCCTGTGTTTGTGGAGACAGCGAAAATGGTTCTTCATGAAGAAAGGATTGCTTTATCGCAGTAGCGTGGATTACATCACCGTTACTCGTCTCCATCAAATTGTGATCACAGGGAGAGATGTAGACATGGTCCCCACTACCTATCATGATGTGTCTGGTCATTTTGGAGTGCAAAGTACAGGCCGTAGGTGATTCTATTGGATTGGCATGAGAGGAGACATTGAAAAATGGTGGCAGGAATGTCACATATCTGTGACTATGACAACTGTGAAAGGTGATCATAAAGCACCACTGCATCCGCTTGTAAAATGATGTCCATTATAAATGGTAGCCATTGATCATCTGAAGGTAGAGGCCAGCAGGACAGGCAATAGCCACATCTTAACCATCATCGATCAAATCACCAAATTTCTAGTGGTTGTCCCTGTGAAGGATTTAACTGGCCAGACTACACAGCGGTGGAGCATGGAGAGGTAAGTATTGCAACTTGCAAGTGCTGTGGCCATGACCAAGCAGGGGGGGCACACTCGTGGGCAACGGTACTGGCACAGGGCCCCTCATAGTACGCTGGTGTGTCTGACAGCGAATGGGCCCCCCACCATCAGAGACACTGTATTGTACTATGAGGGGCCCTGTGCCAGTGCCGTCAGCCATCAGTGGGCCCATCCACCTGTTCAGAGCAGCGGCACTTGCCCGGGTGCACCAGGTGTTGACCCCAGCCCTTGGGGGGGTGGGCAGCCCAGTTAGAGAGGTTTAAAAAATGGCATATGTTGATGTGTAGGCTGGACATTCAGCTGCTGCAAATGGCGGAATTGGGCAAGTTCGAGGAAGAGGAGGACAAAAGTGAGGCAGTTTTCTGGCAACCTATTTGTCATCAGGGGAAGGTGGGACAAAATCCTTTGAAACCCATGCATGGGTCATTTTAATGAAGGTTAGATCATCAACATGGGTCGACAGACAGGTCTTTTTTTCTGTCAGGATTGATCCAGCAGCACTGAAGATTCTTTCAGATAACACACTAGCAGCAGGGCAAGCAAGCTCCTGTAAGGCATAGTGTGCCAATTCAGGCCAGGTGTCCAGTTTAGAGGTCCAATAGTCAAAGGGGAATGACCTGTGAGGGAGAACATCGATATGGGAGAAGTAGTTTGTAACCATAGTTGACAACTGCTGCCTCCTGTCACTTGTAATCGATGCAGTATTAGCAGTCGTGTGAGCGGTACTTGAGAAATCATTCCACAACATGGTCATTAAACCCCTGTCTCCAGCGCCACTTCGGCTGTGTGCACCATGCACACCTCTTCCATTATGCCCACTACGGCTCGTGGAGAACCAGCACCGCTGCTGTGTGCTGGGAAAGCCTCAAACAAACGGTTACCAGAGTTGCTTGTTTGTTAGCCAATATTATCTCTAGGTTATCCTGTGGCATGATGTTGTGTAATTTGCTTTTGTAGCATGAATCGAGGATGCTGGCCAGCCATTAGTCATCATCCTTCATCATTTTGGCAATGCGGGGGTCCCTTTTTAGGATCCGCAAGGCATAATCGCACGTGTGGGCCAATGTTCCAGGTGTCAATAATGCACTGCCACTGCTGGGTGGAGGAGCACTTTCTGGCAAATCCACATCCCTACAGTCACGCACAAACACTGTACCTGACCTTGGAATGCCAACATTTTCTCTTACCCCCTGAGAAGCATCCTCCTGCCCAAAATAATCATCCCCTTCATCCTCCTCCTCTTCCTCTTCCAGTACAGTTCCCTGACCAGACAATGGCTGACTGTCAGCAAGGCTTCCCTCCTCCTCCTGTTCCTCCTCTGCTGCAGCCACCAGATCCTTAATGTGCATCAAACTTTGCATGAGCAGACGCATAAGTGGGATGCTCATGCTTATGATGGCGTCGTCTGCACTTACCAGCCGTGTGCATTCCTCAAAACATTGAAGGACTTTACAGAGGTCTTTCAGCTTTGACCACTGCACACCTGACAATTCCATGTCTTCCCTCAAACTGCCTGCCCGTGTGTCCTCCCACAAATGCATTACAGCCTGCCTCTATTTGCACAGCCTCTCAACCATGTGCAGGGTGGAGTTCCACCTTGTTGCAACACCTATGATTAGGCTGTGCTTGGGGAGGTAGAGCAATCGCTGCAGCTTCTGCATACGACTGGAGTGGACGTTTGAGCGACGGTTGTGCGAGCACAGTCTTCACACCTTATGGAGCAGGGATGTTAACTCTGGATAATTATTAAGGAAGCACTGCACCACCAGGTTCAAAGTGTGAGCCAGGCAAGGTATGTGTGTGAGTTATGCACATGCTATGGCTGCCACAAAATTATGGCCATTATCACTGACTACCTTGCCTGGCTCAAGATGTAGACTGCCCAGCCATGACTCAGTTTGTCGCTGCAAGTAGTCGGCCAGTACCTCCGCTGTGTGTCTGTTGTCACCCAAAGACATCATTTGGCAGCTGCGGATGGAGTGCTCGTGCGACTGCGCTCTGTGGACGAGCTTTCGCTTATGGAGGAGTAGGAAGAGAGTCGAAAGCCTACAGCCAACTGTTTCCTATACTTTGGGCTAGGCAGCACTGTTTCACCGCCGCTGTCCCCTGTGGAGCCTGCATCCACCACATTAACTCAGTGCGCATTGATGGACACGTAACAGCCCTGGCCATGCCTACTGGACCATGCATCTGTTGTGAGGTGCACCTTTCCACTCACTGATTGCTTGAGTGCATGGACAATGCGGTCTTTCACAAGCTGGTGGAGGGCTGGGATGGCTTTTCAAGAAAATAAGTGCCGCCTGGGTAGGTCATAGCGTGGGACTGCGTAGGCCATGAGCTCGCGAAAAGCTTCGCTTTCAACCAAACGGTAGGGCATAATCTCTAATGAGATTAGTTTGGCAATGTAGGCGTTCAAAAAAAAACAGTGTACGCGGATGAGAGGATGATTACTTTCTTGTCCTACTCAGAGTGTCTGGTAGGGTGATCTGGACTGGAGAGCTGCATATGGGGGAAGTAGCGGTGGACCGGACGGAGTGAGAGGGGGTTGGTGATGGTATTGGTGGTGATGGCCTAGATTCAGTGCTGTGTTGCAAAACCATTGTGATTTCTTGAGTGCTTTGGCCTTGCGACGACACCTCAACATTTAGTGCTGGTGGAGTGCTTAACGGTGGTGGTGGTCTTACAGTGGGGGAAGCGATGGAGCATTGCTGGCTACCTTCAGTCGGAGCAGGTGCACATGTGCTACCTGAGGTTTTGTAGTCCGTCCAAGCTTGCAAGTGCATGTTGATTAAATGTCTAAGCATGCAACTGGTATTCAAATTTCTGAGTTGTTTACCTCGGCTAAAGGTCCTTCCGCACTTCTTACAGGTAACCTTTGGCAACCTTGGCATACATTTTTTTGCAAAAAAACGTATCGACTAAATACCCTGTGTTTGTTATTACCTTTTATCAGCACTTGCTGATTACTGTTATATGTCTTATTGCAAGGTATTTTTGCACATTTGTCATTCTGTGCTTTTTGTTTGTGTTTCAGTCAGGGTGGTGTGAACATGGTCCAACAGACTTGTTCACATTGTGCATGTCACATGTGTGTTTTTATTACAGGTAACCTTTGCCTCATCAGTAGGATTTTGGACAAAGAAGTGCCACACTGCACTCTTCCTACTATGACATACATTTTCTGGCCTTGCACACTGTGCTAAGTTGACCGTCTGGCCAAGCTGTCCTGCAACTCTTTTAGTTTTTGGTCCACGTTTTTGGACAGCTACGGGCCTGCCAGATAACCGCTGCTGCAATGTCAATGCCTGCTGCGGATCCTTCTCCTTATCTGAACTATTGCCAGTGCCGCCCTCCTCCCCCAATGGATGTAAAATCCGGGTCAAGAACTGGGTCATCCATCACCTCCTCTTCAAAGTCATCTGCACCTTCCTCTTCACCATCCTCTGTGTCACTGTGTAAGGTGGTATAGTATGCTGGAAGGGGCACCTGAGTTTCATCAGGGTCAGATTCTGGCTCAGTAGACTGCGAGGGCAATGTAGTGCTCTGGGTCAATGTACCTGCAGAATCATCTAGCAGTGGCTGTGCATCAGTGCACTCCATGTCAGATTCATCTTGGACTGGGGAATTCAGGATTTGACTGGATAACCCAGGCATGGTATGTGAAAAGAGCTCCATAGAGTAATCAGAAGTGTGGGCTGCCGCATCCTTAACTCTTGGTGGGGGTGAAGGACACAAGGAAAGGTGTTTTTCCTGACCAGAGCCCTGCACTGACGACTCTGTGCTTGCAGCTTTCGAACGTTCAGAAGAGGAGGCAATAGAGCTGGTGGCTGTTTCAGCAATGTACGCCAAAACCTGTTCCTGATGCTCTGGCTTTAAAAGCGGTTTTCCTACTCCAAGAAAAGGGAACCTTACTGGCCTTCTTGGGCCAGACGATGACGCAGACTCCACACCTCCTGCCTTAGCTGCTATTGTGCTTTTGTCAGAACCAGCCGATGCACCACCACCATCAGTACCAGCTGCGCCCCCCTGCCCATGTCCATGGCCTCTTCCACCATACTTCCTCATGTTTGGGAAAATGTACCAAAAATGCCAGCAGAGGGTATTGTATGAGGAGCGTCCAGCTATGTAAGGTGTATTAAAAAAATTAAATCTACGTATATATTTTGTTAGTCACTGATGCTCTCCCAGTATGTATTTGACCATGATCCAACAAGCAGATATACGGAACTGTATCAGAAGTGTACAGCTGTATATGTTTTTTGTGTAACTGACAATCTCCGTATATGTATTTACGGAGTGTCACACACAGACGCTGACTCTGTATAGATGTGACTGTAATGCGAACGGCAGATATACAGTACTGTTTGTGAATCAGACAGTACATTTATACAGTACATTCTCTGTATGGAAAATTGTCAATCTTCATCTATTTTTATACGGAGTGACACACGCTGTCTCTGTATAGTTTTGATCGTGATCAAACAGCAGATATACGAAACTGTTTGAAAAGCAGACAGCTCTATAAGGTGTAGGTCTGGAAAAATGGAAAATCTACTCGGTTTGTTTTTCCAGAGTCACACACAGATAGCTTGTATTTGTCCGTGATACCAGCCAGTACATGGTAGTGTGTGAGGAGCGTACACCACAATACGGTGTGTGAAAAAATGAACGCTCGGTAACTCACCAGAACAAAATAATAAAAGTTGGAGTGCTTTGAAAAAAGCAGTTTGAACAGCAGTGTGCACACAGCAATGCAGCTATCAGGTAGCCTTAAAAGGAATCCTAATCACAACCAGCGCTGCTGCATACAACAAAAATCCTCCTACACTAACTGTACAGTAAAAAGCGCTATCAGCAGAAACAATTTTTTTTCTTCTTCCCTGCCTAACGCTCTCCCTTATTCAGAATCAGCAGCAGCACCTCTCCCTATTCTAAGATCGGCAGAAGTAAGATGGCGGTCGGTGGTCATGGCCTTTTATAGCCACTGTGACGCCACACAAAGCCAGCCAATCACTTCAATGCCCTACTCTCAGATGGTGGTGGCCGCTGCCCATGTCATCGCATTGCCCACAGTGTGCGTCCTCCATCACTGGCTGAGAAAAGGCGCTGGATGCATTATTTGAAACGCGACTATGGTTTTTATCGGCGAAACCCGACTTTAGCTAAGTCAGCGATTTTTTAATTTGACCGACCCGTTTCGCTCAACTCTACTTGGATCTAACAGAGTGGCAACCCAGTAGTGAGCACTATTTCTAATCCTAACCATTTCGGCATCGTGTTGAAGATGCAGCAAGAAGGTGCTCATATGTTGGGCGCTTCCATGAGGTACAAGTCCTTGATGTGATGGTGGTGCGATAACACTCAAGCTTGCATCCTATTTTCCCTCCCGCCAACCACTGACAACAGAGAGGAGATCATTATCTTCTTCATCTCTTGAATGTTGCAGGACCATCACCTCTTCATACTCGTCCTCCTCCTTTTGTTCCTCTGCACCTTTACTAACAGTTTGTCTGTTACCATAAGCCCCCCTCAATCACTGTAATCCACCAGCTCCTCCCGCAGACTAGTCAAAGTGTGATGACTGGAATAGTGATGCTAATGATGGCATCCTCAGTGCTAACAATCTTAGTAGCCATTTCAAAACTGTGCACAAAGGTGCAGAAGTCCTTCATCTGCACTCATGCATGAATTGCACTACATCCGTACTACGTTGACCCAGGCTATGCCAAAGGACATACTACAAAAGGGATCATCATTAAACATGCAAAGAGTGGAATTCCACTGTGCTGGCACAGCGCATATCAAACAGTTAATTGATAGGCTGAAAGACCTCTGCAGCAGTGGAAGTCGATGACCTGTGGGGTGCGATCATCGGAAGTGAGGACACAGCAACCATGCTTTCTGCAGCAGTGCATCCTGGCCGGGATATTTGCAGAGAAATTACTGTACCAGCAGGTTGAGGACATTAGCCATGCATGGCACGTGTGTGAGATTTCCCCGGCATAGGGATGCCACCAGATTTGCACCATTATCACACATGGCCTTCCCTGCCTCCAGGTTCAGTGGAGACATCCATTTTTCAAACTTTGCCTAGATAGTTGTCCAAAAGGCTTGAGCTGTATGACTGCGATATCCAAGGCATATTAATTTAAACACTGCCTGATTGCGGTGAGACCTGGCTGCACAGTATGTGCTGGTTCGATCATGCAGTAGTCAAATTATTGCAATTTTTGCCTCTAATGAGTCTTTTTTGCAAAGTTGGCAGATAACGTGAGTTGGGTAATCTGTTGTGAATACTCTCTCTGGCTTCCCTCTGGTGATTACTGAAGATAGTGGAGCTGGTCAGATTGAGAGTTCTCTTTCTGGGTTCCCTCTGGTGGTTACTGGAGGTAGTGGAGCTGATCTCATTGACAGAGGCTTGCCACCTGATAATGAGGAAAACGATTGGAGATCTGGGGTTTCTGATTGGGATTTAAGACAGCTGACTCCCTCTATCCCTGCTGGTGATTTTTTTCCTGTGCCTCCTGAGGTCTGATGTCTCCTGCATGTCTTTCCCTGCATGTTCAGCTAAGTGGTTCATTTGCTATTCTGTTTGCATTTGATCTGGTCAGCTAGCTCCGGCTGGGGCTGTGCTGAATCACCGCCCATATGTTACTGCATGTGCCAGTTTGTTTTGTCCCCTTTTATATTGGTCTCTTTTTGCTTTGTTTTCAGAATATACCAGAGTGCTTATATAGTGGGGGGCGAAGTCATGTGACTTCAGTGTTTTTTGCATCAGATGTGTTGGACTTTTTGCAGAGTTTTTTGCGTGTTCGCAGACAGTGTCTTTCCTTTCCTGTCCTGTCTAGTCAGTGTGGGCCCCATCATTTGCTTAGTCTATTTTTATGCCTGCGTTTGTGTTTTCATCTTGTCTCACCGACAATATATGTTTGGGGGCTATCTATTCCTTTGGGGTCTGCTCCGGGGCAGTTTAGATTTCCCCTTTCTTGCTTTATGCTTAGTTAGCTCTCCGGCTGTGCCGAGGCATCTAGGATCATCGTAGGTACGCTCCACTGCTACTGCTAGTTGTGTGGACAGGATCAGGGGTCTGCATCCGCTTAGTTACCAACCTCTCTGTTTTTTTGTAGCTTAGCCTGGGCCTGCTATCCTCCTCGATGACCCATTCATAACAGTAATCCTTTTCGGTTTCAAAAAAGGCCCAGGCTAGGCAACCCTTGCCGCCCATACAAACTGCAGACTTGCAACTGCTGCTGGGATGCAGTGCTTGTCGTGGTTGCTTTACTCAATGTGTATGCAGCAAGCCGCAACATAACCTCCTTGTCTTCCTCCTCCACCTCCTCTGCTGAGCTACACAGGTGCGTGCCTCTGGGTTCACAACAGGTGGGATCTGCAACCTCCTCATTATCCTCTGTTCTCATTCTCCTCACCCTGCGAGTCATCCTATACCTCTTCCTGTCTTTATATCACAGTAGTTTGTGTGTGTCCCAGCAATCTGATTCTCATCAGGAACATTTCCACCCCTGGGGGTTAACGTCTGGTGATGAGGGTCTGGATTTGGCTCAGACCTTACTTCGTCAGGCCCCAGATTTATCTGAAAAAAATTTGGGCATCGGTGCAGATGCTTTCCTCCTCTTGAGTCTGTGAATCTTTGGAGAAGACTTATGGAATAGAATGAGTGAACAACTCGGTTGACTTGCCCATTTGTGGTTACCCACAGTCAGTTGGGCGGTTGGAGAGTTGTGACACAAGGTGAAATTTGGGTAATTGGGGTATCACTTCTAAGGACTGTGCTGTGTATGATGTAAAAATTGAGGAAGAGGATGAGAGGCCACTTGATGTAGCGCTTGTCATCGTCTTGTGCACATGCTCTTGCTGGCCTTCATGTACAAGGCGTAGATGATGACGTTCTGCAAATTCGCTGCCTGGCCAGTGATCTCTCCTTCAAAACACATATCCATGCCATTTCCACTTCTTGCCATCTACAACTAAAAATGTTTTCCTGGATTCGTACATTCCTTATTCAAGAATCTAAAAACCCTAGTCCATGTTCTCATCATCTCCTGCCTCGACTACTGCAAACTCCTGCCTTGTGTCCTCCCTTCTAACAGTCTCGCACCTCTCCAATCAATCCTAAACTCTGCTGCCTGACTAATCCACCTATCCCCACTATTCTCTGGCCTCTCCTCTCTGTAAATTCCTTCACTGAATCCCAATTACCTAAAGACTCCAGTTCAAAACTCTAACCATGGCATACAAAGCCATCCACAACCTGTCTCCTCCATACATTAGTGACCTTGTACTTACTTAATCTCCGGTCATCAAGAGATCTGCTTCTCTCTTTCTTTTCTACTCCCCTTTTATCTCCTTTTTCCAGAATCACATACTAGAATTCACCTGTGCTTCCCCTCTACTCTGGAACTCTCTACCCCAATATATCTTACTCTAGCCTACCTTGTGAACCTTCAACAGGAACTTGAAAAACCACCTCTTCTGACAAGCCTACAACCAGCAGTAACCTCCTCACCAATCCCTTGTAACTTGTAACTGCTCAATTATACTATTTCTACTCTGGGGAAATTGATGCCACTTTAGTGGTGTGTGGCAATAATTTTTGGAAATGTTTGTTCTCCAAGTTGGGTCTCCTTCATGTTTGTTGCCTGTAGCAGAAGGGGTCCCAGACCGGCAGGCCTGCACTTACTTCCATTCAACTACCTGTGTTACTATCCTAAAATGTTTTTAAAAATAGCAATCGAGGCTGATATTTGTGCAACTTTAGTGTGGTTGAGCAGAAAAGTAGTTTGAGTTGTTGCATGAGGTATCAAGGTTCCCAGAAAAGAAGACTTACCCTGGTCCCTCAACCACCTCTTCTTAATTAAAACTTAAATTCAAAGCTGTAAACGCTGGCCCAGACACTGATACCTCATGCATGGTCCATGGCTGACTGCTGCTGTGCAATTACTAAATTTGTACTGTGGGTCAATTGATGACACTTTTCCTGGTGCCTGCCCTTAATTTTTGGAAATACTTGATCTCTAAGTTGGGTCTCCTTCATGTGTGTTGCCTGAATTTGGTAGCGCTTTCAGAGCACCAGGTCTACACCTGCCACTCATCCACCTGTTACTGATCAATATTTAAGCTTGAAATGTTGGTCCAATGTGCTCTGGCTTAATTGGTGCCACTTTTCCTGGTGTCTGTCCTTAATTTAAGCTGTTTGGGAAGTTTTCTCACCCCACTTTAAGGTGTTGCTTATAAGTTTGGTTTTGCTTCCCATTGAATTCAGTAGGGTTAAGGTATGTTTGACGAACCTTTCGGCGAACATGTTCACTAAACCTAACCTTGAAATGTTCGGTCATCTCTATTTGGGACACCCACACATTATGCCTACAGGTGATTTAATGACATCTCATAATAAATCCATATCAAGTAATAAGGAGTTGTTCTCCCCTTTGCTGTTATAAAAGCTTTCACTGTTCTGGGAAGGTTATCTACCATAGCTAATCTTTTAAAATTAAAATTTATCAGCTTCTCTGAATGGCAAGAGAGTAGATCCACCACAAATCAAAAGTATTCCAGTTGTCGAGAAAATAAGTCTCCTATTATTGTATACAAACTCTTACCCGGCGCTGACGCCGGCACTTGGGACCGGAGTGTGTGGCTGCATGTATTTCTATGCAGCCACACACTCCGGTCCTGAGTGACGGCGGCAGTGCCAGGTATTAATGCGAGAGACTTGCGCGAATTTCTTGCATCACACTCGCAAGTGTGACCCCGACCTTTGTCTCACTACCTCTGTGGCTAAGTGTTAGCTATGATGTTCTCTCACTATCTAGATTCGACACAAAGTATCTGCTGAATTTCTTGCTTCAGCTTTCATATAGGTATTCCCCCACTACTAGATAGAGAAACGTGATCCGTTACTCCACACAAAATGTTTCCACTGCTCCATAGTCCAGCCTACTTTACACCACCCCATCTGATGTCTGTAATTGTGCTTAGTGATGTAAGCTTGCAGGGAACTGCTTATGCCCCTGCCATGAAGCTTCCAAAGCACAGTTTAAAGATATAAATGACTGTGGAGATTTTAAACTCTAAGGTTATTTAGTCAGCAGAACATTGGCTTCACCACACGGTCAACCCCATTTGCAACTTGTTTTTAACTTTGTAAGGCTAGGTTCATATTAGTATATCAGTCCGCAGCGTGGTGCTGCGGACTTCTTTCTTTAAGCTCTGCCTACTTCCACATGTGTCCTGTGTACCTATCTTTAACATTGTGTATGCAGGGAAATGCGTTGTCTGCGGATGCGTCCGCGTGCGTAATTTTGACGTGCCCGCCGAACGCAAGAAAATGCAACATGTTGCGTTCGGAGGGCACTTCAAAACGACGCATGCACACTCATGTAACTGAGCTGTTGCAGATACTAAACCTTGAATAGGAGCTGATCAGCAGTTCTCATCAGCAGTCACTACACACTGACTGAGTCTGTTTAGCTCTGTTTAATGTGAACATCCAGTTACTGCAAGAACTAATAAAAGCAAATTGATGAACCTCCAAAAATCTGATATTGATGACTAATCCTAAGGAAAGGTGATCAGTAGTGTTGAGCATTCCGATACCGCAAGTATCGGGTATCGGCCGATACTTGCTGTATCGGAATTCCGATACCGACTTCCGATATTTTTTCAATATCGGAAGTCGGCATCGGAATCGGAAGTTCAAAGTTGATTGACAGCCTGACGTCATCATGATGCGCGGTGTGTGCGCATCATGATGCGCCGTCATTTCGGGCCTTCCGGGGGTCTCTGCCGGCCTGCCGGGGGGCTGTGTGGACTGCCCGGGGTCTGTACCGGCCTGCCGGGGGGCTGTGCTGGCCTGCCGGTGGTCTGTGCACCCTGTGGGGGTCTGTACCGGCCTGCCGGGGGGCTGTGCCGGCCTGCCGGTGGTCTGTGCACCCTGTGGGGGTCTGTACCGGCCTGCCGGGGGGCTGTGCCGGCCTGCCGGGGGGCTGTGCTGATGTCCGGGGGTCTGTGCAAGCATCGTCCGATGGGACTACAAGTCCCATCTGGCGATGCCTGCTACCATGACAGTGATTGACACATTAGCCAATGATGGGACAGTAGTAGTCCCATCATCCGGCTAATGTGTTAAATGTTAAAAAAAAAAATAAAAAAATACTACATACATACTACATGCATGCTACATACATACTACATGCTACATACATACTACATACATACTACATACATACTACATACATACCACATACATACCACATACATACTACATACATACTACATACATACCACATACATACCACATACATACTACATACATACTACATACTACATGCATGCTACATACATACTACATGCTACATATATACTACATACATACTACATACATACATACTACATATATACTACATGCATGCTACATACATACTACATGCTACATACATACTACATATATACTACATGCATACTACATACATACTACATGCATGCTACATACATACTACATGCTACATACATACCACATACATACTACATATATACTACATGCATGCAACATGCATACTACATATATACTACATGCTACATACATACTACATATATACTACATACATACTGCATGCTACATACATACTACATGCTACATACATACCACATGCATGCTACATACATACTACATGCATGCTACATACATACTACATGCTACATACATACTACATATATACTACATACATACTACATGCTTCATACATACCACATACATACCACATACATACTACATGCTACATACATACCACATATATACTACATACATACTACATACAATACATTCATACAATACATACATAGACATACAGTACATATAACATAGAGTAACATACTTACCAATACTTGTCACATTGTTCCCCGAAGCCATTGTCTTTTACGGAATAAATATTAACATAACAAACCACAAAAATACTCACCCACGATCCGAAGCAGTCCACGAGTGTGTCCCACGACGATCTTGGGTAGAGAACTGCAGCATCAGCTGTTGCTGCCGTTCTCTACGGGCTGCAGGAATCCAATGACGGAAGGTAGGTATCCTTCCGCACTGTATTCCTCCGCCACTTAAAAAAAAAAAAGTCCCTAGTCTCACTTTATGCCATTGCTGCGTGGGAAATTCCCACACAGCAATGGCATAAAGTGAGACTAGGGACTTTTTTTTTTTTAAGTGGCGGAGGAATACAGTGCGGAAGGATACCTACCTTCCGTCATTGGATTCCTGCAGCCCGTAGAGAACGGCAGCAACAGCTGATGCTGCAGTTCTCTACCCAAGATCGTCGTGGGACACACTCGTGGACTGCTTCGGATCGTGGGTGAGTATTTTTGTGGTTTGTTATGTTAATATTTATTCCGTAAAAGACAATGGCTTCGGGGAACAATGTGACAAGTATTGGTAAGTATGTTACTCTATGTTATATGTACTGTATGTCTATGTATGTATTGTATGAATGTATTGTATGTAGTATGTATGTAGTATATATGTGGTATGTATGTAGCATGTAGTATGTATGTAGTATGTATGTAGCATGCATGTAGCATGCAGTATGTATGTAGCATGCATGTAGTATATATGTAGTATGTATGTAGCATGTAGTATGTATGTAGTATGTATGTGGTATGTATGTAGCATGTAGTATGTATGTAGCATGCATGTAGTATGTATGTAGTATGTATGTAGTATATATGTAGTATGTATGTAGCATGTAGTATGTATGTAGTATGTATGTAGCATATATGTAGTATGTATGTAGCATGTAGTATATATGTAGCATGTAGTATGTATGTAGTATGTATGTGGTATGTATGTAGCATGTAGTATGTATGTAGCATGCAGTATGTATGTAGTATATATGTAGTATGTATGTAGCATGTAGTATATATGTAGTATGCATGTTGCATGCATGTAGTATATATGTAGTATGTATGTTGCATGTAGTATATATGTAGTATGTATGTTGCATGTAGTATATATGTAGTATGCATGTTGCATGCATGTAGTATATATGTAGTATGTATGTTGCATGTAGTATATATGTAGTATGAATGTAGCATGTATGTAGTATGTAGTATGAATGTAGCATGTATGTAGTATGCATGTTGTATGTATGTAGCATGTATGTAGCATGTAATTTTTTTTTTTTTTTTACATTCAACACATTAGCCGGATGATGGGACTACTACTGTCCCATCATTGGCTAATGTGTCAATCACTGTCATGGTAGCAGGCATCGCCCGATGGGACTTGTAGTCCCATCGGACGATGCCTGCACAGACCCCCGAAGCCTGCACAGCCCCCCGGCAGGCCGGCACAGCCCCCCGGAGCCTGCACAGCCCCCCGGCAGGCCGGCACAGCCCCCCGGCAGGCCGGCACAGCCCACCGGAGCCTGCACAGCCCCCCGGCAGGCCGGCACAGACCACCGGAGCCTGCACAGACCCCCTAGCAGGCCGGCACAGCCCCCCGAAAGGCCCGTACAGACCCCAGAGAGGCTGTACAAGGGAAAAACAGGATTTTTCTTATTCCGATACCGGAAGTCCCATAGACTTGAATGGGACTTCCGGTATCGGAATCGGCGATACCGATACTTTTTTTTAAGATCGGCCGATCCATTCCGATCCGATACTTTGAAGTATCGGACGGTATCGCTCAACTCTAGTGATCAGTATTAGATGCCTGAGCCAGTCCTTTTACCCTGTCCAACTTATACATTTGTTTCTAGTTTACCTTAATTTATACTTGGCAATAGGAAATATTCACAACAGAGAGGGACAGAATTGTGGAGCATAATGGCAACATTATATGCATTTTTTTCACTCCTAACCTAAAAGTTATTTTTTGTCCTCCTGCTCTACCAGGCCTCTAGTTTACTACCAACAATTGAAAATATCTTATCCTTTTCCTCAGTTGTGACATCTACAGTACACAACATGTCTGGTGCTAATCCATGGAGTGGGCTGAGAAGAAGGTGACTTTAGCATCTGAACTTATTTTGGAAGTATGTTAATTATCTTGGCAGTAGATGCCTGTGATTCATTGCTGCAGTTAGTCTTTGAGTAGCCCTTTATATCTAATTTAGGATTTCCCTATAAATTACATTTGATGTCTTAAAAGCATACTAAAATGAAAGTATTACCCAATCTAAGCAACATAAATGGAAGCTGTAGTTAAAAAACAGCATATATTTTTAATTCAGATTTTGTGTTAAATGTTTTTTTAACATTTTTTGCAATATTATTCTTCTACATTGCAATATGTATTAAAAATAAAAATATAAATCTTGCAATTTTCACACTGGCCACTGGGACATTTTTAGACTCTTTTTTAGATTCTTGGTGTTTCAGGAAACAACATAGGTACATGTGTCATGTTATATCACAAGTTTTAGCAACAGTGAACAAACTCTGACCCTATCTTTTGTAATGAAGCATCTAATGTGTGTGTGTATAAAGGTCATTGTGAAGGTGAGCAGGATAATAGCCTATTGAGGTTGCTGGATAATGTGTTATCAGCAGTGTACAGAGGTTTTAACTGTTATTGTTACACTGAATCTGTTAATATGCTGCCTGCTGACAAAAAATTATATATATGAGTCTAAAATAGCCCCAGTGGCCACTGTGGAAATTTCAAGATTACTAATTTTTTTATGAAGATTGTGGTTTGAAAAAAATAATGAACATTGACAAATGCTAAAACACAAATGAAGCTCAAAAACCTGATTTAAACAGTAAGTCAAATTCTGATTTTATAAAATCTCCCTTTAAATTTAATCTGTCATTTCTTCAACCAAATTTCTTATTGCTCTAATCTGTCATGGTCCGCTGGTTATTATCTGTTTGGAATGCTTAGGGTTAATCCGGTTGGCCTCCTTTTTCTTTCTTTGAGGCTTTTTGTAGGGCCATGCTTTGTCAGTTATACTTTTGCCTCCGCTGAGTGTGTCGACCACTGTGTGCCTGTGCCTTGTGCCTGTCTTATAGCTTGTTTGTGTGGTTCTGACCCGGTTCTGTTCCCATTGTGATTATTGCCTTCTGCTTCTGTACTGTTTATCTGCTTCTCCGGTTTTCTGACTCCTGCTATGTCCTTGACTATTCTCATTGGCCTACTCATTGTGTATTGTGTTCACCTTATTCGTGTTATTGACCTAGGCTTGTCTTGGATTACGTTTTCCCCTTGTGCCCCATCATTTCCCTGGTGTCCGGTGGTACCCTTTACCCCTCTCCTCCAGCAGTGACTGCTAGGCCCCACCTCCTTCACTCTGACCTGCAGTCACGTGCCGCAGGTCCTGTCAGCGCACTCACTACCAGGCACGCCGCTTACCCCAGCCCTGCTGCACTGCTGCCACCTCGCCCAGCACCTGGACGCTGTGGATACTGCTGCCACAGGCTGCCAGTCCCGGTCAGGACTGCTGCAACCGCTGGTGAGTGCCCACCTTGTGTTTTTTCCTGACATAATCCCTTCATAAATGTTGGTTCTTGCTGGGCATTGTGCAGCACCAATGTTTCTTTATGGTCGGCAGTCCTTCAGTGCACAGAACCGCACAGAGTACTTTTAAGTGTTGGGATTCTGGTGCAGAGTGATAGTTCTGACCTGTAACATCATTAGGAGCTGGTTGGCTCAAGTCCAGATGATGTTAACCCTGTGTTATCTTCTAGATGCCATGATCAATAGCGATTACAGCATTTAGAAGTTTTTAAGAGTGAGAGGTCTTATTTTCTCACTCTTCTGGCACCCCACAATGTGATCACAGGGTAGCCAAGGGTTGTCATGGCAGCCAGAGGTCAAATGATGACCTCCAGGTCTTCCAGCTATGGTGGCCTGTTAGACTCAGCCATCAGCAAGTCTAACAGGCGTTCTGTCAGTGTGAATCTGACAATTCTCATACATTGCAATATATATATATATATATATATTGCAATGCATGAGATCAGCGATCAGATAAATAGAAGTTGAAGTCAAATACAAAGAAAAGTTAAAAATCTCAAGTAAATAAAAAAGAATGAAAACATTTCTAAACCAATAAATAAGTATGGTATGTTTTGGCACTTTTTTCCTGTTAATTTGGATGGAATATGGGGGTGCATCTTATAATCTGAATGTAGCTTAGCCTACTGAGAGGGAGGCAGTGGTGGAGTAGGGCCACATGAGGCAGGGTTACTGCTGCAGGAGGCCGGCATTGGCAGCAGGAGTGGGCCTGTAATCTCACCTCTGTGGGAGTCAACCTCTGTGGGACACTCCCTTCTCCCAGACCGGGGCTCGCAGCATCACCGCATTCTTGCTGTCGACAGCTCTCTGAAGCAGTCACCCTGCTTCCTATGACTCCTCTTCACTTCTGCCACCCCCGGTAAGCTACTGTAAATCCAGACTATAAGATGCACCACCACTTTATTAAAAAAATGTGTTTCTATTTTCCTGCCCAAAATTTGGGGTGTGTCTTTTATGGTATGGTGAGTACACATATATGGTATCGCCATGTCCGAAATGACCCATCTATAAAATTGTCACACTAGTTAACTCCTTCAGTGAACACCATAAAAAAGTTGCAAAAAACTATTCTTTCATCATACCGCCTAACAAAAAGTGGAATAAAATGCACTCAAAAAGACAAATGTAAATAAGACAGGTAACAATGAAAACTTGTCCCAGAAAAACAAGCCGCCATACAGCTCTCTCAGAGGAGAATTAAAACAGTTATACTTCTCAGAATATGTCGATGCAGAAAGATTTGTTCTTTCTATAAGATATGTTTTATTGTGTAAAAAAGAAAACATTAAAAAAGATGTATTGCTGTAATTGTACTGACTCAAAGTAAAAAACCTGCCTTATCACTTTTACCACACATGAGTGGCATTAAAAAAACTCAAAAAAATCTGGAATTGCTGGTTTTTGCTCAATCTGCCACCAAAAAATAGAATAGAAATAGAATAGAAAGAGATAAAATGATATTATTTACCCAAAGATGGTACCAATAAAATCTTTAATTTATCCCCCAAAAAACAAGCCCTCACATGACTCTGGTAGCAGAAATATAGAAATATTAAAGCTCTCAAAATATGGCAATGTAAAACCTTTATTTTAATAAAAAGCATTTTTTAGCATGTGATAAATAAAACACCAAAAAGAAATCAATACAAATCTGATATTGCTGTGTTGGCACTGAGCCAAAGAATAAAGTTATGTAATCACTTATACATCATGAAGGACAGCGTAAAATATAAATACAATCAATTCTTGACCTACTATTGATTTGTTCATTCTGCCTCTCAAAGATCGCATTAAGGCTTGCCGCACATTTATTCTGCGCTCTACATTGGGCAGCGGCGTTTCTATGTAAATCTCTGAAATATGTGATTCAGATGGAACCTCCAAAGGAAGCTAATGAGTGAGATGGCATCAATTTGGATGTTGTCTGACCTATGATTTTGTGGTGTTTGTCTTTTTAAGAGTGCATAGAAGCTCAGTTGGCCACAGTTTTATGCACCTCTGTAAAGAAGGACACTGCTGAATAGAGGTCAGACTGAGTCCAAAAGAAATACTGCTTTCTCTTAGCGAACTGATCCCTCAGGGGTTTCATCTGAATCACATCATTCTGAGATTTAGATGGAAACCCTGATGTAAGTGCTCAGTGTAGAGCACAGGATAAATGTGATCCAAAATGTTATTTGAAATGCTCCTAATAAAAACTTCAACTCAATCTAAAAAAAACACTTTTCCACTCAGGTCCATCACCAGTCAATAGAAATATAGGGGGTTTCCATGTTGCTGGTAGCACAAAGGCTTTGGAAAAGTGCTATGGCTCCATTTCCCCCCAAAAAAAATTAAATTCAGCAACTTCTGCCATGCGAAATCCAAATGCTCCCCTCTTGTCTGAGCTCCACAGTGTGCCTAAACTACATTTAACATCCACATATTTGACATTTCTCTAGCGATGAGAACCCACTTAATTTAAGCTCGCATGTCTCAAAAGGCAAGTACTAAACACAATGTATACGCACTACAACACACTGGGCACCACAACATACTGGACACTACAATAGCAGATTTGTCATTTTCACTTAGCAACATTCACTGCAACTTGCTTCTGGAAAACAGAGTCAAAATCATTACAACACCTGTAGATAAATTCCCGGAAGGAATTTCCAAACTGCGATCACTTGAGGAGGATTCTGCTATTCTGGCACTTAAGGGCTCTGTATATGGAGTTCGCAAACTATTCTAGGAAAATGTGTTCTTCAAGAGTCAAATAGTGTTCCTTCCCTTTCAAGTCTTGCCGTGTGGCTAAGCAGCAATGTACAGCCACATATGGGATATTGCCACATTAAACAGAAATTGTGTGACTCATTTTGGTGCCATTTTTACCCATTTCCCCTTGTGAGAATGTAAACTCTGGGGCTAAAATAATTTTTTTTGTGGTAAAGTGTAATTATTTTTTCTTCGCCTCTCAATAATATAAAATTATGTGACACATCTTTGGTGTCAATATGATCACTGCACCCCTAGATAAATTGACAGGTGTTGTTTGTAAAATGAGGTCACATATGGGGTTATGCTGTTTTGGCACCTTAGGGGCGCTGCCAAGGTGACATGGCAGACACAAACCATAACAGCAAAATCTACACTCCAATATGGCACTCCTTCACTTCTGAGCTTTGCACTGTGCCTCAAAATTAGTTTTTGAACACAAATGCGTATGGACATACTCAAGAGAATTTGTGTAACAAATTGTACTAATCGTTTTCTTCTGTTAACCCTTTTGAAAATTACAAACTTCTAGCTAAAGCAAAATTTTAGTGCTAAAAATGGTAATATTTCATTTACTCAGCCCAAAGTTATACAATTCTATGAATCATCTGAGGGTTAAAAATACTCACTACACCCCAATATGAATTTCTTGAGTGGTGTACTTTACAAAATTTTGTCACTTGTGGGGTTTCTGCAGTTTTTGCATGTAAAGGGCTCTGGAAATGTGACATGGTGTCCGCAACTTATTCCAGCCAAAATAATGTTTTTTCTCTTCCTCTTCCAATCCAAGCCATGCTCCCAAACAGTAGTTTTCCACCACATATGAAATATTGGCATACTCAGTAGAAATTGTATAACAAAAATTGTGGTTCATTTTCTACTTTTACCCTTGGGAAAATAAAACATTTAGGGCTAAAACATTTTTGTAGGAAAAATTAGATTTTTTTATTTTCACGACACAATGTTATAGAATTATGTGAAGCATCTCTGGGTAAAAATGCTCACTACATTTCTATATAAATTTCTTAGGGGTTTAGTTTACAAAATGAGGTCAATTTGGGGGGTATTTCCACTGTTTAGGCACATCATGCGGTCTGAAAACGTGACATGGCGTCCATTATCTATTCCAGCCAATTGTGCATTCCAAAAGTAAAGTGGTGCTCCTTCCATTCCAAGCCTTTCTGTGCACTCAAACAGCAGTTTTCTACCACGTATGAGGTATTGAAGTACTCAAGAGAATATTTACAACAAATTGTTTGGGCCATTTTCTCCTGTTACCCTGGTGGAAATAAGAGATTTTGGGCTAAATCAACATTTTTTGTACAAAAAATCTGTTTATTTTCACAGGTCAAAGTTATAAAATTCCTCGAGGCACCTACGGGTTCAAGGTGCTTACCACACATCTAGATAAATTTCATGAAGGGTGTAGTTTACAAAATGGGATCACATGCGGGTGGCTTCCACTGTTTAGGAACATCAGGTGCTCTGTTCTATTCCAGCCAGTTTTCCATCACATATGGACTCAAGAGAAATTGCACAAAATATTATATGGTCCATTTTCTCTTGGTGCTCTTTTGAAAATGCTGAATTTGGAGCTAAGTAACATTTTTGCGTCAAAAAGTTAAATTTTCATGAAGGGTTTATAAACTTGAATGTGGTTTTGTGCACTTTAACCCCTTCATGACAGGAGGTATTTTCGGTTTTGTGTTTTTGTTTTTTGCTCCCCCTCTTCCCATAACTTTTTGATTTTTCTGTCAATATGGCCATGTGAGGGCTTGTTTTTTGCAGGATGAGTTGTACTTTTGAACGACCCCATTGGAAAGACTAGAAGCTGCCATAACCCAATCAGCTCTGTTACATACAAGTGATGATCAGTTCACCTGTATGTAGCTGAATTACCCACTTGCTATGAGCTCTGACCACTGGGCGGCGCTCACAGCAAGCCGGCAGTGACAAACATAGAGGTCTGCAGGAGACCTCTGGTTGTCATGCCAACCCACCGGTGACCCACGATCACGTGACGGAGGGTCACGGATGGGTGGATTTCCTGCACAATTGCCAGAAGCGCATGTTAAATGCTGCTGTCAGCGTTTGACAGTGGCAATTAATGGATTAATAGCCGCCGGTGGATCTCGATTCCACTCATGGCTGTTTAGGGCACATTTCAGGTATTCAAACAGCTGAGATGTTCCGGGAAAGATGTGGGCTCATTGCCGGAGCCCATATCAAAGGGAGCTTGTCCGACATCGGCACACTATTACGCCCGGTGTCGGAAAGTTGTTAAAGGGGTGCATTTTTTAGAATGGTGTCATTTTTGATAATTTGGAGTATTTTCTGTCACATAGGCCTCTTAAAGTCACTTCAAATATGATATGGTCCCTAAAAAAATTGGGTTTGTAAATTTTGTTGGAAAAATGAGAAATTGCTGATACATTTTTAACCCTTCTAACTTGCTAACAAAAAAAGTTGTTTCAAAACTGATTCTGATATAAAGAAAACATGAAAACATGTGGTAAATGTTATTTATTAACTATTTTCAGTGATAAAACTATCTGATTTAAAGGTGTAAAAATTAAAATTTTGAAAATTGCTACATTTTTTACATTTTCACCCAAATTCTCATATTTTTAAAATATAAATGCAAAAAATACTTATGTAAATTTATCACTAAGATAAAGCACAATGTCATAAAAAAGCAGTTTCAGAATCACTGGTACACATTGAGGCTTTCCAGAGTTATTTTCACATAATGTGACACTGGTCAGAATTGAAAAAATTGTCCTGGTCAGTAAGGTGAAAACAGAGTCTTGCGTGAATGTGTTAAACCAGTTTACAATATATTATTTTGTTTTGTTGATTCAATTAATGTGCTTAATATTTTCTCCAAACCTGAGAATATTTACTCCATATGCCATCTGCAAAGTTATTAATAAATTTGTATTAAAAAGATTGGCATTTTTACAAACAATAATATGCAAATTAAGCCTTTCACAGTGTAAGCTTGCTTGAGAAATTCTTTACTGTTAACACAATTTTGTCTTTGCATGTTGTTTGAATAATCCTCATAAGCTGATATAATGTTTATGTTTGTAAGGCCTTTTGCATACCACCTTTAAATCACTTCAGTATGGTACTCTATATATACACACAAATTCCACTTGTCAAATTCGGCGTAGAACCAAGTTTTGCAAGGAGAGACTGGAAAATAATAGCACAATATACTGTCTTATCCGGTATATAATAGTCAAGATAGAAGTGCAGGGATGTGCTCACCTGGAATGGTTATGTAAGCTGCCACAACAGTATACAAGCTCAGAAAACAGCTGCTGCAAATCTAAGGAGGGAAATCCAGTGGAAAAAAATGGAGAGATGCATCTTTGCTATGCTGCCAAGTAAACCAACTATTATTACCGTTGTACAGAAGGAAATAACCAGGAGGCAATATAGATGAACAGCGTTTTTTATTGTTAGCGGGTTTTGAAGTTCACATGCATCCAGGCTCACCGTGAGACCACGTCCCCTCTCTCAGCCCAAAAGACTAGGGGAAAGCCTGGATATACTGTATGTAAATGTCTATACGCATTAACAATAAAAAACGCTGTTCATCTACAGTATATTGTCTCCTGTATAATTCCTCCTGTACACCGGTAAAATTTGTTGGTGTCCTCAGCAGCACATTAAAGATCCACCTGTCCATTTTATTCTTTACAAGTTCTGTTTCTAAGGGTGGTTTCACACGTCCAGATAATTCCGGTACCTGAAAAAACGGTACTGGAGCTATCCGTATCCGTGTGGACATGTGGTACCTCCGTGTGGCAAAATTTTGGAGCTGTAGGTGTTAAATTAAATCATTAATTGACGGAAAAAACTTGCATGGGCCCCCGCGCAATTTTCACTGCCAGAGAGGGCAAGCCAGTGACTGAGGGCAGAAATTAATAGCCTAGAGAGGGACCATGGTTATTGGCCCCCCCGGCTAAAAAAAAATCTGCCCCCAGCCACCCCATAAAAGGCGCATCTGTAAGATGCGCCAATTCCGGCACTTACCCTCTCTCTTCCCACTACCCTGTAGCGGGTGGTATATGGGGTAATAAGGAGTTAATGTCACCTTGCTATTGTAAGGTGACATTAAGCCTGGCTAATAATGGAGAGGTGTCAATAAGACAGCTATCCATTATTAATCCACTAGTCTGAAAGGGTTAAAAAACACACACATGTTAAGAATAAAGATTTTTAATGAAATAAATAAACACACATTTTTTTCATCTTTATTACACTCCCAATCCAATCAAAGCCATCGTTCTCCTGTAAAAATGCAAAATAAAAAAGCAACAATATCCCATACCTATCCGCCGTACATTCATGTCCCACGCTGCAATCCATCTCAAGGGGTTAAATAGTTTACAACCGGGAGTGGTGCTAATGCGGCGTACGGTCTGGCTGTAAACCACGGAGGAATAAAGAAAAAAAAGAAAAAAAATACCTCTGATGTCACTTAGGCTGCGCTGACTCCCCGCCTGACCCGCGGTGAACTGGCAGCGTGGGAAAATGTTCAGCGACAAAATTTTACACACATGCAGTACTAACATTATTAGTCAGGGACATATATAAATCTAACGGATATGCAATGGTTTACTGTATGTAAACCATGTCTCTTATCCTGTCGGGTTCTGTAATGATTTTACAGAAGCCGACAATTGAATTATCGGCTATTCTGCTGTCTACCTCTGTATGAAATATAAATATATATATGTGTGTGTCAATGACATATATATATACATCTATTCTAAGTGTATATATCTATTCTATCTATTATATTCTAACCTATGCTCTTCTATACTGTACCTGGCATCTGCTGGCTTTTAAGCTATCTATCTACTGTATCTAGCTAGTTATCTATCTATTTACATATACGTATATTTATAAATATATATATATATATACATATATATATATATAGAGAGAGAGAGAGGACTATTTGGTTTTTAAATGATGTGTACAGTTTTTTATTTACATTGCTATATTAACATGAGTTTTTACTTAGAGAGAACTGCTGTATGTAAAAGCTTATGTTAAAATCACATTGCATACGGATTGCATGCGCATGTCATATGGATGTTCCGTGGAAAAATTGCATGGAAATCGCATTACACTCGCATGACACTCGCATAGCACTCGCCCGTTTTTTCGGTCCTGAAATCGAACCATATGTGCCCTTAGGATTTGGCTCTGCTTGCTGTTTCTAGGGGTCATCACATGACCACTCATACGCAAATTTCATACTTACAGTCATGTACTGACTAGCTTCTCTTCCTGCTTCTTTCAAAGGAGCGGGGGCTGTAGGATTTCACTGAATATTGAGAAAATTAGGAAGAGCAGCTAGCAGGCACATGACTGTAAGTGTGCAAATTGCATATGAGTGGTCACATGACATACTAAAGCCACTAAAGCTATGTACTGTATAAGAAGAGGTGACAAACTGAATTTTTGCCCTGGGTGCAGGAATACCTAGATTCGTATTAGTGGGCCTGGATGCAAAATCTGTAACAATGCTCTTCCTCCTACCATGTGCCATATATAATAATACAACCCCTATTTTATTTCTCATATTGGCAGCACTGCCAGAGTTTTTGAGTGGTGAATGGACTTTACCAGAATAAGAAAATAAATAAAAACCTGACATATTTTGTTGAAAATTTTAGCAAACACCTTTGTAAAAATCTGAGTTAACACATTCATGATTTTGTTTGTAAATGTTGTGCACCGTTTATGAAACACTCATTTCATCATGTTTTCTAAAGTTTGGAAGTGAATATGTATTATACCACATAGAATCCTATGTCAAACAATTATGACTTATTGTAATGCTGAGGAGGAGCTCCCAAGAGTGGACCCTCTGGATCGTGGTAACGAAGCCCCCCTGGGCAAGCTAACCAGGTGGAGCCAACCCCTATACAGGGATCGTTAGGGGCAGGCCCAAGGGATCCAAATACCATGAATGCCAGAACAGAAGATGGCTCAGGGAATAAGGAAAACAAGGACCTGAGGGACAGAGATGGAAAGTGGTAAGGAAAACAAACAGGGATCAGAGGAGATGTGCAGAAGGAAGGCTGATGAAAGGGATGGGATCCAAGGAAGTTAAGAACCAGGGAACGGAGCAGTAGGAGGAGGAGGACACCAGGAGCGGATGGAGGTAACTGGGGCTGTAGGAGACACAAAAGGAGAAACAATAATGAGCACAGGGTAGACAAGCACAAATCAGAGCAACAGGGTAGAGAGCCTAAATATAAGTACTAGATAATACATAATAATTAGGTGCCTCCACTAGGGGAGGACGGACAGAAATACTGGCACATGCACTTCATTGGACCGGGGGTGCATCCGGGTCAGGGCACCGCTGCTGTGAAAGGACTCGAGCGTGCGTGCAGCTGGGACCTAAGGCGCATGCGCAAAGCAGGAATCCCCACAGCTATGCACGAGGCTGACGGCGCAGAGAGAATGCTCCACATGCATCAAGGACCAGCACACCAGAATGCAGGTATGAAGACGTGAGTAGTGTAGGGACTCATGGGCCCAGCACTCGCTGCAGGGGACCGGGTGGCCATAGCGCACACAGTTTGGGAGCACCCGGCCACAGCGGTAGCACTTATGCAACCAGATATACCATAAATGCCTGAAAAATATGTCTCCCCTATGAAACTCTCATTTATTACAGTAAAAAATCAACCCCATGTGCAATTCATTTGCTTGTCTATTATGTCTGTGCCATGGGAAGGACATATACCAGACCTATACTGATGCTATTTTCAAACTCCTAACAATGAATGGATTGAAGCGGGAACCAAACCTCACATGCTAACAATTCATAGTGATTCCAGCAGTCACACCCAACTGATGTTCAGTCATTTATTACCTTTCTAGTGGTAAGCAGTAAATAGCCTTTCACTTTAGTTGCCTGTGATTTAGCACATCTTCACAATTGATAAGTAATGGGACATTTACAGTACAGTAGTTGCAAAAAAAAGTTATTCAAGCTCCTTTTATAAATTAGGTTTATTAGTCATATCTGCAAGCTTTCTGCTGTTTGCTATAAACTTATCAAAGAAAAGCAATAAAATAGCTCAACACAACTAATATGAGAAGTTTTTTCTCCAACAACAAAACAAAATGGAACTCTTAATGACTACTGCAGTTTGGGAATTATAAAATCCCTCATAAGTAGAGATGGGCGAACCCGAAAAGTAAGTCAATGTTATCGTTTGGGTTTGGCAGCCCAAATATTGGTTGTTTTCCCACTCTGTCATCTGCATGACAGTGTGATAAACACCGGCGGCTCTGATTGGCAGAAAGATCATTTTCGCCAGTCAAAGAGCTGTGATTCCCATGCTGGTCACAGGCGTTAGCTGATGGGAGAGTACTACTCTCATCAGCCTACGTCTGCTGTCCCTGAGAGCAGCAAGTGCAGGTGCTGCTGATGGGAGTATTAATCAGCCTATTCCTGTGTTATAAATACCTAAATAAATAGAAAAAATTAGGTGGGTCCTTTTCTATTTTTGATACAAGCCCAGGCAAAACTGTCAGCTGTGTGCTGCAATCCTCAGTTTTCAGCTTTATCATGGCTGGTTATTAAGAATAGAGGGGTCTCACACCATTGTTTTAAAAATTATTTAGATAAATAATAAAAAAAAGGCATTGGGTTTCCCTGATTTTTGACAACCATCCAAGTTAAAGCAATCAGCCTTGGGCTCATATTGTCAGACTAGTAATAGGCCATGGACATTGGCCCCTTCAGCCTAAAAATAGAAGCTTACAGCCATCCCAGAAAAAGTGCATCTATAAGATGCGCCAATTCTAGCACTTTGCCCTGCTCTTAGCTGATGAATACTCCTATCAGCGGCGCCTGTTCTCGCTGTTATCAGCGACAGAAGTCATACGATGATGGGTGTAGTCCTCTCTCATCAGTCGATGCCTGCGACCAGAGGTAACCTTTTTACTGCTGGTCACAGCTTCTGGTTTACGTTGTCAGATAACCGCAGCTTTCTTACCGCTGATCATTGCCTATGTTTGCTGAGCTGTCATGCAGATGACAACATGGCAAACAATGGCTGTTTGGGTCTCCCACTCATCTGAATGTGGTCCGAGTTTGGGTTCAGATACCCAAATAGATCTTTTTTTTAGATATTCGGCCAACCCGCCACCCCACTGAATATCCATGTATCCATGGGTTTGCCCATCACTCATAAGAGCACACCTTCACAAATTGGATGTTGTTTTAAGAAATATGATGTAATTAAACAAGAAGCTAATTAATCATGGGAGAAAACACAACGTTTCCCTGCACTAGCTAAGGGTTTGTTGATTGTGATGTTTAATAGCATGATACAAATAAGGGTACCGTTACACCTAGCGATGCACCAGCGATCCCGACCAGCGATATGACGCGGTCAGGATCGCTGGTGCATCGCTAGGTGGTCGCTAGTGAGCTGCCACACAGGCAGATCTCACCAGCGACATCGCTGGGGACGGGGATCGCTACTTATCTGTCAGACGCGGTGATCCTGCGTCCTCCCGCCCGGCTCCACGCGTCGCTCGTCGTCACAGCAGGAAGCGCCGCAGGAAGTGACCGACGAGGAATGGTCCAGGAGCTTCTCGCGTGACCAGCGATAACCAGCGGGGGAGCCGGTTGGAGGTAAGTATCACATGTAGTGATATCGCTAGCAATATCGCTATAACGTCACAAAATCGGTGACTTTACAGCGATATTGCTAGCGATATCGCAGTGTGTAACGGGGGCTTAAGAGAGTCGTCCAAAAGGTTAAGAGATCATTACGCTGCATAAACAAGGAAAAATATATAATAAAATAGCAAAGCATTGCATGTTCCTTGAGGTACAGTTGCAAGCATAGTTTGAAAATTCAAAGTTAATTTAACAATGGCTATGTTACCTAAACAATATAGAAAGAGAACACTATCACCGGCAACCAACAGAAGGTGGGTGATACCAAACCCTTGAGTCACTGCAAATGATCTACAGCAAGATTTGGTGCCAGTAGGTTCTGAGTTTTCAGTTTGTACAATAAGGTGCATACTAAACACAGAAGGTCCCCATGCCTAAACTTGAAGGCATACTATTGATCTCTACTAACCAAAAGAAACGTCATCTTCAAAATATAATCATAAGCTACAGAAGTTTTGAGACTTTGCTCTGTGGAGTAGTGAAACAAAACTGGAACTTTTCAGGCCAATAGATTAGCGATATGACTGGAGGAGGAGGAAAAATGAAGCATACACTGACAACCCTGCAGTGGATTGATGCATGGCAATGGCTTCATGAGCCTTCAGTGACTTTGCTTTTTTATACTTGAAACCTACAGCATTTGGAGGGCAAGCTGGAGTCAATTAAGTGTCAGGAATTTCTAGGAGAAAAAGTCATGCCTTCCGTTAGGAAGCTGCAGCTTAAGTGTCAGTGGACATTCCAATAGGACAATGATCACAAGTACTCCTTGAAATCTACAAAAAATGGTTTCAAAATTTCTGAAGATTTTGGAATGGCTGTCACAGTTTCATGACTGGAATCCCAGAGAATATCTTTTGTTGGGATTTGAAGAAGGTGTTTGCAGCAGTCAAACCTAAGAATATTAGTGAACTGGCAGCCATTGGCATTGAGGAATTGGCTATGATTCAACAAGAATGTTGGAAGTAACTGGTGTTTGGCTATGCGTCAAGAGTGCTTTTGTCATGAAGAGGTTGAATATTTCTGAAACTGTAGTAATCATTAAAAGTGGTATTTTGTATTGAAGTTGGAGAACCTACTTGCTATATTAGTTTTGTTGAGGTATACAAGTTGTTCTTAGTTACTGCAAAAACTATAAAGTTGGTAAATGTAATGATAAACTTAATTTGCCATAGGGTTGAATAATTTGGATTGTATCTGTATAATATAACCTAATATTATATTTAGATCTTGCTGAACCTTGTTGGCCATATAGAGAAGCATGGCTGTCAGAGATGTTCATATTGAAAACTCTATTAAATTCACTATTACAGTCAATTCATTCTTAAAGTACATACTTTCTGAAAGCAGCAAGATCAGCCAGCCGGATATAAAATAAGAAGCTTATTGCTACAGTATGTAAGTATAAGTGCAGTGTGATGTGTAAAACAGCAGTGGATTCGGGTTATCTTCATAGCCATGACCTTACAGCTGAAATTATCCTGGTGGTGTGGATAATAGTTATTTCTTTTCTTAATTTGTTTATGATGGTGGCTTTTAAAAATTGTATATGATAAGATAATGCCACAAGACGATTTAGCTCAGGCAACTTGTTGTGCAAAGGATTTCTGTTCCTCGCATGGTAGAATAGCCACGTTTCAGCAAACACAGCTTAGCACTTATTTAATAATGTATGTATTATATACTATAAATCTATCTACTGTGCAAAATACAGCAAAATAGCTCCCAGAATGTGTTCCAAGAGCACATTTATGTTCGGTTCTTATGCATCAGAACAGATTCCAGCGTTACAGCTTTACGAATATATGAATATTTCATACATAGGGCTAGAAACATACAGATGGCAATGGAAATCTATACTGCAGCTATATGCTTTTTTTAGCAGATGAATACTAATGCAATTTCCATGTTTCAAGCTCCATATTCATTATCAGCCCAGTGTAGCATTAGTAATAAAGTCAATAAATATAATAAGAATAAAGACATAGAACATTACACATTGTAATCGCCAGAAACATGCATTACATGGTAAACAACACCTTTTATTATATCTATTGTTTCCTGCTTGGGACAAACAGTAACAAAGTTTTAATATTTACTTAAAGATACATAGGGCCTGATTCATTATTTGCAATTTATCAAATTCATTTGTCTTCTTTGCATTGTAGCATTTGTTGGCTGTTTTTGTTCCAAATTGTTCAAAATGGCGCACCCGAATCATAAACTTGGTGCAAGATTAAAAATGCTCTTCATTTTATCTTTAATCCCTTCACAACATGCGCCGTGCATGTACGGCGCATGTCATGTCCCTCTTTTTGATGTGGGCTCCGGTGCTGAGCCCACATCTTTCCCGACACATGTCAGCTGTTTTGAAAAGCTGACATGTACCCCTAATATCCACGGGTTGAATCACGATCCACCCGCTGCTGTTAACCCGTTAAATGCTGCTCTCAATCTCTGACAGTGGCATTTAATGTGATTGCACCAGAAGTCTGTCACAAATCCTGCCCATCGGTGTCCTCATCTCATATTCGCAGGACACCGATGGGTCGGCATGACAGCCAGACCTCTCCAGCAGACCTCTATTGTTGTCATAGCCTGATTGCTATGAGTGCTACCCTGCGGTTGGTGCTCATAGAAAGTGAGCATTTCTGCTAAAACACAGCAGAGGGGATCAGATTATTGCAGCTTCTAATCTCCCATGGAGACTTTTGGAGCAAGTGAAAAGTAAAAAAAAAAAAGTTTCCACAATTATAAAAAGAATAAAAAAAAATAAAAGTTCAAATTACCCCCCATTCGCCCCATTCAAAATAAAACAATTTAAAAAAATACACATATCTGGTATCTTCGCTTTCAGAATCGCCCGATCTATCAAGCTATAAAAAGAATTTATCCGATCGGTAAAAGGTGTAGCGAAAAAAAGCAAAAACGCCAGAATTACGTTTCTTTTGGACATCGCAACATTGCATTAAAATGCAATAACGGGCGATCAAAAGATCGCATCCAAGCCAAAATGGTATCATTAAAAATGTTACCTCGACACTGTAAGAAATAAACCCTCAACAGCCCTAGATCACGAAAAATGGAGATGCTACATTTTTTTAAACAAATTTTGGATTTATTTTTCACCATTTAAATAAAAAAAAATCTATGCATGATTGGTATCTGTGAATTCATAATGATCTGGAGAATCATAATGGCAGGTCAGTTTTAACATAGCAAAAAAATCCAAAAAACAGTTGTGGATTTGCACTTTTTTTGCAAATTCAACGCACTTGGAATTTTTTTCCGGTTTTTGAGTACATGACATGGTAAAACCAATGATGTAATTCAAAAGTACAACTCGTGCTGCAAAAAACAAGCCCTCACATGGCCATATTAATGGAAAAATAAAAAAAGTTTATGGCTCTGAGAAGAAGGGGAGCAAAAAACAGAAATGCAAAACTGAAAAAGGGCTCAGGTCTGAAGGGGTTAATAGTTTTAAAGAAATAGTAAAGATAAAGAGCATAGTACTATAGTTTTTAAGGCATTTAGCCCAGAAGTCCAGCAACACGTCTTAAAACTCTCGGCTCCCCCACAGATCAAAGAAAATACCTGGTAAAATTATTTGTTTGGTGGAGAGAAAAGGCTCAGAAGGAAGGGGGGCATTTGGATTTGGGAGCGCAGAGTTTGCTGACTTTCTTTTGAGGAGCCTTTCCAGAGCCTTTGTACTACCAGTAACATGGAAGCCCCCTATATTTCCATTAACAGATGGCAGACTTGAGTGGGGGATTACTTTTTTTGTGGATTGGGTTGAATCTTTCATTGGTAACATTTTACATAACATTTGAGATCACACATATCTGGCGCTCTACGCTGAGCACTTACTCTGAGGTTTCCATCTAAATCTCTGAGTGACGTAATTCAGATGAAAGGGGGTTTCATTCACTAGGGATCCATTCACTATAATAAGGCTGCAGAGTTATTCTGAATTCCATCTGGCGTCTATTCAGTATTGCTCTACTTTTCAGAAGTGCACAAAACTGTGGCCAACGGCACTTTTATGGAATCATAAAAAGAAGAACTCTGCCGGATCACAGGTCAGACGGCGTCCACAGTGCTTCCATCTGCCTCATTATATGGAATCTTCCCCCCGGTGGTTCTGTCTCAATTACATATTTCATAGATTGACACGGAATCCCCAATGAAAGCGCTCAGCATAGAGTGCAGGATAAATGTTTGCAGAGTCTTACTGCAATTTTTGAGAGGCAGAATAAACAATGCAGCAGGTGAAGAATTGGTCTTATTCTTTTTTTACGCCATTCTTTGTCTGGTATAAGTTATTAGATGACTTTATTCTTTGGGTCGATGCGATACAGCGATACCAGATTTATATAGTTTTTTTATGTTTGGCTGCTGTCACATACTAGAAGACACATTTTATTGCAAAGACTAGTTTTTACATTACCATATTTTGAGAGCTATAATTTTTCCTTATTTCGGTCCACACAGTCAAGTGAGGGCTTGTGTTTTGCAGGATGAGTTGTCGTTTTTTTTAGTACCATTTTCAGCCACATAACATTTTTTGATATCTTTCAGCTGATGGAGCTTTTTGATGGCTTCTTTTTTGCAGTACAATACGGCATTTTCAGTGGTACCATGTTTATTTATATTCGTCTTTTGATTGCATTTTATTCCACTTTTTGTTCAGCGGTATAATGACATAGCGTTATTTTTTGCCTTGTTTTTTATTTATTTTTTTCTATGGTGTCAACTAAATGGGTTAACTAGGACAGTTTTATATGTCAGGTTATTCTGGACACTGCAATATCAAATATGTGTACTTTTATTTTTATTAGTTTTCTTTTTTCATAAAAATATTTATTTATGTGTGCAATTTTGATTATTTTAAATTACTTTTTTAATATTTTTTACATTTTAAAGTTTTTTTTTTAACTTTTTTTAACTTTTTTTTCTTTGTACAACTATGGGACTGTTAAATATTATTAGTTATGGATTTATATTAGGCATGGATTTATATATATATTAGTTATGGAGTTGTATTCTTATATGTTCTGTACGGGACATTGCCTTCCATTGCATGTGCTATTTTAGCAAGTGGTAAATGTCAGCTCCACTACATATTTTAAGCTTGGCTCATGGTAAATGTCAAACTCCATATATACCGAGATCACGTGCTTTAAGAGACGTATATAATTCATGGCTCACTGTAGAGGTCGCTGTCTTCTTCCCTCACCATCATGAGAGACAGACACGAAGATGTCATCTGTGCTGGGCCATGACATGACATAACAGCTGGTATGTAGCTTGATGGCTACGTAAGAAGCCGAACTGAGACAGACGCCATTTGCCATGTGAGATCCCGGAGAGAAAGAAGAATACACGTTGCTTTGCTATGAACTGATGGACAATCTCTCTTTCACCTATTTTTATTCACCTGTTTTTCTGTAATAACCTTTCTTTGATGGAAGAATCCAAATAAACCACTATATTTTTATCTGGTAACTAGGAACAAGCTGAGACATTTCAAGGTAAGAGAAATGGATGTCATTAATTCTCTTGCTAAGCAGAGTAAATTGAAATTTAAGTCTGTAGACAATTCTAATTCAGAAGTTTTATGGCTAAGTTTATATGCCGAGTGTGAACTCGAGAATCAAAGATTAGATTCTAAGTTTTTCAATAGAGAAAGAGAGAGATTAAAAAATATTCTACAGATGGTAGATATATTTCATAGATCTGTGTCAGAGAAATCCAAAAATGATTGTTGTGATGTTCTCGAGATTGACTGTAATCAAGTGTCTGTAACAGCCATTGAAGGTGACCTTGCAGACGTGGAACAAGATGGAGAAGTAGGAGGAGACTTCAGAACTGACATAGAGGACGTACAAGGGAAAGACGTACCACTAAAAATAGACGACTCACAGGCCGAAATCCGAAGTAAAGTAAGGAAAAGTTTGCTAAAGATATGCAAAATAATACCTGCATATGACAATACAATCCATGTTTGTAGAAACTCTGAGGTTTTTGAAAGTTGTGTTGATAAATTTGATTTATCTAATGAGGAGAAGAATCAGTTGTTCAAAATGTGGATCCCTGTAA
Organism: Dendrobates tinctorius; assembly: GCF_039654945.1. Taxonomy (NCBI): domain Eukaryota; kingdom Metazoa; phylum Chordata; class Amphibia; order Anura; family Dendrobatidae; genus Dendrobates; species Dendrobates tinctorius. Next base: position 22,079,983 of record NW_027361708.1, read on the forward strand.
CCTTTGCTAGGAGATTGTCTTTAAAGTTATCTGGTGAAACACATGAGAATTTAACTGATAAGGACAGATTAAAAATTCTCATTTTTTGTTCATCAAATGAAAATCATCCAGATATTGATATTCTTCAAAAATTAAGGATTGGTCGGAAGGAATGTACCTACACATTCATGTCTATATTTCACCGCTTGTATAGAACGGTCATGGAGAATGTCAAAACACAGTCCCTCATAAGGAGTTTTGTAAGCAAATTTTGGTTTCTAAATCCTGCATCTCGTGTTATTGCGTCACAAAAAGATTCGTTGTTTGAATGTGCGCCATCCCTTGATTTTGCCAGAAAACACGAGAATCGTGAAAGGAAAGTAAATTGTGCTAATTTTGTGAAGACAGGCAGAGTAAAATCTTATCAGAAGCCTGTATTAGCAAAGCCTTCTAAAATGAGTTTTCCTCAAAATCAAATCTATGAAGAACGAAGAAAATTACATATTTGTTATAAGCCATATGGAATGATGCAAAGGATCACAGAAAAAACTTCACAGTTTAAGCCCTATAAAATTCCAAGTTCTGATCTTCTTTCTGTAACAAAGATGGCCGAATTTGACAGACAGAAGCAGGTGGTGAGTGACATCATGGCCTGTAAACCGAATACTCTGCTCCAAGAATCTATCAGCTTTAAAATGGCAAGAACTTTTCAGGATATTTTTTGCAGAGAAATAAGTATGGGTTTAGGAATTGGCTAGAAAAAGTAATTATATATATTGTGTAAAAGTGTTATACAATTAGTGAGTTATATGTAATTATTTTATAGAGTATAATCCTGTAGTTCTATGGTTTGTGGGTATATACATATTCACACAGTATATATAGAGTGTTTGTAGAAGTAGAAATAGTAGAACTGTATTTTTTAATGAAAATTAAAATCTACATCAGTAATAATATTTAGAGTTATGAATATGATATTAACCTTATTTTTTATGTTTCCTTAGAATTTTCATTTCAAAGCAGGACTTAATCCGGAAAAATTATCTTCCAAGGATTTATGCCTTTATTTACACAGGAAGTTGCAATAATTGCATGATTTTATATATTTAACACTTAAAAGAAAATAACTAACTGCATTTTAAAATATGTTCTGTGTGTGTGCGTTAACTGCATGGTTTGAATGACAACCACAGCATGTGGAATTTGAACCTTGTTCTAATAATAAGTAAAAGAATTTTTAAGGGGTCTCAACTTTTGCAAACCAATGGAATTTTTTTCCAGGCCTAAATGTCAAGTATAGCTATACAACATATATTTATGTTATGTGTATTTGGGGAATATTCAAAGAAATATTAAGATACTAATTTTAAATAGTTTACAATGCATTGATAATTATGATAATTTGGGTTAAAATACGTGTATTCATCACACCTTCGTATGTGGGGTAATTTGGTTTAAACTTAAATATGTGACACAGTCTGAGTGACAGTGACTGAGTGTATGAGCAGCTGCTGAGCGAGTAATGTGATACGTTTGTATGAGGCCTCAGGAATCTGAATGCATGAGAGAAAAAAAAAAAAAAAACCCCAAAAGCTTTTATCTTTAGGAGAAATATGCAGATCAGTTAAATTATTAGAATATTAACATACATAATGAAATATTATCTACACAACATATATTTCTATAGTTCTTTAGTAATTATTTCTTGATTTAGTTAATTGTGGATAAGTGCAATCGCACATCAAAATGGTTTATGCAAATTAATTTTTCCAAAGGATAATTTTATGATATTCAAATTAATTTTAATGGTCACACATCTTCAGACAAATAATGGTATAAGCAAGTATAAATTCACAATTTATAAATGAATTATTTTTAATTTTGGTTTTGATAAATTAATTATTTCATGAAACAATATTTTTTGGTATTAAGGGGGAAAATATGTTTTTGATCCTGACTACATCATCACATTTGATTAATACCTCTTCTTCACACATTTTAATAAAGAACAAATAGAAATAAGGTTCAATGGTATAAGTATTGGGTATAATAACATTAAGTATTATAAAGAGTCATTTCTTTACAGTAAGAGTAATACATGCAAAGTTGCATTTGAATATTTTGGTAACACAAGTTTATGACAATTATGAAAATCCAGATCATGGAAATATTAAGGGTATATGTTACTGAAGACATAACTACTCTGCATCAACATAAAGGCCTTATTCTTATTTTTATTCTTATTCTTATTTTAAATTTTCAATTTTTTTAATCTATTTTTATTATAATTCTTATTTTTCATTATTTTTAATTCTTTCACCAATATTTAGTAAAGTAATATCTACTGAGAATATTGCTTCATTAAATATAGCAATGATATGGTTTTATTACAAAGGAAAATGTTTCACTTCTGAGTTATATGCAACAATTCTTTTATTCATTCATTCATTCGCTCACTCATATATTCTTATTTTGGTTCATGGCTTTACATTCCTACATATTATTTGTATAATAAATAGATTCCTTATTAATAAAGATGAAAACACTGGTTACATAAAACACAGTGACACCTATGGGTTGAAAAAGGTAATTACACCTATGACATAAAAATGTTCTATCACATGAAAAAATATGGATAATAATGTATTATCACTTATTATTGGTTTATTATTTCAAACATTGAAATCCATATACGGTACAAATTCTGATAATAATTATATGGATATTACTGATTGCTATGGTACACTGTGATATAGGATAGGAAAATTACCAGATTTGGTATAGAATAGGGAATGAAGACTTCAAGCAAGATACTGAAATTACGTTAATAAAGACTTTTTATATTTCTAAATTGATTCTTATCAGTTGCAAGAAGAAGAATGCTTCTATCCAGAAGTCCCAGAAGGTAACAAAGCTATGATTTCTGAGTATAGACTGTGTTAATCACAAGTGCAGTATCCACCACTGACAGTCACAAGTGCAGTATCCACCACTGACAGCCACAAGTGCAGTATCCACCACTGACAGCCACAAGTGCAGTATCCACCACTGACAGTCACAAGTGCAGTATCCACCACTGACAGCCACAATTAAAGTGTCTAACCTGACAACCAGAGGACGATGCTCCTATGATGCTGAGATGAACTGTGTTATCACGTTCTAGAGGTTTACAATCACCTGAAAAGCTTCGATGAAGGCTGGTGAACAATAAGGTAATTATCAGGAAGCTACAACCCTGACATATGTCCTGTGCATTAGGACAAGGACTGGTTATGGTGCTATGTTTAGCAAGGAAGAGTCATTTTAACCCTTGCTTTGCTGACCAAAGACGTCACACCTGTTCAAAGACCAGTACCGATGGTGGATTCCAGAATATCCAAGGCGAGCCAATGTAAGCCCAGGTTTTTAAAGGTGACACTGCACAGATATTAAAGCTGCATTTCATTGATAGACTTTGTTTTTGTATCAAAATTTGAATTTATGAACTTTGATTTGATATACAACACGATTTCTACAACATCTATATGCTAGAGAAAAACTGTGTTTTTAAAAGAACCAAGAATAAGACAGAAGACATCAAAATGAAGACCAGATGACATCAGATGATGATGACTGGACCTGAGATGCTTCAATTTAGATTTAGGGAAGTATAATTATACATATTTTATATGAATATTGTTCACAGATTACCATAACATGAATTCACATCAATTATGTCATTGAGTATGTATAACAGTAATCTGATATTATTGTTATTGATATTAAATTATTTTGTCAAAGAAGAAGAAAAGAAGAAAAAAGATCTTGTTATATTTTGAGGGTTCCAATTAATGTCTGTCTCCCTCAAAAGGGGGAATTGTTAAATATTATTAGTTATGGATTTATATTAGGCATGGATTTATATATATATTAGTTATGGAGTTGTATTCTTATATGTTCTGTACGGGACATTGCCTTCCATTGCATGTGCTATTTTAGCAAGTGGTAAATGTCAGCTCCACTACATATTTTAAGCTTGGCTCATGGTAAATGTCAAACTCCATATATACCGAGATCACGTGCTTTAAGAGACGTATATAATTCATGGCTCACTGTAGAGGTCGCTGTCTTCTTCCCTCACCATCATGAGAGACAGACACGAAGATGTCATCTGTGCTGGGCCATGACATGACATAACAGCTGGTATGTAGCTTGATGGCTACGTAAGAAGCCGAACTGAGACAGACGCCATTTGCCATGTGAGATCCCGGAGAGAAAGAAGAATACACGTTGCTTTGCTATGAACTGATGGACAATCTCTCTTTCACCTATTTTTATTCACCTGTTTTTCTGTAATAACCTTTCTTTGATGGAAGAATCCAAATAAACCACTATATTTTTATCTGGTAACTAGTCCTGAGTATTTTACAGGATAAGCATTATTTTACAGGGACTTTCAATTTTTGCAGGCTGATCGCTTGTAGCATAGAGATACAGCAGTATCCCTATGCTATGCAAACAGTCAGTGTGGAACTGACAGACAAAGTTGCTGATCATGCATAATCTAGCAACTTTACTAGTTTGTGACGACATCGTGTCACCATGGCAAGAATCGCGGGGTCTCAGATCCAAAGGCAGAGGAGCTGTCTTCCCTCTGCCTCATCCCAAAATGCTGTGATGGAGTTCAATCGCAACATTTAGAGGGTTAAAGTGCCAGGAGCATTGCAGGACTGCTCCTGGCACAGAGTGCCAGATGTCCGCTGTCAGAATCGGCTGACTTCTGGTAGCGAAAGCGAGCGTGCATTCCGTGTGCGCACAAAATTGCCTGGGCATATCCATATGTCCCAGATCATTAAGACCCAGGTGACAGGAAAGTTAGATTCATCTCAGGTGGAAAAGGGGCTAAAGAGTATCTAAACTTTTGTGGTATTTTTGTGTTTTATGCCCATTCTGAGCAGATCAGTCATTCACCCATTTCGGTTTTTATTAATAGGGGATTTTTACAATAACTGGGGATAAACAGGGGAAAAGATATCTGGAAACATAAAATTATAATACAATATACAGTACATGATATACATACAAAAATGTGAAGTGCATAAGACTAATTTAAGTTATCATATTTTGTTTAAACGATAGAAATATCTTTGAAATAGTAAATCGAAAAAGGAAAAAGAGAACAGGTGATAAACAAGAAAAATAGATATGGGAAGGATAAGGGAAGATAAAACAAGGTAATAAATTGTGGAAAAGGAAGGAAAGAGCAAAACATACATGGGTAGTGGAAAGGGTAAGGAATATACAGTGTGGGCCATTTATATGGATACACCTAAATAAAATGTGGAAGATGGCACGTTCCCTGAGTTTTTTCTGCAAGATGGTGCACCACCACATTATGGGTGTCAGGTCCGAGCATTCCTACAAAGAATATGACCCCCTTTGACTAGCATTTCTTCTGTGGTGTTGCTGTCAGTGTGTCAAGAGTGGGAGAAGAGGGTTGCATTGACAATCCAACACAATGGGCAGCACTTTGAACACATTTTATAAGTGGCCATAAACTTATAAATAACTGATGAATAGTGTTGAGCGATACCTTCCGATATCGGGAAATATCGGATCAGATTGGATCGGACCGATACCGAAAAAGTAACGGATATCGCTGATTCCGATACCGGAAACCAATGCAAGTCAATGGGACAGAAATATCGGAATTAAAATAAACCCTTTCTTTCCTTGTAGGTTAATTCTACATGAAGGAAAACAACTAAGAATAATGTAGAATGTATTGGGGGAGGTGGAGGAGACATTAAAGGCATAGAGGTTTAGCCCAATCAAATGGAATAGCAGGAATTAATTTTTTTTAAGACGTTCGGAGTTACAAAGATATTGACTATGTTAACCTTTTTTATATTTTGTCAGATATGTAAGTTTCACTACTTCCATGCTCTTCACCTTCTTTTTTACTTCTCCCACACTTTCTCCTTCATGATCCTCAGCAGCAGCAGCATCTTTTTCATCAACTTCTTCTTCACCTAATTCATCTTCTTCTTCTTCACCTTCTTCCTATTATTCTTTTTTACATTCTTCATATTCTTCTTATTCAACTATTATTGTTCTTCATATTCTACTTCATCTTCTTCATCTTCTTCCTATTCTTCTTCTTCATCATATTCTTATTTGTGACAGGCATTCCTGTAGTTGTTATCTATAAAAGTTTGAAGATTACACCTTCCGTTCTGCCTGTCACAAAAGATTTACAACAGGATTTGTCCGCGTTCAGTTTGGCCTGCAGCAGCAGGCATTTTCCAGGGGCACCACGAGGCGGAACGGACTCACCCCCATACACTGCTTAGTCTTCTTCTGCTTATAATTTAGATAATATCTTTTGCTCTGATTTTTAGTCTTATGCTTAATGTTCTTCTGCTTTTTGTTCTTCTGCTTCTTGGTCTTCTTTCTCTTGTTGTTCTGTATCTTGGTGGTTGTCTTCATGTTCTTTGTAATCTTGGTCATCCGCTTCAGGGTCATCTTTTTGGTCTTCTTTGGGGTGGTCTTCAGGGTCGTCGTCTTTGGGGTCATCGTCTTCTTCGGGGTGGTCTTCAGGGTCGTTGTCTTCAGGGTCATCGTCTTCGGGGTCGTCGTCTTCTTCGGGGTGGTCTGCAGGGTCATCATCTTCAGGGTCATCGTCAGGGAGATCCAGAGTGATTACCAAAAAACCATTTCAAAAAGCTTGAACTTGGAAATGTAGCAGAAGGTACTAGAAGGCAGAGGAACTGCCGAGAACCAGCTGACAGTATTGGAACCCGGATGGGTAGCAGAAAGAACAAGAGCCAATGGAACTACTGAGGACCAGCTGACGGTGCTGGAACCCGGAGGGGTAGCAGAAGGAACAGGAGCCAATGGCACTACCAAGGACCAGCTGACGGTGCTGGAACCCGGAGGGGCAGCAGAAGGAACAAGAGCCAATGACACTACCGAGGAGCAGCTGATGGTACTGGAACCCGGTTACTAAGCAGGAGGTACCTGTGCCAGAAAGCACTACCAAGGACCAGCAGACATTGCTGGAACTCGGATACCGAAAAGGAGGCACCTAAGCCAAAGGCACTGCCGAGAAGCAGCTGACGGTACTGGAACCCGGATGGGTAGCAGAAGGTACCCATGAAAAACAAAGTTGCAAGGCCGCGAGCCGGCCGCAGTTACCGAAACCCACAGTCCTACAGGGGGTGCTTGTCCTATTGGCACAACGGAGCCAGCCTTTATTGCCAGATCCCGCAGTCCACATAGGAAGCACCTAAACTGCAGGCACCATAGAGTCGGCTAACCCGACCACAACACGACAGGACAAAGTTTTGGAGGCAAAGTGACGTTGACACTACCCGGAAACAGCTGGTGTGCTGGAACCAGGCTGGGCACGAGGGAGTACCCGTGCCAAAGACACTGCCGGGAACCAGCTGGCGGTGCTGGAACCCTGGGTAAATGCTACAGAGTGGAGACAGAGGCCTAATTGGAGCAAGTTTAAAATCTGTAGTTGTGTGAGTGTGGACAGAGCAGGAGAAATTGCCGGACACACAGCTGGGGATCAGCTGACATTACTGAACCCCAATAACACTGTAGCATATGTTGACTATGCAGACGGCACTTCTGAGCAGCAACTGGCGGTGTTGGAGCCCAAGGTTAATACTTCAAACATAGTGGAGCCAGAGGCCTAATTGGATCAAGATTAATATCTGTTGTACACTACTACTGATTTTAAACTTGCTCCAATTAGGCCTCTGCCTCCACTCTGTTTCTAGTATTTACCCTGGGCTCCAACACCGCCAATTGCTGCTCAGAAGTGCCGTCTGCACAGTCAACACTTGCTCCTGTGTTATTGGGGTTCAGTAACGTCAGCTGATCCCCTGCTGTGTGTCCAGCAATTTCTTCTGCTCTGTCCACATTCCCACTACTACTAGAGGGAATGTGGACAGAGCAGGAGAAATTGCCGGACACACAGAATGGTTAACATGATGGAATGCACCAGTGTGTCTTGGTACTCCCGCATTTTATGCTCCCGGCTCAACGGTGTTATGAGGCTTTGTAAGTTGTCCCGGTAGTGAGGATCTAGGAGGGTGTACACCCAATAATCAGCCGTGTTGAGAATGTGGGCGATGCAGCGATCGTTTCTCAGGCACTGCAGCATGAAATCAACCATGTGCTGCAGACTCCCAACTGGCCAAGAAACGCTGTGCCCTGCTTGGGGCGTCATCTATGCCTGCTCTGCATCACCCCACCCTCGCTCTACATACTGACTACTAGAGCATTGTGTACCTCCCTCCTCTGGAGAGATGTCTTCCTCCTCCATTGACTCCTTCACGTCCTCCTCACAAAGTGTCCCCTGCCTAGGCCTTTGTGAGGAACCACGTTGCACAGACTGTCCAGAAGCAGATGGCATTTGTGACTCCTCATCCTCCACCTCTTCCAAAACCTCCTCCCTTAGTGCTTGCAGTGTTTTTTGAAGCAGGCAGATAAGGGGGACAGTTATGCTGACTAGTGTTATGAATGAGTCACCGAGGAGAAAAAAGCAAAACAAGCTAAGTCACAGAAAACCAGAGAGGTTGGTAACTATGCAGATTGCAGATCACTGATCCTAACCACACAACTAGCAGCAGCCATGGAGCGTACCAACGATGTTCCTAGATGCTTCGTCACAGCCGGAGTACTAAATAAGCCTGAAGCATGAAAAGGGGAAAATTAACTTCCCCAGAGCAGACCCCAAAGGAAAGACAGCCCCCACAAATGTATTGACAGTGAAACAAGATGAAAGCACAAACACAGGCAGGAAAATAGGCTGAGCAAACGATGGGGCCCAAACTAACTAGAAAGGAAAGACACTGTCTGCAATCTGCAAAAAACCCTACAAAAATAATGTCCAACACTTCTGATAGCAAAATTAACCCTGAAGTCACGAGGCTTCTCCCACTATATCAGCACTCTGAAATATTCTGAGACAGAGCAAAAAAGAGGCCAATCTAGTAAGGGACAAAAAGCAAATTGGCAAATACAAATAAATAAGAGTGGAAATTCAGCGCAGCCCCAGCCGGGGTGGCTGACCACACAAAAAACTGAATAGACCAACAAAATCAAGTGTGAACATAAGCAGAAAAACTTAGCTTTAGATGACTGGAACAGAGCTGAAAACCAAGACCTGACAAGCCAGAAGGAATCACCAGCACCAGAATAGGGTGTCGACTGTCTTAAATCCAGTCTGAGATTCCTGAGGTCCAATCGTCATCCTCATTATCAGGTGGCAGATCTCTACTGATTAAATCAGCCTCACTACCTTCTGTTACCACCAGAGGGAGTCTGGAAGGAGAACTCACAACTGGTGGACCAGAGAATGAACTCACAACAGACTAGTGCATCAGCTGCACTCGCCATCCGAGTGGAATCATCGAAGGCACGCAAAACGTGGCAGATGTCCTTCATAGAGGCCCACTCAGTGGTGGTGAAGTGTGAACGGCGCGCAGTGCGACTTGTTTGCGTCTGATGCAGCTGGTACTCCATTACTGCTGCCTGCTGCTCACACAACCGCTCCAACATATGTAACGTTGAATTCCACCTGGTGGGTAGGTCACATATGATGCGATGTTCCGGAAGGCGGAATCGGCGCTGCAGAGCGGCAATGCACGATCTTGCCATGCTGGAACGCTGCAAGTGAGCGCACTCTATGCGGACCTTGTGCAGCAGTGCATGAAGATCCGGATAGTCCCTCAAAAAACTCTGCACGACCAAGTTGAGCACATGTGCCAGACATGGGATGTGAGTGAGGTTGCCTAGGCCAAGAGCTGCCACCAGATTTCGGCCATTGTCACACACTACCAAGCCTGGTTGGAGATTCGCTGGCACAAACCACACGTCGCTCTCCTGCTTGATGGCATTCCAGAGCTCCTGTGCTGTGTGGCTTCGATTCCCCAAAGAAATTAATTTCAGTACGGCCTGTTGACGTTTGGCCACGGCTGTGCTCATATCGGTCGTAACAGGTAAGTGTTCACGGGTCCATGTGGAGGTAGACCATGACGGCTCCTGCAGCATTGATTCAGAGGAACTGGAGTATGAGGAGAAGTCAATGTGTACAGACTGGATTCCTGCAATCCTTGGAGTTGGCAGAACACGTACAGCGCCACTCTCAAGATCTGTACCCGGCTCCACAACATTTACCCAATGGGCAGTGAGGGAAAGGTATCGTCCCTGTCCATTGTTACTGGTCCACGCATTGGTGGTCAGGTGGACCTTGCGACTGACGGCGTTTAGTAGCGTATGTTTAATTTTTCCCTCCACATTCTTTTGCAGGGCAGGGACGGCTTGCCTGCTGAAATAAAAGCGGCTGGGCATGTTTTATTGTGGGACTGCCAATGCCATGAAGTTACAGAAGATGTCAGTCTCCACCAGCCTGATTGAGAGCATTTCAAGGGACAGTAGTTTTTCAATGCTAGCATTCAGAGCCTATGCTCAGGGATGGTTTGCCGAGTATGGCTGCCTTTTCTCCCATGCCTGTGCTACCGATGGCTGTAGAGTGGCCTGGGAGTGTGAGGATGACAGGGAACGTGGTGCTGTGGGTGGAATTACACTGGGTCTCTGTGCAACAGTGCCAGAGGTTCTTCCTTGGCGATCCTGTGAGGAAGCCAAACCAGCTGTGTGTGAGCTGGAGGAAGAGGATACAACAAGAGCTGGAGAGGTGGTAGGTGGTGCTGTACGTTGGCCTATGTCTTCAGTGTGTCTTTGTAACTCCACCACATGCTTGGTCCGCACATGTTTCCACATATTTGTGGTATTGAGGCTGCTGACACTTTTCCCTCTTTTGACTTTCTGATTACACAGCTTGCATTTGACAAAGCAAATGTGATCTGCAACTGTGCCAAAAAAGGACCATGCACTGCAAGTCCTGGGAGCACCTGTTTTGGGTTTTGGAAGAGGAATGCTCCTAATGGGTGCCAAAGTGGAGGCTACAGGCAATCAAGTCTGCCCCTCCCTCTCCCTCCTGTTTTGGCCGTTCGGGGAATCTCTTCCTCAGAGCTGCTCCCACCACCTTCCTGTTCCTCATGCCATGATGGGTCAAGGACCTCATCATCTACACTACCCTCTTCATACACCTGCTTCTCCTGGGTAGTCTCGCCAGCACATTACGCACCAGAAAGTGGCACCTGAGTCTCATCATCAGATGCGTACTGAGGTGTGCTGACTATAGGCACTGGCCCACCTGCCTCTTCAGATTCAGAGAGACAAAGCTGTTGCGCATCACTGCATATTCCCTCTTCTTCACATTCTAGAATGCTGCTTGGCTGGCCCCCTCTTTCCAAGCCAAGAGATTCAGAGGACAGAAGTAGAGATGGCTCCTGTCCAGGGATCTCTGACTGCCTGGGCAATTTGGCAGGTGGTGAAGAGACAGATGGTTGCTCTTCAGTGCTCTGGACCTGAGAGGATGTGGAAGTAATTGAAGTCGATGCGTTAGCTGACATCCATCCAACAACGGCTTCAATTTGTTCCTCCCACAGCAGTGGGGTACGGCGAGCTCCTACAAAGCTGCGCATAAAGGACTGTTCCCTGGGAAAACTGGGGGATGCTGAGTCACTGGTGCCCGCAGCAGGCACAGAATCCTCACGTCCTCTCCCTGCTGAAACTTCATGCCCATCACCATGTGCCTTACTCCCTGCCTTCTTCATCTTGGTAGACTGATAAAGATAGGCAGAAAAGTACTAAGGGCTTAGTGTGCTTATTCCTAAACAGCTGCTAACAGGTATAAGAAACACTAATTTTATAAAGTGTGGACTACACTTTAATATGAGCTAATGTGGCCCAAACAACTGTAAAGTGGAGTGTTTGGTGAACTTTATTTACGTGTTTTTTTTCACAAAAAAAAGGATGTGACCAAAGATGTAAAAGCGATAGTATCACAAACTTTTTGTAGCTATTACAATGCAGGAAGGTAACCTACAATGCAATAGATGAGGCTCCAAAAAATAGGTTAATACTAATCTGCCTGTGGCTGCAGGGCACAAGCCAGCAGAAAGGCTCCTCTATCTACTCCTATATAGTGTTTGCAACCAATCTAGCTGGATACGGATGGAAGCACACTAATAGAAGAAATTCAGGAAAAATAAGCAGCACTACAGCAAAAAAGGGCAATGTATGAGGCAGTGACGCACGCTGAGCAGACTACAACCAGAGGTGGCTGCAGAACACACTACAGTGTGAGCTGCACTCACACACAGAGACCTCACAGACAGCCGTGAACAGTGCATAGAACTGTGCACTAGCACCGAAAGGCTGCAGAAAGGCTCCGCTATCTACTCCTATATAGTGTTTGCAACCAATGTAGATGTATACGGATGGAAGCACACTAATAGGAGAAATCAGGAATAATGAGCAGCATTAAAACAAAAAAAGGACTATGTATGAGGCAGTGATGCACGCTGAGTGGACTACAACCAGAGGTGACTGCAGAACACACTACAGCGTGAGCTGCACTCACACACACAGACCTTGCAGACAGCTGTGAACAGCGCTGCAAGGCAAAAGAAAGCTTCACACAACGGTTGCTAAAGTAGCCTGGGTAAAGCACAATATAGCAAATCGCTATCTCTAACTGTCTCTCAGAGTCAAAACAGCAGAATCCTGTCCCTAACTGAATTCACAGCAGAGTGAACCCAAAATGGCGGCGGCGGCTTTTATAGTGCATCATGACATCATTTCAGCAGCCAATCACAGCCATGCCATTAGTTAACATGCCTACATGCCTAACAGGATGTGCCCACACTTCCTCATTGGCTGAATCAAATCAAACTGGCTCATAGCATTATGGGAACTTCCGATTCCGGTATTCGATATGCAAAAAGTATCGGAATTCAGTATCGGAATTCCGATACCGCGAATATCGGCCGATACCCGATATTTGCAGTATCGGAATGCTCAACACTACTCATGTAAGAATAAAGTTACGTTAAAACCAAGCACACCATTGTTTTTCTTGTGAAATTCGCAATAAGTTTGATGTGTCACATGACCCTCTTCCCATTGAAAAAAATAAAGTTGGATCCAAAATGGCTGACTTCAAAATGTCCACCATGGTCACCACCCATCTTGAAGAGTTTGCCTCCTCCCATATACTAATGTGCCATAAACAGGAAGTTGATATCACCAACCATTCCCATTTTATTTAGGTGTATCCATATAAATGGCCCACTCTGTATGTATATGAAATAAAGGGGAAGGAGGAAAGGCATAGAAAGGAGAGGGGAAGGTGAAGGTAAAGGAGTAGGGAGGTAGGAAAAAGAAGGAAAACAAAGGAGAGAGGAAGATAAAATAGTCATCTGATATTAAATTACACAGATAAAAGACTAATCATAGTATATTATTCAAACAATATGTTTATAGGTTTAACTGGTTAACATTAGAGATTAACATTTATTAGAAGACTCCACAATGTAAGGGAAAGATGTGTTCCAAATAGACCATTAGACCATTTAGCTTCATATTTTGAGAGGAAGTTGTTTTTGAATGCTAAAGCTTTTTCAAATATATTATGTTCTGAAACCCTGTCCAATACGTCACCTAAAGTAGGGATTCCGACAGCTTTCCATTTAACCCTCATGATCATGTTAGGGAGAAGACCGGGCTGTGGGTGCTGACATGACCTGCAAAGAGGGGGCGTGGTGAGCCAGAGGAGTATAAAGGGTTTTGTACGGGAAGCGAGAGGGGAAATGTGTTGCACCACGCGTAACGATAGGCTGCGTGGCAGCGATAACAGTCTGGTGTAGTAAGGACCGGGGTTTGACATCAGACTTGCTGAGGAATGCACGCTGAGTGGGAGATTGCTGTGAAATACTCCTGGCTGCAGAGCAGCGTAACCGACTAGGGGCTCAGCGGGACAGACCAGTGACCGCCTGCTGCTGCCAGAAGAGAGAAAACTGATTTGTTAGGTGGAGAAGCTGGAAGACCTCAGCACCAGCCTCAGCCCGCATCCAGCATTCAACCCAGAGGAAGTGACAAGCATTGGATTCACGCTAACTGAAACAGACATACATATAAACTGCCACGATAAGTTGTTCCGTTTTCTTGTAATTTCTAGCTTTAATCTGAGTTATCCACTGTTGCTCCCTGCGAGGAGATTTCTCCCTGTAACAAATAAATCAGACAACTGTTTACCCCTGTTAACCCTTGCTCTGCACCTCTGTGTCGCTGCATCCAATTACCTGTGTCATAAGCAGTTTAACCACTGCAAAGATATGTAAAGAGATTAATATAATCTCTCTAGGAAGAGAATCAGATTTGAGAGCAAAAAGAGAAAGTTGTGGAGTCATATGAATATTTTATAGTAACATAGTAACATAGTTATTAAGGTTGAAGGGAGACTTTAAGTCCATCTAGTTCAACCCATATCCTGTCCTAACTTGCCCTAACATGTTGATCCAGAGGAAGGCAAAAAAAACACATGTGGCAAACAGTAAGCTTCACATTGGGGAAAAAAATTCCTTCCCGACTCCACATACGGCAATCAGACTAGCTCCCTGGATCAACGCAATATTAATTAAACTAGTGTATATAACCTGTAATATTATACTTTTCATCCAGTCCCTTCTTAAATTTTAGTAGGGAATCACTCATTATAACTTCATATAGTAGAGAGTTCCATAGTCTCACTGCTCTTACAGTAAAGAATCCGCATCTGTGATTATGCCTAAACCTTCTTTCCTCCAGACGTAGAGGATGCCCCCTTGTCCCCGTCACAGGTGAGTAAAAAGATCATTAGAAAGGTCTTTGTACTGTCCCCGCATATATTTATACATTGTAATAAGATCACCCCTAAGCCTTCGATTCTCCAAACTAAATAACCCCAAGTGTAATAACCTGTCTTGGTATTGCAGACCCCCTTGTTCCCTAATAACCTTAGTCGCTCTTCTCTGCACCCGCTCCAGTTCAGTTATGTCTTTCTTATACACCGGAGACCAGAACTGTACACAGTATTCTAAGTGTGGTCGCACTAGTGACTTATATAGAGGTAAAATTATGTTCTCCTCATGAGCATCTATGCCTCTTTTAATGCATCCCATTATTTTATTTGCCTTTGCAGCAGCTGCCTGACACTGGCCGCTAAATGTGAGTTTGTCGTCCACCCATACACCCAGGTCTTTTTCAGTGACAGTTTTGCCGTGTTTTACAATTAAGCACATAATTATACATCTTGTTCGTTCTACCCAAGTGCATGACCTTACATTTATCCCCATTAAAGCTCATTTGCCATTTATCAGCCCAAGCTTCTAGTTTATTTCCCTAAATTTTTAAGAAGTTATAGATCTTTTTCCATTGGGGTCTGATTCTTGGACAAGACCAGAAGAGATGTGTAATATGTTACTTGTTACTTCTACTCCCACATTTTATCCAACAAGTGTCTGAATAATTCGGAAAAATTTCTTTAAGTCTAATGGGGGTCAAATTCCAACAAGAAATTATTTTGTAAAAATTTTAGTGTGTATTCACATTTGTACATCAGTGGGCAGCACGGTTGCTCAGTGGTTAGCACTGCAGCCTTGCAGCGCTGGAGTCCTGGGTTCAAATCCCACCAAGGATAACATCTGCAAGGAGTTTGTATGTTCTCCCTGTGTTTGCGTGGGTTTCCTCCGGGCACTCCGGTTTCCTACCACATTCCAAAGACATACTGATAGGGAATTTAGATTGTGAGCCCCATCAGGGACAGTTATGATAATGTCTGTAAAGTGCTGTGGTATTAATGGCGCTACGGTATATAAATGAGTAAAATAAATAATAGATTTATACGTAAGTCTTGTTGCTAATCCTCATGAGAAAATGTTTTATTTGGATCACTTGTATCTCCCATTTCAATATTGGTTTAGATTTGGTAAATGCAAGATCAATATTAAATAGGGTATAAATAGGGGGCTGGGGATGAGGAGGCCATGCATACCAGGATAGGAATGAGGGGGCATTGTTTTACTAGTTTTTTGGGGGTAAAGTTAGGTGCCTTGGCTTATATTTGGGTCAGTTTATACTAAAGTATATACGGTAAGTTATTCTTTATATCTTCAATAAAGTTCATGCCTAGGACCTAGCAGTACTTTGGTCCCTGTATGGTCCGTAGTCTAATCATGGCTGGTACTTCAAGCTTCTCTTTACCATTATTAAGGGCATACTAGGAATTGCAGGTTAATGCAATATAATTGTATATGGGGCTGACCTGACTTGGCAATGTATTCATGTACTGATTAGCGATGAGTTAGTATACTTGTTGCTCGGGTTTTTCGGTGCATGCTCGGGTGTCCACCGAGTATTTTGCCGTGCTCGAAGATTTAGTTTTCATCGTCTCATCTGCATGATTTGCAATTGCTAGACAGCCTGAATACATGTGTGGAATGCCTGTTTATTAGGGAATTCCCACATGTATTCAGCCTGTCTACAAGTCGCAAATCATGCAGATGAGACGACGAAAACTATATCTCCGAGCATGCCAAAATACTCGGAGACCACCCGAGCATGCTTGGAAAAACCCGAACAATGAGTATGCTCGCTCATCACTAGTACTGATGGAAGTTTTGGTGATGTACTACTGTATTGACAGTGGTTGCAGTGATGTATTATTGTATTGGCTGTGGGTTTAGTGATGGTTTACTGCACTGATGGTGGTTTTGGTGATGTACTACTGTATTGATCTGTGTGAAAGCGTGCTGTGTGAGAGTCTGCAATGTCCACTGATAAGACTGCAGACTCTCACACAGCGCGCTTCCACACAGATCTCCTCTATCCAGATGACTGATGAAGGTCAGGTATTGACTGAAGTGTCTCATTTTTCTGGAATTTCCTCATTCAATAAATAAGTTCTTGAGCACACCTATATGAGTAACAAGTAATTCTACATCATGGTTTACAGAGCAAATCTGCATGAAAAAAAGCTGTGTGCACATACGATTAGTCCAGTAGCGTAGCTAGCAGGGGGGCAGAGGGGGAAGTCGCCCCTGGCCCCTTGCTCTGACAGGGCCCACCCTCACCCAAAGCTTCTGCCACTGTTAACCATGTCAGCGTGTTCAGCTCACCGATGTAATTAAGCTTCTCTGTATAGTGAAGGGACACTATACCTTTAAGCTTCCTCCAGCAAACTGCAGACACGCCCACACTGCTCCCTGTGTGGCTGCAGGAGAGAGGTCACCACAGACAAGACATTAGATGGAGCTGTGAGTAAGAACTCGGGGGCCCTGAGGTGTCTGTGCAGTGATGTGGGGCAGGACGCTGCTCCCCTCCTTACAAGTCCTGAATGGTTTATTGTTTGTGGTCTTGTATCTGAGGCACAGTAGATTTATGGCGGCTACTTGAACTTTTATACAGCTCAGAAGGCGTCTCTGTCAATGCAAATCAGCTGCCATAAATCTCACTGCCTCAGAGCGACTGACGTGAGCGGTCAGTATCATGCACTGCCCTAATAGAAGTCACCTCGGCTGCAGGACAGCACAGAGAACAATGTGACTTTCCCTCTTCATATATATATATATATATATATATATATATATATATATATATTACACACAGGTAAATGTAAAAATCTGTAGTAGCAAAAAAAGAAGGCAGAGCACCATTAACAAAATTAAAAAATAGTGTTTTAATAGCTCATTGGGGCTCAGCAATGTTTTGGTTCTACTGAGAACCTTTTTCCAGGAGAACCAAAACTCATTTTTTTTTCATTTTGTGTAAATAGTGAGCCGCCTTCTTTTTTTTGCTGCTATTTTGAAGATCGGTAAATGCCTGTTATGTTTGGCAGCCGTATATTTCATATATCTCTACATATACAGTATATATACACACATATATACACACACACACCCTGTGACTTGGTCCTCTAGCCGGGGTGAGGGTCCTATCATCTCATATTGTAATTCCAGGGTGGCAAGCATGAAAACCCAATTACGGTATATAACTTTTTATTAAAAAAAATAATCCCACAAATAAGGATGAATATATATATGATAAAGAGCCAAATAGAAGAAAATACAAACAGGAAGCAGGTGCGTATAGCTGATCACATATAGACCCCTGAACGTATACTCAGTCTGGACAAGACCCCCCAAAGGCAGAAAAGGGAATAAAAGAGAAGACATACCAGGGGGTGCAGCTTCTTCTTTACATGAGTAATATATTACCTCTCTCTCTTCTAATTCCCTCTTTCTTTCCGGTTCCCTCTTTGGGGTCTTGTCCAGACAAGAGGATTTCTTTTAGGGTCACCTGGACACATTCAGGGAGCTATTCCCATATGCTGGCCTCTATACACACCCACTGGCTGTTTCTAGTTTCTTCTATTTAGTTCTTTGTCTTATATATCTGAGCTGTGCAAGTTGTAGCCCACAGACAGGGACCGACAGAGACCAGAATCAAAGGAATGGGAGCTACAACGGGGGCCATTATACAGTGTTAGAGCTAATTCGGGGGTCATTGTACAATGGATGTGTGGCGCCCCCAGGAGTATGGTCGCCACAGTGGCATTGCCTTCCTCCAGGGAGGGTGATGTCAGGCTTGGAGGCAATGAAGGGTCTTTCTAACAATTAACCATGTCATGCAACACAGTTCCCACTCCAGGCCAACAGAGGGAGCTCTGAACCAGAATTGGGGGAGGAGTGCTCTCTGAGGGCCAGGAAGGGAAATTGGGAGTTAGTGTGAGGAGGGCAACGAGTGTAGACGTGTGGAGAGAAGCTGGAGGTTGAGCTGAGGAAAGAGAGCTCCCTCCCAGTGATAGCGCATGATCTGGAGCCTGGTTTCCACAGTTGTATGGATACTGAAGGTCCTGCAACAGAAACCAGAGGAATAGGAAGCTGTAAATGCTCTATTCCCAACTAAGACTCGGAGGCACAACAGCGACGGGTGAGCCAAGAGAGATAGAGGGCTACAGGTGTCTGCCATACAAGGTAGTTCTAAGAGAAGATAAGAAGGAGGAACTTCAGTGTAACACTGTACTGCATGTACCTCAAGCCAGCGCTAGGAAGGAGACTACACAACCAATCTGATTTAGAGATCCCTGAGTTGCTTCCAGGCTAGCCTGCTCCTGTGCCATCTGTAACCAGGTCCTGGACTGTGTTTGCCAAGTAAAGGTAAACAAACTGCACCCTGTTGTGTCCTTGCCTCCTTCCTGCAACATCCTCAGCACTGCCACATCTCTGTGCCAAACACTGCACCCTCTTCCTAAACATTCCGCTACACTGCCCTGGGACCAACAGCCCTACCTGTGGAGGGCTACAACATCATTGCTGCACTACACCATCTGTCCCAGAGGATCTGTCTGCAGCGTGGGCTTAACACCTCCCTTGCCGAACACCACAGGTGGCGTCACAAATCACTTATAAACTTTATTCCCAACTCAACCCCTTTTACATTGGCGCCCATGGGCCACGGACCGGGTCACCGCTGCTGTGACAATCCCCTCTTAGAGACCGGCCTGGTACCAAGTACCCCACAGCCCTGGGAGGGCGACCCAGATGAGCGAATGCGGGGGCCAATATACAGCATGAGAGCAAATGCAGGGGTCATTATAGAGTATAGGAGCTAATGTGGGGCCATTGTGTATGTAGGGGTCATTGTACAGCATGGGAGCAAATGTAGGGGTCATTATACAGTACAGTTTCAAGGCTACTGTGGGGGCCATCATACAGTATGGGGGCCTATATACAGTATGGGAGCTATTGTGAGGGCACAAAAGAGACATTCTGCTATGTATAGGGCACAATGGTGGCATTATTATGTGAGGCTTTAGTACCACACAGCAGGTACACTAGTAGGGACACATACGGCAGCAGGGGCTCAGTATTGGGTTGAGTAGTTTGTGCATGTTGGAGATAGATGGGTACTAATCTGGAAATGTGAGAAGTCAGATGTGTCTTTGTTGTATTCTCTGCAGATGAGTCCTGCTGGAGAAGTCGTCATGTCGGTCTGAGTAAGATGCAAAAGTGAACGATTATCAGAAAGAACGTCTCCTGTAAGTTATCATCTGTAACTGTATAGTAAACTCTTCTATATTCTGCAGGACTGGTATCTACCTCTATGAGGTCACCATATGGCAGTAATATCAGTATTGTTTTTTGTATAGAGATTTGTTTCAGTTACAGCGTGGTCATCTGCTGAGGTTCTCCTATACTCACGACTAGAGTGCGCCACCTGAGTTGTAATCAGGGTTACCAGTTAGAAGCCCACTCAGATTTTTCGCCCCCCCCCAAGCTGAACCCCTAACTATGTCTATGGATTAGTCTGACTTCTCAGTAGGGAGCGTAGCACTTAAAGTTCCTCGGAGAGCATGAATGCCAAATACAGCCCTGATTACTGTGATTTTCCATAAATGACATTAGTTTGGAGTATAAAAACTAGCTGCCAGGTTCCTTTTAAAAGCGTTGATTACTAAATGTTTGTCTTATTTCAAGGCTAGAAACCCATGAATGTATTAATTCAACCCATTGCAATAGCTCTAGCCACAATTTTGAGCTCTATCTAATATATAAAGCTCAATGTGTGTGTGTGTGTGTGTGTGTATGTTTGTATGTACTGTATGTGTGTATGTCCAGGATTGGCATATGCACCGTTGCAGCTACAGCCACAAAATTTTGCACAGTCACACGTCTGGACCCCGAGAGCATCATAGGGTATGTTGTGAGGTGAAATTTTAGCCCTGCGCGTTCCAATTCACCAAACAATTTTGCCCCTAGGTACATAATGGGGAACAAGTGTATGTACTGTATGTAGGCCTATTATTCTTATCATTTCTATGGTGTTATCGTTCTTCTGTAAAGCTGGAAATAACACAATTTATTACCGTGCCAACACAGACCACCCTCTGACACAGACTGCAGGGGGAGCCCAGTATCACACAGGATAGGATTAGATACACAGCTCAGCAGTCAGTATCACACAGGAGAGGATTAGACACATAGCTCAGCAGTCAGTATCACACAGGATAGGATTAGATACACGGCTCAGCAGACAGTATCACACAGGATAGGATTAGATACACAGCTCAGCAGTCAGTATCACACAGGATAGGATTAGATACACAGCTCAGCACACAGTATCACACAGAATAGTGTTAGATACACGGCTCAGCAGACAGTATCACACAGAATAGGATTAGATACACGGCTCAGCAGTCAGTATCAAACAGGATAGGATTAGATACATGGCTCAGCTGTCAGTATCACACAGGATAGGATTAGATACATGGCTGAGCAGTCAGTAACATGCAGGATAGGGTTAGATACATGGCTCAGTAGACGGTATCACACAGGATAGGATTAGGTACACAGCTCAGCAGTCAGTATAACACAGGATAGGATTAGATACACGGCTCAGCAGTCAGTACCACACAGGATAGGATTAGATGCACAGCTCAGCAGTCAGTATCACACAGGATAGGATTAGATACACGGCTCAGCAGACAGTATCACACAGGATAGGATTAGATACACAGCTCAGCAGTCAGTATCACACAGGATAGGATTAGATACACAGCTCAGCACACAGTATCACACAGAACAGTGTTAGATACATGGCTCAGCAGACAGTATCACACAGAATAGGATTAGATACACGGCTCAGCAGTCAGTATCACACAGGATAGGATTAGATACACGGTTCAGCAGTCAGTATCACACAGGATAGGATTAGATACATGGCTGAGCAGTCAGTAACACACAGGATAGGGTTAGATACATGGCTCAGCAGACGGTATCACACAGGATAGGATAAGATACATGGCTCAGCAGTCAGTATCACACAGGATAGGGTTAGATACACAGCTCAGCAGACGTATCACACAGGATAGGATTAGATACGCAGCTCAGCACACAGTATCACACAGAATAGTATTAGATACATGGCTCTCTAGTCAGTATCACACTGGATAGGATTAGATGCACGGTTTTTATGTGCAATATAATCATTATAATTTGTTATAACTAACCACAGTTGGTTACTATGCCCAGGCAACGCTGGGCTCTTCAGCTAGTATATATATATATATATATACTAGTTGAAGAGCCCGGCGTCTGTGTCAGAGGGTGGTCTGTGTTGGCACGGTAATAAATTGTGTTATTTTCAGCTTTACTGAAGGACAATAACACCATAGAAATGATAAGAATAATAGGCCTCAGTTATCACAACTGTCTACAAAGAAAACTGTTGCTGATAGCAACGAATCACAGCTCATTTTTCATCTTTTAAACAGCTCTGGGATAGTGTGGCGAGTTTTGAGTGGCGACTTTTGTGTTTCGACTTTTAGGTGGCAAGGTTGGTGTATGTGTGGTGAAATGTGTGCTGAGGGTGGTATATGTGTTGAAGCACGTGGTAGTGTGTGGCGCATTTTGTGTGTGTGTTCATATCCCAATGTGTGGTGAGTATCTTATGTCATGTCAGGGCCCCACCTTAGCAACTCTACAGTATATAGTCTTTGGCGCCATCTCTCTCATTCTTTAAGTCCCCCTTGTTCACATCTGGCAGCTGTCAATTTGCCTCCAACACTTTTCCTTTCACTTTTTCCCCATTATGTAGATAGGGGCCAAACTGTTTGGTGAATTGGAACGCGTGGGGTTAAAATTTCACCTCACAACATAGCCTATGACGCTCTCGGGGTCCAGACATGTGACTGTGCAAAATTTTGTGGCTGTAGCTACGACGGTGCAGACGCCAATACATACACTTTTTCCCCATTATGTAGATAGGGGCAAAATTGTTTGGTGAATTGCAATGCGCAGGGTTTAAATTTTGCCTCACAACATAGCCTATGACGCTCTCTGGGTCCAGACGTGTGACTGTGCCAAATTTTATGGCTGTAGCTGCGACGGTGGGGATGCCAATCCCGGACTTACATACATACACACCCACATTGAGCTTTGTATATTAGATATAAAGCCGTGACAGAAGCCATGTACTTGACTTCAACATTCCTAATATAGCAGAATGTCTGTTTCATGGCTAGGGCATTACTTTTATTGCATATCTGTTTTAGTCAATGTGAGGTATAGAAACAGCTGAGGAAGTGGGGAGGCCTAGAGGCTGGGCCTCCACTGATCGGATATTGGATATAGCAATAAAGTTATAGCTAACATCTAAAATGCTAAATTTAAAATACAAGATTACAGTACAAGAAAGATAACATATTAAAGATTTGTGAACCAACTGTAATTTCCATAAAACATTATAAATGTTTTACATGGACTTTGCATTTACTGATGCGCACCTCGCAAATTGGATGTTAAATCGCAAAATATGAAGACTCAATTGTGAAGAGTTGGATGCACATGGCAAATCCATCCTGCTTAAATTGTAATTTACCCTAATAGAAAGAATTCATTTCTGTAAAATATTGAGGGACCTGTCAAAGAATATAACAGTATAGGGAGCAGATCTCCACTTGATTGGCTCTGCCGTACTATTATCTTTCCATTAATCTTTTAAGTAGGAAGCTTGAAGGCGTCACACTTTAACCAGCTGTATAATTTTGCTTCGACTTCTGAGCATGAAGTAGCTGCAGCTGCCTCAGCATTGTTACTAGGATACTTGGATTCTTTTTCTAGCTTTCTGCTGATGAAAATGTGTTTAGCAATTCAGTAGTTTGATCAGCATGATTTTTATCGGGATGTAAAACTATTTACCAGAAGGTGATCTCCTAAGTGTCAGTTTAAACGCTAAAGATGTACTTGAATTGCTTAACTTAAAGTACTTAAGAAAATATCACAGCTGTCAAGACAGATAAAATGTGTCTCTGTAATAACTGTGGTTAGTATTATGCAACTTCAAACCCCCACTATTAAAAATTGGCAATGTTTGCAATTAACCAACAGTGGGTCGAAAAGTAAATACACATTGGTAAAATAATGATCCTCCTGCCAGAAGTTGAGGCTTCATTGATTGAAATTTAAGAACGTCTCAGCAAATGTGATGGCTTTGTTTTCAATGCAGTTGAAGAACAAAACATGGTAATGTAGGAATGGTAGAGATAATGTTCTATTCACTGACACCCCAAGTGGTTAAATGTATTTTATAATAATGCATGTTATCTGAAGGTAAAACACTTTGGAGCTGCAGTTTAGCCTAGATAGGGTTAACTGTAATGGCCAGCCCAGATTAGGGAGGAGGGACTGAGAGTTAATGCCAAGTCCAGTAAGTGTCAAGTTCAGTTAGAGAAAGTGTGTTGAAGTGGCAGCAGTGGTCATAGGCAGTAGGCTGCTAGGGATGTGAGCCTGGTACTTGGGGCAGTGGATTGCAATAGAACCCTTCCATGCAAATCCGTGTATCGGCCTGAGAAACTTGAGATGGATGTTTGGGCCCTTGGGTGCACTAAGCCTGTGGCGTTGCAGGGAAAGATGGACTCAAACTCTCAGTGGTGGGAGGGGATGGAATCTGGGCTCACTGCTTGTGGATACAGCTGAGCGAACTTGTTCTCAAAATGATCACCAATCTCAAATTCAGCACAAACCTTACACATTTAGATTTGTGTTCAGATCCCCTGGCATGTTCCTGAAATGCAACAATAATCATTTTGTAAATGATTGAGTTTTCCACTAATGCTTTCTTAGGACTTTGGCTAGGATAGGGACACTGTATAATGAGTGGGGGAGGGCGTGTTTTATAAGGGGAGGGGTTGGGTAGAGGTCAGAAAAGCATTGGACTGTTATTTTTTTTAACTTAATGTGTGTGCAGATTCAGGCAGCCAATCAGGGCACAGAAACCATCCACTATGTCCAGACACAAGGGCTTGTGTCATTGGCGTAATGGAAGTCACATGTCCCTCTCCATATAAAAGTGGTCATGTGGCTTCAGCGCCATTTTGTGAGTGTAGCAACGTAGTGAGGCTTCTGCTGCTGCTGCAAGTAGTCAGATAGTTAGCTAGATGGTTTATTCTCAGCTAGTACAAGTAGATAGGACCCTGTGTCAAATCAACCTTCCAGCATATAAATCTGGAGTGCTAATTCTTCGGTGCAGACACAAGTCGCCACTTCAGCATGTAAATCCATAGTGCTACTGATTCTGTGCTACAGCTACTAGTTTCCTCTTTAGCATATAAATCCATAGTGCTGTTTCTGTGGTACACCACTTCAGCATATACAGTAAATCCTTTGTGCTACTTGTGTGATTAAGCCACCAATCTACATTTCAGCATATAAATCCTTTGTGCTAATTGTATGGTCCAGCTACCAGTCCACATTTCAGCATATCAATCATTTGTGCCAATTGTGTGGTCCCGTCACCAGTTCACATATCAGCATTTAATACTTTGTGCTAATTCTGTGGTCCAGCCACACTATCTCAGCAAATAAATACTGATGGTTAATTTAGTGACTGGTGACTGACAGGTCTGGTCCTAGGTTTATGAAACAGCTGGCAAAAAGAGGAGAAAGGTACATCCAACATGAGTGGGAAAAAGCAAGGTTGTGATGGAAGTGGGAATAGGCATGGTGCTCGAGGTGTACATAAGGTACAGTAGGTAGTAATGTTGTGAGGTGATCAGGGTGGTAGTCAATCCAAGCTTAAAAGGTTCGCACATCTGTATTGGTAGAGAAGAATTCCTAGTGTTTTAGGAGTTAGAAAGAGAGATGCTCTACAAATACCAAGAATCAGGGCTGAAGTTGCTGCTGGTACCTGTGAAAAAGACTGTACTCCATTGGGCATTATCTTACATAGTAACATGGTAACATAGTTTTGAAGGCTGAAGGAAGACCTTATGTCCATCTAGTTCAGCCTATTTTTAGTGCAGCTGTTCTGCATTGTTGATCCTGGGGAAGGCAAAAAACCCACAGAGTAGAAGCCAATTTTCTCCATAGGGAAAAAAAATTCCTTCCCCTAAGCTGGGTTAACCATCTACCTATAATATTATGTTATTCGTAACCTTCTATACTGTTACTCACAAGAAAAGCATCCATTCCTTTCTTAAATTCATTCAGTGAGTTGGCCATCACCACTTCCTCAGGAAGAGAATTCCAGAGCCTCACTGCTCTTACCGTGAAGAACCCTCTTCTATG
This sequence comes from Dendrobates tinctorius, assembly GCF_039654945.1. Taxonomy (NCBI): domain Eukaryota; kingdom Metazoa; phylum Chordata; class Amphibia; order Anura; family Dendrobatidae; genus Dendrobates; species Dendrobates tinctorius. The sequence goes on from NW_027361708.1 coordinate 22,105,968, forward strand.
CAGGTGCAGAAATTGTCTTTCCTCCAAACGAAGAGAATGCCCCCTTGTTCTTGTCACAGTCCTTGGTACAAACAGTTCATTGGAGAGATCTCTGTATTGCCCTCTGATGTACTTGTACATATATATTAAGTCTCCCCTAAGTCTTCTCTTTTCTAGAGTAAATAGACCTAATTTTGATAACCTTTCTGGGTATTGTAGTGAACCAACTCCATTTATCATTTTAGTAGCCTGCCTTTGAACCCTTTCAAGTTCATTAATGTCTTTCTTGATCACCGGCGTCCAAAATTGCACACAATACTCCAAGTGTGGTCTGACGAGTGATTTGTACAGAGGGAGAATTATGTTTTCATCTCATGTCCTCAGACCTCTTCTAATGCATCCCATGACCCTATTTGCTTTGCTGGCAGCTGCCTGACACTGGGCATTCCAATTTAGCTTCTTATTAACTATGATGCCTAAGTCTTTTTCCATGTCTTAGTTCCCCAGCAGGTTCCCATTTAGTAAGTAATTATAGCATCTGTTTCTCCTTCCCATGTGCATAACCTTACACTTATCTGTGTTAAACCTCATTTGCCATTTTTCAGCCTAATTCTCCAATTTACTCAAATTTGTCTGTAGTTGCAAACTGTCCTCCTTTGTGTTAATTACCTTACATAGTTTTGTATCATCTGCAAATACTGATATTTTACTGTGTAAGCCATCCACTAGATCATTAACCCTCCGTCAGGAACAATGGATCTGACAGGCGCAGCTCTTCTACTTTCATTTCTCCCTTCTCACCAGATTTTCAGGAAACCCCCTCCCTCTAGATAGTCTCCTGGCACTAGCTGCTGTGTGAAACCTGATACCACAGTTGGTCTGCAGAGCTTCAGGAAGGAAGATATAGCTGTGCTGGCTTCTCAGGCTCATTGGTCCCGAACACATCACACTTTATAAGGGTGGTATGTAATGTTTTTAGTCATTACTATTGTTTATTTATCTTGTTTTATGAATGGATAAAGGTTTGTGGATATTTCATATAAATAAGGCAGATTTTCTTACAAATGAAAGTGTGCTTCTCAGGCACATTGTTCCCTAATGCATATTCTCTCTCTTGCTTCAGATTATCTTCTGAAATGGAGAAGAAAATGTATGATCTTTCAAAACCCCAGTGGGAAACATGCTGTTAGATGATGATGATGATGCAGACCCCACAATGAATGAGGATTTTGAAGAAAGTGAGATTGATTCTCATAATGAGGTGGAAGTCTGTGAACTAAATTCTGAAACAGAGCAAGATGGTGACAGTGATGAGGAGGAAGAAGATATAGAATCTTATTATATGGGAAAAGATAAAAAAACCAAATGGAACAAGAATCCACCCATAAAAAACGTATGGAACCTCATAACATTATCACTCACCTTCCTGCAGTTATGGGAACAGCATGTAATGCAAAAAATGCAGCTGAATGCTGGAATACTTTTTTCACAGATGACATTCTGGACTCTATTGTCATATACACTAATCAATATATAGACAATATAAAGCACAAGTTCATCTGTGACAGAATCCTGAAGCCCACGGATGAAATCAAACTGCGTGCATTTTTTGGATTATTAAACCTTGCAGGAGCTTATAGGGCAAATCAGCAAAGTTTGGAGGAACTTTGGGGTATAGAAAGTGATGGAATTGAAACATTTAGCCTTGTTATGTCTCTAAAAAGATTCAAGATTCTAATTCGTTGCCTTCGGTTTTATGACAGAACTACCCGAACCGAACGTAAAACATATGACCGGCTTGCTCCAATTCGCGATGTATTCCAAAAATTTGTGGAAAACTGTAAGATAAACTATCGCCCTGGGGTAAATGTCACAATTGACGAAATGCTCCCTGGTTTTCGTGGCAGATGCGCATTTCGTCAATACATACCATCAAAACCTAGCAAATACGGAATAAAAATGTATGCCCTTGATGATGCCAGTAAGACCTACACATACAACATTGAAATTTATGCTGGAAAAAAGCCAGATGGTCCTTACTGTGTCATCAACAAACCCACTGATGTTGTGAAAAGAATGTCTGAGGCCTTATTTGGATCAGGTCGTAATATAACTGCTGATAATTGGTTTTCAAATTGTGATCTTATTGATTATCTAAAAATGCAGAAGCTTTCATGTGTCGGAACTGTAAGAAAAAATAAAAAAGAATTGCCGCCACAGCTTGTTACTGTGACAGGGAGAAAACAGTACAGCAGTATGTTTGCATTCCATGATGGAAAGGTTTTGGTTTCCTATGTACCACGCGAAAAAAAATATGTACTTCTTCTCTCAACGCTTCATAATGATGATGCCATCGATCCTAAATCTGAAGCACAACAAAAACCAGAGATTATTACATTTTATAATGAAACCAAAGGGGGTGTTGATACAGCTGATCAGATGTGCTCAACTTTCAGCGTCAGCAGAAACACCAAGCGCTGGCCAATGGTCATATTTTTCGCTATGCTAAATTTGGGTGGTATAAATTCACAAATCATTTACCTTGAAAACCAGCTTGAACCACTCTGTAGACGATTGTACCTGAAAAAATTGGCCCATGAACTAATGCTTGGAGAGCTACGCAGGAGAAGTATGAAAACCATCGGTATCCCCTCTGGCCTTCAAGTTAGACTCAAAAGATTCCGCCCAGATATTGATACTAAAAATCCAACACTTGTACCACCTCCCAAAAGAAGGAGATGCACCACCTGCACCATGGAAAGCGGGAACAGAAGGCTTTCTAATTATGAATGTCTCAAATGTCATCATGCAATCTGCCTGACACATGCAAAAATGTATTGCAATTCTTGCTCTTTGCTTTGCAAATGTGTTTTTTCTGGGGAACCTTCAGGATCTAATTCAGATTAATTCTGTGAGTAATATTATTTTAGGTGCCTAGAAAATGTTTTTGTGCCAAAATTTTCTCTTTTTAATAACCGTTACTTGATATCATTGGGGGCTATTTGGTGGGAGTTATGAAATTTGTGTATATCAAAGTTATTACTTTTATGTTGAGTAAATGGGTTTGTTTTGCACCTGATAATGTGTAGTCTCTTTTATTACATCCCTATGAAGGTCTCTGATCACTTTTAGATCACTGAAATTGAGAAAATTAGATATTCTAGGCATTTTTCTAGCCTGCGCTTGACAGGCACATTGTTAGGTAGGTGGTCTACACTTTCCTGGGACATCCAGATGTGCTTATCTGTCAAGACACCAACCGCAGCGCTGGAGACACGTTCTGAGAATACACTGGCTACCGGGCATGACAAAACCTCCAAGGTATGACAGCCGAGGTCAGGCCACTATTACATTTTTGAAGATGAAAATGCAAAAGATTCCAAACCACCCTTGATGACATTATTATTGAGCTTGGAATACTCCTCCACCATCCTCTCCAGATGTTCACAATGAGTCAGATTTGTTCTCCTGGTGCGCAGGCTGGTCTAAAAAATGTGTGAATCGACTCACAGAAATTCATTATGCCACTTACACTGCTGCCGCTAATCTTTTTGCTTTAATGACTCGACATTCCCAGGGTTGGAAGTGTATAACTATGATGCACACTGTGTGCCTCAGTGCTGTCTTGGGAAAAGCCACTCTTAATATTGTCTACCAGTGAGTTTCGGTAATCCAACAGGAGCCCTTTTCATGGGGGGAAGCTTATGACTACAGTTGAGCGACTTTTGGTTTTTTAGGGTCGAGTTTCGTTTCGTGAAACCCGACTTTTCCAAAAGTCGGGTCGAGCAAGATCGTCCGATTATAGGGAAAAGTCGGGGTCGTCCCGAAACACGAAACCCAATGTAAGTCAATGGGGAATAAAAGTCGGCAGTGAGAGGAGGACAGGAAACACACCTACAGTGCCCATTTGAATGCCAAAAGCATCAATTCTTCTTACTTAAGCTTGTCAACCTTAATTAACTTCATAATACAAGTTACGCACTGAAAAATGGGGGTTATTTGGCTAAAGTTGTGGGGGGGTAGGGCTGGCTCCAGGTTTTCATGTGCCCTGGGCGAAAGAGCGCCCCTTTAACACATACCACAACTCATCATGCTCCGATATGGCAGAGAAATAGCGGTATAGTACAATGAAAAATACTTCACTTTTTACATCTCATGACGAGGCCCATCTATTTCTCCATACAGAATCATTGGTCCCATATAATGTTTGAAACAGTATATGATGAGCTCCACATAATGCTACAGTATATGTTGGTCCCCATGGATGAAGCTCCACTGTCTTATGGGCCCAAATAATGCTCCAAACATAATGGGCCCCATTTCTAATGCTCTAGTGTATAATGGGCCCTGTAAATGCTGCTCCAGTGTCTGATGTCCACCTTTGGAATGTTCCAGTGTATGGTGGGCCCCATCTATCATTCTCCAGAGTATAGTGCTCCCCAAAAATTGCTGTCCCAACATTGAAAACAATCAAATAAGTCTCCTCGCTAGGGAATCCCTGTACTAGTCTGGACTCCTCGTCGTCCCCATCTTCCATCTCACTGCACAGTATTTCAACCTTGCAAGTGCTGTGATCCTGAGCAAGCAGGGGGGCCCACTCGTTGGCGACGGCACTGGCACAGGGCCCCTGATAGTACGGTGGTGTGTTTGATGGCGGGTGGGCCGAACCTGCACTTTCATCTGCAGCTTCCTCTTTGTCACCGTGTAAGATGGAACTGTATATGGGAAGGGTAACCTGAGTTTCATCATGGTCAGATTCAGGCCGGGTAGCGTGCGAGGGGAATGTAGTGGTCTGGGTCAATGTACCAGCAGATTCATCGAGCAGTGGCTGGGCATCAGTGCACTTGTGTCGCCCCCAGGAGTACGGTCGCCACAGTGGCATTACCTTCCTCCTAGGGAGTGTGATGTCATGCTTGGGAGCAACGAATGATCTCTCTAGCAGGTTAACTGATTGGGCGGCGTTATTCCCACGAGTCATGACCCTCTAAACAGCGTTCATGAAGGCAAAGTGTTTGTGTTACGTGGGCAGTATGGTTGCAAAGCTGAACCTTAAAGGAATGTCCAGAAGGGCACCACCAGGAGTGGAGCCTACTGCGTAATTTGACTCAACACGGGCAACCTCAACCATGCCAGCTACAGAACAGATGCACACATTGCAAGCTTAATTCCGTTAACGAACGAGACTCCGTCATGCCCCGCGGTCCGAGTCCGGCTTACTAGAGGGACACGTGAGGCTCTGGCACATGAGATTGGCCAATAACTGGTGTGTCATGCCCTTACATGTCCGTGGCTGCATGTGCGCTACACTGAAAAGGCCAGCGTATGTCGCTTACAGGTGCAGATAACCCGCTGAACAACGTTAGTGATGGGGATCTGTGATTACAATTTTTACCCGCGAACGATGATTTCCCAGTAAGTGCAGGTCAACCGCAGTTCCGGAATTAGGCCTAACCGTCATTCCTGAAAAAATTAAAAACTTACGTGTGCAAACCACAGGTGCTTTAGCTTGCTTAACAGCTCGCCAGCCGTTCTCACGCCCAGTATGGATTACACGTGATTGCACAAAGGTGAGAAATGGTACCGTATCCCCAGATAACATGTATGGATAGCGTACACATTCAAAATATATGTCTATACATCAGGAGGCAGGCTCAGACGGTGTTAGGCCCAGTATGGATTGCACGTGATTGCACAAAGGTTAGAAAGGGTACCGTATCCCCGGATAACATGTATGGATAGCGTACACATTCAAAATATATGTCTATACATCAGGAGGCAGGCTCAGACGGTGTTAGGCCCAGTATGGATTGCACGTGATTGCACAAAGGTTAGAAAGGGTACCGTATCCCCAGATAACATGTATGGATAGCGTACACATTCAAAATATATGTCTATACATCAGGAGGCAGGCTCAGACGCTGTTAGGCCCAGTATGGATTGCACGTGATTGCACAAAGGTTAGAAAGGGTACCGTATCCCCGGATAACATGTATGGATAGCGCACACATTCAAAATATATGTCTATACATCAGGAGGCAGACTCAGACGGTGTTAGGCCCAGTATGGATTGCACGTGATTACACAAAGGTTAGAAAGGGTACCGTATCCCCAGATAACATGTATGGATAGCGTACACATTCAAAATATATGTCTATACATCAGGAGGCAGGCTCAGACGGTGTTAGGCCCAGTATGGATTGCACGTGATTGCACAAAGGTTAGAAAGGGTACCGTATCCCCAGATAACATGTATGGATAGCATAGTGTACACATTCAAAATATATGTCTGTACATCAGGAGGCAGGCTCAGACGGTGTTAGGCCCAGTATGGATTGCACGTGATTGCACAAAGGTTAGAAAGGGTACCGTATCCCCGGATAACATGTATGGATAGCGTACACATTCAAAATATATGTCTATACATCAGGAGGCAGGCTCAGACGGTGTTAGGCCCAGTATGGATTGCACGTGATTGCACAAAGGTTAGAAAGGGTACCGTATCCCCAGATAACATGTATGGATAGCGTACACATTCAAAATATATGTCTATACATCAGGAGGCAGGCTCAGACGCTGTTAGGCCCAGTATGGATTGCACGTGATTGCACAAAGGTTAGAAAGGGTACCGTATCCCCGGATAACATGTATGGATAGCGCACACATTCAAAATATATGTCTATACATCAGGAGGCAGACTCAGACGGTGTTAGGCCCAGTATGGATTGCACGTGATTACACAAAGGTTAGAAAGGGTACCGTATCCCCAGATAACATGTATGGATAGCGTACACATTCAAAATATATGTCTATACATCAGGAGGCAGGCTCAGACGGTGTTAGGCCCAGTATGGATTGCACGTGATTGCACAAAGGTTAGAAAGGGTACCGTATCCCCAGATAACATGTATGGATAGCATAGTGTACACATTCAAAATATATGTCTGTACATCAGGAGGCAGGCTCAGACGGTGTTAGGCCCAGTATGGATTGCACGTGATTGCACAAAGGTTAGAAAGGGTACCGTATCCCCGGATAACATGTATGGATAGCGTACACATTCAAAATATATGTCTATACATCAGGAGGCAGGCTCAGATGGTGTTAGGCCCAGTATGGATTGCACGTGATTGCACAAAGGTTAGAAAGGGTACCGTATCCCCAGATAACATGTATGGATAGCGTACACATTCAAAATATATGTCTATACATCAGGAGGCAGGCTCAGACGGTGTTAGGCCCAGTATGGATTGCACGTGATTGCACAAAGGTTAGAAAGGGTACCGTATCCCCAGATAACATGTATGGATAGCGTACACATTCAAAATATATGTCTATACATCAGGAGGCAGGCTCAGATGGTGTTAGGCCCAGTATGGATTGCACGTGATTGCACAAAGGTTAGAAAGGGTACCGTATCCCCAGATAACATGTATGGATAGCGTACACATTCAAAATATATGTCTATACATCAGGAGGCAGGCTCAGACAGTGTTAAGCCCAGTATGGATTGCACGTGATTGCACAAAGGTTAGAAAGGGTACCGTATCCCCAGATAACATGTATGGATAGCATAGTGTACACATTCAAAATATATGTCTATACATCAGGAGGCAGGCTCAGACGGTGTTAGGCCCAGTATGGATTGCACGTGAATGCACAAAGGTTAGAAAGGGTATCGTATCCCCGGATAACATGTATGGATAGCGTACACATTCAAAATATATGTCTATACATCAGGAGGCAGGCTCAGACGGTGTTAGGCCCAGTATGGATTGCACGTGATTGCACAAAGGTTAGAAAGGGTACCGTATCCCTGGATAACATGTATGGATAGCGTACACATTCAAAATATATGTCTATACATCAGGAGGCAGGCTCAGACGGTGTCAGGCACAGTATGGATTTGACGGCCCAGATTACACAGCGGAGGAGCAGGGAGAGGTAAAGATTGCAAATGCTGGGGCCCTGCCCAAGCAAGGGGGGCCCACTCGTGGGCGTCGGTACTGGCACTGGGCCCCTCATAGTACAGCGGTGTGTCTGACGGCGGGTGTGCACCACCACCATCAGAGACACTTGATTGCACTATGAGGGACCCTGTGCCAGTGCCCGCGCCCAAGAGTCAGCCTACCCACCTGTCCAGGGCAACGGCACTCGCACGGTGTCGTGCGCTAGGTGGTGACCCCGGCCATGGGGGGGAGGCAGCACAGTTAGGGAGTTTTAGAAAGTGGCATATGTTGATGTTGGACATTCAGCTGATGCAAAAGGCGAAATAGGTGAAGTCCCAGGAAGAGGTGGACCAAAGCAAGCCATTTTTCTGTCACCCTATGTGTCATCAGGGGAAGGTGGGACAAAATCCTTGGAAACCCATGCATGGTTCATTTTAATGAAGGTTAGATCATCCACATTTTGGGTTGACAGACGGGTCCTTTTTTCTGTCAGGATTGATCCAGCTGCACTGAAGACTCTTTCCGATAGCACACTTGCAGCTGGGCAAGCGAGCTCCTGTAAGGCATATTGGGCCAATTCAGGCCAGGTGTCCAGTTTAGCGGCCCAATAGTCAAAGGGGAATGACCTGTGTGGGAGAACATCGATATGGGAGGAAAAGTAGTTTGTAACCATAGTTGACAACTGCTGTCTCCTGTCACTTTCCATCGATGCAGTATTACCAGTTGTGTGAGCGGTATTTGAAAAATCAGTCCACAACATTGTCATGAAACCCCTGTCTCCAACGCCACTTCTGCTGTGTGCACCACGAACACCTCTGCCAAGCTGCCCCCGGCCCGTACGGCTCGTGTGAGAACCATCACCGCTGCTGTGTGCTGGGAATGCCTCAAGCAACCGATTTACCAGAGTTGCTTGTTTATTAGCCAATATTAGGTCAAGGTTCTCCTGTGACATGATGTTTTGTAATTTGCCTTTATAGCGTGGATCCAGGATGCTGGCCAACCAGTAGTCGTCATCGTTCATCATTTTGGCAATGCGGGGGTCCCTTTTTAGGATCTGCAAGGCATAATCTGACATGTGGGCCAATGTTCCCGGTGTCAATGATGCACTGCGAGTGCTGGTTGGAGGAGCACTTTCTGGCAAATCCACATCCCTCCAGTCACGCACAAACCCTGTACCAGACCTTGCCACGCCAACATTTTCACTTGCCCCACGAGATGCATCCTCCTCCCCTAAGTAATCATCCCCATCATCATCCTCCTCCTCCTCTTCTTCCTCCACCTCGTCCAGGAGAGGTCCCTGAGCAGACAATGGCTGAATGTCATCAAGGATTCCCTCCTCCTCTTCCTCCTCATCAACATTGGCTGCAGACGCCTGCTCCTTAAGGTGCGTCAAAGTTTGCATGAGCAGACGCATAAGTGGGATGCTCATGCTTAGGATGGCGTCGTCTGCGCTTACCAGCCGTGTGCAGTCCTCAAAACACTGAAGGACTTTACAGAGGTCTTTCAGCTTCGACCACTGCACACCTGTCAACTCCATGTCTGCTCTCAAAGTGCCTGGCCGTGTATCCTCCCACAAATGCATTATGGCCTGCCTCTGCTCGCACAGCCGCTCCACCATGTGCAGGGTGGAGTTCCACCTTGTTGCAATGTCGATAATGAGGCGGTGGTTGGGAAGGTGGAGCAATCGCTGCAGCTTCTGCATACGAACGGAGTGTACAGGCGACCGGCGGATGTGCGCGCACAGTCTTCGCACCTTCTGGAGCAGGGCTGTTAACTCCGGATAATTTTTGAGGAAGCACTGCACCACCAGGTTCAAGGTGTGAGCCAAGCAAGGTATGTGGCTGAGTTTTGAAAGGGCTATGGCTGCCACAAAATTACGGCCGTTATCACTAACTACCTTGCCTGCCTCAAGATGTACACTGCCCAGCCATGACTCAGTTTGTCGCTTCAAGTACTCGGCCAGCACCTCGGCGGTGTGTCTGTTGCCCAAACACATCATCTGCAACACAGCCTGCTGACGCTTTCCACTAGCTGCTCGATAGGGGGACACATCGTGTGCAACAGTGGCAGCTGCAGATGGAGTGCTCGTACGACTGCGCTCTGTGGACGAGCTTTCGCTTCTGGAGGAGGAGGAGGAGGAGGGTCGAACGCCTACAGCCAACTGTTTCCTATACCGTGGGCTAGGCAGCACTGTCCCACCACCGCTGTCCCCTGTGGACCCTGCATCCACCACATTAACCCAGTGAGCAGTGATGGACACGTAACGGCCCTGGCCATGCCGACTGGACCATGCATCAGTTGTGAGGTGCACCTTTCCGCTCACTGACTGCTTGAGTGCATGGACAATGCGGTCTTTCACATGATGGTGGAGGGCTGGGATGGCTTTGCGAGAGAAGAAGTGGCGACTGGGTAGGTCATAGCGTGGTACTGCATAGGCCATGAGTTCGCGGAAAGCTGTGCTTTCCACCAACCGAAAGGGCATCATCTCAAACGAGATTAGTTTGGCAATGTGGGCGTTCAAACCCAGTGTACGCGGATGAGAGACTGAGTACTTTCTTGACCTACTCATAGTGTCTGGGAGGGTGAGCTGGACTTGAGAGCTGCATATGGTGGAAGTAGCGGTGGACAGGGCGGACTGAGAGAGGGTTGATGATGGTGATGGAGTTGTTGTTCTTTCTGATGGCCTAGAATCAGTCTTTCATTGATATAACAGTGGGATTCCCTGACTGCTGTGGCCTTGCAACGACACCTCAACATTTGCTGCTGTGCTAACCGGTGGGCTTACAGTGGGGGAAACAATGTAGCGTTGCTGACTACTTTCGTTGTGATCAGTTGCACATGTGGCACTTGAGGTTGGGTGTTGTGTCCACGCTTGCAAGTGCATGCTGGTTAAATGTCTAAGCATGCAACTGGTATTCAAATTTTTCAGATTTTTCCCTTGGCTAAAGGTCTTTGCGCACTTCTTACAGATAACCTTGGCCTGATCATGAGGATTTTGTTCAAAAAAGTGCCACACTGCACTCTTCCTACTTTGGCAGACATTTTGCGGCCTAGCACGCTGTGATCTTTTGACCCTCTGGACAAGCTGTCCAGCAACTATTTTGATGTTTGGAACCTGTCTTTGGAGTGCTCCGGGCCTGCCAGATAACAGCTGTTGCGATGTCGATGTCTGCTGTGGATGCTCCTCATCTGAGCTATTGGAAGCAGCACCCTCTTCCCCCAATGGATGCCAATCTGGGTCAACAACTGGGTCATCCATCACCTCCTCTTCTATGTCATGTGCACCTTCCTCTGTGTCACCGTGTATGGTGGTATAGTGTGCGGGAAGGGGCACCTGAGTCTCATCAGGGTCAGAATCTGGCTCTGTACACTGCGAGGACAATGTAGTGCTCTGAGTGAATGTACCAGCAGAATCATCCATCAGCGGCTGTGCATCAGTGCACTCCATGTCAGATTCATCTTGGCCTGGGTAATTCACCATTTCACTTGATAATCCAGGCATGGTATGTGAAAACAGCTCCATGGAGTAATCAGTACTATGGCCTGCGTCATCCTTCAATCTTGGTTGGGGTGAAGGACACAAGGAAAGGTGTGGTTCATGAACATGAGCCTCCAATGACGACTCAGTGCTTTTACTTTTTACAACTGAAGAAGAGGAGGCGATAGAGCTGGAGGCTGAGTCAGCAATGTAAGACAAAACTTTTTCCTGATGCTCTGGCTTTAAAAGCAGTTTGCCAACTCCTAGAAAACTAAGCGTTCGAGGCCTTATGTAGCCAGACGATGACGCAGGCTCAACACCTCCTGCATTCGGTCCTATTTTGCTCTTGCCACTACCATCAGATCCACCACCAACACCATCATTACCAGCTGCCAACCCCCGCCCAATTCCACGGCCTCTTCCACCAGCCTTCCTCATTTTTGGTAGAAATGTAGACAAAATCCAACAAACTATATAGTAATGTAAAACAAGGTACAAGGTGTCTATAGGACAGGGGAGATTTTTAATTTCTGCACACACTTGTGGACACTGGACACTTTTGGATTGTGTGAGGCCCACTGAGTATCTGAGCGCTCTGTCACAGGCTCGATGGCAGAGCTGTGACCAAAGTGACTAGAGGATAAGGGAGATTTTTAATTTCTGCACACACTTGTGGACACTGGACACTTATGGATTGTGTGAGGCCCACGGAGTATCTGAGCGCTCTGTCACAGGCTCGATGGCAGAGCTGTGACCAAAGTGACTAGAGGATAAGGGAGATTTTTAATTTCTGCACACACTTGTGGACACTGGACACTTATGGATTGTGTGAGGCCCACTGAGTATCTGAGCGCTCTGTCACAGGCTCGATGGCAGAGCTGTGACCAAAGTGACTAGAGGATAAGGGAGATTTTTAATTTCTGCACACACTTGTGGACACTGGACACTTATGGATTGTGTGAGGCCCACTGAATATCTGAGCGCTCTGTCACAGGCTCGATGGCAGAGCTGTGACCAAAGTGACTAGAGTATAAGGGAGATTTTTAATTTCTGCACACACTTGTGGACACTGGACACTTATGGATTGTGTGAGGCCCACTGAGTATCTGAGCGCTCTGTCACAGGCTCGATGGCAGAGCTGTGACCAAAGTGACTAGAGGATAAGGGAGATTTTTAATTTCTGCACACACTTGTGGACACTGGACACTTATGGATTGTGTGAGGCCCACTGAGTATCTGAGCGCTCTGTCACAGGCTCGATGGCAGAGCTGTGACCAAAGTGACTAGAGGATAAGGGAGATTTTTAATTTCTGCACACACTTGTGGACACTGGACACTTATGGATTGTGTGAGGCCCACTGAGTATCTGAGCGCTCTGTCACAGGCTCGATGGCAGAGCTGTGACCAAAGTGACTAGAGGATAAGGGAGATTTTTAATTTCTGCACACACTTGTGGACACTGGACACTTATGGATTGTGTGAGGCCCACTGAGTATCTGAGCGCTCTGTCACAGGCTCGATGGCAGAGCTGTGACCAAAGTGACTAGAGGATAAGGGAGATTTTTAATTTCTGCACACACTTGTGGAAACTGGACACTTATGGATTGTGTGAGGCCCACTGAGTATCTGAGCACTCTGTCACAGGCTCAATGGCAGAGCTGTGACCAAAGTGACTAGAGGATAAGGGAGATTTTTAATTTCTGCACACACTTGTGGACACTGGACACTTATGGATTTTGTGAGGCCCACTGAGTATCTGAGCGCTCTGTCACAGGCTCGATGGCAGAGCTGTGACCAAAGTGACTAGAGGATAAGGGAGATTTTTAATTTCTGCACACACTTGTGGACACTGGACCCTTATGGATTGTGTGAGGCCCACTGAGTATCTGAGCGCTCTGTCACAGGCTCGATGGCAGAGCTGTGACCAAAGTGACTAGAGGATAAGGGAGATTTTTAATTTCTGCACACACTTGTGGACACTTATGGATTGTGTGAGAACCACTGAGTATCTGAGCGCTCTGTCACAGGCTCGATGGCAGAGCTGTGACCAAAGTGACTAGAGGATAAGGGAGATTTTTAATTTCTGCACACACTTGTGGACACTGGACACTTATGGATTGTGTGAGGCCCACTGAGTATCTGAGCGCAATGTCACAGGCAGAAATTGGCTAGTGTATCACAAACTACAAGGTGTATGTAGAATTGGGCAGAATTGGAATCTCCCTAGAGTGCAGGTCTGTAAGAACGGAACATGTCCTCGACTTATTCTCACAGAGTGACTCACTGATAGCTTCACTGTGGCTGTGATAACAGCCATTACACGGTACTGTGTGAGGAGCGTACACCGCTGTATGGTGTGAAAAAATGCACGCTCAGTACCTCAGCAGGACAAAAAAAAAAAATTGTGATTGCTTTTAAAAAAGCAGTTTGCGGAGCAGTGGGTAAACAGCAATGCAGGAATGTCAGGAAGCCTTAGAAGGCAGCCCAACAACCAACACCACTGATACACCACTATATAGCCTCCCCTTGCACTGCACAGTGACTGGTGTGTTGTACAGGCAAAATCGCTAGCAGCAGAAGCAGTTTTTTTTTCTTCTTCTCAGCAGGACAAAAAAAAAAATTGTGATTGCTTTTAAAAAAGCAGTTTGCGGAGCAGTGGGTAAACAGCAATGCAGGAATGTCAGGAAGCCTTAGAAGGCAGCCCAACAACCAACACCACTGATACACCACTATATAGCCTCCCCTTGCACTGCACAGTGACTGGTGTGTTGTACAGGCAAAATCGCTAGCAGAAGAAGCAGTTTTTGGTGTCTTCTTCCCTGCCTAACGCTCTCCCTACAAAATCATCAGCAGCAGCAGCTCTCCCTATTCTGAGATCAGCATGACTAACATGGCGGTCGGCGTGCACGCCCTTTTATACCCCCTGTGACGCCCCCCAAAGCAAGCCAATCACTTGCATGCCCTTCTGAAAGATGGTGGTGACCCGTGCCTATGTCATCACGTTGCCCACAGTGTCCGTGGATCCTGATTGGCTGAAAAAGAGCGCAAAACAAACTTTTGAAACGCGACTTTGGCGCATAAGTCGCCGACCTCGTGGCCGACCTCATCCTAGGGTCGGGTTTCGTTTCAAGAAACCTGACTTTGCTAAAAGTCGGCGACTTTTGAATTTTTTCGACCCGTTTCGCTCAACTCTACTTATGACAAAATTTACTCTTCTGGCAACCCAGTAGTCAGCACTGTTTCTAATCCTAACAATACAGGCATCATGTTGCAGACATTGCAGGTGCTCATGTGTCAGGTGTCAAGAAGGTGCTCATGTGTCAGGTGCTTCCATGAGGAACAAGTCCATGGTGTGTTGGTGGCGGGACAACACTCAAGCTTGGGTCCTCCGTCCCCTTCCGTCAACCACTGACAACAGAGAGGGAATCATTATCCTCTTCATCTTCTGACTATTGCACGTTCATAACCTCTTCTTCTTCATCCTCCTCTGCTTTTTCCTTGGTTCCTGCACCTATAGTAACAGCTTGTCTGGTACCATGAGCCCCCCCCTCGATCGCTGTAATCTACCCTCCTATGGCACCCACTTGTGCAATGACAGTTTGGAACTTAGAGATATTGTTATCCCTTCTGCATCCTCCTCTGCGTCTACCTCTTCCTCTAGGACCATCACCTCCTCCCGCAGACTATTTAAAGTTTGCATCATCAGCACTAACAATCTCAGTTGCCATATGGAAACTGTGTAGAAAGGTTCAAAGGTCCTTCATCTGTGCCCACTCAGCAAGCATGGTTTGCACCATGTCCATACTGCATTGGCAGAAACTATTCAATAGGACAAACTGCACCAGGTCTCAGCACTGCTGCTGCATATTGCAAAACAAACGGCTAACCGGTAGGCTGAAAAACCTCTGTAGCGATGCAAGTCCATGACTTGCGGGGTACGAATGGCAAGATTGAGCACACTGTGATCGTGCTTTCTGCAGTAGCACATCCAGGTTGGGATAGTGGTGGAGAAATTGCTGTACCACCAGGTTGAGAATGTGAGTCATGCAAGTCACGTGTGTGAGGTTGACCTGGTGTAGGGCCGCACATGGCCTACCCTATCTCCAGGTTCAGTGGAGACAGCCGTTTATCTAACTCGGCCTGGATAGCTGTCCACAACTCGAGCTGGGGGACTGCAATCTTCAAGGCATGTTAATTTAAACGCTGCCTGGTTGTGTTGACAGCTGGCTCTGAAGCACGGAGGTGGGGGGCATTCTCTCTGCACTGCAGGAACATGTGTCTCATTAAGGGAGAGGTTGGAGGTGCAGGTGGAGGACCTTAAGAAGGTGGAAGAGCCAGAAGCAATGGAGGAAGTGTTCGATACAGAGGTTTGTCCCACAAGTCTTGGGGATTCCAAGACTTGTGGATCAGCCCCTTGGCTGCCTGCCCCCAAAGCCTTCAGAGTCACCCAGTGCATCAGTCAGCAAAATATAACACCCCTGCCTATGTTTGCTTGTCTAGGTGTCAATGGTAAAATGCACCATGGCAGACAGAGATTTTTTCAGGGACCAGGTGATGTTGACTGTAACATGCTGTTGTAGTGTAGGCACAGCTTTCTTAGAGAAGTAATGGCAACTGGGCAACTGGTACTGGAGACTGCGACGGCTATGAGCTTTCAGAAGCCGTCTATATCCTCCATGCGGAAAGGCAGCATTTTCATGGCCAACAGATTGGAGATGATGGCATTCAAGCCCTTAGCTTTGGCATGTGTAGGAGGAAACATTCTTTTATGTGACCACAACTGCGGGACCGAGGGCTGGCTGCTGAGCTGAGAGGGTGGAGTAGGGTGAATACGACAAACTGCTGGACTGTGAGTGAGGTGCAGGCAGAGACGTTATAGTGGACAGATAAAGATGTAGTGTGCTCGGTGAAACAAAAACAGCAGGCATCTTCACTTCCATAATAGCTGATGGGCTCTCACTCACCCTGACTGTAGCAGTTAAAGAAGTGGAGGTTCTGCAGCTGGAGACCTTTGTGAGAACACCTTCCATGGTGATGGAGGAAGAAGAAACAGCAGATTCGGTTTATGGAACGGCTGGTAGTTGCTGAGGCCTGTCAGTCCATATTTCAGCACAAAGAAATTCCCAGACTAAGAAATGTTGATCGCGCATGTGCCAGTTTATGCATGTAGTAATCAGATTATTGCAATTTTTGCCTCTACGGAGTCATTTTTTGCAAAGTTGCAGATAAAGTGAATTGGGTCATCCTTTGCGGTCTCAAAAAAAGCCCATGCTAGGCAACTTTTGTGGCCCCTGCCAACTACAGACATGCAAACACTGCTGGCCAAAGTCAAATGGTTTGTCGTGGTTGCATCACTATGTATCTGTGCTGCAATCCACAATGTAGCCTCCTCATTTTCCTTCTCCAACACCTCAAGCTCTTTCTGACCCTCATCTACAAGGTTTACCACTATGCACCTGCCAAAGACAGGGGGTCGATTAGCCTGTCCAGTAACAGATGTTATCAGTTGTCTTTGGATAGGACAAGACAGTGTTTGTTCAGTAGAGCTTTCAGTAACATTACTAGTAGTGATGAGCGAGTATACTCTTTGCTCGGATTTTCCCGAGCAAGCTCAGGTGTCCTCGAGTATTTTGGCATGCTCGGAGATTTAGTTTGTGTCGACGCAGCTGCATGATTTACGGTTGCCAAACAGTCTGAATACATGTGAGGAATGCCTGTTTGTTAGGGAATCCCCACATGTATTCACGCTGTCTAGCAGCCGTAAATCATGCAGCTGCGTCAACACAAACTAAATCTCCGAGCACACCAAAATACTCGGAGGACACCCGAGCATCAAGTATACTCGCTCATCACTAATTACCACCTAAACAAGCACATGTCTAACAACAAGCCTATTCCCCCTACCACCACAACCTCGCTTTTTCCCACTCATGTTGTATGTACCCTTCCCCTTTTTTAACTAGCTGTTTCACAACCCTGTACGTCACTAAATTTACAATCAGTATTTACTTTCTGAGATAGTGTGCCTGCACAACAATATTAGCATAAACAATTTTAATTAGGAAATGGTGCTTTGTGCCTGCACAACAATTTTAGCCCAAACCATTTTGATTAGGAAATGTGGACTCCTGCTTGCACCCCAATATTAAACCAAAGGAATTTGACTAGGAAATGGGACCTCCTGGGTCCTGACTGCAATACAATATTAGTCTAAACAATTTGGATTAGGAAATGGGGCTCGGTGCCTGCACTCCAATATTAGCCCGAATGATATAGAATAGTAAATGTGACCTCCTGAGTCCTGACTGCAACGAAGTATTAGCTTAAACCATTTTGATTAGAAAATGTGGACACCTGCTTGCACCCCAATATTAACCCAAAGGAATTTTATGAAGAAATGGGACGTCCTGAGTCCTGACTGCAACCCAAAATTGTCCTAAACAATTTAGATTAGGAAATGGGGCCTGGTGCCTGCACCCCAATATTAGCCCTAACGATTTTGATTAGGAAATGAGGCCAATATAATTTTGGCTACAGGTAGAGCACAGAGACAAATGTATTCTTCATGTTAATACCATTATGGTAATACAAGATTTGTACATGTTTTTAATGTTTTGCTACTTTTGCAGACACATTTTCAGAGATATTACTTTTTAGATATTTTTGTCAGACAGAGCTTCATGAGGACTTATTTTTGTGGAATGAGTTGAAGTTTTCATTGGTAACACTTTAAGTTACATGGTACCTTACAAATGCTTTTTATTCAGATATTTTTTTGTGCAGTAAAAATTTTAGGCCAGAGTCACACTTGCGAGTGCAATGCGAGAAACTCGCGTGAGTCTCTCGCTTCAATATCCGGCACTGCCGCCGACACTCGAGACCAGAGTGTGAGGCTGCGTGTATTCTATGCAAAAACACACAAAAATTGAGCTTAGTTAAAGTTGGTATACGTGCTGCATATAAATGCATGTTCACTTTGACCATAAAACATTGAAGAATCCTACAAGAAGCAAAATAAACATAAACCCTGCTATAACTAAATAAGTAAAAAGCAAAAGTGCGTTTAAAAAACGCAGGGTTCTTAGTAATACAATTTTTGATTAAAACCTTCCTCTAGTGTTAGGGTCGTGACCGACCCATTTTAGGTTTTAAATGCATACAAATTCTACATACATTTGTTTATTGCATCAAGACTTTTTGACTTTTTCAGGAACTTATTTTTAAACAAAATACAATAAAATAAAACTATTTTACTAAATTGTAAAATGCTCTTATTAAAATTATAACATTTGTGTTGTTGGGGTCAATTTCGACCCAGGTCTAATATGAGTAAAAAAACAATAATAAGTCCCAAAACTGAACTCATAAACACAATATAAACCAACAGCCCACAGCCAGCTCTACTTCCAACAACTTGAGTTAGGGACATGTCCAGGCATGTATGGCCAAATCAGCTTAGAGTTGGTACTTTGCAGAGTATACATCTCCAGTTTACACATGCAACAATGAGGAGAAGATTTGATGTAAGCCAAATTCTGGATTATATCTTAGATGATAATGAATCAGAGGACACACAGCAGCAAACTGATACAGATGAACAGGTTTCTGAGGAGGAAGATGATGTGGAGTATCAACCGGAAGACACAGACAGTTCTGATCAGTCTGATGAGGAGGTCACTGGTGCTGAAGCTGCTCCCGCTGAAAGATTCAAATCCAAAAGTGGCAAGATCAGTTGGAGCTCAGTACCTCCAGATGTACATGGCAGGGTAGATGCTGCAAATGTCAGAAAAATAACCCCTGGGATCACAAGGTTTGCTGTGACAAGAGTAAGTGACATCAAGACATGTTTTGATCTGTTTATGCCATTGTCAATAAAAAAAGTCATTATTGCTATGACAAACCTTGAATGAAAAAAAGTCCACGGCAACATGTGGAATGACCTTCATGATGATGTCCTGGATGCCTACATTGGTGTTCTTCTCCTTGCTGGAGTGTACAAATCCTGCAATGAGGCCACTGATAGTCTCTGGGACGCATCGACAGGCAGGAATATTTTCCGGGCAACAATGTCACTTCAAAAGTTTCAAATGATATCAAGAGTCCTCAGATTTGACAACAGAGACACCAGAACAAAATCTGACAAACTTGCTCCCATCAGGGATGTTTGGGAGAAATGAGTGCAGCTCCTTCCACTGATGTTCAACCCAGGGCCAGTGGTGACAGTAGACGAACGTTTTCTCCCTTTCCGCGGAAAATGCCCCTTCCGGCAATACATGCCAAGTAAGCCAGGCAAATACGGCATAAAAATCTGGGCAGCCTGTGATGCAAAAACTAGTTATGCATGGAATCTACAGATTTACACAGGCAAGTCTGCAAGCGGCATCCCTGAAAAAAATACAAGGAAAATGTGTAGTCCTCGATATGACTACTGGACTGCAGGGTCACAACATTACTTGTGACAATTTTTTTACCAGCTATGACCTTGGACAAGAACTTCTCAGGAGGAAAATCACCATGCTGGGCACAGTGAAAAAAAACAAACCTGAGCTGCCCGCTGAATTGTTGCAGATGAAGGACAGGGCTCCACTTTCCTCAAAGTTTGTTTTTACAGACACCACCACTGCTGTTTCATACTGCCCCAAAAAGCGACGGAATGTGGTACTGATGTCCACACTTCACAAAGATGCAGCTGTGTCATCAGGAAGTGACAAAAAGCCCAGAATCATCCTGGACTATAACAAAAACAAAGGAGGAGTGGACAACCTGGACAAGCTGACTGCCACCTTCACTTGCCAGCGAATGACTAGGAGATGGCCAATGGTTGTATTTTACAACATACTTGATGTGTCAGCATGCAATTCATTTGTGTTGTGGACCCACATTCACCAAGGATGGAATTCAAACAAAAAAAAACAAGCAGAGGATGTTTCTTGAGGAACTAGGAAGATCCCTTGTCAAGGCGCACATTGACCAAAGGGAACGAGTGCCCCGAGACCCAGCCGCTGCAGCCTTGGTCCGACAACTCCAGAGCTCAGCAAGTGCTTCGTCCACACCCACAGCAACACAAAGAGCATCATCACCAGCATCCTCCTCAACCAGGCCTGCCTCAACATCAACCACAACAGCAACAACCCCAGTGAGACCACCTGATTCTAAAAGAATGAGGTGTCAGGTCTGCCCTAGCAATAAGGACAGAAAGACAAACACATCGTGCTTCGCCTGCAAAAAAATACCTCTGCAAAGAACACACAAAAAGTGTCACTTTTTGCCACACATGCATCTAAATACTAATGCATCTAAAAACTAGTACTTGATTTCTGTTGATTTGATTTGCTTGATTGATTGTTGTTTGTTTGTTTGACCTAGAAAAGCTACTTTTTATTATTATTGCTATTAATGTTAATATAATTTTCATTTTTTATTTGTATTAAAGTTCTATAAAAAAAAAAATCTGTTTTTTGCCTTTTTCATAAAGTAGTTAGATATGGGTCAAAATTGACCCGTAACACCATAGATGTTACTAGAGTTAATAATATAAAATATATATATGTACAGTATATTTTTTTTACATTTAAGAAATGTGTTCTAAAACCCTTCAGTAATAGTCAGGTAATATAACAAACTTTTTTAAGTTTATCTTATTCTCTTGAGGTTCATTTGACAATATTTTTATATTGAAAACGAAGGGTATGCTCTCAAATGAAAGGCCCAGGGGGCCACAACAAAAATATTAAAATCAATCCTTCCATGGATGAGAAACCCTAACAAGGTAACTAAGAGGTAAGAAACAAATTGGATCATAAATAACTGTTTTTAGGGTATCCTAGGGGTGATTTAAGACAAGGGTCAAAACCGACCCGTTAACATAAGAAAGAGTAACAGAAAGCTAACACTAGAGGAAGGTTAAAAATAGCATGAGCGCCATCTCACCATCGCCAAGGTGACCCTGATTGAAACGGTCCTACACTGTCTAATATTAAAAACCTTACCATGTGCTAAAGTTGACCTCAGTGTGTGAATAAGGGCAGACAAAAAGTATCGGGTCCCGACCTAAGGACACCAGGCTGGGCAGTCTTTTGAATGTAATTTACAGCTCAAGAAAGTGAGGTCACAAATGCTGCATGTATACCAACTTTAACTAAGCTCAATCAGCATCTTAAAACTTAGAGAAGCCCACTGGATTCATGAGTTACAGACAATGTAACCTAAAGGTCTCAACAGGGATTACGATTTATTGTCTTTCATACATTAAGATGCATATGGAACCTTTCATGGGGGAAATCTGCCTATAACTACTGTTTAATCCATTTAAGTGAAATGTAGTGACTATGTTGTACTTCTTTTCTGTATCCTCTTTACAGAGTAACTTATACTGAATATCGTCACCAGTTCCTTTTTCTCCATGACTTCTTCACTCGGACCTTCCTATTCCTTGCTACCTGCTCAACTGCCTGATTTAATGGTCTTTGTTAAATCCTAAAGTGTTATAGCTAGATGCTTTAACACATAAGGAACAGGGGATTACACCAAATACTGGGATTATGTGTTCACTTCCTGCCAGTGTTAGGCATCCATCTTTTATTGTGGAACGCATGCTCCTAGTAGTATCCATCACAACAGTGGAAGGCACATACCACACACTCACAGTTACTGAAATGCACGCAAATGTCACATCCAATACTCACCGGCTTTGCGGTGATACTCCAACCCCACCCACCATCTAAAAATATCTAGTAATAGGGCTTAACATCTACAATGACTATTAGTGGATACCGCATCCTCATGGGCCCCAGCTTCACTCCTGATCCTAGTAGGTAGAACCTTTGTCTCACCAGGATAATCAGCAGTTTGTTTAAATACTTACACTTTGTACACCACTCCATAGGTATTTACATAATACATAATCCTGGTTGCACACTGCAACCACAGTGCTGGTGATTGCTCCCCTCATCCCACGGGTACGCTTGCATCTATTGTATATTACCATTTGGTTTAAATGGTTCCCCACTGAAGCACTACACTTTCATTCAACAGACCTATTTCCTGTTGGAGATTACTCTCACTATTACGTCAACTAAGCAATATTCACACAGCATTTGGGTAGGCTCCCCTTCTTTTACACACTTTCCTATTCCTAATTTGTGACCTGTTTTTTTTACTTATAATGTTGGATTATCCTCTCTTTAGCCACACTGAATATTGAACTTTGACCTCTGTGCTATTACGGATGTATATACTTCCCTTTATATATTTATTTGGTTTATATTGTAAAGCACTGAAGAAGGTCATAGAGGCCAAAATGTTTATATTATATTGTACTACTTTAACCCCTTCGCGACCCAGCCTGTTTTCACCTTTCTGACCCGGCCAATTTTTACAATTCTGACCACTGTCCCTTATGAGGTAATAACTCTGGAACGCTTCAACGGAACCCACTGATTCTGAGAATATTTTCTTGAGACATATTGTACTTTATGACAGCAGTAAAATTTCTTTGATATAACTTGCAAATTTTTGTGAAAAAAAATGGAAATTTGGCAAAAATGTTGAAAATGTTGCAATTTTCCAACTTTTAATTTTTATGCCCTTAAATCAGAGAGTCATATCGCACAAAATAGTTAATAAATACAATTTTCCACATGTCTACTTTACATCAGCACAATTGTGGAACCAAAATTTTTCTGTTAGGAAGTTATAAGGGTTAAAAGTTGACCAGCGACTTCTAATTTTTTCAACCAATTTTGCAAAACCATTTTTTTTAGAGACCACATCACATTTGAAGTCACTTCGAGGGGTCTATATGATAGAAAATACCCAAAAGTGACACCATTCTAAAAACTGCTCCCCTCAAGGTACTTAAAACCTCATTCAAGAAGTTTATTAACCCTTTAGGTGCTTCACAGGAATTTTTGGAATGTTTTAAAAAAAGAACATTTAACTTTTTTTCACAAAAAAATTAATTCAGATCCAATGTGCTTTATTTTCCAATGATAATAGGAGAAATTGGTCCTCAAAAGTTGTTTCACAATTTGTCCTGACTACACTGATACCCCATATGTGGGGGTAAACCACTGTTTGGGTGCATCGCAGAGCTTGGAAGGGAAGGAGCGGTGCTTGGCTTTTCAATGCAAAATTGGCTGGAATTGAGATCGGACGCCATGTCGCGTTTGAAGAGCCCCTGATGTGCCTAAACAGTGGAAACCCCCCAATTCTAACTCCAACCCTATCCCCAACACAACCCTAACCCTAGTCCCAACCCTAATCCCAACCCTAACCCCAACCCTAGCCCTAATCCTAACCCTAACCTTAACCCCAACCCTAATCCTAACCCTAACCCTAATGGGAAAATGGAAATAAATACTTTTTTTAAATTTTATTATTTTTCACTAACTTCAGGATTTGATTTACTATTTATAGCGAGTTTTTATGTTTGACAGCTGTCACACACTAAAAGACGCTTTTTATTGCAAAAAATAGTTTTTGCATCACCACATTTTGAGAGCTATAATTTTTCCATATTTTAGCCCACAGAATCTTTTGAGGTCTTGTTTTTTTGCGTGACGAGTTGACACTTTAATTTGTACCATTTTCGGGCATATTACTTTTTTGATCGCTTTTTATTCCGATTTTTGTGAGGCAGAATGAAAAAAACCAGCAATTCATGAATTTCTGTTGAGGGGGCATTTTTACCATTCCGCTGATAAAGCAGTTTTATTCTTCAGGTCAGTACGATTACAGAGATACCTCATTTGTATCACTTTTTTATGTTTTGGTGCTTTTATAGAAAAAAAAAATATTTTTGCGTCGCTTTATTTCTGAGAGCTATAACTTTTTTATCTTTTCACTGATGACGCTGTATTTCAGCTTGTTTTTGCAGAACAAGATGACATTTTGAACGGTACCATGTTTATTTATATCTGTCTTTTTGATCATCTGTTATTCTACTTTTTGTTCGGCGGTATGATAATAAAGCAATGTTTTTTGCCTCGTTTTTTATTTATTTTTTTACGGTGTTCACTAAAGGGGTTAACTAGTGGGACAGTTTGATAGGTTGGGTCATTACGGATGGGGTGATACCAAATATCTGTAGCTTTTATTGTTTTTTTTAATTTACATAAATATATGTATTGATTGGTAAAATATTTATTTAATTTTTTTCTTCATTTGGGGATTTTATAAAAAAATATTTTTACACACTATAATTTTTTTTTTAACTTTATTACATTGTCCCAGGATGGGACATCACTATATCATGTCAGATCGCTGATCTGACAATTTGCATAGCACTGTGTCAGATCAGCGATCCGACAGGCAGTGTAGGTGGCTTGCCAGCGCCTGCTCTTAGCAGGCACTGACAAGCCACCTCACTGCAGTACCTGGAAGGACCCTGTGGCCATCTTGGAGCCAGGGGTCACCATGGAGACCACAGGATCAATGGTGGGAGAGAGCAGGGAGCCCCCTCCCTGCGCAATTGTTCTGTATGCCGCTGTGATGTCAGGTGCACCTGTGGAAAGACGGGCCCATGAGGATCAGATGTGAAGACTACGGGCACTGAAGGTAGTGGGCACTGAAGGCAGTGGGAGTAGTGGGACAGGTGAGTGAGTATAAGCTTTTTTTACATATTACATATATTATGCTCTGGGGTCTCATGGCAAAATAAGGAACAATCAATTGGCAAGGAATAACTTCTTTGAACATCTAATTTCCTGGTAAAATCCACATGATTAAGCATATTTGAATCTTGCCAGATATGCTCATCTCTAGTACTAAGTTCCAGAGTATGGAACATAAACATAGGTATCTAATACAAAAAGAGAGCAAAGAAAAGTGGTTTTGTGAGGACTAGAGATTATAAATTCTGTAGTATCAGTTTAGGCCATGCTCAATCATTGATTTTAACAGTCTACACTTAGATAATTTTGGACAACAAGACCATGAGTTCTGTATAGCAAAAATAAACTTTTCTTCTAACAGATTTTTATAGCTGAAAAAACATTTTTGAAGAAGATTTTCATTCATGGACAGTTCAGAAAATGTAGCGCCTTTGAAGTAGGTAAATATAAATGGCAGAAGATGTGGAGATGACGGGCAGCTTAGTAGTGAGATGCCATGTCTAAACTGGTCAGACTTGTTCAGGATAAGTAAATCTACTGAAACTCTTCTCCAATTAGTAGATGACATCCTTTCCTCTTGTAGTTAAGTACGGTAACATGTTCCTGTCACAAATTCAGTCACCAATCTCTCTTTAGCTGCTTTTAAAGTATCCAGGTAGGTCTTCCTAAGCTGTAGTGGAGAACGTATGGAGTTAATTCTACACAAAAGTCTATGTGTAAATCCAACATTTTGGAAAGATTCAGAGGAAATTTAGTGACGTGTTGTAACTAGTCATAATTTAAAAATTTGCTTTGATTTTGGGTGTTATATGAGGCACTTACCTAAGACAATCTTGAACGAGCTTCTAGATATAGTGTTTGAGCACAGAAGGTCAAGCCAAAAAGCAGGCTGCATTGAGCAACATACAGTGTACTCCCGTACAATATACAGTAAAAGTACAGTCCTGTCTATAGTATACTACATCTTTTTTCAAGGTAAACTCTTTAAATAGCATCTTCCTGAGGAATAAGGAGAAAGTAACATCTTCAGTTAATGTAGTGCCCTTTGCAATACTCTACTAATATAGTTCATGAATATTTGTTTTGTGAATGTTTAGCAGACAATTTGTAAAAAGCATTGGCTGCAAATGTTCTAAAGAAATCAGAGCAAATAGATATTCTGCTCTTCTGCGCTCTGAACATTGGACATAACCTTTTTCCATTAGACTATTTTCACAGAAGTCTGAATAATCCCATTATTGAGCATAAACCATACACCTTACGTGGCAATTAGCGTCCGTAGTGTACCATTTTTATTAGTAAGTGTATCCCAAAAAGGGGAAATGAAGTACAAATTTCATGGTTTTTATAAATAATAGTTCCAGCTATAATATAGTGTTGAATTATTGCATTTTCTTTTGCTACACATGTTATAATTTAATCTGTCAAGGTAAAATCATATGTACATGACCACTTGAGTAGAGTAGAAAGGAGACTTGTGAGGATCACATCCGTCACATCTATCAGCAGAATGTAAGCAATCGGGAGATAGCTATAAGTAACTCTCTAAGCTCAAGAGAGGGTAATCCTTCAATAATGATACCCTAGAGGTTTCCTCCACAGGGTTTTTTTCTTGCATGAATCTTCGTGAGTTTGGTGTTTCTTATAGGCAATTGATTGATTTTTTTTTAAATTTACGAGTGACAAGTCAGAGTGTGCTGCCCCTGGATTGTTATCCGCTGGATGCTTTATGTCAAGCAGTGGGAAGATCTCATGGTATCCATGAATCTAAGTATATACTTGCCTAGAATTTCATCTGACTTTTACTGTGATTGTCATAGTCATGAGAGTTCATCCTGAAGTCATGACTTTTATCATGGTGACTCTCCCATAGTATGAGAATGCCCAATGAATTTGACGTCTCCATAGTTGATCTCTGATATAATATGGTGTCAGTGTAAGCAGATGGACAGATTGCCAAAGTTCCCCCTTGACGAATATGTAAATTGTTGTAATATGTAAGGTGAACTGTGATGCATAATGTGAATTGTAACTTGTGATAATGATGGTGATAATATGTTTAGGTTGGCAGTAGAGATAGTGAGAGATAATATTTGGGACTAGCCCAGAGAGGAAGGGCCTAATTTGAAAGGAAAGTGACAGTCTCTGGGTATTGAGTCAAATAGGGCCTGGAGCGCATAGGGAAAGGACCTAATGTCCAATGTGAGCAGTGTCACATTATTGGGTGTTCCTACATCAGAGGAGACCGAAAGGAAGAGATAGCAATATCCAGAGCAGAAGTGAATGAAAGGCAGATTGATTTTCCGGAGACAGGTCCTGGATGAGGAGTAAAGCCCAGAGTTTATAACTCCAAGAGGTAACAGGCCTAGACAGGACTAAGTACATGAGATAAATAGAGTGTCCCAGGTGGGAGTTCCAGAATGTCAGCATTAGAGATTATAAGTACTGGCCAAACTGACACCATAGCTCCCCCAAGGAAAAAGTAGATGCAGAAATGCAGATTGAGTAAATGACTCATGCTAAACAGAACTGTAGTGTGGAGCTTGCTTTGTTTTGGTGAAGTAGTGAGGAACAGTGAATGCAGATTACAAATAAAGAGTTTCAAGGGGATGGAACTGAAACTTGTGGAAAATGCTCCGAGTTGTGAGGGAAATGTTCATTAGATTGTGTACCCGCTATCCACTGTAAATATTCCCTACAAAGTTTCTATTCAGTAAAAAGTTTATTTTTAAATGGTGGTCTCCCTTACTGAAATGTAAAACATGTGGTACTGGCAAACCAGCGTTATTGGTTGCATGCAGCCTGCACTGGTGTAGTGCCCTCATAGCACAAGTGCCACACCTAGCCAGAACCACCCACCTTCATGAAACATGCCAGGGCACAAGACACGAGTACCTCGCACACAGCTACCATCCCTCACCACGTTACATCAAATAATAGGGTATTCTCTTGGAGATGCAAGGGATTGATAAAGTTTTGGTCGAATTTCATAGAGAGATTCAATTTGCAGTTCCTAGTGGAGTACAGTTTCTACAATAGAGTTGCTTTTCATCTACAGAGTCACTGGGTAAGGCCAGAGTCACACTAGCGTATGGCATCTGATGCGAGAGGATCGGATACAAAATGCTAATGACCCTCAGCTCCTGCCCTTCTGCAAGCGGGAGCCGAGTGTCATGCTTCTTTGCTCTGATCCTCACGCACAGCTGTGGAGGAGGCGTATATAGTACTGCACTCAGGTGATGTCCGAGTGCTATACGTTGTGTCACTCACACCCATAGACTTATATGAATGCGAGTGAGCCGAGATGAGTGTAAGCCCTTATGGTCAGTGGGATCCTTTCTCTTTCTCTCTCCTTTTAGAGTGTAAGCTCGTCTGGTCAGCAGGGTCACCTCTCTATTGTAGAAGGTAAGCTGTTATGGTCAGCATGGTTCTTTTCTCTCCCCCACGTTTATTTTCCAAGTAAGCACAAGTTTTCCAGTATTGAGATTTATTCACCACAAATCATATTTTTGGGGAAAATCCAGTGAAGTCGGCAAATTCAAATTTCAAAAGATGCACTCAGCTTTACTATCTCTCATACAACACATGCATGCCAGGGACATACAAGGGAAAATAGCGGTAGGGAATTCGGCTTTGATGACTCCCTAATATACAAATGAATTGTTTTGCTTCCTAATTAGATACTAGTTTTATTTAAATGAAAAACTAATTACCACTATATAATTAGTCTATTCATGCAATATAGTGTAAGCAGCAATAGGACAATCTAAATGGAGAGCTATGTATGTCATAGCCATGTCTGCTAGTGGAAGCAGATGCTGCAGTCATTAGGACTTTGCATCTGTCTCAGCATCTGCGCATTCATATGAAAACAAGAGTGCTCGGAAAATCATCTCTAAAGTGCTCGAGATAGAGCAGCTGGAAACATCATCATTTACGGAGCACACTGTATATTGCTGTATCACAACGCAGACATATTTTAATGAGAGGGGATAGGATGTTGAGCTGACCCCCTCCTCCTTCAGAATAGACACAAGGTGTTCTTAAGAATATTATATTCATAGAACAATGGAATCAGATAGAAAGACACAAGGGGATTTATTAATGAAGTGAAAGCTAACGAAAAGACGCACCAGAGCATTAATATTGTGCCTAAAAAGGACTTTTCTAAGTGCAAAGCTGTTGTAGGATAAGCATATTTCTTCCAGCCCTTCTCCTAAGAGATAGTTTCTCATGGTAACCACAGTTTCGGAACAGCAGATGCCTGATAGATAAAGGGCTATATTTTCTGACTAAAGTCTGCATCTTGCTTGCTATACGGTTTTGGAGAGAATTGTCTTTGAATTATACTTTAGCAGAGACCAGAATAAATGTAGAGTGTCTTCTCATAAAGTAGTTTTACTGCAAGGAAGGAGAAAGCAAAATGTGCAACACATTTCATGTAGCTTTACCGAAAAATGTAACCCTTTGACTTATGGCCTATGCCTTAACCCATTATTAGCTAGCCATGTTTGGGCTTTTGTCAATACAGAGATAAGGACCTAATAAATACATTTAGTGCAAATTTTTACGGTATTTATCAAAGAGACTTTGCTGAAAGAGTAATAATACAGAGCATCCTGGGAGCTACGGCCCCTTGGAAAAGACCCTAAAAATTTGCAATACATAAAATGCAAATTGTCTTTTCAGAGAGGAAGAAGACTAAAGCTCTAGCACCACCTATACGAAATAGCAATACTAAAAGTCAATGTCGACCCTTTAATGAGCCTTGTCACATGAAATAGGATAAAATACATAAAATGGCTGATATCTCTGGAAATGTATGGATGATTTTAAGAAAAGAACAAACTCAACAACAACAAAAAAAACAGAATGCTGAAGAGAGCTGTGGGAATAAAATAAGAACAAAAACTGTGCAGTTGTCCTCTTTAAGAAAGTAATGACACTTGTCAAGCTATAATAATAATAATTATAATTTTATTTCTATAGCGCCAACATATTCCACAGCACTTTACATTTCAGAGGGGACTTGTACAGACAATAGACATTACAGCAAAACAATAACACATAGATCAAAACAGATACCAAGAAGAATGAGGGCCCTGCTCACCAGCTTACAGTCTATGAGGAAGAAGGGGAGACATGAAAGGTGGATAGTAACAATTGCTTTCGTTGTTCGGACCAGCCATAGTGTAAGAATTGGGTGTTCATGTAATGCTGCATGACCTGGTTATCGGCCTAATTAAATTACAAAACAGACACATGGGGGCTAGTAAATGCATAAAGCATGTGAGAACATGATACAAGGAACCTGGTTATGGTAAAAATTTTGAATGCGCAACACAGGGATAGTTAGGTTAATGTGTTGACGTGGTAGGCCATTTTGAACAAATATCTTTTTTGGGCACACTTAAAACTGTGAGGATTGGGGCTTAATCGTATTAACCTGGGTGGTGCATTCCAAAGAATTGGCGCAGCAAGTGAAAAGTCTTGGAGATGGGAGTAGGAGGTTCTGATTTTTGAGGATTAGAGATGAGTGACTTTGCCTCTGGGAGGGTCAAGTCAGGTTTCGGACTATCCGACTTTTCCAAAAGTCGAGTCGAACGAAATCGGCTGACTATTGGCAAAAGTCGGAGTTCCGACCGAAACCCGACCCCAATGCAAGTCAATGGAGAATAAAAGTTGGCAGTGAGCGGAGGACAGTAAACACACCTACAGTGCCCATTTCAATGGCAACGACATCAATTCTTATTACTTAAGCTTGTCAAGCTTAATTTACTTTATAATAATAGTAACACATTGAAAACTGGGGTTTTTTTGGTTAAAGTTGTGGGGGGGTACAGCCCAGTTAGGGAGGTGGAAAAACTGGCAATGTTGAGGTGTTGGCTGGACATTCAGCAGCTGCAAATGGAGGAATTGAGAAGTCAGAGGAAGAGGAGGACAAAGCGAGCCATTTTGCTGGCAACCTATGTGTCATCAGGGGAAGGTGGTACAAAATCCTTTGAAACCCAGGAATGGTTCATTTTAATGAAGGTGAGATCACCTGATCACCTACATTTTGGGTCGACAGCTGGGTCCTTCTTTCTGTCAGGATTGATCCTGCAGCACTGAAGACTCTTTCAGATAGCACACTACCAGCACGGCAAGCGAGCTCCTGTAAGGCATATTGTGCCAATTCAGGCAGGTGTCTAGTTTACAGGCCCAGTAGTCAAAGGAATGAACTGTGATGGAGAACATCGATAGGGGAGGAGAGGTAATTTTGAACCATAGTTGACAACTGCTGTCTCCTGTCTGTTACAATCGATTCAGTATTACCAGTCGTGTGAGCGATATTCGAGAAATCAGTCCACAACATGGTCATGAAACCCCTGTCTCCAACACCACTTAGGCTGTGTGCACCACGAACATCTCTTCCATGTTGCCCAGTACGGCTCGTGGTAGAACCTGCACCACTGCTGTGTGCTGGCAATGCCTCTAACAAATGGTTTACCAGAGTTGCTTGTTTGTTCGCCAATATCTAGGTTCTCCTGTGGCATGATGTTCTGTGATTTGCCTTTATAGCTGTCATGATCCAGGTAGGATCTGACAGAGTAAATGCACAAAGTAACCTTTTTTTCCCTTGGCTGTGTGCCAAAGGTGGTTTTGCCCCCCGGTGGCCATTAGGGTCATTGCACTATGGTGATTTCAGTTGTAGTTTCCCCCCCGGTGGCCATTAGGGTCATTGCACTTTGGTTACCTTAGTTTGTGCACGTAATTAGGTATCAGGTGTGATTGCTCTATAAGAGAGAATCAGGTGTGTTAATCACTATTGGTGATAAAGTATTCATTTGCAAGCAAGCCTGGGTGAAGGAGGGAGCTAAATGAGAGTCACGGGCAGCTCAATGAGATTCCTGGAGTGTCTGCAAGGAGTGCTGGCATGGCGTGGTGGAGTCGCAGTTATGGTGTCAGCAAGGAGTTCGTGCATGGATTGGTGGAGTGGCAGCTGTGGTGTAGAGCTGCACTCAAAATGCTGGACTTGGTTGCTGAGAGTTGGACTCAAGCATGCTGGACTTTTTGGCAGAAAAGCTGGACTCATTTGCGGGACTCTATTTCTGGACAGCTGCACGCAGGTGTGGACTCTGTTTGCTCCAAGGCTGCACTATAATGCTGAGAAGGTCCGTTTCTGGACAGCGCACCCAGATGTCGGACACGGTGGAGGAAAGGATGCACGCAGGTGTGGGCTCTGTTGCTGGGAGCGTAAGCAACAGAGCAAAGCTAAGTGGTGTTCCCCTGTTTTGTCACTTTTCCTTAGGTGTGTTTAGTGCAGTGGTGGGATTAGTTTCCGCACCGACCAATTCCCTAGTGAGGGTTTAGGTGCAGGGCGAGTCACGGTTTGAGGTTCCTGATCATCGCCCGGTGCCGAACCGGCCTAGGGAACGTTAGGAGTGTAGAGACACTGACTCAGGGGAGTGCAGGAGGTCTCCACTTCCCCGTTTCCCTATCACAGGGCCACCATTGTTATTGTTACCCAGGTTTTCCCTATTTCCCTTTGTCTTATTGTATTAGTTACCGGCCTGCGGGCCACGTCACATAGGACAATTACATGTGCCGCGTCCTGTTGTATCAGTTACCGGCCTGCTGGCTGTGTCACTCAGGACAGGGCACGTGACAATAGCGTGGATCAAGGATGCTGGCCAACCAGTAGTCATCATCCTTTATAATTTTGGTCCCTTTTTAGGGTCCGCAAGAGATAATCACACATGTGGGCCAATGTTCCAGGTGTCAATGATGCACTGCCAGTGGTGGGTGGAGGAGCACTTTCTGCTAAATCCACATCCCTCCAGTCACGCACAAACCCTGTACGTGACCTTGGCAAGCCAACATTTTCTCTAGCCCACTGAGAAGCATCCTCCTCCCCAAAATAATCATCCCCCTCATCCTCCTCCTCTTCTTCCTCCACCTCGTCCAGGACAGGTCCCTGAGCAGACAATGCCTGACTGTCATCAAGGTTTTCCTCCTCCTCCTTCTCCTCTGCTGTAGACGCCTGATCTTTAATGTGCATCAAAGTTTGCATGAGCAGACGCATAAGTGGGATGATCATAGTTATGATGGCGTCATCTGCGCTTACCAGCCATATGCATTGCTCAAAACACTGAAGGACTTTACAAAGGTCTTTCAGCTTTGACCTCTGCACACCCGACAACTCGATGTCTGCCCTCAAACTGCCTGCCTGTGTATCCTCTCACAAATGCATTACAGCCTGCCTCTGTTCGCACAGCCTCTCAACCGTGTGCATGGTGGAGTTCCACTTTGTTACGACGTCTATGACTAGGCGAGGCTTGGGAAGGTGGAGCGGTCGCTGCAGCCTCTGCATACGACTTGAGTCTACGGGCGAGTGACGGATGTGCGAGCACAGTCTTCGCACCTTATGGAGCAGGGTTGGTAACTCCGTATAACTATTTGTGAAGCACTGCACCACCAGGTTCAAGGTGTGAGCCAGGCAAGGTATGTGTCTGAGTTTTGCCAGGGCTATGGCCGCCACAAAATTATGTCCGTTATCACTGACTACCTTGCCTGGCTCAAGATGTAGACTGCCCAGCCATAACTCAGTTTTTCGCTGCAAGTAGCCGGCCAGTACCTCCGCAGTGTGTCTGTTGTCGCCCAAAGACATCATCTTTAAAACAACCTGCTGTTGCTAACCACTAGCTGTTCGACAGTGGGACACCTCATGTGCAACACTGGCAGCTGCGGATGGAGTGCTCATGCGACTGCGCTCTGTCGACGAGCTTTCGCTTCTGGAAGAGGAGGAGGCGGAGGGTCGAACGCCAACAGCCAACTTGTCAGAGACACCGCACTGAACTTGCTCACTGAGCCAGTGCGCGTGTCCTGAGTAAAGCGAAAGCGTGCTCAAAGCTACCTGTGGAGAGGGCAGCAGTCGAGTAGATGCGTACTTCAGAGCCGCAGGACCTGAAGCACGTGACTGCTAGAGGCGTGGCCTAAACTCCACAGAGCTAGGAGCTGCAATACAATTCCTAGCAGAGTAACTGCGAGACAAAGTTACCAGGGGGCATAGACAGGGAGAATAGTCAAGACATAGCCAATGAGTCACACACAGAGATAGCTGCAAGGTACCAAAGGGGGCGAGCAGAGAGTAGTCAGGTCACAGGCAATGAGTCATACACAGATAGTAAACGCAGTACAAAATCAATAGGCAAACTCACAACGGGAAACAGAGCCAGGTCAGAATCATATAAACAAGCTATAGCAACAAACAGGCACACGGGGGTCAGCACACTAGGCCAAAGGCAAAAGTATAACTGGCAGGGATTGAAGCTACCCAGGGGTTTATGAAGCTCTCCCAGAACCAGAAAGAGGCCACAATCATTAACCCCAAGGGTGCAGGTCAAAACCTGCACAGAGCTTCAGACATTAACCCCCGGTGTGCAGCTCAAAAACCTGCACTGGGATCATGACAGTACCCCCCTCTCAACGGGGGGCCTCTGGACCCCCAGGCTTCCCCGGGTACTTGGCATGGAATGCCCGAACCAGGCGATCTGCATGTACCGAGCGAGCAGGGACCCATGAGCGCTCTTCTGGTCCATATCCCTTCCAGTGGACCAGGTACTGCAAAGAGCGGCGCACCCGCCGAGAGTCCACAATATGTCCGACCTCATACTCCAATTGACCCTCCACCAGCACTGGAGGAACAACAGTCTCAGAGTTCTCTTTGACAGATCCTGCTGGTTTCAACAGAGACTTATGGAACACATTAGATATTTTTAAGGAGGCGGGGAGACGCAACCTATATGCCACAGGGTTGACTATCTCCATAATCTCGTACGGACCAATGAACTTTGGTCCCAACTTAACTGATGGTACCTTTAAGTTGATGTTACGCGTGGAGAGCCAAACCTTCTCTCCCACCTGAAACATGTCTCCCGAGGCTCTCTTTTTGTCCGCAAAATATTTGTATCTCCCCTGGGCCCGAGAGATATTACGCCGGACTTCAGCCCAGAGGTTTTTTAACCGTTGAACGGACCCCTCAGCTCCTGGACAACCGGAATCCACCCGAGAAAACTCCCCAAAATGTGGATTAAAGCCATAGTTAATCAGGAATGGGGACATGTTGGTGGACTGACTCACCCGGTTGTTAAAAGCGAATTCAGCCAACGGTAACGCATCACACCAATCCTCCTGTCTGGCGGAGGTCAGACACCTGAGAATTTGTTCCAGGGATTGATTGGTGCGTTCTGTCTGACCATTGCTCTCCGGGTGATATGATGATGAGAAGGAGAGTGAGATGCCCAATTTCATACAGAATGCCCTCCAAAATTTGGCCACAAACTGCACACCTCTGTCAGACACAACAATCAGGGGTACCCCATGCAATCGGACCACATGCTGCACAAACAACCTTGACAATGTTTCTGCTGAAGGTAATGCTGCCAAGGAAATGAAATGGGCCTGTTTAGAAAACCTATCCACCACCACCCAGATCACGGTATTGCCCCTGGAAGGTGGAAGGCCGGTAATAAAATCCATGGAAAGATGAGTCCATGGCCTATCAGGAACCGGTAAAGGTATGAGTTCCCCAGCCGGTCGGTTATGCGAGCTTTTGGAACGGGCACACATGCCACAAGCAGAAACAAATTCCTTGACATCGGACCTTAATGAAGGCCACCAAAAACCCCTGGCTACTGCCTCTCTAGTGGCCGTGATACCTGGATGAGCACTCAGCCTAGAATCATGAAACTCCTGCAGAAGTCTAGGCCGCAATGAATCTGGAACAAACAGTTTATCGCTTGGCCTGGTTGCCGGAGCTAGGGCCTGAGCCCTTAGGATTTCTTGTTCCAACTCAGTTGAGACCCCCGCCACTACCACCCCTGGGGGAAGAATGGAGGACGACGGCTCAGGGGGAGACACTGGATCAAAACTTCTGAACAGGGCATCCGCTTTAACATTTTTGGACCCCGGTCGAAAAGTAATTGAGAACTGAAATCGTGAAAAAAAAAGTGACCAACGGGCCTGTCTAGGAGTAAGCCTCTTAGCAGATTCAAGGTATGCCAAATTTTTGTGATCCGTGACAACCATGATAGGGTGAGCCGCCCCTTCCAAAAAGTGCCTCCATTCCTCAAACGCCAGCTTGACCGCAAGAAGTTCTCTATTGCCTACATCATAGTTTTTCTCAGCTGAAGGGAACTTCTTGGAGAAGAAGGCACAGGGTTTGAGATTGGTAAGGGTGGCCGGACCCTGGGACAGCACAGCCCCCACCCCCACTTCAGAAGCATCCACCTCCACAATGAATGGTTTGGACGGGTCAGGTTGCACCAACACCGGGGCAGACATGAAACATTCCTTAATCGCTGAGAAGGATTCCTTAGCGCGTACAGACCAATTTTTTACATCAGCTCCCTTCTGGGTAAGATCCGTGAGTGGTTTAACCACTTGTGAGAAACCTTTAATGAATCTCCGGTAATAGTTTGCAAATCCTAAGAAGCGCTGGAGCCCCTTGAGATCTCGAGGCTGAACCCAGTCAGCGATCGCCAGCACCTTCTTAGGATCCATACGAAACCCCCCACAGGACACAATCAACCCCAAAAAAGACAGCTCCTATATAAAAAACGAACATTTTTCCAATATAGCGAACAATTGGTTCTCCCTGAGTCTCTGGAGAACTGTCTTTAGATGTTGCAAGTGAGATTGACTGTCCGGGGAATACACCAAAATATCATCCAAATAAATAATAACAAAACGGCCTATCAGATCAGAAAACACAACATTGATGAAATTTTGGAAAATAGCGGGTGCATTAGTTAACCCAAATGGCATTACCAGGTTCTCAAAGAGTCCTTCTGATGTGAGGAATGCCGTTTTCCACTCGTCCCCTTCCCGAACCCTTATCAGATTGTAGGCCCCCCGCAGATCTAACTTGGAGAACCATTGGGCCCCAGCTAACTGGTTACATAAGTCTGGGATGAGGGGAAGCGGGTAAGAGTTCCTAACCGTTATCTTGTTCAGTTCCCGAAAGTCGAGGCATGGCCGCAAACCACCATCTTTTTTCTTCACAAAGAAGAACCCTGCTGCCACAGGTGACACAGAAGGCCTGATATGCCCTTTGCGGAGACTCTCAGCTATGTACTCCTTCATGGCTTGGCGCTCAGGCCCAGACAAATTGAACAATCGAGCCTTAGGTAACTTGGCTCCGGGTACTAAATCAATGGCACAATCATAGGGTCTATGTGGTGGCAGCGCCTCAGCCTCACTTTCGGAAAAAACATCTTCGAAATCCTTCAGGTACTCCGGAATACCTTCCAGATCGACAGACGACACAGACACGGATTTAACAGCGTTAACAAGATGTCCCCGGTTACCACATTTATTATTGCATCCCCATTGAGTGATTTCCCCTGTAACCCAATCAATGGTAGGATTATGGCGTTGAAGCCAAGGCATCCCCAGTACCAGTCCTGCAGGAAAGTTATCTAGCACCAGACAACTTAGTCTCTCCACATGAGTGGAACCCACTTTTAGAGAAAAAAGTTCAGACCTGCAACAGATACCGTCTTGGGTAAGAGGAGATGAGTCAATTGCCACAAGTTTAACAGGATCGTGAAGCCTGACTGTCCCTATCTTATTAAGAGTCATAACCTTGGTATCAATCAGGTTCACAGCAGAACCGCAGTCAATAAAAGCAGTAGTCTGAACAGGACCATAACCAAGTTCCAGTTCCACCTGCAGCACCATTTTTGCACATGAGGAAAATTGTACCTGAAGGTCTGGGTAGCCTCCTCGATTACTACCCAGACCTAGTCATTTCCCGCCATCTTGGAGGATGACGGACAGGAGGGGCAGTCCTTCTTCCAGTGTCCAGATTCCCCACAATAGAAGCACAACTGCTTTTCCCGGCGGCGTCTTCTTTCCTTTCCCTCACAGATGACAGTGCTCACCTCCATAGCCATAGGAAGAGTCCGAGTCTCATCTCCACTGAAGAATAAGGGTGTTTCCTGTTGCATAATGCCTCTAGCCCACAGCCTGCGATCCATGCGAACCGCTTGGACCATGGCATCCTCCAGGGAGTCAGGCGGAGGATGAAGTGCCAAAGCATCCTTCAGACGTTCACACAGGCCTCTGTGGAACAGCCCCCGAAGGGCGGCATCACTCCAGGAAATCTCCGCTGCCCAACGTCTGAATTCAGTACAGAACCATTCGGCCGAGTGCTCCCCCTGACAGACACTCATCACTTTGTCCTCAGCCAACCGCACTCTATCAGGCTCATCATAAATAAGCCCTAAGGCTTCAAAAAATGCATCCACAGACATTCTCTCAGGGGAAGAAGAGGAAAGCGAGAATGCTCAGGCTTGTGGGAACCCCCTAAGCAGGGACATCACCACCCCTACCCTCTGTTTCTCATCCCTAGAGGAGCGGGGTCTCAAAGAAAAAAAAAGCTTACAGCCTTCCTTAAATGCCCTGAAATCATCCTTGTTACCAGAAAATATATCTGGCAATTTAACCGGGGATTCAGGTGGGACTAAAATGACATCTCTATTCCCCACCTGCTGGAAGCCTGCGGAAAGCACCCCCTGAACTGAGTCCTCAACCCGCCGTTGGGACTGAGCCAGAGCTTGGTGTTCCAAACTAAGCTTCTGCAGCGACTGAGTCAAGCATTTCACCTGCTCAGCTAAAGCACACATTGGGTCCATGCTGCAGAAGTGAGGAGAGAGAAAAAAAAATTGTAGGCCAGTTATAATGTCAGAGACACCGCACTGAACTTGCTCACTGAGCCAGTGCGCGTGTCCTGAGTAAAGCGAAAGCGTGCTCAAAGCTACCTGTGGAGCGGGCAGCAGTCGAGTAGATGCGTACTTCAGAGCCGCAGGACCTGAAGCACGTGACTGCTAGAGGCGTGGCCTAAACTCCACAGAGCTAGGAGCTGCAAGACAATTCCTAAAGGGGGCGAGCAGAGAGTAGTCAGGTCACAGGCAATGAGTCATACACAGATAATAACGCAGTACAAAATCAATAGCCAAACTCACAACGGGAAACAGAGCCGGGTCAGAACCATATAAACAAGCTATAGCAACAAACAGGCACACGGGGGTCAGCACACTAGGCCAAAGGCAAAAGTATAACTGGCAAGGATTGAAGCTACCCAGGGGTTTATGAAGCTCTCCCAGAACCAGAAAGAGGCCACAATCATTAACCCCAAGTGTGCAGGTCAAAACCTGCACAGAGCTCCAGACATTAACCCCCGGTGTGCAGCTCAAAAACCTGCACTGGGATCATGACACAACTGTTGCCTATACCGTTGGCTATGCAGCACTGTCCCACCGCCGTTGTCCCCTGTGGACCCTGCATCCACCACATTCTCCCAGTGCGCAGTCATGGACACGTAACGACCCTGGCCATGCCTACTGGCCCATGCATCTGTTGTGAGGTGCACCTTTCCACTCACTGATTGTTTGAGGGCATGGACAATGTGGTCTTTCACATGCAGATGGAGGGCAGGGATGGCTTTTCTAGAAAAGAAGTGCCGACTGGGAAGGTCATAGCGTGGGACAGCATGGGCCATTAGCTCTCGGAACGCTGCGCTTTCAATCAAACGGAAGGGCATCATCTCTAATGAGATCAGTTTGGCAATGAAGGCGTTCAAAGCCAGTGTACGCGGATGAGAGGATGAGTACTTTCTTCTCCTACACAGAGTCTCTATTAGGGTGAGCTGGACTTGAGAGCTGCATATGGTGGAACTAGCGGTGGACATGGCAGACTGAGAGGGGGTTGGTGATGGTGATGGTAGTGGTCACCTGTTTATTTTCACCAGGTAAACCAATATAACACAAAATTTAGAAATAAACATTTCTGACATTCAAAAACAAAAAACAAAAAATCAGTGACCAATATAGCCACCTTTCTCTACTATGACACTCTAAAGCCTTCCATCCATAGATTATGTCAGTTGCTTGATCTGTTTACTATCAACATTGCGTGCAGCAATCACCACAGCCTCCCAGACACTGTTCCAAGAGGTGTACTCTTTTCCCTCCTTGTAGATCTCACATTTTATGAGGGACCACAGTTTCTCTATGGGGTTCAGATCAGGAGAACAAGGGGGCCATGTCATTATTTTTTCTTCATTTAGACCTTTACTGGCCAGCCACGCTGTGGAGTATTTGGATGCATGTGATAGAGCATTGTCCTGCATGAAAATCATGTTTTTCTTGAACGATACCGACTTCTTCCTGTACCACTGCTTGAAGAAGGTGTCTTCCAGAAACTGGCAGTAGGTCTGGGAGTTGAGCTTCACTCTATCCTCAACCCGAAAAGGTCCCACAAGTTTATTTTTGATGATACCAGCCCTTACCAGTACCCCACCTCCACCTTGCTGGCATCTGAGTCGAAGTGGAGCTCTCTGCCCTTTACTGATCCAGCCTCGGGCCCATCCATCTAGCCCATCAAGAGTCACTCTCCTTTCATCAGTCCATAAAACCTTATGTCCAGAAAAATCAGTCTTAAGATATTTTTTGGCCCAGTCTTGATGTTTTATCTTATGTTTCTTGTTGAAAGGTGGTCGTTTTTCAGCCTTCCTTACCTTGGCCATGTTCCTGAGTATGGCACACCTTGTGCTTTTTGATACTCCAGTAATGTTGCAGCTCTGAAATATGGCAAAACTGGTGGCAAATGGCATCTTGGCAGCTTGACGCTTGATTTTCCTCAATTCATGGGCAGTTATTTTGCGACTTTTTTTATCAACACGCTTCTTGCGACCCTGTTGGCTATTTGCGATGAAACGCTTGATTGTTCGGTGATCACGCTTCAAAAGTTTGGCAATTTCAAGACTGCTGCATCCCTCTACAAGACATTGCACAATTTTTGACTTTTCAGAGTCCGTCAAATCTTTGTTCTGACCCATTTTGCCAAAGGAAAGGAAGTTGCCTAATAATTAAGCACACCTTATATAGGGTGTTGATGTCATTAGACCACACCCCTCCTCATTACAGAGATGCAAATCACCTGATTTACTTAATTGGCAGTTGGCTTTCAAGCCTATATAGCTTGCAGTAGGACAACATGTATAAAAAGGATGATGTGATCAAAATACTCATTTGCCTAATAATTCTGCACACAGTGTATTGTGCTTTTGGCATTACCAGCAGATGCACCACCACCACCATCAGTACCAGCTGGCCCCCCCACCCACGGCCGCGGCCTCTTCCACCATACTACCTCATGTTTGGGAAAATGTACCAAAAATACCAGCAGATAAACAGTACTGTATGAGGAGCGTACAGCTGTATACAGTGTAGGGAAAAATTTAAATCTCTGTATATATTTC
The DNA here is from genome assembly GCF_039654945.1 of Dendrobates tinctorius. NCBI lineage: Eukaryota > Metazoa > Chordata > Amphibia > Anura > Dendrobatidae > Dendrobates > Dendrobates tinctorius. The sequence continues at coordinate 22,147,290 of NW_027361708.1, forward strand.
CGGAGTCACACACAGATGCTCACTCAGTCTTTAATTGACCGTAACAAACAGCAGATATATGGTACTGTATGAGGAGCGTACAGCTGTATACTGTGTAGGGGAAAATTTAAATCTCCATATTTATTTCCAGAGTCACACACAGATGCTCACTCAGTCTGTATTTGACAGTAATACAAACAGCAGATATACGGTACTGTATGAGGAGCGTACAGCTGTATACGGTGTAGGGAAAATGTAAATCTCCTTTTTTATTTCCGGAGTCACACACAGACGCTCGCTGAGTCTGTATTTGACCATAATACAAACAGCAGGTATATGGTACTGTATAAGGAGCGTACAGCTGTATACGGTGTAGAGGAAAATTTAAATCTCCTTTTTTATTTCCGGAGTCACACACAGACGCTCGCTGAGTCTGTATTTGACTGTAATACAAACAGCAGATATACGGTACTGTGTTATGATTGAGTCACCGAAGGAGGAAAAAACAAAAAATACAAGCTAAGTCCAGAAAACCGGAGAGGTTGGTAGCTATCGGATTGCAGACCCCTGATCCTATCCACAACAACTAACAGTAGCCGTGGGGGGTTCCTACGATGCCCTAGACCCCTCGATCACAGCCGGAGAACTAAATAGGCCTAAAGAAAGAAAGGGGAAATCTAAACTGCCCCAGAGCAGGCCCCAAAGCAATAGGCAGCCCCCAACATATAATGACGGTGAAGCAAGATGAAAACACTAACACAGATAGAAAGATAGGTTGAGCAAACGATGGGGCCCAAGCTAACTAAAAAGGACAGGATAGAAAAGCTGCTGTCTGCAATCCGTAAAAAACCCTACCAAAAAATGTGCCAACCGTCTGATAGGAAAAACAGGCCCTGAAGTCGCTAGGACTTCAAAAAGACTATATCAGCACTCAGGTAAATTCTGAAGACAGAGCAAAGAGACAAACTGATCAGAGACAAAAATGGAACTCAGCACACCCCCGACCGGGGATGGCTGAACTCCAAAAAACAAGATAAACAAAACAAAACTAATAAGTTCAATAGCAGAGCAAAAACTTATCTTTGGGAAGCAGGAATCAGACTGGTCTCCAAGAATCCAGCAGAGAAATCACCAGCGACTCAGAAGGGCGTCTGCTGCCTTATATCCAGTCAGAATTTCCTGTTACCCAGTCATCATCTACCAGACCAGGTGTTTGGTAATCAGCCTCACTACCTTCCTTCACCAGAAGAGGGAGTTCATCAGACATCGACGGTGAAGGGGAAAATGAACTCACAACAGTACTGTATGAGGAGCGTACAGCTGTATACGGTGTAGGGGAAAATTTAAATCTTCATATATATTTTCGGAGTCACATACAGATGCTCACTGAGTCTGTATTTGACCATAATACAAACAGCAGATATACGGTACTGTATGAGGAGCATACAGCTGTATACGGTGTGGGGGAAAATTTAAATCTCCATATTTATTTCCGGAGTCACACACAGATGCTCACTCAGTCTGTAGTTGACCGTAATACAAACAGCAGATATACGGTACTGTATGAGGAGCGTACAGCTGTATATGGTGTAGGGGAAAATTTAAATCTCCTTTTTTATTTCCGGAGTCACACACAGATAGTTAGCATGTATTTGTCCGTGATAACAGCCGGTACACGGTAGTGTATGAGGAGCGTACAGCTCTATACGGTGTGGGAAAAAATGAACGGTCTTTAACTGTGCAGAAAAAAGAATAAAAGTATTAGTGCTGTGTAAAAAGCAGTCTGCACAGCAGTGTATACACAGCAATACAGCTATCAGGCAGCCTAATAACAAGCGCTGCTGCACACAAGAAAATCCTCCTCTGTCACTGCACACTAACTGTACAGCACAATTGCTATCAGCACAAGCACATAAGAACTTCTTCTTATATCTTTACAGCCCTAACTCTCTCCCTACTGATAAACAGTAACCTCTCCCTACTGTTAAGATCGGCAGAAGTAAAATGGAGGTTGGCGGTCAGGGCTTTTATAGACACTATGATGCCCCCCAAAGCAAGCCAATCACTGCAATGCCCTTCTCTACGATGGTGGTGGGTGCTGCACATGTCATCACACTGCCCACAGTGTAGGTCCTTGCTCATTGGCTGAAAAAAAGGCATCTGCAAGCATTCTGGGAAATCCGACTTTGGCGCTCGTTTTGCCGACAGCATGGCCGACTTCACGCTATGGTCTGGCTTTGGTCGGCGAATCCCGACTTAGGGATAAGTCGGCGACTTATGAATCTGGCAGACCTATTTCGCTCAACTCTATTGAGTATGTTAACCTCAGGTCATTAGCAGAACGGAGGCCATGGGTAGGGTGGTAGACTGAGAAGAGAGAGGAGATGTAGGGTGGTGCTGAGCAATGGAGTGCTTTGTGGTTGAGGGTGATAAGTTCGTACTGGATTCTGGAGTGGATGGGTAACCAGTATAATGACTGGCACAAGCTAGAGGCGGTGTAACGATTGGTGAGAAATATGATCCTGGCTGTAGCATTCAAGACAGATTGGAGAGGGGAGAGTTTGGTAAGAGGGAGACAGATTAGTAGAGAGTTGCAATAGTCCAGACGAGAATAAATTAGAGAAATAGTAAGAGTTTTTGCAGAGTCGAAAGTAAGAAAGGTTCGAATTCAAGAATTGTTTCTGAGGTGCAGATAACAAATGCGAGCCAGTGATCAGATGTGGGGGGTGAATGAAAGCTCAGAATCAAGTATGACTCCAAGACTACAGGCATGTTGCTGGGGAGTAATGGTGGAACCACACACGGAAATGGCAATGTCGGGCATAGGTAGGTTAGTAGAAGGAGGAAACACAAGGAGTTCAGTTTTTGACAGGTTCAGTTTCAGATAGAGGGAGGACATGATGTTAGAGACAGTGTTTAGACAATCACCAGTGTTTTCTAAAAAGGCAGGCGTGATATCAGGAGAAGAAGTGTATAATTGGGTGTCATCAGCATAGAAATGGTACTGGAAACCAAAAGTACTGATTGTCTGTCCAATGGGGCAGTATACAAAGAGAAGAGAAGGGGGCCTAGAACTGATCCTTGAGGAACCCCAACTGTAAAAGGAAGATGAGAAGAGGAGGAGTCAGCAAAAGACAAAATGAAGGAGCGGTCAGAGAGATAGGAGGAGAACCAGGAAAGAACGGTGTCCTTGAGGCCGATGGAGCAGAGCATAGTGAGGAGGAGCTGATGATCCACAGTGTCAAATGCTGCAGAGAGATCTAAGAGAATTAGCATGGAATAGTAACCAGTAGATTTAGCTGTTATTAGATCATTAGAGACTTTAGTGAGGGCAGTTTCAGTAGAGTGTAAAGAGCGTAAACCGGATAGTAGATGGTCAAGAAGGCAGTTATCTGAGAGATAGCGAATAAGACGGTAGTGGACCAGGCGTTCCAGAGTTGAGAGATGAAGGGAAGATTAGAGACAGGTCTATAGTTAGTGGCACAGTTTAGGTTGAGGGATTTTTTTTAAGTAATGGATGTATGATGGCATGCTTAAAAAATATTCAACCTCTCTCTCTCTTACGGTATCTTTCCCTCCTCATTTAAAGGGAACCTGTCACCCCCCCGCAGTGTGAATACATCATAACACACTGCTGGGCGGGATCTGGGGCCTCCACAACGCACAGGCGCAATAGCCTGATGTCAGTACTCGGGCAGCATGCACTGCGCATGCCCGAGAACACTTGTCACAGCGCAGGCGCCAGGATTCAAATCAAGAGGAGGCAGCAACACACAGGGCATCATGATGGACAGATGGTGGGCGGCGCCGAGGCACCTGACAGGCATGATTGACGGATGGTAGGCGGCTGATAGAGGGGGACACATCATACCGTTGGGACACATTATAGGTATGAGGAGCTAATTATAAAAGCCAATATTTTGGCATTACTGGGGGTCAGACAAAGAAGAGCCACCTTCACAGAATGCAGCCTTAGTGCTGCTGAAGGTGGCTCTTTAACTGAAAAACGCCCTGGGGGGGGTGACAGGTTCCCTTTAAATGAGGAGGGAAAGATACCATAAGAGAGAAAGAGGTTGAATATTTTTGTTAGGTGAGTGGTGACAGCAGGGGAAAGGGACTGGAAGAGATGTAACAGAATGGGGTGACTGGTGCAAGTGGTAGGGCGAGAAGATGCAAGGAGCCTGATTACTTCTTCTTCTGTTACTGGTTCAAAATCAGAGAGTGAGCTAGATGCAGTGGGGGAGGGAGGACAGTGCATGGTATGAGGTGATTGGGAAATAATTTCCTGTTGGATAAGGTACATTTTTTCTTTGAAATTATTGGCAGGATTGTCAGCGCGAATATCCGTGGTTGGGGCCTGTACTCTTGAGTTGAGCAGGGAATGAAAAGTGTCAGAGATGTTTAGGGTTATTGGATAGTGAGTAGGGATGAGGGGGGAAACGCGTTAGGATTCGGTACTCATCTAGTAATGCGGTACTTGCGGTACTCAAATCCTGGCAAGTAAATTTCACTACTCGCCTCGCAATATTTGGCACAGTGCCGCACAGCCTGGCACAGTCCCCGCACAGCCCAGCACAGTCCCGCACAGCCTGGCACAGTTCCCGCACAGCCCAACACAGTCCCCGCACAGCCCAGCACAGTCCCCGCACAGCCCAGCACAGTCCCGTACAGCCCGGCACAGTCCCCGCACAGCCCGGCACAGTCCCCGCACAGCCCAACACAGTCCCACACAGTCCCCTCTGAGCCCAGCACAGTCTCTGCACAGTCCCGACACAGTCTCCGCACAGTCCCCGCACACCCAGCACTGTCCCCGCACAGCCCAGCATGGTCCCCGCACAGTCAGCACAGTCCCCACACAGCCCGGCACAGTCCCGGCACAGGCCAGCACAGCCCGGCACAGGCCAGCACAGCCAGGCACAGGCCAGCACAGCCAGGCACACACACACAGCCCATTACTCACATTTCCCATAGACTTACATTGGACTCACTACTCATTACGAATACCCCAGTATTAGGAGCTACTTGTAACGAGTACAGCGAGTCCGAGTATTTCACTACTCGCTCATCCCTAATAGTGAGGTGATGAGGTGATAAGGGCATTGACATAGGTTTGTTTGGAGAGGTGAAGGGCAGTGTTGTATGTTTTAAGCATAAACTTAATAATGGATGAAATCTTCGGGTAGATTGGACTTTCTCCTATAGGCAGGGCCGCCATCAGGGCATGACAGGCCTTACATGTGTATGGGGCCCGGTGATTAGGGGGGCCCGCCCACGCTGGTAGCCCGATCCGCGCTGGGGCCCCCCTACATTTTATTCAGGCTTCTGCTGCTTTATTTTAAATTCAGACTCAGCGCCTGCCGGGCCCCCCGGGCCCCTCGGGCAGCCCCCCTGCACCATGGTCCAGCCAGCGCCGAAATCCCCCCAGCACAATGGTCCAGCCACAGCTCCGCCCTCACCTGACGTCACACACTGCTCTGCTCCTCCACTTCCTCATTCAGTCAGTGTGCCACGTGGGACTGGGAGAGGGAGGGAGCCTCGCCGCTGGAGCACAGCCAGATAACAAGGTAAGAAGAATTTTTTTTTTGAGAGCGGCTATCCAGGGGGCCCGGGGCAGAATTCTGGGGGCAGAATGCTGGACACTGGGGGCAGAATGCTGGGGGCAGAATGCTGGACGCTGGGGTCAGAATGCTGGGGGCAGAATGCTGGACGCTGGGGGCAGAATGCTGGGGGCAGAATGCTGGACGCTGGGGGCAGAATGCTGGATGCTGGGGGCAGAATGCTGGACGCTGGGAGCAGAATGCTGGGGGCAGAATGCTGGACATGGGGCAGAATGCTGGACGCTGGGGGCAGAATGCTGGGGGCAGAATGCTGGACGCTGGGGGCAGAATGCTGGACGCTGGGGTCAGAATGCTGGATGCTGGGGGCAGAATGCTGGGGGCAGAATGCTGGATGCTGGGGGCAGAATGCTGGGGGCAGAATGCTGGACGCTGGGGGCAGAATGCTGGGGGCAGAATGCTGGACGCTGGGGGCAGAATGCTGGATATGAGGGCAGACTGTGAGATGGGGCAGAATGCTGGACATGGGGCAGAAGAATGCTGGATGCTGGGGCAGAATTCTGGACATGGGGCAGAATGTTCGAAGCTGGGGCAGAATGCTGGAGACTGAGGCAGAATGCTGGACGCTGGGGGCAGAATGCTGGACATGGGGGCAGGCTGTGAGCTGGGGCAGAATGCTGGACGCTGGGGGCAGAATGCTGGGGGCAGAATGCTGGATGCTGGGGGCAGAATGCTGGGGGCAGAATGCTGGATGCTGGGGGCAGAATGCTGGGGGCAGAATGCTGGACGCTGGGGGCAGAATGCTGGATATGAGGGCAGACTGTGAGATGGGGCAGAATGCTGGACATGGGGCAGAAGAATGCTGGACGCTGGGGCAGAATTCTGGACATGGGGCAGAATGCTCGAAGCTGAGGCAGAATGCTGGAGACTGAGGCAGAATGCTGGACGCTGGGGGCAGAATGCTGGACATGGGGGCAGGCTGTGAGCTGGGGCAGAATGCTGGATGCTGCGGGCAGAATGCTGGACGCTAGGGGTAGAATGCAAGACACTGGGGCAGAATGCTGGACATGGGGGCAGAATGTGACAGTGAGACACAGGAGGGGGCAGAATGTGACAGTGAGAAACAGGAGGGGGCAGAATGTGACAGTGAGACACAGGAGGGGGCAGAATGTGACAGTGAGACATAGGAGGGGGCAGAATGTGACAGTGAGACACAGGAGGGGGCAGAATGTGACAGTGAGACACAGGAGGGGGCAGAATGTGACAGTGAGACAGGAGGGGGCAGAATGTGAGACACCGGGCATGATTGGAGACAGATGGGGCAGGGTCATGGGGCAGGATGGATAAGATTTAGACAGATTGGTCAGGAGGGGAGATCATATGGGGCAGAATGGATACTGATGAGGGTGGGATGGGAGAACATATGGCTGAAGCCAGGAATGAGACACACGGGGGGTCAGGATGGGGGATATTATTACCATAGGGGCTAATTAAGGGATATTATTACTGCAGTGATGTATTTATTTTATTTTATTGAGGATACTGTTGTAAATGGGGGGGCGGTCCTGTTACTGTGTAGAGTGATACTATGTCGCCTTTTTTTCTTCATGTGGTGTAATGTAGAAGTTGGGAAAAAATAAGTAATGTGTTCTGCAAGCGGAGCTCTAGATAACTGTGTTATTTCCTGCAGAGACAAGTCCTGGCTGGAAGACGTGATGGCGATCTGTGCTGGATGAAAGATGAAAACCAACATACCGACATCACTGGTGAGTTAGTGTGTTACCTGTACACTGAAACTATATACAGAGGTCCTGTGTATAATGTCACCGGTGATCACTGTGTTACCTGTACATTATATACAGAGCTCCTGTGTATAATGTCATTGATCACTATATTACCTGTACACAGACACTGCATACTAAGTACAGATCTTGTGTATATAATGTCTCTTATGGTCATAGTATTATGTTTTTTTTATTAATGTCAGTATTGTAGTATTCAGTCTCCATGTGGTGGTAATATGTGGTCTGGGCGTGGTGCAGTGGTATTTGTCCCTTGTATATTCTATTATTTGGTCACTTTGTGGTGGTAATTTGCGGTCTGTTCATGGTGCGGTGGTATTTGTTCCTTGTATGTGATATTATTCGGTCACTATGGTAGTAATATGTAGTCTGGTCATGGTATGGCGGTATTTGTTCCTTGTATGTCTTATTATAGGTCACTATGTGGTGGTAATATGTGGTCTGGACATGGTGCGGTGGTATTTGTTCCTTGTATGTGATATTATTGGTCATTTTAAAAAATTGAAAAATAAATAAAAATATACCTAAATTGTATTGCATATTTTAACAAATATTTAATAGGTTACAGTAGAGTAGGGCCTGGCCAAAAGTGTCTACCCTGTTATGGTGGCGGCTTAAAACAATCTTTTGGCCAAAGCAAAAGCTGCTGGTTATATGTGTGACCTGGTGATGGGAACTGTTAATGTGTGATAGGTGAGAAGTGGAGTTTTTCCAAGAGAGAGCGGTGGGACTGTGGACAGTTCGAGGGGTGGAGGCGGGGCTGGATGGAGCCTGGGCGGAGTCTAAAGGGGGCCCCGAAAGTTTTGCCAGTATGGGGCCCCGAAATTCCTAGTGGCAGCCCTGCCTATAGGTTAAACTCAATAGACGCAAGTCTACCTTCAACCTTAAAACTATGAAATCCTATGACTTTGAATGTAAGGATAAAATTAAAAATTGCCATTGATGTACTGCAGCTTTATGAGGATTGTTTTTTTCTTCTACAGGAGTTGTATTTGTCAGTGACATCATTTTTGGGAACATATAGTTTATTGATTCATCTTTTGCTAGTTTTTTCGGGGGAACAATGTGAAAAAACAGTTATTAATCTTTACTTTTTTAAAATTATGTTTACCGTGTGGTTAACCCCTTCTTAACAGTGTTTTTGCACAGGCTGCTGCTATTTATACATGTGTTTCTAGGTAGGCTACTGTTATGTGCCAAAAGTGTTTTTATCTGGAAGATATTTCTGCATTGTAAACATCTTTCCAAGTAAACTGCTGTGACAATATCACAAATGTGTTTGCATCAGAAAAGGTACCACTCTGACATTATTACTCTCTTTTTGTTTCGTAATCTACCTTAAAATTCAGAAGTATTTTGACAAGTTAAGATATTAAAGTTTCAATTCAGTAAGTCTATAACTATATTTACAAGAGAAATTGTTCTATTTTGCTATGGATCTGGGCAAACACAAGCAAAATTGAGAAATATGAGAACGACAATATGGATTTCCAGTCTAGGCTGCACAGCCTGAGCTGATCTTCTGTTCTCAGTCTGTGTGACTGCAGAGTTAATAGGAAGTAATGTGAGGGGTGTTATATAAGAATGCAGGTCGTTATGTGTTCATTTGTACAGCTGGCGTCTGCTATAAAGGAGGAATATATTTTCAGCGATCTCTGTATTGTGTGCCCTTCACACTGAGATCTTGCCAGCATGACTAGTGTGAGTCACTGCTCAATGTTAAAGGGGAATGATCATGATTACAATGCTGAATGTGCAGTGGGGCTGTCAGGATTCACATACACATGGCTCTCAGTTTATATTGTTACATAGAACCAAATATTTTCTACGTAATATAAGGAATTTAAATATATCTTCCAACAACTACTTCTAGTAATGAAGTAAACCTATACATTGATCGAATAGTCTAGTGTAACACGGGACTTTTTTGCTACTACTGGCTCCCATTCTGCATGCTCCTGAACTTGATGTATGACTTTGCTATAGGTTGCTTTTACTCACCTGACCTGTCCTGGCTCCAGCGTTGAGTCTTGCTTCTCTCTCCTACGGCCAACTGCCTCTGTGCTAGTGTGTGCTGAGATACTGTGGTAGCCTTGTAAACACCACTGATGTCATCATCTTAGGCCTTTTCTGTCTGGCTTAGGTATCAGGCTGTCTCCTAAGAATTAAGTATAGCAATTTACTACTATTTCCTAGTACAATCTGGCCATTACTGAAGTTGTAGGACTCTCTCTTTGGTGAGTCATGTTAACATGCTCATCTCTGCGGTCTTGATGCTGTCCACATTTGCTATTCCAGTGGGTAACTGCATATCTCTGCTAGATCCCAGATTGCCTTCATATCTCTACTATTCCTGTGAGTGACAACATCTCTACAAGTAATTTGCCAGTTTTTCTATACATCTTTGCTATTCTTGTGTGCAACTGCTCTTCTGATATTCAGATATTAGTTTACCTATACATCTCTGCTATTCCTGTATGTCCAAGTGCTTCTCACTAAATTAGAATACCATTAAAACTTTATTTTATTTCAGTTCTTCAATAAAAAAGTGAATCTTATATATTATATAGCGTAATTACCAACAGAGTGATCTATTTCAAGTGTTTATTTCTGTTTATGTTGATGATTGGCTTACTGCTGTAAGGGGGTGATATATAATGTCTTCCATGCTTCCCTTCCCTCTGTCTTCCTGTTCTTGATGTTTACAAATGTGTTTTATGATAATTGCCTGCAGTACTGCTTCATGTATAACTATGTATTCCCGCTTATCGTTTATGGTATTGCTACATGAATGTGTTACCACTTTATAGAAAACTGTAATATATCGCCTTGTATTCCTGTATTACAGTATTGCATATCTTATGTGTCTTTTGTACATGTGCAGTTAGGGAAGCTTAGTGAATCCTTTCTTGGGACATTAGAGGAGGGTACTCTTAGTACATAGTTTCGCCCATAGACCGGATAGATGTAATTATGTTGTGGGCCACTAGATGGGGGTATACAAGTGGTACCTGATAGGATGTAAATAGAGGGTTAATTGTAGGAGGGTCTACTGGGAGGTAAAGTTAGTGCTGAAGGGTAGTTTAGTCAGAAAGGGCCAGGGCGCCCAAGTGTCCACATGGGCTATAGGCCCAGACAGCTCGGCATTCACGTAACGTTGAGTCGTTATATCCCACGTTACCCACAGCCACTGTGTTTCTTAGCAATGGGCTAGAACAGAAAGAGAAAGATGTGGCGTCTTACCGCCTGGGCCAATGCTTTTAGGGCAGAAGTTGGCTGGACTTAGGAAGTTGGAGCTTTGACGAGATCTGTACAGACGGGCCGGATGCATCACCAGGGGCCACCAAATGTAGTGACTGATGAATTCGTATCTGGAGCAAAACAGTCTGAAGGAAATATCATTATAGTGAAGTCAGGCCAGGAAGGAATTGGAAAGCAGTCTAAGACGGTTCGGTCCAAGCGTGTACTGCACAGAAGCGAGAGCAAGCAAGGGAAAGATGAGGAAGCAAGCAAATGTTATAATGTACCAACTGTGGATGTAACATGCAAAATCCTAAGTAAAGAAAGTGTTAAAGTTTACTCGGACTGTGTCTCCATTGATGGGGGTCACCTAGAAGAGGCCTGGGAAGTGCCCAAGTTAAGCTGAATCTGGAGATGCAGGCATGCCGAGAGAAGAGTATTGTTTCATGTAGGAAAACGACTGGACACAGCTGCTACAGAAATACAGTTCACGACTACAGTCTTGTCCCTCCCTTACACTGCCAATGAAAACCCAAAAGTCATTATCTCAGTAAATTAGAATACTTTATAACACCAGCTTATTTTTAACTATTTTTAAATCTGAAATGTTGGCCTACTGAATTGTATGTTCTGTAAATGCACTCAATACTTGGTCGGGGCTACTTTTGCATCAATTACTGTGTTGTGGCATGGAGGCGATAAGCCTGTGGCACTGCTGAGGTGTTATGGAAGCCCAGCTTGCTTTGATAGCAGCCTTCAGCTTGTCTGCACTGTTGGATCTGGTGTCTGTAAATACCAAATTATAAATCTCTAGGCAAGGTCATTATTAAACATGTACAACCATGAAAAGGGAATGACCCCTAAAAATTAACATTTATTTTTTTATCTAAAAGCATATAGGCACATTGCCCACAGTACATATATTTACAGACAGCACCAGGGTGTATTTTGTGGTGACCAGGATCACCAGAATATTTTTAGTAGGTAGGTACAGTTGTGGCCAAAAGTATTGACACCCCTGCAATTCTGTCAGATAATACTCAGTTTCTTCCTGAAAATGATTGCAATCACAAATTCTTTGGTATTATTATCTTCATTTAATTTGTCTTAAATGAAAAAACACAAAAAGAATTGTCCTAAAGCCAAATTGGATATAATTCACACCAAACATAAAGAAGAGGTTGGACAAAAGTATTGGCACTGTTCGAAAAATCATGTGATGCTTCTCTAATTTGTGTAATTAACAGCACCTGTAACTTAACTGTGGCACCTAACGGGTGTTGTCAATAAGTAAATCACACTTGCAGCCAGTAGGCATGGATTAAAGTTGACTCAACCTCTGTCCTGTGTCCTTGTGTGTACCACATTGAGCATGGAGAAAAGAAAGAAGACCAAAGAACTGTCTGAGGACTTGAGAAACCAAATTGTGAGGAAGCATGAGCAATCTCAAGGCTACAAGTCCATCTCCAAAGACCTGAATGTTCCTGTGTCTACCGTGCACAATGTCATCAAGAAGTTTAAAGCCCATGGCACTGTGGATAACCTCCCTAGATGTGGACGGAAAAGAAAAATTGACAAGAGATTTCAACGTAAGATTGTGCGGATATTGGATAAAGAACCTCGATTAACATCCAAACAAGTTCAAGCTGCCCTGCAGTCCGAGAGTACAACAGTGTCAACCCATACTATCTGTCGGCGTCTGAATGAAAAGGGACTGTATGGTAGGAGACCCAGGAACACCCCACTTCTTACCCCGAGACATAAAAAAGCCAGGCTGGAGTTTGCCAAAACTTACCTGAAAAAGCCTAAAACATTTTGGAAGAATGTTCTCTGGTCAGATGAGACAAAAGTAGAGCTTTTTGGGCAAAGGCATCAACATAGAGTTTACAGGAGAAAAAAGAGGCATTCAAAGAAAAGAACATGGTCCCTACAGTCAAATATGGCGGAGGTTCCCTGATGTTTTGGGGTTGCTTTGCTGCCTCTGGCACTGGACTGCTTGACCGTGTGCATGGCATTATGAAGTCTGAAGACTACCAACAAATTTTGCAGCATAATGCAAGGCCCAGTTTGAGAAAGCTGGGTCTCCCTCAGAGGTCTTGGGTCTTCCAGTAGGACAATGACCCAAAACACACTTCAAAAAGCACTAGAAAATGGTTTGAGAGAAAGCACTGGAGACTTCTAAGGTGGCCAGCAATGAGTCCAGACCTGAATCCCATAGAACACCTGTGGAGAGATCTAAAAATGGCAGTTTGGAGAAGGCACCCTTCAAATATCAGGGACCTGGAGCAGTTTGCCAAAGAAGAATGGTCTAAAATTCCAGCAGAGCATTGTAAGAAACTCATTGATGGTTATCGGAAGCGGTTGGTCGCAGTTATTTTGGCTAAAGGTTGTGCAAGCAAGTATTAGGCTGAGGGTGCCAATACTTTTGCCTGGCCCATTTTTGGAGTTTTGTATGAAATGATCAATGTTTTGCTTTTTGCTTCATTCTCTTTTGTGTTTTTTCATTTAAGACAAATTAAATGAAGATAATAATACCAAAGAATTTGTGTTTGCAATCATTTTCAGGAAGAAACTGAGTATTATCTGACAGAATTGCAGTGGTGTCAATACTTTTGGCCACAACTGTATGTGGACCTAGCAGATCCTTATCTCTCCCTAAGGATATCTCCCTTCGTTACAGCGGAGGTTGGCACCCTAAGTTGTACTCCACGGTACCCCAGCTCCTCCTCGACGGTATCCCTATTCACCCTATTGCACCCTAGCCCAAAGTGAAAACATTACACAGATAGAAAATGGGAAACAAATATACAATAGTGAAAGTGCACAAAGGTCCCTAACTACAGTCATATGTAAAAGTTTGGGCACCCCTATTAATGTTAACCTTTTTTCTTTATAACAATTTTGATTTTTGCAACAGCTATTTCAGTTTCATATATCTAATAACTGATGGACTCAGTTATATTTCTGGATTCAAATGAGGTTTATTGTACTAACAGAAAATGTGCAATCTGCATTTAAACAAAATTTGACGGTGCAAAAGTATGGGCACCTCAACATAAAAGTGACATTAATATTTCGTAGATCCTCCTTTTGCAACAATAACAGCCTCCAGTCGCTTCCTGTATCTATTAATGAGTTCCTGGATCCTGGTTGAAGGTATTTGTGACCATTCCTGTTTACAAAACAATTCCAGTTCAGTTAAGTTTGATGGTCGCCGAGCATGGACAGCCCGCTTCAAATCATCCCACAGATGTTCAATGATATTCAGGTCTGGGGACTGGGATGGCCATTCCAGAACATTGTAATTGTTCCTCTGCATGAATGCCTGAGTAGATTTGTAGCGGTGTTTTGGATCATTGTCTTGCTGAAATATCCATCCCCTGCGTAACTTCAACTTCGTCACTGATTCTTGCACATTATAGGCCAAGAATCTGCTGATACTGAGTTTAATCCATGTGACCCTCAACTTTAACAAGATTCCCGATGCCGGCATTGGCCACACAGCCCCAAAGCATGATGGAACCTCCACCAAATTTTACTGTGGGCAGCAAGTGTTTTTCTTGAAATGCTGTGTTTTTTAGCCTCCATGCATAACGCCTTTTTGTATGACCAAACAACTCAATCTTTGTTTCATCAGTCCACAGGACCTTCTTCCAAAATGTAACTGACTTGTCCAAATGTGCTTTTGCATACCTCAGGCGACTCTGTTTGTGGCGTGCTTGCAGAAACGGCTTCTTTCGCATCACTCTCCCATACAGCTTCTCCTTGTGCAAAGTGCGCTGTATTGTTGACCGATGCACAGTGACACCATCTGCAGCAAGATGATGGTGCAGGTCTTTGGAGGTGGTCTGTGGATTGTCCTTGACTGTTCTCACCATTCTTCTTCTCTGCCTTTCTGATATTTTTCTTGGCCTGCCACTTCTGGGCTTAACAAGAACTGTACCTGTGTTCTTCCATTTCCTTACTATGTTCCTCACAGTGGAAACTGACAGGTTAAATCTCTGAGACAACTTTTTGTATCCTTCCCCTGAAAAGCTATGTTGAATAATCTTTGTTTTCAGATCTTCTGAGAGTTGTTTTGAGGAGCCATTGATGCCACTCTTCATAGGAGAATCAAATAGGAGAACTACTTGCAAGTGGCCACCTTAAATACCTTTTCTCATGATTTGATACACCTGGCTATGAAGATCAAAGCTCAATGAGGTTACAAAACCAATTTAGTGCTTCAGGAAGTCAGTAAAAAGTAGTTAGGAGTGTTCAAATCAAGAAAATGATAAGGGTGCCCATACTTTTGCACCGGTCAAATTTTGTTTAAATGCAGATTGCACATTTTCTGTTAGAACAATAAACCTCATTTGAATCCAGAAATATAACTGAGTCCATCAGTTATTAGATATATGAAACTGAACTAGCTGTTGCAAAAACCAAAATTGTTATAAAGAAAAAAGGTTAACATTAATAGGGGTGCCCAAACTTTTACATATGACTGTAAGTCTGTTAGGTATCCGTGTGGAGACAGCAAGGTTACAGGGAGTCTCTAAAATGTAGGCATATATTATACATGTATGGAGTTGTCCAAAAAGTGCTTAGTTCTGTGTGGTAGAGGATCCAAAAGGGTCTCCAGTAATTGAGTACCTGATGGTCACTACAGTAGATGGTCACTAATATGTGTTTCCCCTTATTTAGCGTACTTAGCGTAGATTGCACGTGCGTAATTGTTCCCATATAATGTACCCCTGTTCAAAAAAGCTCTCAGTGTCAAAGTATAATAAGAGCAAATAGAGCATCAGATGTCCCCAATACATGTATGCCGCGAAGCACCATCCCTACCCTGCAGTGTGGCATCAAAAAGGAAGCAACGCAATATGGTGCAAATCAGTAATAATTTAGGAGTTTCACCATCCCTAAAGATCTTAGATGTTACCAGCAAAACATATGACCTCAAAATTATCCACCAGTCAGTCTGGTACCAGAAATGCCATCATAGTTTGTAGTTTTGCATAGCTCCCACATCCATAGTGGCAGCAGGCTGATGTGAAATTAGTGCCAAATATAATATCAGGACAAAAATTCCCGCAATCTAGTCAAATATTAAAAAGATCCCCATCAAAGATATGGGATATAAAGTAGAGATACTTATCATTTCAGGAGTCTCTTGTGCATAGTCCCAATGCGTTTCCCCCTGTAGTGTCAGGGTTCATCAGGGAACAGCATGGGAGATCTCAATCTATCCCCACGCAGACAGACAGCAGTGGCCAGACAGTCTATGTCCTGGATACATCTGTGTGCGATGGCTCTTGAAGCAATGACTCCAGCAGCAGTCCACTCCTTGTGAATCTCCCCCAAATTTCTGAATGGCCTTTTCTTAACAATCTTTTCAAGTCTGCGGTTATCCCTGTTGCCCTTGCACCTTTTTCTACCATGCTCTTTCCGTCCATTCAACTTTCCATTAATATCCTTGGATACAGCACTCTGAACAGCCGGCTTCTTTAGCAATGACCTTTTATGGCTTACTCTTCATGTGGAGTGTGTCAATGACTGCCTTCTGGACATCTATCAAGTCAGAAGTCTTCCTCATGATTGTGGAGCCTGCTGAAACAGACTAAGGAAGCCTTTGCAGGTGTTTTTGTTAATTATTCTAATTTACTGAGACAATGACTTTTGTTTTTTTTTTTATTGGCTGTAAGCCATAATCATCAACATTAACAGAAATAAACACTTGAAATAGATGTCTCTGTAATGGTTCTATATAATATGAGTTTCACTTTTTGTATTGAAGAACTGAAATAAATACATTTTTTGATGATATTCTAATTTAGTGAGAAGCACCTGTATTTGCACTTCTGCAGCAAGATATCAGTTGTCTAAGGCCTACACATCTGTGCTGTTCCTATATTATTTGAAAGTCAGGCTCAACTGCAAGTAGTTCTTAGAATGCTACTTGCTCATCTTCCATCCTGCACTTTTTGCTGTACTGGTCCTTGCTGATGTATGTGCCATCAAGGAAACCCAGCTCCGCTGCATCATTTCTTCTGCTCCATGAAGCTTACATTAACGTATGGCTCAGAGAGTTCACCTCACCAGGTGAGTCCTTAAAAATTACAATTATTCACAGAAGTATTTATATTTTAATCACATTTAAAAGTTACCATTTAGACTTCTAGAAATAATAGAAAATGAATTAGCCAAGAATAAAATAAAATTCAAAGCTTTATTGAATATCCAAATTAAAATCACAAAGTACAGACACCAAATAGCTGGTGCACTAAATGCCGACATTGACCCTTAATCATAGTACTGTACAGTGAGCTGTATAAAATCGTGCCTAAAACAATGCTATTGCCATGAAAACATAGACAATACCGTCCTTTACACAATAGATGCTAACCATAGCTACATGTACCAATGTCAGTGCTACTTTGTGAATGCATCTACCATTTCAAGGTCAAAGAATTGCATTTAAAATACTAGACAACAGTATTGACCCCTGAAGACCCTCCTTAAGGCTATACATTAGACAATTATATTCAGACCTGTATAACGATAAGGCTTTGCATTTGATATTTGTCTTAGAGATGTTTTTTCAATATGCACAATGGGCCCTCTAACAATGTATGGTAAAAATACAATATCTGGACCACATCTTCTATTTTGCATAAACAAGTAATCTATTTGTTAAGGTGGTTTGCATTTCTATCTGCAAACTTGAAACAACCTTGACTCAGTGTTTCTTGACATATCAGCTCTGATACAATAAATGGTACAAGGAAATATTTGCAGGTAATTTTAAAATTTTAACTTGCTAATTTTTCTATTGAGATCTGACTTGCTGACTTGTGAGAATACTACATCAGCCAGATGTTTCATAGAAGACATGAGGGATGCTAATCACGATTGATGTACAATTGTTTTTCTGCGGATTTTTAGTTCCTAATGCTTTCTTATAGTAGAATACTATTTTGTTTTCATGAAAGTTTTACTCAATCAACATCATTGGAGATAACATCAGGGAACCATTTTGTTGACATTTTTCCATTTTTTTTTATTTTAAAAGCAGTCGTAATCTGTTCATTCATTCCTTGCATAGTTACCAACAGATCATCCGTATTTTGTGAATTATAAAATGCATTTTATTCCTTTCAAATCTGGGAGGAAAGTGGGGGTGAGTCTTATAATCCGAAGTGAACTTACTGGCAGCGGTTGAGTGGGAACACAGCTAGCAGGGTCACTGCTTCAGGAAGTCATTGATGGCAGGAGCAGGGCGATGCTTTGGTGCCTGGGCACTCAGAAGATGTTGGAGGTGGTGAGCAGGTGTCCCATTTCCCGTAGATTTCCTTGCTGTGGGCTTTGGGAAAATGACTTCTGGAGACAGCTCATGCACAGATTAAGATCTCAGTAGAAGACATCTTATGAGAGCCGGGATTCCTGCCTCCTGTGATTCAGCTCCATCGCATTCGCCCCCCCAAGTAAGCTACCATTCGAATGGACTATAACATGCACCACCATTTTATTTAAAAATAAAATGTTTCCTGTTTTCAACCCCAAAATTTGGGGTATGTCTTATGGTCCATTGCATGTTATATTCTGCAAGACAGTATTTCTCGCAAACTTGCAAAACAGGTAGGGTTTATTCAAATATTGCATGAAAGTTACTGCTACTGGCAGTGTTTGGGGATATTCTCAGGCAGACCAAAGACCAGGCTCAGGATTCAATTGTGAATAGATACAATTGCCCTTAGATGTGACGATGACAAGGGATGTTACATTCTGCTTTGTCATGAAGGTCCCGCAAAGCAAATTTGGTTATAAAATTCTTTTCTTTATATCTTCATGTGTGTAGTAGTAGACAACTTGTATCCATACCAGACCTATAGCATAAGCAGAGAGGTGAGTGCAATACCTTTGACATAGACAGGTCTTATTGCTTTGGTATTCCTACACACAAAGAACCTATTTTTTCTCTGCATTTGAACTTTACATATGCCCTTGGCTATTTAAAGCACCCACAAGTCCAAGGCTTGTAAAAGTGTAATAATATCTTATCGAATAAGGACCTCTTACTGTGGGTGTGGTTTCCTGTTATGGATCGGCAGACTAACAAAGCTTGTTGAAAGGCTGCCAACCAAAAAGCTTTCCCAGTGTGCTCACTTCCGGCACCATTACAGCCATACCAAGTATTGGTTTGACTTTAATTGGCTGGGAAACCATGTTAAAAAAAGAAAAAACAGATGTATGGTCCCCCTAATTTTTATATCAAACAAAGGTAAAGCAGACAGCTGTGGGCTGCAGCCCCCAGCTATTTGTTTATCTTGGCTGGTTATCAAAAATAGAGGCCCTCCACTGTTTTTTTTTTAATTATTTAAATACATAAATAAAAAAGGTCCATGAATATTTGGCCTTCTCCAGCCTAAAAAAATAGCCGCCTGCAGCTGCCCCAGAAAAGGTGCATCTGATGCTTTGCCCAGCTCTTCCTGCCTGTCCTGCTGTGTAATGTCAGCTGAAATCAAGCCCAGAAGTTAGAAATGGGGCAGCATCTATCAGACACCCCCATTGCAAACTGATAAGTGAACTGTAAAAAAACAGACACAAAGGAAAAAAATACTTTATTGGAAGACTCCATGGTCAGTGGCATACACCAAAATTCTCACACTCCTGCCTGCTCCTGACTGCATGTAACCATACTAAGCCACATTCTGAGAGCAAGGGCCTGATCATTGACATGGTGACATGAGGTTGTCATGACAACAGAAAAGTCACCCAGCTATGGAAAGCCAGAGAACTGAAAATTATAATTCATTGCAATGCTGGTACATTGCAATGTATTATACCAGCGATAAGAGTGATAAAAGTTGAAATCCCATAAAGTAACGAAGTTAAAAAGTAAAAACAAATTTAAAAAGTTGTTTTCAAAAGTCACAAAAATGTTATATGCACGAAAATGGTGCCAACAACTCGTCTCACAAAAAAACAAACCCTCACATGAATCTATCAAAAGAAATATAGAAAAATTAAAGCTTTCACAATTTGGAAATGCAAAAACTTGTTTTTGCAAAAAATCAACTTTTTTGTGTGTGTGACTGCAGCAAACCAAAAAAAGATTATATAAATCTGGTATCTCTGTAATCACACCGACCCAAAGAATAAAGTCATCTAATCACTCATAACGCATGAAGAACAGCATAAAAATTAATTAAAAGCAATTCTTGACCTACTTTTGGTTTGTTTATTCTGCCTACCAAAGATCACAGTAAGGCTCTGCGCACACATTTATCATGAGCTCTGTGCTGAGCACTTACACTGGGGTTTCCTATAAACTCTGAAATACTTGATTCAGACTGAACCCATGATGGAAGAGACCCAATAATGAGGCAGATGGAGACATTGTTCACAGGGTGTGGCTTATGATGGAGCGGTGTCCATTTAAGGATGCATAAAAGTGCGTTCGACCAGTATTAGGCTGAGTGCAGATGTACTTTTTTGCCCTGCCGATTTTTCCGCGCAGAATGGAAGAAATCCGCTGGTCAAATGACCTGCATTTTTCCTGCGGATTTCTTCCATTTTTCATGCGGTTTTCTTGCGGTTTTTGTGCGGTTTTCCATTGCGGTTTTCCCCCTGCGGATTTGGTGACAGGGGAGATGGAAAACCGCACAAAAGAAGTAACATGCTGCGGATTTTGTACCGCGGAAAAATCTGCAGCGTCTGCACAGCGTTTTTTTTTTTAGATTGATTTTAAGGCTACTGTACATCACAATTCAGAAATGCAACGTTTCTGCGCGGTAAAATCCGCTGCGGATCCGCTACAAATCTGCATCGTGTGCACACAGCCTTATGCAGTTCTGAAAAGAACAACCCTGAACAGGGGCCAGACAGAGTCCAAAGTAACTGTGCTGTCTCATTATAGGGCATAGATACCACAGGAGTTTCATCTGAATTGGCTCATTTGGACATTTAGGTGGAAACCCCGATATAAGTGCTTAGCATAGACTACAGGATAAATGTGATCCAAAATGTTATATAAAATGCACCTACAGTAACAGAAGAATCAACTCAATCCACAAAAAAAGTCCCCACTCAGGTCTGTCATCTGTTGATGGAAAAATAGGGAACTTCCACCACGTTGGTGAAAATGGCTCTGTAAAAGCTCTATGGCTTCATGCCCCCAAAAAGAAATCCAGCGAAATCTGTGTTCATAAATCCAAATTCCCCTCTCCCTTCTGAGCCATATTGTGTGCCTAAACTGCATTTAGCATATTTTGCATTTCATTTGAGGGGGTTATTCTGCTCATTTAGTACTTAGGGGCTCTGAAGATAGAGTCTTATTATTCTAAGAAATTATATGCTCCAGAAGGCAAACAGCACTTTGTCCCTCCTGATTCTTGCTGTGTACTGTGCAGCCACATATGGCACATTTTCATTTCAGCAGAAATTATGTGACAAATTTTGGTGAAATTTTTCCCAATTTCCATATGTGAAAATGTAAAATCTAGAGCTAAAACAATTTTTTTTTGTGGTAAAAATGTAATTATTCTTTCTTCACTACCTAACGGTATAAAATTCTGTGACACCCATCACTGCACCCTTAGATGAATTCATTGAGAGATGTAGTTTGTAAAATTAGTTCAGTTGTTCTACTCTTCTGGCACCCCAGGGGCACTTCCAGTGGGTCATGGCACCCGCAAACCATAAAAGTAAAATCTACACTATAATATGATGTCTCTTCCCTCCTGAGCTTTCCATTGTGCCTGAAAAGTAGTTACCAATTACATGTAGTGTATTGGACACTAAGGAGAAATTTCACAACAAACTGTCTGGTCCATTTTTTCCTATAAACCCTTTTAAAATTAAAAATTTGTGGAAAAAACATTTTAGTGGTAAAAATGTAATTATTCTTTCTTCACTGCCCAATAGTATAATGTTTCTGTGAGGCACATGTTGTGTCAACATGGTCACTGCACAACTAGATGAATTAATTGGGTGGTGTAGTTTTAAAAATGAGTTCACTCATGGGGGATTTCTGCAGTTCTGGCACCTCAGGATCTCTGCCAGTGTTTCAATTCTGTGAAGCATCTGGGGATTTAAGTTGCACACCACACATCTAGAAAAATTATTTGAGGTGTCTAGTTTCTAAAATGGAGTCACTCATAGGGAGTTTTAACTTTTTAGGCACATCAGGGGCTCTGCAAACGTGACATGGCGTCTGCTATCTATTCCGGGCAATTTTGCTTTCCAAAATTCAAATAGTAGTCCTTCCCTTTCGAGCCCTCCTGTGTGCCAAACAGTAGTTTTTCACCACATATGGTGCATTGCCGTATTCAGGAGAAATTGTAGCAAATTTTATAGTTGACTAGCTGAGGAGCCCGGTGTTGCCTGGGCATAGCAACCAACTGTGGTTAGTTATAACAAATTATAATGATTATATTGCACATAAAAACATTTCACATCACATATTCAACACTACAGATTTGCAACACAAATTAACTAAACGATTACCCAAGTATTGATAGTTTTTTATTTTCAACTCATTCAAGAGCCTTTTGATAAACAACATGTGTATCTGTGTACCTATCCTGTGTGATAATTTCTGCTGAGCTGTGTATATAATCCTATTGTGTGTTACTGACTGCTCAGTCGTGTATCTAATCCTATCCTGTGTGATACTGACTGCTGAGCTGTGTATCTAATCCTATTATGTGTGTTACTGACTGCTCATCCGTGTATCTAATCCTATCCTGTGTGATACTGACTGCTGAGCCATGTGTCTAATCCTGTCCTGTGTGATACTGACTGCTGAGCCGTGTATCTAATCCTATTCTGTGTGATACTGTCTGCTGAGCCGTGTATCTAATCCTATCCTGTGTAATACTGACTGCTGAGCCGTGTATCTAATCCTATCCTGTGTGATACTGACTGCTGAGCTGTGTATCTAATCATATCTTGTGTGACACTGACTGCTGAGCCGTGTATCTAATCCTATCCTGTGTGATACTGACTGCTGAGCTGTGTATCTAATCCTATCCTGTGTGATACTGACTGCTGAGCCATGTGTCTAATCCTCTCCTGTGTGATACTGACTGCTGAGCTGTGTATCTAATCCTATCCTGTGTGATACTGACTGCTGAGCCGTGTGTCTAATCCTCTCCTGTGTGATACTGACTGCTGAGCTGTGTATCTAATCCTATCCTGTGTGATACTGACTGCTGAGCCATGTGTCTAATCCTCTCCTGTGTGATAAGGGCATGTCACACTAAGAGATATCGCTAGCAATATCGCTATAACTAGTAACGTTATAGCGATATTGCTAGCGATATCTCTGTGTCTGATACTTACCAGCGACCGGCTCCCCCGCTGGTTATCGCTGATCGCGCGAGAACGTTCAGGACTGTTTCTCGTCGTCAGCTTCCTGTGGCGCTTCCTGCTGTGAGGACGAGCGACGCGTGGAGCCGGGCGGGAGGACGCAGGATCGCCTGGTGTGACAGGTAAGTAGCGATCCCCGTCCCCAGCGATGTCGCTAGTGAGATCTGCCTGTGCGGCAGCTCACTAGCGACCACTTAGCGATGTACCAGCGATCCTGACCGCGTCATATCGCTGGTCGGGATCGCTGGTACATCGCTAAGTGTGACAGTACCTTTACTGACTGCTGAGCTGTGTATCTAATCCTCTCCTGTGTGATACTGACTGCTGCTGTGTATCTAATCCTATCCTGTGTGATACTGACTGCTGAGCCGTATATCTTATCCTATCCTGTGTGATACCGTCTGCTGAGCCGTGTATCTAATCCTATCCTGTGTGATACTGGGCTCCCCCTGCAGTCTGTGTCAGAGGGTGGTCACAGTAATAAATTGTGTTATTTCCAGCTTTACAGAAGGACGATAACACCATAGAAATGATAAGAATAATAGGCAAAATTGTTTGGTGAATTGGAATGCACTGGGTTAAAATTTCACCTCACAACATAGCCTATGACGCTGTCGGGGTCCAGACGTGAGACTGTGCAAAATTTTGTGGCTGTAGCTGCAACGGTGCAGATGCCAATCCCGGACATACACACATACAGTACATACACACACATTCAGCTTTATATATTAGATTTTCTCCTGTTACCCATGTGAAAATGCAAAATTTGGAGCAAAAGTAACATTTGTGGAAAAATTTGCATTTTAATTTTTTCCTTCCACATTGCTCAATAAGCTTCTTAGATGTGGTTTTTGAGCAGTTTGAGAGGTGCAGTGTTTAGATTAGTGTCACTTTTTGGTATTTTCTGTCATATAGGCCCCTCAAAGTCACTTCAAATGTGATGTGGTCCATAAAAATGGTTCAGTAATTTTTATTGTAAAAATGACAAATTGCTGATAAAATCTTAACCCTTCTAACTTCATAACCTAAAACAATTATGCTTCACAAATTTGTGTTGATGTATAGTAGACATGTGTTAAATGTTATTAATTACTTATTTTGCGTGACATAACTTCTTGGTTTCATGGTATAAAAATTAAAAGTTTGAAAATTGCAAAATATGTCATGTAGAAGTATTCTCAGAATGACTGGGATATGTTGAAGCGTTCCAGAGTTATAACCTCAGAAAGTGACACTGGTCAGAATTTTGAAAAATTGGCCTGGTCATGTAGGTGAAAACAGGCTACTAGCGAAGGGGTTAAAAAAGAGATGAAACATATTTGGTCATAAAACAGATCAATGATGTCCTCCCCACTGCTGACTTGATCCCTTTAGAGAATGCACCATTTACATTTGTTTCCTGTCATTTAACTAGTTTAACTAGTTACCTATCTGCATATAGTTTCTCCTAGTTCCTTCTTCTGACACTTTAGTACAAGGCTGTTGTGTACTATAGAATCAAATACTTTTGCAAAGTCAAACCCACTTATCCACCACCCAGAGTTACACATATCTCCTCATAGAAACCCAGAATTTTGGCTAGACTCGACATCTGTTTCATGAATTCAATACTGGTTGTTAGTTTTCATGTTGTTCTTTGCTATATACTTTTTTGGCACATCTCTTGTAATTCTTTCAAAAATGTTGCACACCACTTATATCAAACTTAGCCAATGGAAGTTGCATTGATCCACCTTCATATCCTTAAATATTGGTGCAACATTAGTAGTGATGATCGAATAGTGAAATATTCGGAATAGAGAAAAACGGCACAGATGATTTCTAATATCTGTATATTCGTACCGAATAACGAATCCAATGCAAGTCAATGGAAAAGCCAAATATTTTTCTGCTGGACCCAACAAACAGGTCTGGGGGCATGGGAAAAAGGTGAAATTGATGGGAAAGAGCTCCAATTAAATGGGACAGCATGGAGAAGATGCCTGCATGCCTTCCTGACTTACATATGGTATCTGGGAATAATGTTGTCAGATTATTACGCTGGTTTTACCGATTTTTAAAAAGGCCTACCGAACAAACCTATTTTTTTTTTAAGTTAAGAAACATTTTTTCCTCATAATTGCATGTATATAACACTACATAAAAATAATAAAAATACATACCTCCTCGTTAGAATATGTTCACACGGAGTGTTTTGGCTTTAGTTTTGTGAGGGTTCTCACTCCTACATTTGAGAGGTCCCTCCTTCATGCCAAATAGTTAGCCAGATAGTGGAGTACATATTCCCCATCCCTTTACAATGCCATTTTAAACACGCTCATTTGAATTTTGAGCTTCGCCCACCACCACCACGTCAACCGCTATGTCATTATGTGGCCCTCGCTTACAATTTGCAGAGTGCCAGCAGGTGCGGTGAAATCTGAGCTTGGTAAAGGCCCTCAGGTGGCCCTGTATCAAACATTTGGGAGATCTCTCACTCCTTCATTTGGGAGGTCCTTCCCTCATGGGAAATAGTTAGCAAGATAGTGGAATACATATTCCCCACCCCTTTACAATGCCAGATAAAACATGCCCATTTGAAATTTGAGCTTTGCCCGTGGCCACCACTATGTCCACTGCCATGTCATTATGTGGCCCTCGCTTTTAATTTTCAGAGGGCCACCAGGTGCTGTAAACCTGCATTTTGTAAGGTCCACAGTTCATTTTTTTTCATAAAACAGGAGTTGTGTGAGCTGAATGATCAATATCAGTAAATTGGATTCTACCAGACACCAAAAACATTAGAATTAAATACGGAATACAGTGTATGCAAACGAGGGTCTGAATTGTGGACAGTCTGTCAGGAACATGTACAAGCCTCATTTTACTTGGAAGCAGCCTCCTTAAGGGAAAGAGACAGGAGTGCCATTGACCAATCTGCACAAGCCTATGCATTTATTCTGATAACTACCCAACCAGGCAGAATGTATCTTTTGCATGATTTTGAGCAACAATGGCGTAATTACACGATATGTCCCAGAGAGTGTCAAGGTCTGTGGAGTGTATTACTCAGGTGACAGGCAGTACTACAGAGCTCAGGTAAAGGCCTTAGTGTGGCAATGACCATGTTCCAATATGTGTAAGGCTGAGATCTGAATAGGTCTGTGGAGCATATTAACCCAGTCTCTTAGACGTGCTTAAAATATACAGAAACTGGCCAATTCCCCAGCACCATTTTTTAATTTTTTTGTAAGGATCCAAATTTTGAAAATGTAAGGGAAGCAACAGTTTAATAAAGAGACAAAAGTCTCATTTAGAACCCTGGAAAAGTCAGCAATGGACTTTGTCCAGCACCAGACAATGTAAATTGCTAACGAATATGTATGCCCTATCTAACCAATAATTTGTGAACAGACTTATCTGCTGACAAGGGACAACTGAACGCTGCCTTGCGACAACAAACTGGACGTGGTTGCTGAGCTAACTGTTGTTTCTGTGCAACTGCAGGTTGTGGACAGGAGGCCTCAGCACCTCTTTTCTGAACAGCAGAGTGGGAATAACACAGGGGAAAGGCTAGTGGTTTCACCATCAGACACATATTTTGTACCCAGTCATTGCGCCCACCTACTCAGGTGCTGCGTATATGAGTAGTATATGGCGTATGCTAATAGAGGTATTATGTCGAATTTCCCTTTATAAAGGGATGTGTGGGTAAAATTTTTGAACTAGCAACATATATTTAGAGCATGTTTTATTACTCATATTATTATTCTGAGTAAGGCTGAAACCTGAGGAATTTTGTGGATAATATTAATGCATTCATGTTACAAAATGTCCATGTTCAGATCCAAAAATCAATATCAGGCTACCAGATACATGCTTTAAGAGACTGTAAGAAGGGGAACACAATAAAAAAAATTATAGTAATAGAATTTATAGATATTAAGCGTTCATATTTGACCATTGCACAATGTACAAAGGTTTCCAAAAATTTCTCCAAGGGGGCTGTATAATACATGCTGAAAGAGACCGTGATGGGGACCTCACAATATATTTTGCAGTTATTACAATGGTAGAGATAGAGAGTACAAGTTTCACCACTGCACAATGTGCAAAGGTTACAAAAAGTAAAAAACATTTCCTACAGGGGGTACACATAGATGAACGCTCAATACTTGTTGCAGGAGGAGGAGTAGTTGATTTCCTGAACAAAATGGTTTTGGATGGTAAGGAATGATTATTGAGACAACTTCCAAAAAAAACAAACATTTGGCCTGCATTTGCATAACGTTGCTGTCATCCGTAGGGCTTCCAAAGATGGAGGAAATCCAGGCCTTGTTCAATTTTTGAAGAGTCAGCCTGTCTGCATTTTCAGTTGAGAGCTGTGTGCACCTATCTGATATGATTTCACCTACCAAAATTAAAATCTGCTCAGACAACACACTCACTGCTGCAGGGCATGGCAGCACCTCCAAGGGATACAAGGAGATGTCGGGGAGAAGTGTGCAGCTTGGACAACCAATAGTTAAGGCGCACTGAAGAATCAAGGACGCTGGTATGGTCACTTAAGTAGTCCATCACCATCTTGGTCAACTTCTCCCTCCTCATCAAAGTTACACCCACAGATAGCCCTTACTGATGGGATGGTCTCATGAAAATTCATGAAAATAGCCCAGTTGGTGGACATTCTTTCCCCTCCGAGTTGCACCTGGTGTTTGTGTCCCTCCCATGTAATCCTTGTGGGTGAAAAGAGTCACTGCCACCAGTGCTGTCTGAGGGTAATCTTTTGAGCAAGTCTTCCCTCTGATATGCATGCACTGAAAATGGCACATCTGCCTTTGACATTAGAGAAGCAAATATCTCCTTGTATCGTAAGTCAAGACAGGTGCACATCCAGTATTTCATGGTGGACAGAATGTCTTTCATGCGATGGTCTTGGGAAAGGCAACTGGACATGAACTCTGCCATATGTAGCAGACTACAAAGAGTCAAACCTTCAGTGTCCTCACCAGGAAAAGCACTAACCATCCTCTCCTCCTCACGACGCATAGCGTCCTCCTCCTCCTCTTCAGGCCATCCATACTGGACAGGCATGAAGCTGGGATTAGGAGTCCCCTCTTTAGCACAGAGCAAAAAATCGTGTTCCTCCACATCCTCCTCTTCCTGTTCCCACCCAATGTAGCCTGAGTACACTGTTTGAGGCTGGACTGTGTGGTATCAGCCACTGTACAGTCTTGCTCCATAGCCACCTGCTCGGCATTCAAAGCTTCCTCTTTCAGATTCTGCAGCAAACGTTTTAATAGACAAAGCAGTGGGATAGTTATGCTCATAATGTAGTTAGGTACCCCGGGCGCACTACAATAGCGTAGCGTAATATTGTAAGGTGCAAGAGCCTGTAGTAAACATAAATGCCAGATGAAAGAGAGAGAAAGCACTACTGTATAGTATGCACACTTAAACATAAAGAAAATAGTGTAAAAGTAAACTTTATTGGCACATAGTTGCAAAGATTAAAACATAACTAAAAGCATATGGGTACAACCACTCAAGCCCTGTACTTAATGTAGACATGGGATATCACCACATATGCATTTACGGTATATAGCTTTATACCTTGCAATAATCAATAACTATAACTCAACAGTTATTAAAACCTGACCCTCTAAAGGGTCTATTGGGCTTAAAGGCATTAACCAATAGGTGGACTGGTTCCATTATAAGGCCTTTGTAACCCGTAATAAGGGTCTAGAGATACCTAAAGTCCCTAGCCGCAATATCAATGAAACCGCTGCTGGCAGAGTACCATGCCGAGACAGATACATGGGCAGCACTGAAAGAGCCCAAACAGGAAATGGCCCAAAGTGGCCCAATGAAGGGATTGTTTGTATTGTTTGTAACAATATTGCTTGCATGAAGAATAGCCAGAAGGACCACATAAGGTTGCTCAAATAGAGGTTTCCAGTAATGCAGCCATTGGTTAAAATACCCTTGACTAAGCCGTACCGGTTACAGTAATATGCGTTTGGGTCCTCCACTCATGTCCCTACTTGTTTGGACACGTTTTTCCCTGGTATTTTTTGCTGGTTGGCGGTTCAGTGGAGAGAGACACTACTCGGTCTGTTCTTTTATCCCTTTCAACAGCTCGACTGCGTTGTGAACTTTATCACCTAAACAGATGAGCTTCAGCAGAGTGTGCTGCCACCGCGCCAAGGCAGTGTTGCAGATTTCCCAGCCGGGGGGTGATGGGGAGGCTAGTTCCACTGAGGATAAGGAGGAGGAGGGAGACCGGAAGTGAAATACGAGGAGACTGAAACCTTGATGGAAGTTGGGACCGCTATTCTTGGTGTGGGTAAGATGTGTGATATCCCAGCCTCTGGCTCTGTCCCAGACTTCACCAGGTTAACTGTTATGAATGAGTCACCGGAGGAGGAAAAAACATAAACTCAAGCTAAGTCCAGAAAACCGGAGAGGTTGGTAGCTAGCGGATTGCAGACCCCTGATCCTATTCACCACAACTAACAGTAGCCGTGGGGGGCTCCTACGGTGCCCTAGACCCCTCGTCACAGCCGGAGAGCTAAATAAGCCTAAAGAAAGAAAGGGGAAATCTAAACTGCCCCAGAGCAGACCCCAAAGCAATAGACAGCCCCCAACATGTATTGTCGGTGAAAAACAGATGAAAACACAAACACAGACAGAAAGACAGGCTGAGCAAATGATGGGGCCCAACTAACTAGATAGGAAAGGACAGAAAAGATGCTGGCTGCAATCACGCAAAAAACCCTGCCAAATATAATGTCCAACACGTCTGATAGAAAAGGCCCTGAAGTCACTAGACTTCAAAATCACTATATCAGCACTTAGGTATATTCTGAAGACAGAGCAAAGAGATCAACTGATCAGAGACAAAAATGGAGTTCAGCCCGACCCAACCAGGGCAGGCTGAACACAAACACTAAGTAAACAGACAAAATCTCATGGAAAAATAGCAGAGCAAAAACTTAGCTTTTAGTAGACAGGAACTAAACTGGATACCAGAGCTCAGAGCAGAAAGGATCACCAGCAACTCTGCAGGGCGTCGGCTGCCTTATATCCACTCAGAAATTCCAGCTGTCCAATCACACTCCATCTGTTCAGATGACAGGTTCTTCCCATCCAGATCAATTTCACTACCTCCTTTCACCAGCAGAGGGAGTTCATCAGACATCAGAGGTGAAGGAGAAAATGAACTTATAACAGGTAACCCAGTAAGCCATCAGGGAATTGTATCGTTCCTGACCACAACAACTTCTCCATGTGTCTGTGGTTAGGTGGACCTTTCCTGTGACTGTGTGGGCCAGAGCACAGCTGATATTATATAACACATGCTTATGTAATGCAGGGACAGCACCCTGGGAAAAATAGTGGCGGCTGGTAATCGAGTACCGTGGGGTTTGCACCTCCAAGAGGTCACAGAAAGATTCTGTTCCCACAAGTCAAAACCGCAGCATTTCCAGGGCTAGCATTCTGGCAATGGGGTGTTTAGTGTTTGGGTGTGGGGGGGTGGCTGGATATTTATGCTTTCTATTAAACGTCTGGGGCAGGGACAACTGAATGCTGTGCTGGGACAATGAATTGGACATGGTTGCTGACTGTTGTGTGTTTGCAACCATTGGTTGTGGGCAGGAGGCATCAGCATCTGCTTCATGGTCAGCAGATTGGGACGGCTGTAAAACAGGGGAAGGGGCGGTGGTTTCACCCTCAGATACAGATTTTGTACGCACGCATTCCTCCCACCTACTGGGGTGCTTGGCTGCCATGAATTCTGGTGGTGCTCAGGTTGGCAGTGTTCTTGCCTCTTCTTCTTAACTTGGTTTAACAGATATTTTATTTGAAGTACTCTCAGATAAAACTGCCATACAGGAGAACAACACATCCTTGGCCTTAGCCAAGTGGGGGGGCTCTGTGGAACAGTTGACGAAGTTCTACCTTTGGTCAAACCACTACCTCTTCTTTCCTGTTTTCTTGCTTCAGATCCATCCCTCTCTGCACTGCTGTATTCTCTAGACGTGCCACAGTGCCAGGTTGGATCAGTGGCCTCATCATCGACCATGTCGTCTTCCATTTTCTCAATCTGATCCTCCTTGTGAGTTGCAATTTGAGGCTGACCTGATGGCAACTGTGCCTCATGATTATCCTCCACCTCTTCAGACATGAATTGACCTTCCTCAACATGGCTTTCTCCTGGCTGTGGGTGCTCAAATGTTTGGTCATCATTGCACTCCACCTCCTCATGAACCTCTTTAATAGTGCATGTTGAGAGGTCAGACAAATCACAAGAGAGCATAAACAGTTCCTCTCAGTGGCCAGCATTGGGGTCTTATGTCTCCTGGGACTGATGATGATGGGAGGAAGAAAGACCAGGTTGACTGGATCATTTGGAAAACTTTGTGCTGCTGATTGTCAACACACTGAAGCCTTTGTCTGCCATCCAACCCACAATATCCTCGTACTTGTACTTGTCTGGGTTCGTTAGTGGTGTAGCGTGCTGACCACATTTCGTCAGAAACCTAGAATAAGATACAGTCACCTTCCGATCTGTCACACGACCTTGGCAGGCAACATCACATCCACATCCCTTAACGTCACTCTTTCTTGCCTTGAGTGCGTTATGCTTACAAAACCAAAAAATACTGGCTTTATTTTTCACAAGTACCATTAAAAAGGTCTTATCTACAAATTCACTGTATCTAGCAATGTGTGACTATTTTTTTGGAGATCGCTGCTTGATTATACATGGCAACTGCAGACTGATGTAAATTACAGGAAAATAGCCACATTTGCGTATCTTTGCAGGCTTTGCGCCAGTCACACATCTGCTAGGTAAAGAAAAGCTATGTTTTAAACCAATATAAAATTTTGATTTTTTTTTCAATTGCCTTGCTGACATACTCCAAATGTGGAGTAATAGAACCTATTACCCCTTCTAAATTATCTCGTTAGATTATATCTACCCGGATTGCGCCAGTCGCAGAACTGCTAGATAAAGATACACTGTTTTTTAAACCAATAAAAAATTATTTTTTTCAATCGAAAATAAATAATAAAGAAGATTCTTGCCCCTGCAAAATATACCAAGGCAAATACCTAATTACTTGCCTAGTAACGAATAGCCCGAATACCGTACTATTTATGCGATTAACTAATAGTACCGAATGTATTCGCTTATCACTAAACATTAGCCTTCCTCCATTTTTGTAGCGTTAACCCTATTAAAAATGAGTCTCAAAATGAGACAGAGCGGTCTGTCAATTACAGAACTCCAGAGAAAGTTTAATTTGCCAGATTCACCAAATTTCCCAAGAAATTAGATTTGCAGAAAATCAATTAGCAGAAAATTGAAAGTACTCCACAGCCTTCAATTGCCCTAAAGTTAATGTATTATTTTCTTTTTATCAAGATTACAATAATTACTAAATCACTGCTATCGTGATACAACAAACTAAAACTTTCACTGTTTTATGGCTTTATTTTTATCCCTATGGTTAATTTACTGTATAACCTGACTTTGCTTTTATAAAATGTAGGATAGTCCTTCCAGATTGATTGTGCTATACCTTGTGATGAGATTGCTGCAAAGCTTTATAGGTTGCTTGCCTGAGAGCATGTGATTCTTCTCTGTATGATGCAGTCATCCGCAATTCATGCTATATATAATAGTGGAATGCAACTACCATAGAATCTAAATAAGAAATCGCACCCCCGGCTAAACAGCAGTAAAATTTATGGTGCATGATATAATCTACCTTTCTCAAATCAATGATCAGCTAAGCTTGACTTCTGTAATGTAGGAACTCATTAGTAGTTATTTAGGAGAAACATTAAGAACTGCTAATAACCAGAGCTGTTTATCGAATCCTCCATTGACATTCATTTAATGGCAGACTGCTACCTTTGGACTTGAATATGTGAGCTTCTTGCCCTGTCAAATCACTAACCCTAATGAACTTTCACAAACTCTACCCGCTCTTCTCACTGAGAAACTTGTTGCAGTCCAAAATGAGGTTGCGTATACATGTAGTTAAGGAAAACTGACCCCAATACGAAAACATTGCAGATAACTGCATAATCTGTGTCTGGGTTTGTGCAGCTTTTTTTTTTCCTTTTGTCTGGAACTCACATTAACCTGTCTCAAATGGAAATGTTTTGATGTGCTCATCCTGACTCATTTTGGCTTGAGATTTGATGTCATTTTTACTTGAAGGTTAGATAAAATTGAATTTTAATAGAGAAGTGCTGTAAGCCTTCAAGCTTTTCTAACTATGCATAAAGTTTTTAGCCTTGGGAGTTGTCTTATCTGTGGTCTCAAGTAATTCTATTGCAAACACACCATCAATGTACAAAATAACTGATCATTGTCATTTGGTGTTTCAAGATATCACAAAGTTAAGTACTTTGTACACCAACAAATTGCATCCAAGTAGCCTGGAGACCAAGGACAGCCTTAGAGGTTTGCAGCTTGTACAAAAGTCACATAATATTTGTACAGTCAAGGGACACGGTTATTGTGGGCACACTGTTTTTTCCCCTTGAAGAAACAACGAAAAAGTTGTATTAGCTTATGACTCCTGGAATAAAGTTTCATAAGATAAAATCAAATCCTTTTTACTCCACAGTAGAGATGAGGGTCGAGTCGAACGAAATCGGCCGATTTTTGTGAAAAGTCAAAGGCCGACTGAAACACGAAACCCAATGCAAGTCAATGGGGAAGCAAAGTTGGCAGGGAGTGGAGGACAGGAAACACACCTACAGTGCCCTTTTGAATGCCAAAAACATCAATTCTTATTACTGAAGCATTTCAACCTTAATTTACTTCATAATACTAGTTACGCACTGAAAAATGGGGGTTATTTGGCTAAATTTGTGGGGGGGGTAGGGCTGGCTTCAGGTTTTCATGTGCCCTGGGCCAAAGAGCGCCCCCTTAACACATAGCACAACTCATGATGCTCCGATACGGCAGAGAAATAGCGGTATAATACAATGAAAAATACTTCACTT
This sequence comes from Dendrobates tinctorius, assembly GCF_039654945.1. Taxonomy (NCBI): domain Eukaryota; kingdom Metazoa; phylum Chordata; class Amphibia; order Anura; family Dendrobatidae; genus Dendrobates; species Dendrobates tinctorius. The sequence continues at coordinate 22,181,233 of NW_027361708.1, forward strand.
TTTACATCTCATGACTGATATCCATTTTAAATTCTCCAATAGCTCCAAAAACGGACATTATATTACTCCATACAGTATTATGGCCTCTGCATAGTGCGCTATACAGAGTGATGAGGCCCATATAGTTCTCCATACAGAATCATTGGTCCCATATAATGTTTGAAACAGTATATGATGAGCTCCACATAATGCTACAGTATATGTTGGTCCCCATGGATGAAGCTGCACTGTCTTATGGGCCCAAATAATGCTCCACATATAATGGGCCCCATTTCTAATGCTCTAGTGTATAATGGGCCCTGTAAATGCTGCTCCAGGGTCTGATGTCCAACTTTGGAATGCTCCATTGTATGGTGGGCCCCATATATCATTCTCCAGAGTATAGTGCTCCCCAAAAATTGCTGTCCCAACATTGAAAACAATTAAATAAGTCTCCTCAAATAAGTCTCCTCGCTAGGGAATCCCTGTACTAGTCTGGGCGTACAGACGTGATGTCATTGCGCTCTCTGATCAGAATATCACTGTCAGGAAACGCGGAAGACGTCATGGCGGTGGAGCAGGGAGAGGTAGGTATTTCAACTTTGCAAGTGCTGTGATCCTGAGTCTGACGGTGGGTGGGCCGAACCTGCACTTTCATCTGCACATTCCTCTTTGTTACCGTGTAAGGTGGTACAGTATATGGGAAGGGTAACCTGAGTTTCATCAGGGTCAGACTCTGGCTGTGTAGAGTGCGAGGGGAATGTAGTGGTCTTGGTCAATGTACCAGCAGAATCATCTAGGAGTGGCTGGGCATCAGTGCACTTGTGGCGCCCCCAGGAGTACGGTCGCCACAGTGTCATTACCTTCCTCCTAGGGAGTGTGATGTCATGCTTTGGAGCAATGAAGGATCGCTCTAGCAGTTGAACCAACACACAACACATTTCCCACTCCAGGCCAGCAGGGAGACCTCTGAACCTGACTGCTGAGGAGCTGCTCTCTGTGGTCGGGAGGAAGTAAGTTAGGGCAGTCTGTGAAGGGAAGGGGAAGTGTGTGGACGTGAGAAGGGGAACTGGAGGATGAGCAGAGTTAAGGCTCACTCCTAGCTGGAACGCATGGTCCAGATTCCGGTCTCCGAGTTTGTAGGAACACTGACGTTCCAGCAGCAGAAACCGGAGGAAGTAGCAGTTGTAAATGCTCTGTACCCAACTAAGGCTCGGAGGCCCCAGCAGCGACGTGTGGGAGCCAGAAGGAAAAGGCTACGGCTGCCTGCCATACGGGAAAGTTCCAAAAGAGAGTCAACAGGGGGAACTTCATTGAACTCAGCACTGCGAGTACCTCAGATAAGCACTAGAACGGAGGCCACACTACCTATTTGCAGAGAGAGAATTCCAAATTGGCTTCCAGGCTGACCAACTCCTTCTCCATCTGTACTCTGGGTCCTGGACGGCACTTACCAAGTACAGGTAAAGGAACTGCACGACTGTGTCTGTCATCTTTCTGATGTGCCTGGCACACGGCTCTGCTACATCCTGCACTTCACACCATCTACCAACTCTTTCATCTGCCCTGCAACTACGGCCCTACCTGTGCAGGAATTCTACATCTTAGCTGCACCACAACATCTGTCCCAGAGATGTGACACTGCAGCGCTGGTCAATCTAATCATAAACCACAGGTGGCGTCACGTATCATTCACCTATAAATGTAATTCACCCCTTTGCATGGACGCCCAGGGCCACGGAATGGGTCACCACCACAGTGACACATCCCTGTGAGACACCGGCCTGGTACCGATTAACCCCACTGCCCTGGCTGGCCACCCACACTCCATGTCAGATTCATCTTGGACTGGGGAATTCACGATTTGACTTGATAACCCAGGCATGGTATGATAGAAAGAGCTACATGGACTAATATGAAGTGTGGCCTGCTGCATCATTCACTTTGGGTGGGGGTGCAGGACACAAGGATAGGGGTTCTTCCTGACCAGGAGCCAGCACTTGACAACTCAGTGCTTGCATTTTTTGAAACTTCAGAAGAGGAGGGCATATTTGCTGGAGTCTGTTTCGGCAATGTAAGCCAAAACCAGTTCCTCATGCTCCGGCTTTAAAAGCGGTTAACCTACTCCCAGAAAAGGTAGCCTTCCAGGCGTTCCGGAGCCAGACCATGATGCAGGCTCAACACCTCCTGCCTTAACTGCTATTGTGCTTTTGCCACTACCAGCAGATACACCACCACCATCAGCACCAGCTGGCCCGCCCACATCCGCGGCCTCTTCCACCAAACTTCAAAATTTAGCACAAAGTAGACACAAAAGAACATCAGATATATGGCACTGTATCAGAAGCGTACAGCTCTATTCAGTCAAAGGATAATTGTCAATCTCTATATATTTTCCATCAGTCACACAGAGACGCTCACAGGCTCAGTATGGATTAGACAAGAATAGAAAAAGTAGACAAAGTGTACAGTATCATCAGATAGCAGGTATAAATAGCATAGTTTAAACATTAACAATGTACGTCTATATATCAGGAGTAGTGTTGAGCCACCCCGCTAGTGTTTTGGTTCGTCGCACAGGAGGCAAGTTCGTTGAATGTTCGTCGAACCACATTGAAAACAATGGCAAGCAAACATAAACACATACAAACACATAGAAAACAATTACAAAACACCTTAAAAGGTGTCCCAAAGCAGAAAAAATGCTTAGAAGACAAAAATTAACATATGGAAAAGGGCAACTACATTTAGAAAAGAGGTGGAGGAGTAAAAGGAGGAGGTGGAGGAGATACAGATATAGGCTTGTCATGCCCTTATGAAGTCAAGAAAGGCTGGAATAAAAATGTAAAATACAAACCAAAAAAAAAAATTCTGAAATCGAACACGATCATATACCGTCGGTAGTGTTGAGCATTCTGATACCGCAAGTATCGGATATCGGCCGATATTCACGGTATCGGAATTCCGATACTGAGTTCCGATACTTTTAGCATATCGAATAACGGAATCGGAAGTTTCCATAATGCTATGAGCCAGTTTGATTTGATTCAGCCAATGACCATCCTCAGAAGTGTGGGCACATCCTTTTACGCTTGTAGGCATGTTAACTAATGGCATGGCTGTGATTGGCTGCTGAAATGATGTCATGATGCACTATAAAAGCTGCCGCCGCCATTTCGGGTTCACTCTGAATTCAGTTAGGGACAGGCTGCTGTTCAAGACTCTGAGGGACAGTTAGAGATAGTTATTTTCAAAATCATATTGTGCTTTACCCAGGCTACATAATAAACCACTGTAGCTTTCTTTTGCCTTGCAGCAGTGTTCACAGCTGTCTGCAAGGTCTGTGTGAGTGCAGCTCAGGCTGTGTAGTGTGTCCTGCAGCCACATCTGGTTGTAGGCCGCTCAGCATGCGTCACTGCCTCACACATATTTTTCTTTTATTGCAGCTCATTTTTCATTCTCCTATTAGTGTGCATCCATCCGTATCCATATACGTTGGTTGCAAACACTATAGGAGTAGACAGCGGAGCCTTTCTGCAGCCTTTCAGTGCTAGTGCCCACTTATCTGCACTGTTCACGGCTGTTTGAGAGGTCTCTGTGTGTGGGAGCAGCTCACGCTGTAGTGTGTCCTAGAGCTACTTCTGGTTGTAGGCCGCTCAGCGTGCGTCACTGCCTCATACATATTTTTGTTTTATTGCAGCTCATTTTTCATTCTCCTATTAGTGTGCATCCATCCATATCCATCTACATTGGTTGGTTGCAAACACTATATAGGAGTAGATAGAGGAGCCTTTTTTCTGGCTTGTGCCCTTCAGCCGCAGCCAGATTAGTATTACCCTATTTATTGGAGCCTCATCTTTTACATTGTAGGTTACCTTCCTGCATTGTAATAGCTCCAAAAAGTTTGTGATACTATCGCTTTCAAATATTTAGTCACATCCTTTTAGTTTTTTTTGAAAAAACAAAACAAAATAAAGTTCACCAAACACTCCTTTTGACAATTGTGTAGGCCACATTAGCTCATATTAAAGTGTAGTCCACACACACACTTTATAAAATTAGTGTTTCTTATACCTGTTGGTTTGGAAAGAGGGGGCCAGCCAAGCAGCATTCAAGAATGTGAAGAAGAGGGAGTATGCAGTGATGCGCAGCTGCTTTGTCCCTCTGAATCTGAAGAGGTGGGTGGGCCAATGCCTAAGGTCAGCACACCTCATAGAATCATAGAATCATAGAGTTGGAAGGGACCTCCTGGGCCATCTGGTCCAACCCCCTGCTCAAAGCAGGATTCGCTAAATCATCCCAGTCAGATGTCTGTCCAGCCTCTGTTTGAAGACTTCCATTGAAGGAGAACTCACCACTTCTCGTGGCAGCCTGTTCCACTCATTGATCACTCTAACTGTCAAAAAGTTTTTTCTAATATCTAATCTGTGTCTCCTCCCATTCAGTTTCATCCCATTGCTTCTAGTCTTTCCTTGTGCAAATGAGAATAACGATGATCCTTCTACAATGTGACAGCCCTTTAGATATTTGTAGACAGCTATTAAGTCTCCTCTCAGTCTTCTCTTTTGCAAACTAAACATTCCCAAATCCTGCAACCTTTCCTCATAAGACAGGGTTTGCAGACCGGTCACCATTCTGGTCGCTCTTTTCTGAACTTGCTCCAGTTTGTTGATGTCTTTTTTAAAATGTGGTGCCCAAAACTGGACACAATATTCCAGATGAGGTCTGACCAAAGAGGAGTAGAGGGAAATAATGACTTCACGTGATCTAGACTGTATGCTTCTGTTAATACATCCTAGAATTGCATTTGCCTTTTTTGCTGCTGCATCACACTGTTGACTCATATTCAGTCTGTGATCTATTAGTATACCCAAGTCTTTTTCACATGTGCTGTTGCTTAGCCCTATTCCTCCCATTCTGTATATGCTTTTTTCATTTTTATTGCCCAGATGTAGTACTTTGCATTTTTCCCTGTTAAAAACCATTCTGTTAGTTGCTGCCCACTGCTCCAGTTTATTTATATCTTTTTGAATCCTCTCTCTCTATTCTCTAGTATTAGGTATCCCACCTAGATTTGTGTCATCAGCAAATTTAATCAGTTTACCCTCAATTCCTTCATCTAAATCATTGATAAAGATGTTGAATAATACAGGGCCCAGGACAGAGCCCTGTGGTACCCCACTTGAGACATTCTTCCAACTGGATGTGCAGCCATTTACGACCACTCTTTGGGTCCGATCACTAAGCCAGTTATGAATCCACCTAACAGTTGCCTTGTCCATTCCATACTTAGTCATTTTTTCAATAAGGATTGTATGAGATACTTTGTCAAATGCTTTGCTGAAGTCAAGATATACTATATCTACAGAATTTCCTTGATCCACCCAATCAGTGATTCCATCATAGAAGGAAATTAAGTTAGTCTGACATGACTTACTAGTTACAAACCCATGCTGACTCTGTTTAATCACTTCATTCTTATCTAAGTACTGACATACATGTTGTTTAATAATTTGTTCAAAGATCTTTCCTGGTATAGAAGTCAGGCTCACCGGCCTATAGTTGCCTGGGTCCACCTTCTTCCCCTTTTTGAAGATAGGAACAACATTTGCTCTTGTCCAGTCTTCTGGGACTTCTCCTGTTCTCCAAGAATTTTCAAAGATTATGGAGAGGGGTTCAAAAATTTCTTCTGCTATCTCCTTCAGTACTCTGGGGTGTAATTCATCTGGACCTGGAGACTTGAATTCATTTAGGTTAGCTAAGTGTTTTCTCACTATCTTTCTGTTTATAGATATCCTGGAGTCTTCTATTCCCTTAATAGGACAGTGAAGAACAGCTGAGGTTACATTTCCTTTCTGAGAGAAAACAGATGCAAAATAGGAATTTAAAAGTTTGGCCTTCTCAACATCCTGTCTTACCATTTCATCATTTTCATCCTGTAAAAATCCCATAGCATCTTTGACTTTTCTTTTACTTTTGACATATCCCCAAAATCCTTTATGATTGCTTTTGACATCTCTTGCAAGCCTCAATTCATTGTCAGCTTTACTAATCTGATTTGTGCCCTGCAGGTTCTGCAGACAGCATTATATTCTTCTTTAGATATGCCTCCCTCTTTCCATTTTATAAACATTTCTTTCTTCCTTTTTAGCATGTGCTTAAGTTCTGTGTTCATCCATCCTGGTTTCCTTAAATGCTTCCTATTCTTCCCTCTTTTCGGAATTGTTAACAATTGTGCTTTGAGAATTTCATTTTTCAAGATTTCCCATCCTTCCTGGACATTTTTGTCTTTCAGGATATCCAGCCATTCAGTACGCATCAGATGATGATGAGACTCAGGTGCCACTTTCTGATGCGTACGGTGCTGGCGAGACTACCCAGGAGTAGCAGGTGTTTGAAGAGGGGAGAGTAGATGATGAGGTCCTTGACCTATCATGGCATGAGGAACAAGAAGGTGGTGGGAGCAGCTCTGAGGAAGAGATTCCCCGATCGACCAAAACAGGAGGGAGAGGGAGGGGGCAGACTTGGTTGCCTGTAGCCTCCACTTTGGCACCCATTAGGAGCATTCCTCTTCCAAAAGCTAAAACGGGCGCTCCCAAGACTTGCAGTGCGTGGTTCTTTTTTGACACAGTTGCAGATGACATTTGCTTTGTTAAATGCAAGCTGTGTCATCAGAAAGTCAAAAGAGGGAAAAATGTCAGCAACCTCAATACCACAAATATGTGGAAACATGTGCGGACCAAGCATGTGGTGGAGTTACAGAGACACACTGAAGACGTAGACCAACCTACAGCACCACCTACCACATCTTCAGCTCGTGTTGTAGCTTCTTCCTCCAGCTCGAACACAGCAGGTTAGGCTCCCTCACAGGATTGCCATGGAAGAACCTCTGGCACTGCTGTCCAGATACCCAGTGACATTCCACCCACAGCACCATGTTCCCGTTCATCCGCACTCTCCCAGGCCACTCTACAGCCATCGGTAGCATGGGCATGGGAGAAAAGGTGGCCATACTCGGCAAACCATCCCCGAGCACAGGCTCTGAATGCTGGCATTGCTAAATTGCTGGCCCTTGAAACGCTCTCATTCAGGCTGTGGAGACTGACACCTTCCGGAACTTCATGGCATTGGCAGTCCCACAATACACCATGCCCAGCCGCTTTTATTTCAGCAGGCAAGCCGTCCCTGCCCTGCAAAAGAATGTGGAGGGAAAAATTAAACATGCGCTACTTAACGCTGTCAGTAGCATGGTCCACCTGACCACCGATGCGTGGACCAGTAACCATGGACAGGGACGATACCTTTCCCTCACTGCCCATTGGGTCAATGTTGTAGAGCCGGGTACATATCTTTAGAGTGGCGCTGTACGTGTTCTGCCAACTCCAAGGATTGCAGGAATCCAGTCTGTACACATTGACTCCTCCTCATACTCCAGTTCCTCAGAATCAGTGCTGCAGGAGCCTGTTACCACCGATATGAGCACAGCCGTGGCCAAACGTTAACAGGCCATACTGAAATTAATTTCTTTGGGGAATCAAAGCCACACAGTGCAGGAGCTCTGGAATGCCATCAAGCAGGAGAGCGACATGTGGGTTCTGCCAGCGAATTTCCAGCCAGGCTTGGTAGTGTGTTGCAATGGCCGAAATCTGGTGGCAGCTCTGGTCCTAGGCAACCTCACTCACATCCCATGTCTGGCACATGTGCTGAACTTGGTCGTGCAGAGCATTCTGAGGGACTATCCGGATCTTGATGCACTGCTGCACAAGGTCCGCATAGAGTGCGCTTACTTGCGGCATTCCAGAACGGCAAGATAGCGCATTGCAGCTCTGCAGCGCCGATTACGCCTTCCAGAATATCGCATCATATGTGACCTACCCACCAGGTGGAATTCAACGTTACATATGTTGGAGCGGTTGTGTGAGCAGCAGGCAGCAGTAATGGAGTACCAGCTGCATCAGGCGCAAACAAGTCGCACTGTGCGCCGGTCACACTTCAGCACCACTGAGTGGGCCTCTATGAAGGACATCTGCCTCGTTTTGCGTGCCTTTGATGATTACACGCAGATGGTGAGTGCAGATGATGCACTAATCAGCATGACTGTCCCCCTTATCTGCCTGCTTCAAAAAACACTGCAAGCACTAAGGGAGGAGGTTTTGGAAGAGATGGAGGATGAGGAGTCACAAATGCCATCTGCTTCAGGACAGTCTGCACTACGTGGTTCCTCACAAAGGCCTAGGCAGGGGACACTTTGTGAGGAGGATGAGGAGGAGTCAATGGAGGAGGAAGACATCTCTCCAGAGGAGGGAGGTACATAATGCTCTAGTCAGTATGTACAGCGAGGGTGAGGTGATACAGAGCAGGCAGAAATGATGCCTCAAGCAGGGGACAGCATTTCTTGGGCAGTTGGGAGTCTGCAGCACATGGTTGATTTCATGCTGCAGTGCCTGAGAAACGACCGCCGCATCGCCCACATTCTCAACATGGCTGATTATTGGGTTTACACCCTCCTAGATCCTCGCTACTAGGACAACTTACAAAGCTTCATAACACCGTTGAACCGGGAGTGTAAAATGCGGGAGTACCAAGACACACTGGTGCATTCCATCATGTTCTCCATTCCACCCGAGAGCAGTGCTGCTAGTGCTTTACAAAGCAGCTCTGTGCGTCGAGGCAGTGGAGGAAGCTCTGCACAAAGAGGGAGCAGAGGCAGCGCCTCAGCACAAGGCAAGACCAATATGGCTCAAATGTGGTAAAGTTTTGTGTGCCCGCCACAAATGTCTACACCATCACAGACGGCTCCAGTTAGCATGAGGCAACGTTTTCTTCAGATGGTGACAGACTACATGTCTTGCCCTGTCAGTGTACTCCCAGATGGCTCTTCCCCCTTGAAGTTTTGGGTCTCTAAGCTGGATACATGGCCAGGGCTTAGCCAGTATGCATTGGAGGTGCTGGCTTGCCCTGCTGCCAGTGTATTATTGGAACGCGTCTTTAGTGCCGCAGGTGGTGTACTAACAGACCGTCGCACGTGACTATCCTCCGTTAACATTGACAGGCTTACTTTTCTGAAAATGAACAAGGCCTGGATCTCGCCAGATTTTGCCAGTCCTCTTCCAGAATAAATAATTGGTTGGCAACAGTATCCAGGTCTCCTGTTGTGTTCATGTTTCTACCACCTGAACTGTAATCGCTGGGCTTCAAAACAGCCAGTTGTTGCTCAGAAATGCCGTCTGTACAGAGAAAAACACTAGCGCCTGTGTTAGTGGGGTTCAGTGACGCCAGCTGCTCCCCTGCTGTGTGGACGGCAAAGTCTCTTGCTGCCTCCACATTCAAACTACTACTGATTTTTAACCATGCTTCACTTAGGCCTCTGGCTCCACTGTCTCTAGTATTTCACCTGGCCTCCAACCCCGCCAGTTGGTGCTAAGAAGTGGCGTCTGCACAATCCACACTTGTTCGTGTGTTTTACTGGGGCTCAGTCATGTCAGTTGATCCCCCTGATGTGTGTCCGGCAATGTCTCCTGCTCTGTCCACATTCCCATTACTAGTAGTGGGAATGTGGACAGAGCAGGAGACATTGCCGGACACACATTAGGGGATCAACTGACGTGACTGAGCCTCAGTAACACAGGAACAAGTGTGGATTGTGCAGACACCACTTCTGAGCAGCAACTGGCGGGGTTGGACGCCAGGGGAAATACTAGAGACAGTGGAGCCAGAGGCCTAAGTGGAGCACGGTTACAATCAGTAGTAGTTTACAACCTATATAAAACATGCTGCAATTAGGCCTCAGCCTGCTGCATGATTGATCCTGGGCTTCAACACAGCCAGTTGTCGCTCGGAATTGCTGTCCGCACAGAGAAAAACACCAGCTCCTTTTTTCAGTGGGGTTCAGTTACGTCAGCTCCTCCCCTGCTGTGTGGAAGGCAAAGTCTCCTGCTGCCTCCACATTCACACTACATCCAATTTTCTACTTGCTCCAAGTAGGCCTCAGCCTGCCGCATGATTGATCCTGGGCTTCAACACAGCCAGTTGTCGCTCGGAAGTGCTGTGCGCACAGACATAAACACTAGCTCCTGTGTTAGTGGGGTTCAGTAACGCCAGCTGCTCCCCTGCTGTGTGGACGGCAAAGTCTCCTGCTGCCTCCACATTGACACTACATCCGATTTTCTACTTGCTCCAAGTAGGCCTCAGCCTGCCGCATGATTGATACTGGGCTTCAACACAGCCAGTTGTCGCTCGGAAGTGCCGTCAGCACAGAGAAAAACACCAGCTCCTGTGTTAGTGGGGTTCAGTAACGTCGGCTGCTCCCCTGCTGTGTGGACGGCAAAGTCTCCTGCTGCCTCCACATTCACACTACATCCGATTATCTATTTGCTCCAAGTAGGCCTCAGCCTGCCGCATGATTGATCCTGGGCTTCAACACAGCCAGTTGTCGCTCAGAAGTGCCATCCGCACAGAGAAAAACACTAGCTCCTGAGTTAGTGGGATTCAGTAACATCAGCGGCTCCCCTGCTGTGTGGACGGCAAAGTTTCCTGCTGCCTCCACATTCAATCTACTACTGATTTTTAACCGTGCTCCACTTAGGCCTCTGGCTCCACTGTCTCTAGTATTTCCCCTGGCCTCCAACACCACCAGTTGCTGCTCAGAAGTGGCGTCTGCACAATCCACACTTGTTCCTGTGTTACTGGGGCTCAGTCACGTCAGTTGATCTCCTGATGTGTGTCCGGCAATGTCTCCTGCTCTGTCTACATTCTCATTACTAGTAGTGGGAATGTGGACAGAGCAGGAGACATTGCCGGACACACATTAGGGGATCAACTGACGTGACTGAGCCTCAGTAACACAGGAACAAGTGTGGATTATGCAGACGCCACTTCTGAGCAGCAACTGGCGGGGTTGGACGCCAGGGGAAATACTAGAGACAGTGGAGCCAGAGGGCTAACTGGAGCACGGTTACAATCAGTAGTACTGTAGTTTACAATCTATATAAAACATGCTGCAATTAGGCCTCAGCCTGCTGCATGATTGATCCTGGGCTTCAACACAGCCAGTTGTTGCTCGGAATTGCTGTCCGCACAGAGAAAAACACCAGCTCCTTTTTTCAGTGGGGTTCAGTTACGTCAGCTCCTCCCCTGCTGTGTGGAAGCCAAAGTCTCCTGCTGCCTCCACATTCACACTACATCTGATTTCCTACTTGCTCCAAGTAGGCCTCAGCCTGCCGCATGATTGATCCTGGGCTTCAACACAGCCAGTTGTCGCTCGGAAGTGCCGTCCGCACAGAGAAAAACACCAGCTCCTGTGTTAGTGGGGTTCAGTAACGTCGGCTGCTCCCCTGCTGTGTGGACGGCAAAGTCTCCTGCTGCCTCCACATTCACACTACATCCGATTTTCTACTTGCTCCAAGTAGGCCTCAACCTGCCGCATGATTGATCCTGGGCTTCAACACAGCCAGTTGTCGCTCGGAAGTGCCGTCTGCACAGAGAAAAACACTAGCTCCTGTGTTAGTGGGGTTCAGTAACGTCAGCTGCTCCCCTGCTGTGTGGACTGCAAAGTCTCCTGCTGCCTCCACATTCAAACTACTACTGATTTTTAACCGTGCTCCACTTAGGCCTCTGGCTCCACTGTCTCTAGTATTTCCCCTGGCCTCCAACACCACCAGTTGCTGCTCAGAAGTGGCGTCTGCACAATCCACACTTGTTCCTGTGTTACTGAGGCTCAGTCACGTCAGTTGATCCCCTAATGTGTGTCCGGCAATGTCTCCTGCTCTGTCCACATTCCCACTACTATTAATGGGAATGTAGACAGAGCAGGAGACATTGCTGGACACACATCAGGGGATCAACTGACGTGACTGAGCCCCAGTAACACAGGAACAAGTGTGGATTGTGCAGACACCACTTCTGAGCAGCACCTGGCGGGGTTGGAGGCCAGGGGAAATACTAGAGACAGCGGAGCCAGAGGCCTAAGTGGAGCATGGTTATAGTCAGTAGTAGTCTACAACCTATATAAAACTTGCTGCAATTAGGCCTCAGCCTGCTGCATGATTGATCCTGGGCTTCAACACAGCCAGTTGTCGCTCAGAAGTGCTGTCCGCACAGAGATAAACACTAGCTCCTGTGTTAGTGGGGTTCAGTAAGGTCAGCTGCTCCCCTGCTGTGTGAACGGCAAAGTCTCCTGCTGCCTCCACATTCACACTACATCCGATTTTCTACTAGCTCCAAGTAGGCCTCAGCCTGCTCCATGACTAATCCTGGGCTTCAACACAGCCAGTTGTTTCTCGGAAGTGTCGTCTGCACAGAAACACATGCTCCAGTGTTAGTAGGGTTCAGTAATGCCAGCTGCTCCCCTACTGTTTGGACGGCAATATCTCCTGCTGCCTCCACATTCAAACTACATCACCTATAAAACTTGCTGCAATTAGGCCTCAGCCTGCTCCATTACTGATCCTGGGTTTCAACACAGCCAGTTGTTGCTTGGAAGTGCCGTCAGCACAGAGAGAAACAGATGCTCCAGTGTTAGTGGGTTTCAGTAATGCCAGCTGCTCCCCTGCTGTGTGGATGGCAATATCTCCTGCTGCCTCCACATTCACACTACTACTGTTTCAAACTTGCTCCAATTAGGCCTCTGGCTTCACTCTGCCTCTAGTATTTCCCCTGGCCTCCAACCCCGCCAGTTGCTGCTCAGAAGTGGCGTCTTCACAATCCACACTTGTTCCTGTGTTACTGGGGTTCAGTAACGTCAGCTGAACCCCTGATGTGTGTCCGGCAATGTCTCCTGCTCTGTCCACATTCCCACTACTATTAGTGGGAATGTGGACAGAGCAGGAGACATTGCCGGACACACATCAGGGGAACAGCTGACGTTACTGAACACCAGTAACACAGGAACCAGTGTTGATTGTGCAGATGCCACTTCTGAGCAGCAACTGGTGGGGTTGGAGGACAGGGGAAATACTAGAGAAAGAGTGGAGCCAGAGGCCTAGTTGGAGCACGTTTGAAATCAGTATTAGTCTACAACAGATATTAAGCTTGATGAAAATAGGCCTCAGCCTACACCCTGATTGACCCTGGGCTTCAACATCGCCATTTGCTGCTCAAAAGTGTCTTTGGCACGGGTACTCTCTCCTGCCCATCCTGGTTCCAGCACTCCTGCTGTTTCCGGGTGGTGTCAACGTCACATTGTCACCAATACGATGTCCTGTCGTGTTGCGGTCGGGTTAGCCAAGCCTATGGTGCCTGCAGTTAAGGTGCTTCCTATGTGGGCTGCGGGTTCTGGTAATAAAGGCTGGTTCCGTAGTGCCAATAGGACAAGCACCCCCTGTAAGGACTGTGGGTTTCGGTAACTGCGACCGACTCGCTGCCTTGCAACTTTGTTTTTCATGGGTACCTTCTGCTACCCATCCGGGTTCCAGCACCGTCAGCTGGTTCTCGGCAGTGCCTTTGGCAGAGGTGCCTCCTTCTCGGTATTCAAGTTCCAGCAACGTCTGCTGGTCCTTGGTAGTGCTTTGTAGCACAGGTACCTCCTGCTTAGTAACCGTGTTCCAGCACCGTCAGCTGGTCCACGTTTGTACCATTGGCTCTTGTTCCTTCTGCTGCCACTCTGGGTTCCTGCACCGTCAGCTTGTTCTCGGTAGTTCCATTCACTCTTGTAGCTTCTGCTACCCATCCGGGTTCCATCACCGTCAGTTGGTTCTCTGCAGTGCCTTTGGCCGAGGTGCCTCCTTCTCGGTATCCAAGTTCCAGCAACGTCTGCTGGTCCTAGGTAGTGCTTTGTAGCACAGGTACCTCCTGCTTAGTAACCGTGTTCCAGCACCGTCAGCTGGTCCTCGGTTGTGCCATTGGGTCTTGTACCTTCTGCTGCTACTCTGGGTTCCAGCACCGTCAGCTGGTTCTCAGTAGTTCCATTGACTCTTGTAGCTTCTGCTACCCATCCGGGTTCCAGCACCGTCAGCTGGTTCTCTGCAGTGCCTTTGACCGAGGTGCCTCCTTCTCGGTATCCAAGTTCCAGCAACGTCTGCTGGTCCTAGGTAGTGCTTTGTAGCACAGGTACCTCCTGCTTAGTAACCATGTTCCAGCACCGTCAGCTGGTCCACGGTTGTGCCGTTGGCTCTTGTTCCTTCTGCTGCCTCTCTGGGTTCCAGCACCGTCAGCTGGTTCTCTGCAGTGTCTTTGGCACGGGTACTCCCTCCTGCCCAGCCTGGGTCCAGCACGCCTGCTGTTTCTGAGTAGTGTCAACGTCACTTTGCCACCAATACGTTGCCCTGTTGTGTTGCGGTCGGCTTAGCCAAGCCTATGGTGCCTGCAGTTTAGGTGCTTCCTATGTGGGCTGCGGGTTCTAGTAATAAAGGCTGGTTCCGTAGGACAAGCACCCCCTGTAGGACTGTGGGTTTCAGTAACTGCGGCCGGCTCGCGGCCTTGCAACTTTGTTTTTCATGGGTACCTTCTGCTACCCATCAAGGTTCCAGCACCGTCAGCTGGTTCTCGACAGTGTCTTTGGCTGAGGTGCCTCCTTCTCGGTATCCGAGTTCCAGCATCGTCTGCTGGTCCTTGGTAATGCTTTCTAGCACAGGTACCTCCTGCTTTGTATCCAGGTTCCAGCACCATCAGCTGGTCCTCGGTAGTGCCATTGGCTCTTGTTCCTTCTGCTGCCCCTCCGGGTTCCAGCACCGTCAGCTGGTCCTCGCTAGTTCCATTAGCTCTTGCAGCTTCTGCTACTCATCCGGGTTAATGCACTGTCAGCTGGTTCTCGGCAGTGCCTTTGGCTGAGGTGCCTCCTCCTCGGTATCCGAGTTCCAGCAACATCTGCTGGTCCTTGGTAGTGCTTTCTAGCACAGGTACCTCCTGCTTAGTAACCGGGTTCCAGTACCGGCAGCTGGTCCTCGGTTGTGCCATTGCCTCTTGTTCCTTCTGCTGCCCCTCCGGGTTCCAGCACCGTCAGCTGGTTCTCTGCAATGTTTTTGGCATGGGTTGTCCCTCCTGCCCAGCCTGGTTCCAGCACGCCTGCTGTTTCCGGGTAGTGTCTACGTCACTTTGCCACCAACTCGTCCTGTCGTGCTGCGGTCGGGTTAGCCGCGTCTATGTTGCCTGCAGTTTAGGTGCTTCCTATGTGGGCTACGGTTTCTGGTAATAAAGGCTGGTTCTGTAGTACCAATTGGACAAGCACCCCCTGTAAGGACTGTGGGTTTCGGTAACTGCGGCCGCCTCGCGGCCTTGCAACTTTGTTTTTCATGGGTACCTTCTGCTACCCATTCGGGTTCCAGTACCGTCAGCTGGTTCTCGGCAGTGCCTTTGGCTTAGGTGCCTCCTTCTCGGTATTCAAGTTCCAGCAACGTCTGCTGGTCCTTGGTAGTGCTTTCTAGCACAGGTATCTCCTGCTTAGTAACCATGTTCCAGCACCGTCAGCTGGTCCACGGTTGTACCATTGGCTCTTGTTCCTTCTGCTGCCCCACCAGGTTCCAGCACCATCAGCTGGTCTTCGCTAGTTCCATTTGCTCTTGCAGCTTCTGCTACCCATCTGGGTTCCAGCACCGTCAACTGGTTCTTGGCAGTGGCTTTGGCTTAGGTGCCTCCTTCTCAGTATCCGAGTTCCAGCAATGTCTGCTGTTCCTTGGTAGTGCTTTCTAGCACAGGTACCTCCTGCTTAGTAACCGGGTTCCTGCACCGTCAGCTGGTTCTCGGTTGTGCCATTGGGTCTTGTTCCTTCTGCTGCCCCTCTGGGTTCCAGCACCGTCAGCTGGTTCTCGGCAGTGTCTTTGGCATGGGTACTCCCTCCTGCCCAGCCTGGTTCCTGCACGCCTGCTGTATCCGGGTAGTGTCAACGTCACTTTGCCACCAATTCGTTGTCCTGTCGTTCTGCGGTCGGGTTAGCCGAGTCTATGGTGCCTGCAGTTTAGGTGCTTCCTATGTGGGCTGCGGGTTCTGGTAATAAAGGCTGGTTCCGTAGTGCCAATAGGACAAGCACCCCCTGTAAGGACTGTGGGTTATGGTAACTGCGGCCGGCTTACGGCCTTGCAACTTTGTTTTTCATGGGTACCTTCTGCTACCCATCCGGGTTCCAGCACCGTCACCTGGTTCTCGGCAGTGATTTTGGCAGAGGTGCCTCCTTCTCGGTATCCGAGTTCCAGCAACGTCTGCTGGTCCTTGGTAGCACTTTGTAGCACAGGTACCTCCTGCTTAGTAACCGTGTTCCAGCACCGTCAGCTGGTCCACGGTTGTGCCATTAGCTCTTGTTCCTTCTGCTGCCCCTCCGGGTCCCAGCACCGTCAGCTGGTCCTTGCTAGTTTCATTTGCTCTTGCAGCTTCTGCTACCCATCTGGGTTCCAGCACCGTCAGCTAGTTCCCGGCAGTGCCTTTTGCCTAGGTGCCTCCTTCTTGGTATCCGAGTTCCAGTAACGTCTGCTGGTCCTTGGTAGTGTTTTGTAGCATAGGTACCTCCTGCTTAGTAACCGTGTTCCAGCACCGTCAGCTAGTCCACGGTTGTGCCATAGGCTCTTGCTCCTTCTGCTGCCCCTCCAGGTTCCAGCACCATCAGCTGGTCCTCGCCAGTTCCATTTGCTCTTGCAGCTTGTGCTACACATCTGGGTTCCAGCACCATCAGCTGGTTCTCGGCAGTGCCTTTGGCCTAGGTGCCTCCATCTCGGTATCCGAGTTCAAGCAACGTCTGCTGGTACTTGGTAGTGCTTTCTAGCACAGGTACCTCCTGCTTAGTAACCGTGTTCCAGCACCGTCAGCTGGTCCACGGTTGTGCCATTGGCTCTTGTTCCTTATGCTGCCCCTCCGGGTTCCAGCACCGTCATCTGGTCCTCGCTAGTTCCATTTGCTCTTGTTCCTTCTGCTAACCATTCGGGTTCCAGTACCATCAGCTGGTTCTCAGCAGTTCCTCAGCCTTCTTGTACCTTCTGCTACTTTTCCAAGTTCGAGCTTGTGGAAATGGCTTTTGGATCTCACTCTGGATCTCCCTGACGACGACCCTGAAGACGACGACCCTGAAGACCACACCGAGGAAGACCAAAAAGATGACACTGAAGAAGATGACCAAGAGGACAAAGAACATGAAGACAGCCACCAAGATGCAGAACAACAAGGGACAGAAGACCAAGAAGCAGAAAAACCAAAAGCAGAAGAACATTAAGCATAAGACTAAAAATCAGAGCAAATCCTGTTGTAAATCTTTTGTGATAGGCAGAACGGAAGGTGTAATCTTCAAACTTTTATAGATAACAACTACAGGAATGACTGTCACAAATAAGAATATGATGAAGAAGTAGAATATGAAGAAGAATAATAGTTGAATAAGAAGAATATGAAGAATGTAAAAAAAAGAATAACAGGAAGAAGGTGAAGAAGAAGAAGATGAATAAGGTGAAGAAGAAGTTGATGAAAAAGATGCTGCTGCTGAGGATCATGAAGGAGAAAGTGTGGGAGAAGTAAAAAAGAAGGTGAAGAGCATGGAAGTAGTGAATATAAAAGAGGTTAACATAGTCAATATCTTTGTAACTCCGAACGTCTTAAAAAAAAATGTATTCCTGCTATTCCATTTGATTGGGCTAAACCTCTATGCCTTTAATGTCTCCTCCACCTCCCCAATACATTCTGCGTTATTCTTAGTTGTTTTTCTTCATGTAGAATTAACCTACAAGGAAAGAAAGGGTTTTTTTTAATTCCGATATTTCTGTCCCATTGACTTGAATGGGACTTCCGGGATCGTAATCGGCGATACCCGATACTTTTTGGATATCGGCCGATACAATCCGATCCGATATTTCTCAATATCGGATGGTATCGCTCAACACTAACCATCGGACTTTCCACCAATAAATTATGCCAACTGGCGATTTGGCGGCGTTATTCCCACGAACCTCCAATCAGCGTCCATGAAGGCAAAGTGTTTGCTTTCCGGGGACAGTATGATTGCAAAGCTGAACCTTAAAGGAATGTCCAAAAGGGCACCACCAGGAGTGGAGCCTGCAGCTTAATTGGACTCCACCCGGGAAATCACAACCATGCCACCTCAAGAAAAGATGCACACATTGAAAGTTTTGTCGATTCTGTGTGTGGTGTGGTATGTCCTTTTGTAGTTGTGCTAGCAATTTGTCAGCTTTATTCCGTTAATGAACGAGACTCTGGCATGCCCCCGCAGTACACGTCAAGCTTACTAGAGGGATACGCGAGGCTCTGGCACGCGAGATCGAGCAATAGCAGGTCTATCATGGCCTTACATGTCCGGGGCTGCATGCGTGCTACACTGAAAGGACCAGCTTTTGTCGCTTACAGGTGTAGATAACCCGCCGAACACCGTTAGTGATGGGGATCTGTGATTCCAATTATTCCCCGCGAACGATGATTTCCCAGTAAGTACAGGTCAACTGCAATTCCTGAGTTAGGCCTAACCGGCATTCCTGAAAAAATGCAAAAAATTACGTGTCCAAACCACAGGTGCTGTAGCTTGCTTAACAGCTCAGCAGCCTTTCTCAGGTCCAGTATGGATTCCACAAGATTCTAGAAAGTTGATAAAGGGAACAGTTTCAACGGATAACACGTAAATATGCAGCATAGTTTACACATTAAAAACCTATGTCTATATATCAGGAGGCAGGCTCAGACGGTCTCATGCCCAGCATGGATTTGACGTGATTGGACAAAGGTGAGAAAGGGTACCGTATCACTGGATAACAGGTATGTATAGCATAGTTTACACATTAAAAACCTATGTCTATAGATCAGGAGGCATGCTCAGATGGTCTCAGGCCCAGTATGGATTAGACGTGATTGGACAAAGGTGACAATGGTTACCGTATTACTGGATAACAGGTATGTATAGCATAGTTTACTCATTAAATATATATGTCTATAGATCAGGAGGCAGACTCAGATGTTCTCGGGTCCAGTATGGATTTGACAAGATTGTACAAAGTTGAGAAAGGGTACATTATCACTGGATAGCAGGTATATATAGCATAGTTTAAACATTTAAAATCTCCGTGTTCTCAGTATGGATTAGACAACATTCTAAAAAGTCGAAAAAAGGAAATGTATTTGAAGCGTACAGCAGTATACACTTTTGGTGGTATTTTTTAATCTTCATATATATTTCTGTCTCAGTAAGACAGTCCAGACTCTCCGCAATAGGAAATGAGATGCATACAATTACTGACATAAAGTCTAGTGATTGCAGAAATCTAGGAATTACTATTCATGGGAAAAACTTCCGTCACAATTCTTAGAGGCGATGCTGACCCTCAATTAATTAGTGTGTGGAGACTGCAAAAACCTTTCTTTGTGAAGAAAGTGTTGCTGTATCGCAGTACCGTTGATCCCATCGCCGTTACTCATATCCATCCAATTTTGATCACAGGGAGAGATGTAAACATGGTGCTCACTGCCTATCATGATCTGTCACGTAACTTTGGAGTGCAAAACACAGAAGCCACAGGCCGTAGGCGATTCAATTGGATTGGCATGAGAGGGCACATTTAAAAATGTGCGCTGGAATGTCACACGTCTGTGGGTAAGAAAACTGTGAAATCTGATGAGAAACCACCACTGCATCTCATTGTGAGTCGACGTCCATAAGAAATGGAAGCCATTGATCATCTGAAGCTAGAGCCCAGCCAGCGGGACAGGGCATAGCTACGTCTTAACCATCATCTTCTATCAGTTCACCAAATTTGTAATGGCAGTCCCAGTGAAGGATTTGACAGCCCAGACTACACAGCGGAGGAGCAGTGAGAGGTAAACATTACAAATGCTGGGGCCCTGCCCAAGCAAGGGGGGCCCACACATGGGCGTCGGTACTGGCACTGGGCCCCTCATAGTATGGTGGTGTGTCTGAGGGCGGGTGTGCACCCCATCTGTCAGAGACATTTGATTGCACTATGAGGGACCCTGTGCCAGTGCCCGCGCCCAAAAGTCGGCCCACCCACCTGTCCAGGGCAACACCACTCACACGGTAGCGTGCGCTAGGTGGTGACCCTGGCCATGGGGGGAGGAGGCAGCCCAGTTAGGGAGGTTTGCAAAATGGCATATGTTGATGTGGGACATTCACCTGCTGCTAAAGGCGAAATTGGTCAAGTCCCAGGAAGAGGACCAAAGAAAGCCATTTTTCTGGCAACCTATGTGTCATCAGGGTAAGGTGTGACAAAATCCTTGGAAACGCATGCATGGTTCATTTTAATGAAGGTTAGATCATCCACATTTTGGGTCGAGAGACGGGTCCTTTTTTCTGTCAGGATTGATCCAGCAGCACTGAAGACTCTTTCCGATAGCACACTTGCAGCTGGGCAAGCGAGCTCCTGTAAGGCATATTGTGCTAATTCAGGCCAGGTGTCCAGTTTAGCGGCCCAATAGTCAAATGGGAATGACTTCTGAGGGAGAACATCGATATGGGACGAGAAGTAGTTTGTAACCATAGCTGACAAGTGCTGTCTCCTGTCACTTTCAATCGATGCAGTATTACCAGTCATGTGAGCGGGACTTGAGAAATCAGTCCACAACATGGTCATGAAACCCCTGTCTCCAACGCCACTTCGGATGTGTGCACCACCAACACCTCTTCCAAGTTGCCCCCGGCCCCTACGGCTCGTGTGAGAACCATCACCGCTGCTGTGTGCTGGGAATGCCTCAACCAACCGGTTTACCAGGGTTGCTTGTTTGTTAGCCAATATTAGGTCAAGGTTCTCCTGTGGCATGATGTTTTGGATTTTGCCTCTATAGCGTGGATCCAGGATGCTGGCCAACCAGTAGTCATCATCGTTCATCATTTTGGCAATGCGGGGGTCCCTTTTTAGGATCTGCAAGGCATAATCTGACATGTGGGCCAATGTTCCCGGTGTCAATGATGCACTGCGAGTGCTGGGTGGAGGAGCACTTTCTGGCAAATCCACATCCCTCCAGTCACGCACAAACCCTGTACCAGACCTTGCCATGCCAACATTTTCTCTTGCCCCACGAGAAGCATCCTCCTCCCCTAAATAATCATCCCCATCATCATCCTTCTCCTCTTCTTCCTCTTCTTCCTCCACCTCGTCCAGGAGAGTTCCCGGATCAGACAATGGCTGACTGTCATCAAGGCTTCCCTCCTCCTCTTTCTCATCATCCACAGCTGCAGATGCCTGCTCCTTAATGTGCATCAAAGTTTGCATGAGCAGACACATAAGTGAGATGCTCATGCTTATGATGGCGTTGTCTGCGCTTACCAGCCGTGTGCATTCCTCAAAACACTGAAGGACTTTACAGAGTTCTTTCGGCTTTGACCACTGCACACCTGTCAACTCCATGTCTGCCCTCAAAGTGCCTGCCCGTGTATCCTCCCACAAATGCATTACGGCCTGCCTCTGTTCGCACAGCCGCTCAACCATGTGCAGGATGGAGTTCCACCTTGTTGCAACGTCAATAATTAGGCAGTGCTTGGGAAGGTGGAGCAATCGCTGCAGCTTCTGCATACGAATGGAGTGAACCGGCGACTGGCGAATGTGCGAGTACAGTCTTCGGACCTTCTGGAGCAGGCCTGTTAACTCTGGATAATTACTGAGAAAGCACTGCACCACCAGGTTCAAGGTGTGAGCCAAGCAAGGTATGTGTCTGAGTTTTGAAAGGGCTATGGCTGCCACAAAATTCCGGCCGTTATCACTAACTACCTTGCCTGCCTCAAGATGTAGACTACCCAACCATGACTCAATTTGTCGCTGCAAGTAGTCGGCCAGTACCTCCGCGGTGTGTCTGTCGCCCACACATATCATCTTCAACACAGCTTGCTGATGCTTTCTACTAGCTGATCGATAGGGGGACACCTCGTGTGCAACACTGGCAGCTGCGGATGGAGTGCTCGTGCCACTGTGTTCTGTGGACGAGCTTTCGCTTCTGGAGGAGGAGGAGTAGGATGGTCGAACGCCTACAGCCAACTGTTTCCTACACCTTGGGCTAGGCAGCACTGTCCCACCACCGCTGACCCCTGTGGACCCTGCATCCACCACATTAACCCAGTGCGCAGTGATGGACATGTAATGGCCCTGGCCATGCCTACTGGACCATGCATCAGTTGTGAGGTGCACCTTTCCACTCACTGATTGTTTGAGTGCATGTACAATGCGATCTTTCACATGAAGGTGGAGGGCTGGGATGGCTTTGCAAGAAAAGAAGTGGCGACTGGGTAGGTCATAGAGTGGTACTGCGTAGACCATGAGTTCATGGAAAACTGCGCTTTCAACCAACCGATAGGGCATCATCTAACGAGATTAGTTTGGCAATGTGGGCGTTCAAACCCAGTGTACGTGGATGAGAGGATGAGTACTTTCTTGTCCTACTCATAGTCTCTGGTAGGGTGAGCTGGACTTGAGAGCTGCATATGGTCGAACTAGCGGTGGACATGGTGGACTGAGAAAGGGTTGATGATGGTGATGGAGTTGGTGTTCTTTCTGATGGCCTAGATTCAGTCTTTTGTTGCAATAACAGTGCGATTCCCTGACTGATTTGCCCTTGCGACGACAACTCAACATTTGCTGCTGGTGGTGTGCTAACCGGTGGGCTTACAGTGGGGGAAACAATGTAGTGTTGCTGACTACCTTCTTTGGGAGAAGTTGCACATGTGGTACGTGAGTTTTGGTAGTCCCTCCACGCTTGCAAGTGCATGGTGGTTAAATGTCTTAGGCCTCTTTCACACATCAGGTTTTCGCCGTCAGGCGCGATCCAGCACTTTTGACAAAAACCGGATCCGGCGAAATGCAATGCCGGATCCAGTTTCCCCCCCATTGACTTGCATTTGCGCCGAATCGGGCCAGACGGCCATGCGTTTCATCTGGTTTTCGCCGGATCCGGCAATGTGTCGCAATCCGGCATCTGGAAAAAATGGCTACTGTAACGTTTTTTGTCTCTGGCGAAAAAGCCGGACACGCCGGATCCGGCGTGTCCGGCTTTTTCACACAATGAAAGCCTATGAGCGCCGCAATGCGCCGGATCCGTCTATAGCCGGATCCGGTGGCTGGATCCGGTTTTTTGGGTCTGAGCATGCTCAGTAGCTCTGCCCACAAGACACATAAATAAAAGCATGACAGTGGGACCCTCAGCCACACCCAACATGCCACCCAAGACAGCAACCAGGCGCAGGAGAAGGCAGGAGACCACTGCAGCACCATCAGCACCACCACCACCCCAAATGGAGCAGCAAAGGGAACATGCTGAACAACGGGAGGGGAGTCCAGCAGCAGATGAGAGACGGTAATTATCAAATCCCCCATTCCTCAAAACTAGGGCCATGGAATATCAAGATATTCATTTGCCCTTTGTTTCTCTTTATTCAACAGCCGCCCAAGAGATGCAGCAGCAGTGGCAGCACTGGCAGCACTGGCAGCACTGGCAGCAGCAACAGCACCACCCACAGCCATGGAGTCTGGCCAGCAAGAGGACAGCACATCTTCTTCTGAGAGCCCTCCCTCGCATCGTCAGCGTTTGACGGTAAGTTTTTATTTCCAAAATCCATCATCTCTGTAATATATGTCTATTCATTGCCTTTTATTTCAAAACAGGAATCACAAGCTGAAGAGGAGCTCTCAGAAGAAGAAGGAAGGGGTGGACAGACACCTGGAGTGGGCTCACAATTGGTAAGTTTTTTGCATCAAACGCAGAAACACAACATCACACTACACACAACACATAGAAAACAATGTTCTGCAGACCACACACAGCAAACAAATGCCAACATCCAAACACATAAATTTTTTTCTTTTCTTCTCTAGTCTTCCCAATCTGGTGCTCAGCCAAAAGGTCCTCGCAGTGCCTCCCAGGGTCGTCGGCGACAGCAACGCGGCGCTCACCAGCGTGTAAGTATAATATTTAAGTGAAATTTTGGTACACTTTTTATTTCATGTCTTAAGTGTGGTGACTAATTTTGCTATTTTTCTATTTTACTTTAACAGCCTTCACAGCGTGCACCCGACTCAGATGGTGAGGATGGAGGAATTGATGTTGACCACCTCATCGATCTCGTCAGAGAAAGGGAGCCGCTATGGAATATGGCTGACCGCCGCCATGCTGACCTGATCGTTACCCGACGACTCTGGGAGGAAATCTGTTCGCTCCTTGTGGACCGCTGGGAGGACCTCGATGCTTGGGCCCAGATTAAAGAGCGTAAGTATATACAGTACCGGTTGCTTGATGTAAACCAGTGTTTCCCGAACTCCAGTCCTCGTGGTCCCCACGGATCATGTGTTCAGGATTTCTATTTACTATGGAAATCCTGAAAACATGACCCCTGGGGACCATGAGGACTGGAGTTTGGGAAACACTGATGTTGTATACTAACCACTTTGTCCTTTCTCGTTTCAGGGGACAGAATTGTGATGCGGTGGCGGTCTGTGAGGGATCGTTTCAAGAAGGAGTTCAATAAAGAGATGCGGGCCCCGAGTGGATCTGGAGGACGCAGAAGCAAGTACAAGTACGCACAAGCCCTGTCGTTCCTCTGGGATACAATGGTCACCAGAAGGTAAATATTACACACCACATGTGAAAAAAAAATGTTTAGATGTAACAATTTTTTTTCAGCCAGGGCCATGCCATGTCACTATTTTAATTGGTTTTTTTTCTCTTTATTCCACAGCACGGTGAGCAGCACTCTGGAGCCTGCACGATTGGACCCTTCTGAGGCGATCCCTGAGGAGACCGGCACCGAGGGACACTTCGACCGCCCCGGTACATCTGCACCTTCCCAGCCTTCCCACACATTCAACCCATCTGTCCCATCCACCAGCACAGGAGCATCGTGGCCACCTACATTACATGAAGCTGCTGGTGAGGAGATCGCTTTCCCTTTACCCCACCCTTCTGCCCCTGCCACCTCTAGTACACCTGCGGGTACTGGGCGGCAGCGGCAGAGGGGTCAGGAAAAGACTTATGCGCCAGATTTCTTGCATCTGAATGCATCTTTCCAGAACTGTCTAAAAGTCTTGTCAGAGCAAATCTCCGCAGGCTTTCAGCAGATCAACTCCAGCATTCTGGAGGTGAAGACACTTCTGCAAACCATGCATTCAGAAGCAAGATCTTTGCCAAACCACACCTTTTTCAGGTCTGTTGTGGAGCGCATGGAAACGCTCTCTCCTACCCAGCAGATGCATGTAATGCATTCATGCCACGGTGCTCTCCAGCACGTTACCTCCCAACCTCCTCCTCCCACCCCAGTAGTTCCTCCACCTGCACCCCCTCCAGCCACTTTCCATCCTCCCCCTCCTATTACATACCAGCCACCTCCCCAGTACCAGCAACCTCCCCAGTACCAGCAACCTCCCCAGTACCAGACACCTCCCCACTTCCAGCAACCTGCCCCGTACCAAACTCCTTCCCCGTACCAAACTCCTTCCCCATACAACTTGCCATCAACATCATCTGCTCCTACAGTCCCTGCCCAACCCTCCACTCCACCGCCCACCACCTCTTCTGCCTCCCACATGTCCACCCATTCTGTAGCTTTTTCCACACCTTCACCTCTAACTGTTCCTTCCCCACCACGATCCCAGTCCTCTCTCCACACTCCCAGTGTCGAAGTGTCCCGCAGCCCCTCCAGCAGTATTTCCACCCCACACTACACAGATTTATAATGTGTTTTTTAATAAAAATGGTCATTTGGTTTAAAACATTTATTAAAAAAGTTTTTTTCAGTTTAAAAACATTTTACAAAAAAAAAAAATATTTTAAATAAAAGTTAAATTATCGTTTTACAATGGTTGTCTGTCATTTCTTTCTGCGGCGAACTATGTTTGAAAAAAAGGTTAAATACAGGTTATTTCAAAGGAAAAAAGGTATTCAAAACCAGGTATATAACTGTGGGTAAATTTTAGCTTTTTGCCACAGTTGTGTTCCTGGTTGTGTTTGAAGCAAAGTATTTCACCTAAAAAGTTGTGTTTATTGTTGGTGATTTCCTAACAATGTACACAACTTTTGTTAAAAGGTGAAATACTTTGCATAAAACACAACCAGGTACACACCTGTGGCCTAAAGGTAAAAATAGTAAGACCATGACAAGATAGCCAACTTTGGTTGGCAAAGGTATATACTGTTGGTACAGAAGGTACACAAGTTTGGTTAAGGGCACAAATCTTTCACACTCTGTCATCCTGCCAGTGTACTCTGCCTTGAGGTGACATAAAGTATAGTGCAAAATTGTCCCTCATTACTGAAACCGTCACAGAACTTCTAGTGGTAATGTCATGGTAATCTTGCAAGGTGGTTTCTTCAGAGGTGTCCTCAATGGAAATGGGTTCCTTGCAGATAACAAAATTGTGGAGTACCACGCAAGCTTTGATCACCTTGTCCACAGTTTCTGTCTTGAGGTTGATCGCAGTCAATAGGACCCGCCATTTGGCTGTCAGAATACCAAAGGTACATTCAACCATTCTTCTTGCTCTTGTGAGGCGGTAATTAAAAATGCGTTTTGTTCTTGACAATCCTCTGCTACCGTATGGTTTCAAAAGGTGTTCTGACAGCTGGAAGGCTTCATCCCCTACACAGACAAATGGCATAGGTGGACCAGATGTTTGCGGCAGCGGTCTAGGGGGTGGGAACTGGAAGGTGTTTCCATACAGTTTACACCCCATGGCAGACAGTTTGAAAACTTGAGAGTCAATGGAGCGACCATAGGCCCCAATATCAACAGCAATAAATTTGTATTCCGCGTCAGCAATGGCCATGAGGACAATTGAAAAATATTTCTTGTAATTGAAATATTCCGATCCCGATCCGGCTGGCTTTACAATGCGGATATGTTTCCCATCCACAGCGCCCAAGCAGTCCGGAAACTGACATATCTGTTGAAACTTTTCTGAAATTTCAATCCACCTCTCTGTTGTGGGCTCTGGTAAAAACTCTTCAGCTAAGGAGTCCCACAGTGCACGGCATGTGTACTTCACTATTCCAGATATGGTGGAAATCCCGAGTCTGTACTGGAAATGCAGTGACGAAAGGGATTCTCCAGTTGCAAGAAATCTGTGGGGAATTAAAAAACAATCAATTAGTTTAAAATCACAGCATTACATACCGAAAGTCAGCTATAACACTTGGAGCTGCAAACTACCACCAACAAGATTGCAGTGAAAGTGTGCTCTGATGCGAGCATATCCAATAAATGTGGCTTACCTTAAAGTCACCATCAGACGCTCTGCGGGTGAAACAGGGAAGCGGCAATAGGTGTCCGATTTTCTTATGAGGTGTGCAATGCACTCCACCAAGTAATCAAAATTCTCCATTTTCATCCGAACATATCCAAAAAATTTATTCGGGTTTCGTCTAAGGTCCATGCAGAGTGTAGAATAGACCCCACGTGTCAGTCTCTTGGCTGTGATGGGGTGGATCCACAAACGTCGTCTACGATGCCTGATATGCTGCTGTCTCGCTCTCTCCTTCTCCAGAACAATCACCCTCAAACGATTCGCCTCCGCTGTAAAATCCACCAAATTCTTCAAAATATTTCCAATCACAACATCCATCTTCGCCAGTAACTTGCTCTTCTCTCCAACCTGCACTTTCTCCTTTACAACCTGTCAAAGAAGGGCTGTAGGAACACGCTATATATAGTTTTTCAGTAGCCAATCCCTTTTGGAAGGCCACAAGCGGCGATTTTAAAAACCGGATCCGGCGTAATCCGTCGAAAAACGGATCGAAAACCGGATGAACCGGATGAGACGGATCCGGTTTTGGCTGTCAAGCACAAGACGGATCCGGCAGAAAACCGGATCCGTCACATCCGGTTTTACTAAACATTTGCCGGATCCGGCGCTCCGGCACGACGCCGGAACGCGCCTGACGCCGAAAACCTGATGTGTGAAAGTAGCCTTAGCATGCAACTGGTATTTAAATTTCTCAGATTTTTCCCTTGGCTAAAGGTCTTTGCGCACTTCTTACAGATAACCTTTGCCTGATCATTAGGATTTTGTTAAAAAAAGTGCCATACTGCACTCTTCATACTATGGAAGACATTTTGAGGCCTTGCACGCTGTGCTATTTTGACCGTCTGGCCAAGCTGTCCTGCAACTCTTTTGTTTTTTGTAACCTGTTATTCGACTGCT
Source organism: Dendrobates tinctorius (assembly GCF_039654945.1). Lineage (NCBI taxonomy): Eukaryota > Metazoa > Chordata > Amphibia > Anura > Dendrobatidae > Dendrobates > Dendrobates tinctorius. The sequence continues at coordinate 22,209,258 of NW_027361708.1, forward strand.
CCGGGCCTACCAAATAACAGCTGTTGTGCCCGCTGCGGATGCTCCTCCTCCTCTTCTGAGCTATTGGCAGCGGCACCCTCTTCCCCCAATGGATGCCAATCTGGGACAACAACTGGGTCATCCATCACCTCCTCTTCAATGTCATGTGCACCTTCCTCTATGTCACGGTGTATGGTGGTATAGTATGCGGGAAGGGGCACCTGAGTTTCATCAGGGTCAGATTCTGCCTCAGTACACTGCAAAGACAATGTAGTGCTCTGAGTGAATGTACCAGCAGAAAAATCTATCAGTGGCTGTGCATCAGTGCACTCCATGTCAGATTCATCTTGGCCTGGGTAATTCACGATTTGACTTGATAACCCAGGCATGGTATGTGAAAACAGCTCCATGGAGTAATCTGTATTGTGGCCTGCCACATCCTTTAATTTTGGTTGGAGTGAAGGACACAAGGAAAGGTGTGGTTCATGACCATGAGCCTCCCATGACGACTCAGTGCTTTTATTTTTTAAAACTTCAGAAGTGGAGGCGATAGAGCTGGAGGCTGTGTCAGCAATGTAAGCCAAAACTTGTTCTTGAAGCTCCGGCTTTAAAAGCGGTTTACCTACTCCCAGAAAAGAGAGTCTTCGAGGCCTTGTGGAGCCAGATAATGATGCAGGCTCAACACCTCCTGCATTAGGTGCTATTTTGCTTTTGCCACTACCAGCAGATCCACCACCAACACCATCATTACCAGCTGCCAACCCCCGCCCACTTCCATGGACTCTTCCACCACACTTCCTCATTTTTGGGGAAAATGTACCCAAAAAACCACCAACTATATGGTACAGTAAAACAAGGTACAAGGTGTATATAGTAGAGGGGAGAATTTGAATCTCTCTAGACTTCAGGACACAGTTGGATTCTTGTCAGGCCCTGTTTATATTACACCGCAATGTGACAGGCAGATTCTGGATGGTGTAAGAAAGGTGTATAAAGGACTGGGGAGAATTGGAATCTGTCTAGACTTCAGGACACAGTTGGATTCTGTCAGGCCCTGTTTATATTACACCTCAATGTGACAGGCAGATTCTGGATGGTGTAAGAAAGGTGTATAGAGGACTGGGGAGAATTGGAATCTCTCTAGACTTCAGGATACAGTTGGATTCTGTCAGGCCCTGTTTATATTACACCACAATGTGACAGGCAGATTCTGGATGGTGTAAGAATGGTGTATAGAGGACTGGGGAGAATTGGAATCTCTCTAGACTTCAGGACACAGTTGGATTCTGTCAGGCCCTGTTTATATTACACCGCAATGTGACAGGCAGATTCTGGATGGTGTAAGAAAGGTGTATAGAGGACTGGGGAGAATTGGAATCTCTCTAGACTTCAGGACACAGTTGGATTCTGTCAGGCCCTGTTTATATTACACCGCAATGTGACAGGCAGATTCTGGATGGTGTAAGAAAGGTGTATAGAGGACTGTGGAGAATTGGAATCTCTCTAGACTTCAGGACACAGTTGGATTCTGTCAGGCACCACCACAATGTGACAGGCAGAAATTGCCTAGTGTATGACAAACTACAAGGTGTATATAGAATTGGGCAGAATTGGAATCTCCCTAGAGTGTAGGTCTGTTAGAACGGACAAACTCCTCGGCTTTTCCTTACAGAGTCACACACTTAGATAGCTTAAATTTGGCCATGATAACAGCCGTTACACGGTACTGTGAGAGGAGCGTACACGTACACCACTGTATGGTGTATGTAAAATTGTCAAGCTCCGTGTTTTTGTATACGGACTGACACACGCTGTCTCTCTCTAGTTTTGAATGTAATCAAACAGCAGATTAACTAAACTGTTTGAAAAACGGACAAAACTATAAGGTGTATGTCTGTAAGAACGGACAAAGTCCTTGGCTTTTCCTTACAGAGTCACACACTTAGATAGCTTCAATTTGGCCATGATAACAGCCGTTACATGGTACTGTGTGAAGAGCGAACACCGCTGTACGGTGTGTGAAAAAATGAGTGCTCAGTACCTCACCAGGACAAAACAATAAAATTTGGATTGCTTTTAAAAAAGCAGTTTGAACACCAGTGTGCACACAGCAATGCAGCTAGCCTTAAAAGGCAGGCTAATCACCACCAGCGCTGCTGCACAAAAGCTAAAATCTTCACCTTTCACTGCACAGTAACTACAGTGAAAAGCGCTATCAGCAGAAGCATTTTTTTTTCTTTTTGCCTTCCTAACGCTCTCCCTACAGAATCAGCAGCAGCAGCAGCTCTCCCTATTCTGAGATCAGCATGAGTAGCATGGCGGTCGGCGTGCATGCCCTTTTATACCCCCTGTGACGCCCCACAAAGCAAGCCAATCACTTGCATGCCCTTCTCCAAGATGGTGGTGACCGCTGCCTATGTCATCACGTTGCCCACAGTGTCCGTTCTTCCTGATTGGCTGAAAAAGGGTGCTAAAGCATCATTTGAAGCGCGACTTTGGCGCTAAAGTCGTTGACCTCATGGCCAACCTCACGCTAAGGTCAGGTTTCGTTTCATGAAACCCGACTTTGGCGAAAGTTGGCGACTTTTCAATTTTTTCGACCCGTTTCGCTCAACTCTACTCCACAGTTAAAGGAGCAAAACAACAGGGCTAGCGTCCTATAATCAGGACATGGAAATAAGGAAATGATGGTCCAGGACTCAGGGCGAAACGCAATTGTTCTTTATTATGTCACAATACACATGACAAACAAATTAGAAACAATATAAATCCCAAGGAAGGAAAAAGTGTGGTAGAAAAGGTGCACAAGCAACAGGGATAACCACAGCCTTGAAAGGATTGTTAAGAAAAAGCCATTCAAAAATTTGGGGGAGATTCACATGTTGTGGACTGCTGCTGGAGTCATTGCTTCTCGATAGAGTTGAGCGAAACGGGTCGGTCAAATTCAAAAGTCGGTGACTTTCGCTGAAGTCAGGTTTCATGAAATGAAACAAGACCATAGCGTGAGGTCGGCCACGAGGTCAGCGACCAGAGCGCCAAAGTTACGTTTCAAATGATGCTTCCAGCGCCCTTTTTCAGCCAATGATGGAGGACGCACACTTTGGCCAACGCGATGACATAGACATCGGTCACCACCATCTTTGAGAAGGGCATGAAAGTGATTGGCTTTGAGTGGTGTCACAGGGGCTATAAAAGGGCGTGCATGCCGATCGCCATCTTATTTCTGCCGGAAAAGTTGCTGCTGCTGATTCAGAATAAGGGAGAGCGTTAGGCAGGGAAGAAGAACCAAAAAACTGCTTCTGCTGTTAGCAATTTCCACTTACAACACAACAGTTTGTGTGCAGTGACAGGGGAGGCTATATTTTTGTGCATCAGCTCTGTTGGTTATTAGGCTGCCTTATAAGGCTCCCTGATAGCTGCATTGCTGTTTGCACACTGCTGTACAAACTGCTTTTTTAAAAGCAAAAATACTTTTCTTCCTCTTTTCTGCACAGTTACCAAGCGTTCATTTTTCCACCCTTTTGTGTGCAGCAGTCCTGCTTATTAGGCTGCCTGCATCCATACTTGGACTGAGAGCATCATTGTCAGCCTCCTAAAATCTCTAGTGAGATCCAAATTCTCACCAATACTATATACACCCTACACCTTGTCAAACACCATCCAATTTCAGCCTGTTTCATTGAGGTGTAATCTCTACTGGGCCTGAGACAATAGTTCAGCATCCTCAAATCTCTATTCAGATTCAAATTCTCACCAATACTATATACACCCTCCACCTGGTCATACACCATCCAATTTCAGCCTGTTACATTGAGGTGTAATCTCTTCTGGCCCTGAGATACTTGTTCAGAGTCCTCAAATCTGTAGTGAGATTCAAATTCTCACCAATACTATATACACCCTCCACCTTGTCATACACCATCCAATTTCAGCCTGTTACATTGAGGTGTAATCTCTACTGGGTCTGAGACAATAGTTCAGCGTCCTCAAATCTATAGTGAGATTCAAATTCTCACCAATACTATATACACCCCCCACCTTGTCATACACCATCCAATTTCAGCCTGTTACATTGAGGTGTAATCTATAGTGGGCCTGAGATAATAGTTCAGCCTCCTAAAATCTCTAGGGAGCTTCCAATTCTCCCCAATACTACGTACACAGCTTGTACTTTGTCATACACCAGCCAATTTCAGCCTGTTAAATTGAGGTGTAATCTATAGTGGGCCTGAGATAATAGTTCAGCCTCCTGAAATCTCTAGGGAGCTTCCAATTCTCCCCAATACTATATACACACCTTGTACTTTGTCATACACCAGCCAATTTCAGCCTGTTACATTGAGGTGTAATCTATAGTGGACCTGAGATAATAGTTCAGCCTCCTAAAATCTCTAGGGAGCTTCCAATTCTCCCCAATACTATATACACACCTTGTACTTTGTCATACACCATCCAATATCAGCCTGTTAATTTGAGGTGTAATCTATAGTGGGCCTGAGATAATAGTTCAGCCTCCTAAAATCTCTAGGTAGCTTAAAATTCTCCCCAATACTATATACACACCTTGTACTTTGTCATACACCAGTCAATTTCAGCCTGTTAAATTGAGGTGTAATCTATAGTGGGTTTGAGATAATAGTTCAGCCTCCTAAAATCTCTAGGGAGCTTCCAATTCTCCCCAATACTATATACACCTTGTACCTTGTTTTACAGTACCATATAGCTGGTGGTAATTTGGGTACATTTTCCCAAAAATGAGGAAGTATGGTGGAAGAGGCCGTGGAAGTGGGCAGGGGTTGCCAGCTGGTACTGATGGTGGTGGGGGTGGTGGTGCATCTGCTGGTAGTGGCAATAGCACAATAGCACCTAAGGCAGGAGGTGTTGAGCCTGTGCAATCGTCTGGCTCCACAAGGCCTTGAAGGCTCCCTTTTCTGGGAGTAGGTAAACCGCTTTTAAAGCCAGAGCTTCAGGAACAAATTTTGGCTTACATTGCTGACTCAGCCTCCAGCTCTATCGCCTCCTCTTCTGAAGTTTCAAAAAATAAAAGCACTGAGTCGTCAGTGGAGGGTCCTGGTCAGGAGCAACACCTTTCCTTGTGTCCTTCACCCCTACCAAAAGTGAAGGATGTGGCAGGCCACACTACAGATTACTCCATGGAGCTCTTTTCACATACCGTGCCTGGGTTATCAAGTCAAATCGTGAATTCCCCAGTCCAAGATGAATCTGACATGGAGTGCATTGATGCACAGCCACTGCTAGATTTTTCTGCTGGTACATTCACTCAGAGGACTACATTGTCCTCACAGTGTACAGAGCCAGAATCTGACCCTGATGAAACTCAGGTGCCCCATCCTGCATACTATACCACCTTACACGGTGACACAGAGGAAGGTGTACATGAAATTGAAGAGGGGGTGATGGATGACCCAGTTGTTGACCCAGATTGGCATCCATTGGCGGAAGAGGGTGCCAATAGCTCAGAAGAGGAGGAGGAGGATCCGCAGCAAGCATCGACATCGCAACAGCTGTTATCTGGCAGGCCTGTAGCAGTCCAAAAACGGTTTACAAAAACCCAATGAGTTGCAGGACAGCTTGGCCAGACGGTCAATTAGCATAGCATGCAAGGCCTCAAAATGTCTTCCATAGTAGGAAGAGTGCAGTGTGGCACTTTTTTGAACAAAATCCTAATGATCAGGCAAAGGTTATCTGTAAGAAGTGCGCAAAGGCCTTTAGCCGATTGAAAAATCTGAGAAATTTGAATACCAGTTGCATGCTTAGACATTTAACCACCATGCACTTGCAAGTGTGGATGGACTACCAAACCTCACGTACCACATGTGCACCTGCTCCGAAAGAAGGTAGTCAGCAACGCTACATCGCTTCCCCCACTGTAAGCCCACCGGTTAGCACACCACCAGCAGCAAATGTTGAGGTGTCGTTGCAAGGCCAAAGCAGTCAGAGAATCACAATGTTATTGCTACGAAAGACTGAATCTAGGCCATCAGCAAGGCCACCAACACCATCACCATCACCAACCCTCTCTCAGTCCACCATGTCCACCGCTAGTTCCACCATATGCAGCTCTCAAGTCCAGCTCACCCTACCAGAGACTCTCAGTAGGACAAGAAAGTACTCTTCCTCTCATCCACGTACACAATGTTTGAATGCCCACATTGCCAAACTATTCTCGTTAGAGATGATGCCCTACCGGTTGGTTGAAAGTGAAGCTTTCCGCGACCTCATGGCCTACGCTGTCCCATGCTATCACCTACCCAGTCGGCATTTCTTTTCTCGCAAAGCCATCCCAGCCTCCACCTGCATGTGAAAGACCGCATTGTCCATGCACTCAAGCAATCAGTGATTGGAAAGGTGCATCTCACAACAGATGCATGGTCCAGTAGGCATGGCCAGGGCCGTTACGGGTCCATCACTGCACACTGGGTTAATGTGGTGGATGCAGGGTCCACAGGGGACAGCGGCGGTGGGACAGTGCTGCCTAGCCCACGGTATAGGAAACAGTTGGCTGTAGGCGTTCGACCCTCTTCCTCATCCAGAAGCGAAAGCTCGTCCACAGAGCGCAGTCGCACGAGCACTCCATCCACAGCTGCCAGTGTGGACACGAAGTGTCCCACTATCGAACAGCTAATGGTTAGCATCAGCAGGCTGTGTTGAAGATGATGTGTTTGGGCGACAACAGACACACCACGGAGGTACTGGCTGACGACTTGCAGCGACAAACTGAATCATGGCTGGGCAGTCTACATCTTGAGGCAGGCAAGGTAGTTAGTGATAACGTCCGGAATTTTGTGGCAGCCATAGCCCTTTCAAAACTCAGACACATACCTTGCCTGGCTCACACCTTGAACCTGGTAGTGCAGTGCTTCCTCAATAATTATCCAGAGTTAACATCCCTGCTCCAGAAGGTGCAAAGACTGTGCTCACACATCCGCCGGTTGCCCGTACACTCCATTCGTATGCAGAAGCTGCAGCGATTGCTCCACCTTCCCAAGCACCGCCTATTTATCGACGTTGCAACAAGATGGAACTCCACCCTGTACATGGTTCAGAGGCTGTGCGAACAGAGGCAGGCTGTAATGCATTTGTGGGAGGATACACGGGCAGGCAGTTTGAAGGCAGACATGGAGTTGTCTGGTGTGCAGTGGTCAAAGCTGAAAGACCTCTGTAAAGTCCTTCAGTGTTTTGAGGAATGCACACGGCTGGTAAGCACAGACGACACCATCATAAGCATGAGCATCCCACTTATGCGTCTGCTCATGCAAACTTTGACGCACATTAAGGAGCAGGCGTCTGCAACCGAGGAGGAAGAGGAGGAGGGAAGCCTTGATGACAGTCAGCCATTGTCTGCTCAGGGAACTCTCCTGGACGAGGTGGAGGAAGAAGAGGAAGAGGAGGAGGATGATGGGGATGATTATTTAGGGGAGGAGGATGCTTCTCAGGGGGCAAGAGAAAATGTTGGCGTGGTAAGGTCAGGTACAGGGTTTGTGCGTGACTGGAGGGATGTTGATTCATTACAAACAATATCTCGATCCAAGGCAAAAGATTCTGATGCATGCCTCCTGGCAGTCAAATTATGTACAAACTTGATGATATCCAGCAAGGTGTGAAATAAAATAAAATCTTTTATCTGGTGCAAAATTAAGTCCCAGAGATAGAACTTGCAATTGTTCAGGTGTCAATGTGCAACTAGAAATATTCAAAACATTGGAAAAAATATTTTAAACCGTTTCTTGTTGCTGGTGGCCATTCTTGTATTTGTTTGTATGCTTGTGGCCCCCCACCTTTTCAGTTTTTTGAGAATGTTGTTTCTTGGATTGATGATAATACAAATTATTTGATCCGAAACAAAATTAATACTGCTATAAAAGTCATGTGAACTGCTATCATTGGATTCGACATCTGATGAAATGAAAGAGACACTCCACAGATGAGTCAAACATATTGTGCATTTTCTTCAAAACTGGGCATAAAGGCTCAGAAGATTTCTGCCAATGACCCCACTCATATCTGGTTCATCTGATGATCAGTTGTGTCACGTTTAAATTTATTTTTCTTGCGAATCATTATAGTATTTTCCAGTTTTGATACAGATTGTCTAATATTGGTTAGAAGTGTTTTATATTCAACATCATTTTGTTTCTCCAAACTGGATTTAATGGTGTTGATTTCAAATTGAATATTCTTAAGCTTCTCCTCTTCATATTTCATGATGAGTTTTATTAAATTGGAAGATCAATTTGTGAGGATTTGATTCCATTCACATATAAAATCCTGGGAGAATTTTCTTTATATGTAATCCCCTTGAGATCATATTTTTACAAAGGTACCGGTAATTGTCCAAAATAGTAAAATCCCACGATAATTTTGTTTCATTAGTCATTAGTTTTTCTAATTTCTTGGTGCTCATAGACAAATCATTATTCGCAAGATCAGTTCACACATCAGTTGTGTCCAATGAAAATAACTCGGCTGAGTTCAATTCTCTATCTAGTTCAGTATCCATGAAAATTTCAAGCACAATGTCAAGGACTGAATCCAACCACAACTGCAAAATTAAAAAAAAAAAATAATAATAATGAAATTATTATTATTAATATTAAAGTCGCAGGGATACTGTCCTCATGAGAAAAATCTCTATGCCAATAAATGGGCTCGATCTATCAGTTGTGCACAGTTTAAAAAGACTAGCATAACATGTATAACTGTGGCATGTGGTGTGGGGAAGCACGGAGCTCATGTAGTCGCACGTTCAATTGATCAAAAAGGTAAAAGGAGGTTGCTCCAGCTTCCAAATAGTCCACAAAATTTTATTGAATCATGGATAAAAACAGATTGATCAAAGGCCAGTTCACATGATTGTATAGCAGCTATGTGTTTCAAACACGCTAAGGCCTGTTTCACACATCCGTTTGTCATCATCAGTCAAAATCCGCCGTGTTGCCAAAAAACGGATCCGCCATTTTTCTTGGCGGATCCGTTTTTTTCCCCATTGACTTGCATTATCGGCGGATTTTGACTGATGGTGATCCTTTGCATCAGTTTGTCAGCAGATCCGCCAAGATTTTGGCGTCCGCTGACATGTCCGGATGGACCCTGCAACATTTTTTCGCTGCCCGGATCCCCCATTTAGTATTTGCAAACATATTTAACCCCCAATTCTGTCTGGCTGCTGGATGAAAATCTCTCTTTCTCTCTCTCCTCCCGCGGCCCCGCCGACATCGCAGCTCCCGCGAGATCTCGCCGACATCGCAGCTCCCGCGAGATCTCGCCGTCATCGCAGCTCCCGTAAGATCTCGCTGACATTGCTGCTCCAGCGAGATCTCGCCGACATCGCAGCTCCCGCGAGATCTCGCCGACATCGCAGCTCCCTCGAGATCTCGCTGACATCGCTGCTCCCGTGAGATCTCACCGACATCGCAGCTACCGCGAGATGCCGCTCGCGAATTATGAACAGCTCCCGCATCATGACCTCGTGCCCGTGCCATCCCGACGCCACCTCAACATGCCCGCTCCCGGAGATCACTACATGGCAGGTATTTTTTTCTCTTTTGTCCCAGCTGCGGTTCCTTTAAATTTTTACCAGCGGCTGTTCCGTCCATCCGCCGATCCGCTGCCACACGTTTCTGTCAGTCCGCTTGCGGATCTGTTTTCCGCAATTTTGGCAGATTTGGACTGACAGAAAAAACTGATGTGTGAAACAGGCCTAAGGTGTTCTTTCTCAAAGCTATACTCAAAAGGAAATGATGTGTGCTTAAACACGATGAAACCAATGGAAATCAATCAAAGGTCATGTGACAAGTCATAATTAAAAATACGAATAACATATATGACAATCAAAAAAAAAATCCAGGAAAACAGCAAAACTACAAAAACAATTAGGACAAAGGAAATTCCTAAAAAAATCAATGAAAGATAATGCATAAATACATAAAACTGTGTTAATTCTCCTATTGCTAACAGACTTTCTAACTTGCGGTCTTCTTAACAACAGTACTTCTTATCACTTCAAAGACTATTCATCAACTTCATAACAAGCAGGAACTAGCTCCCTATGTGCTCACTAACTCCTGGGCTGACTTTAAAGCTGTTAACTCTGTCCTGCATACAGCATGTCACATCACATTTGAAAAGAGTTATTGCATTATGTTAATATAATAAATATTCAGAAAGGGTGTCAGAATAACTTCTCCACACCTTTGCATTACCTGATGAAGGAGTTAAATCCACTCCAAAAATTGTTCAATTCAAAATTTAACATTTTTACTGCTCTCTCATCCTTGGTGTCACTGGTATTGACAACATCTACAAAATGCCCTGTAAGTGGATAATCAGACTATACAGGTTTTTTGTTGTTGTTGGTAGCCAAGGAGACACATAGGACTGTATAGGAATCATCCACACAAAACAATAGGATATTGTCAATATTTGCTTCACTGCCATATCTCACTGGAGTTCTACTGCACACTTTGCCTTTGTAAGAGTGGATGGGGCAGAACAACTATAGTGAATGCAGAAGCTGTAGATGAGTTTTTCTACTTTTAGAAAAGTGGTCCTCAAACACTTCCAGCAATGTAAAATAACAGCCAGAGATTACACCCCCTACTCCACTCTAGGGTCAGCGCTCTGTGTTTTGGCTGCTGCGGTGGCTTCAAGTTGACACCTCATGTTACCGCAACAGCCAATGACTGAGTTTTTTGGTTCTGCTGATGTAGACAAAGCCGCTGAGCTCAGTGATTGGTTGTAGAGGCTCTGTGAACTGTTACTGTGAAGTGACCACTGCAACCAAAACACAGAGACCGCAACAGTGGTGAAAAGCTGGCATAAGAATGGGGAGGATATCAGTTTTTGTCATTTTACACTACTGGAATCATTGGTGTTGCACTTTTTATTAAAAAGGTGGAATCTCTTATTAAAGAAAATGCTATGATGAAAATATGACCTATTGTTTAACCTATTAATGACCGCATAATGTAATCTGTGGTGAGAACATTGGGTCATTGTGCTTTGTGTGGGGAATTGTTGGGGTAGCATATTGTCCGGGGAGGGCTGTGGAAGCAGAATACTATGTGGAGAACTGTGGGAGCATCATATGTGGTGGAAACATTGGTGTAGCTATACAGTACATGCGGGGACTATAGGGTCATCATGCACTGTAGTAGGGACTTTGGTGCTATTACACAGTGCATGATGAACTGTGGGGGCATCAAACTGTGTGTAGTTGGCTGTGATGGCATCATACTATGTGTGAGTCTTTGAAGATATGCTATGGGGGCATCACACTGTGTTTGTGAGTGTGTGTCGAGGGAATTGTGGCGGTATCATACTGTGTGTAGGCACTGTTGAGACATAATACACTGTATGATGGGCACAGTTGGGGAAATGAAAAGTGGATGATGTTAAGCAGGAACACTAATGAGCTTCAATAAGAGGAATATTTATGCATTGGAACATATGGACAAAAGACTGAGCAAAATAACTATATGTGTACATCTTCCTCATCTTTCAAAGTTGGGAGGTATGCTACAGAAGAGAAATCACTGTACACACCCACCGGCAAACTTGTTCATTTAAACTTTAACCACCCCATGACTCGGCATTTCATGTAGAAAGTTCAGTGTGTAATATCTTTATGCTCTACATCCTTCACTTCAGGTATCACTCCTGCTACTCAGAGTCACATTGGACCTGGGGCTTTTCTCCTACAAAACAAGACAAACATGAAGGCGAAACTAGACCTGTTTAAAACACGTATTTTATATTTCTTCTTTTTAAATGTACATTTTTAGCTTTTCTATCTTGTTGGGCGGCAATTCAACTCATCCCTGTTTTATGTTGCACTTTCAAGTTACAAAATATATTGATGGGCACATTACTGATCCCTGGCAACACTCACTGGATCTTTGACACAGATGTATAGATATAAATACATGCCATAGTAAAACACATTACGTTACTGATAAAAAAAATAAATTAACAAAGTATTACCACAATCCAGGACTGTTCAGCATATAATTTTGGAGGTTTGCATAGCACCTGTCTGCAACATATGTTAAGAGGATGGCAAACTCATTACAAGAGAAATGGAAAACCTACTATGGAGGAATGTGTCAGATTGGTAACTGAAAAATAGACCTCCATATTTCATCAAAAACCATCCCCAGATTAATTTTCTTCAATGCTGTAATTTTCATATTGCCTATTAAGAACATTATCTTTCAAAACTGAAAGTGCGATGAATATGTGTCATCTTTTCTTGCAGCCAGTGAATGGAAGGCTTTTATTGGGTGCAGCTTACAAATATGCTATTACCGTCATTTTGACATAACTGCAAAGTAATAGACACACACCTAAATTATCATCACAAGAACAACAAATCCTAATAATTTGATACATTGCAGAACTGCTATAATCAGAATAACCCTGTAAGCTACATACATAAAATAATAATAAAACATGTATACTATTAATAAGAATAGCTAATAAAATCAGGATCTCCTTCCTGTTCATGTGTCCAATCTATATTTCTTTTCTTTTGACGCTATACTGCATGTATGAGCAGAGGGCATAATAACAGCTGCTTGTTTTATTCGATATCCAGCCACCAATTTATTCTCATTTATAGATGTACTGGGGAGAAGGCCTATTGTGCTGGGAAATGTGTGTATTTCATGGTCGGCCTATCACCATTACATTGCCTCAATAGGAGGGATCATGGTCTAAAAAGAACAGATGACTGTTGCCAAATCAATAGAAGCGCGTTAGAGCACAATGCATTTTTCAGTTGTTCCGGGAGGCGTGGAGGTGAAGAAAATTCATGTACTAACAAATCAGCACTCTTGTACAGTAATGTAAAGGTTGCCCTTGGATTAGCCAGATGAATTTCAGGTGATGCATATCTAATTGCAGAGCAGTCAAATGCACATAAATCTAGATTTCTGATATACTCGCAGGCTGTACCATAATGCACTCCAAGTCCATGTCTTCACCAGTAGATGTCATTGTTTACCCAGCAATGAACTAAAATAATACCGATCCTCTTTCTTAGCGCCAGTGTAATGATTCATTATTATTCATCACATATCTAATTTATTTTGGATACTCTGAGCAAAGATAGCTGCTAACAAAAATAAATACATAAATATATGGAAATCATGATTCATCAAGGGACAAGATTAAAATGCACATGTATCTCTGTGTATCTAGAGATGAATAACAAACTATGGGGCAGGAAGGTCAGGATTCTCCAGCGCAGCGCAGTGCAAGGAAAAACAATTCAGCTGACTCAACAGACCAATGGAGGCTTCATCCGAAGGCTGTTTGTTACATCTTAGGGATGTTTTTTCATTATTCATCGAATTCTGCCCAATATTACTGAGAAACCTGTTAAAGAATTAAGTATAATGAAGTCTGTCAAGGAGCTGGACCGAAGAGATATGATAAGAAAATCTATGTAGTAAGTAACTGCACCCTCTTTATTATATCATGGACTGAACATCTAATAGAACAGTGACCCATAGCCTGTCTACATCCACTTAAGTGGTGATACTATCCTGATTGAGAATACAGACAGTTTCCAACTAAATCTTTTTGGCACCAGAATAAAGTTGTCCAATAAATAATTCCAATCTGAACATGATGTAAAAAATCAAGCCACAATCCTGCAGCCACAATGTTAGCCACATGCTGGGTCAACTGCTTCTACCCTGAGAACGTCAGCTTCTGCATGGCTTTTGTGCTTACAGCTTGTAGAATCTTCTGATTGTCACAGCGTCTGGAGCAACCAGGTAGCTGTCATCAAAGCGGCGCCGGTTAACGGTGCTTTAGTTTGTCTTCCTTTCATACATCTGTATTTAATATTTTTTTGGATCCAGTTCCTCAGTTTTATGACTCTAATCCAGACTCTTGAATAACCTTGACCTTAACTTCAGCCCTGATCTTGGATTTTCCTCCTGCTTTGTCTCTTTTGAATGATTGTAGTATCTATCGTTATAAGGTTGACTATGAGCACTGATTCCTATTCCTTACTATACTTACATATTGTCCTCTGACTTGACACATCATGAGGACCTTCCTGGTGATTACCATTGGCTATATTCTTTATTATTCCCATGCTTTATTAGAGCTACTGCCAAATGGCTACAGTTCATATCCATACCCCTTGTGGAAGTTAAAGATGAAAAAAGGGTCGATTTCTGATACTCTGAGTACCAGTTTACTAAAGAATCCATATATCAAGTAGAAGACATTACACAAAGTCTGAAAGATGTATAACTAATATGGGATTTCTTTTTAACAGCTGCTCAATTAGTTTAGGCAGATTTATATTTTCCCTAGAAGTCTATTCCATTTAGTGAAAAAATCTTTGCTTTCAGAAATTAAGTTATTTCTCAAGACAGGCTAAATTAATTTAAATAATTAATGTATGGAAATATGTTAGCATTAAGCAATGTCATGAAAAAAACTACACTTAGAAAACTTTTAGTTGAGGTCTAGATGCTAAGGCTACTTTTTAGCCTGGGGGGGCAATATCCATGACCCCTTACCAGCTAGAGAGTATCAGCCCCCAGCTGTTGACTTTAGCAAGGATGGTTGTCAAAAATGGAGGGACCCCACGACATTTTTAAAAATTATTTATTTACTAATAATAAATTAATTAAACAAAAAAAGCATAGTGACCCATTCATTCTTGATAACCAGCCTTGCTAACTCTGACAGCTGAGGGTTGCAGCCCCCAGCAGTCACTTTTGCCTAGCTGGTTATTAAAATTACAGATGAACTCACGCCTTTTTGTTATTATTTATTTAGAGCGCATAGGCTGATGGGACCACTAGACCGATCAGCTGATGCCAGTGACCGGAGCTAAACTTTTAACCTTCGATCGCAGCTGCGAGTTCACGCTGTCACTTGACAGCATGGGAGACGCAACTGTCTGGCTGATGATTTTACTGCAGATCAGAAACAGTGTTTGTTGCACTGTCATGCATATGACAGCGCAGAAAACACATTGCGTTCGGGGGCGAATCCAAACAGTAACACAGCCTTCCTGGTGAAGTCCATGTTCGGTGTCCATTCCCAAACAGTACGTGTTCGGTATGGGTGCAGAACTTTACTGTTCAGGTTTGTCCATCTCTAACCGGAAGTTGGTTACTCAGAGCAATGTTGGTTTTTAGTGCACAGCATGTTCTTTACAATGTATTTATGAAGCACCTTATCCATGATCAATTTGAATTTCCTTGGGATGACATTGTTACCTTAAAAGGAATCTGTCACCACTCCCCAGGTTTCTACTACACATTTCAGAGAAGCATGATTAAGGGGCTGAGACCATGATTCCAGCCATGTGTTACTTACTGGACCGCTTGCTGCACTTTAGATAAAATCACTGTTTTCTCTGCTGCAGATCTAACAGTTCTCTGAATACTGAGCTATGTATATCCCTACACACACCACTGATTGGCAGAAAGATGTCAATCAGTGGTGAGGGTGGGGTTATTCAGAGCTTATGGATATAGAGGACCAAATATCAGCAGGTTTACTATTCCTCTAGTAATAATTTCCTGCTGATAAAACCGTGATTTTATCAAAACTACAACAAGCAGCCTATTAAAGTAAATGGTACAAAATGCTGGGATCAGGGTCTCTGTCCTTACATTATGCTGCTCTCAGATTATGTGGCAAAACTTGGTGACAGATTTCCTTTTTAATTGACCTGACTAAAACTTAAGGCATACAAAGGGGAGAAATGTTGGCTAAACTTGGTATTATACTGTGACAATTCCCTTATTCCTGCAAATCCAATCTTCTGCAACTTCTCTTAACCCTAAAGAATTGTGATTGCTGCTCTGGGTGAGTTGAACAAAATTTATTAGAACTCCATTAAGCTGGAATTTGGTGTATGGATTTTTTTAAAAAGAATATAAACTCATTTTTATGGGTAGACAGCCCCTAAAAAGAAACCCCAAAACAAAACATTTACACAAAATATATCAATACCCCTTTTTTATTGGTTTTCACTGTAAGTGCACTAATTCCTTACTTTTGCACCTGGTCAGATTCAATGGACTGTCTTATTCTATTAAATGGATAACATTTCAAAGTGATTGTAAGAACAAGTAACTTTGTAATATACCTCTTTAAAAGGTTCCCTCTATTCTCAAGAAAGGAGGGATATCTAATTCTATTGTTTAAAGCTCTTTTCTAAAGGCCCCGTCTCACACAGCGAGATCGCTAGCGAGATCGCTAATGCGACACTGATTTGTGACGCAACAGCGATCTTGCTACATGTGACACGCAGCAGCGACCGGCTCCCCTGCTGGATATCGCTGATCGTGCAGGAATGTCCTCAGCCATTTTTTCGTTGTTGACGTCCCACTGGCCAGCATGCATCACTGTGTTTGACCGCTGGATCGTTGCTGCATTGCTGAAGAGATCTGCCTGTTTGGCAGCTCACTAGCGATCATTTAGCGATGCACCAGCGATCCCTACTAGGTCGTATCAATGTCGGGATCGCTGGTGCGTCGCTAAGTGAAATGGGACCCTAAGTTTACAACCATCTCATAGGTTTCCTAAGCAAAGAAAATGCTCTTACAAGCTGTTTGCTGGATCCATCCAGCTTCAGTGCCAAACCTGTAGCTCGGGGGCCTCATGTGGCTCACAGGTCCATGATATGTGGTTCGCTGCTGTCTACTAGTTGGTTGAACAAGTCTACAGATGGTGACCTTTTCGAGTAGCCCCACACAGAAGAGCAGATCTGGATTTTCATATACTAGTTAAGGGGTAGATAAGCAATTGGTAAACTGAATATTGAATGATTCTACCAAGGAGTGAAAAAACGGATCCATTTCCGTTTGACAACAAACGGATGCACCGGATCCGTTTTTTGACGGATCCGTTTCAGCCACCAATGTCTGAATTTAAAGCAATCAGACTCGAGAGAGAGAGAGATTTTTTTGCTGCCTGAACGGATCCGTCGCCCATAGGTGTCCATTATAACGCATGGCGGACAGCGAAGGATCCATTGCTATCCGCTGTTTTAACGCAGAAAAAAAAAAATGGTTTCATTGTCCGTCCACTCCAGACAGTGGATGCCAAAATAATGACGGATCCATCAAAAAAATGGATGCAACGGATGACCATCTGTCAAAATCCTAATACTAGATCAGGCCTTGCAGTATTATCAAAGCAATATAGAAATGTTTTTGGTTCTCTAGTTTTAGATTTGAAATAATTTAGATGACCCATTAGGAAACATTACTTTTAGAAACAAATAGTTAATATCCTTAAAAACTCAAATTTGATTATTAAGTTAAGTTTCTTAAATGGCATCCATAAAGACACCAACCATTATACTTAAGTGAAATTGCAATTATCGTTAAACTTATTTTAGAAAGAAGTTTGATAAGAAATTATGAATAATTGTACTTGCAAAGAAAGTCTTACTTCTCTAATGCATGAGGTGGGTTGTGTAATTATAAAAATGTATTTCAGTTAAAAAAAAATCCAAAGGCAATTAAAAAGGAACATGCTGATCGTGGCTTTGACTTCAGTTTTGAAAAATACCAATGTGATTTGGAACAGTGAGTTGTTTTTAGGCTTGTTTCAAACTGAGAAGTATTTGACTTTATTAAGTTCCCCGAAAATTGTATTGAGAGCTTTTTGGCACTCTGTTGAAGTATCACGAATAGTGTTGAGCGATACCGTCCGATACTTAAAAGTATCGTATCGGATGGTATCGGCCGATCTAAAAAAAATATCGGGTATCGCCGATTCCGATACCGGAAGTCCCATTCAAGTCTATGGGACTTCCGGTATCGGAATAAGAAAAACCCTATTTTTGCCTTGTACAGCCTCTCTGGGGTCTGTACGGGCCTTTCGGGGGGCTGTGCCGGCCTGCCGGGGAGTCTGTGCAGGCTCCGGTGGTCTGTGCAGGCCTGCTGGTGGTCTGTGCAGGCTCCGGTGGTCTGTGCAGGCCTGCCGGGGGGCTGTGCCGGCCTGCCGGTGGTCTGTGCAGGCTCCGGTGGTCTGTGCCGGCCTGCCGGTGGTCTATGCAGGCTCCGGGGGTCTGTGCCGGCCTGCCGGGGGGGCTGTGCCGGCCTGCCGGTGGTCTGTGCAGGCTGCGGGGGTCTGTGCCGGCCTGCCGGGGAGCTGTGCCGGCCTGCCGGGGAGCTGTGCAGGCTCCGGTGGTCTGTGCCGGCCTGCCGGGGGGCTGTGCCGGCCTGCCGGTGGGCTGTGCAGGCTCCGGGGGTCTGTGCAGGCATCGTCCGATGGGACTACAAGTCCCATCGGGCGATGCCTGCTACCATGACAGTGATTGACACATTAGCCAATGATGGGACAGTAGTAGTCCCATCATCCGGCTAATGTGTTGAATGTAAAAAAAAAAAAAAAAAAAAAATTTACATGCTACATACATACAACATGCATACTACATATATACTACATGTAACATACATACTACATATATACTACATGCAACATGCATACTACATACATGCTACATACTACATGCATGCATACAGTGGGGAAAAAAAGTATTTAGTCAGTCAGCAATAGTGCAAGTTCCACCACTTAAAAAGATGAGAGGCATCTGTAATTTACATCATAGGTAGACCTCAACTATGGGAGACAAACTGAGAAAAAAAAATCCAGAAAATCACATTGTCTGTTTTTTTTTCATTTTATTTGCATATTATGGTGGAAAATAAGTATTTGGTCAGAAACAAGCAATCAAGATTTCTGGCTCTCACAGACCTGTAACTTCTTCTTTAAGAGTCTCCTCTTTCCTCCACTCATTACCTGTAGTAATGGCACCTGTTTAAACTTGTTATCAGTATAAAAAGACACCTGTGCACACCCTCAAACAGTCTGACTCCAAACTCCACTATGGTGAAGACCAAAGAGCTGTCAAAGGACACCAGAAACAAAATTGTAGCCCTGCATCAGGCTGGGAAGACTGAATCTGCAATAGCCAACCAGCTTGGAATGAAGAAATCAACTGTGGGAGCAATAATTAGAAAATGGAAGACATACAAGACCACTGATAATCTCCCTAGATCTGGTGCTCCACGCAAAATCCCACCCCGTGGGGTCAGAATGATCACAAGAATGGTGAGCAAAAATCCCAGAACCACGCGGGGGGACCTAGTGAATGAACTGCAGAGAGCTGGGACCATTGTAACAAGGCCTACCATAAGTAACACATTACGCCACCATGGACTCAGATCCTGCAGTGCCAGATGTGTCCCATGTACATGTCCGGGCCCGTCTGAAGTTTGCTAGAGAGCATTTGGATGATCCAGAGGAGTTTTGGGAGAATGTCCTATGGTCTGATGAAACCAAACTGGAACTGTTTGGTAGAAACACAACTTGTCGTGTTTGGAGGAAAAAGAATACTGAGTTGCATCCATCAAACACCATACCTACTGTAAAGCATGGTGGTGGAAACATCATGCTTTGTGGCTGTTTCTCTGCAAAGGGGCCAGGACGACTGATCCGGGTACATGAAAGAATGAATGGGGCCATGTATCGTGAGATTTTGAGTGCAAACCTCCTTCCATCAGCAAGGGCATTGAAGATGAAACGTGGCTGGGTCTTTCAACATGACAATGATCCAAAGCACACTGCCAGGGCAACGAAGGAGTGGCTTCGTAAGAAGCATTTCAAGGTCCTGGAGTGGCCTAGCCAGTCTCCAGATCTCAACCCTATAGAAAACCTTTGGAGGGAGATGAAAGTCCGTGTTGCCAAGCGAAAAGCCAAAAACATCACTGCTCTAGAGGAGATCTGCATGGAGGAATGGGCCAACATACCAACAACAGTGTGTGGCAACCTTGTGAAGACTTACAGAAAACGTTTGACCTCTGTCATTGCCAACAAAGGATATATCACAAAGTATTGAGATGAAATTTTGTTTCTGACCAAATACTTATTTTCCACCATAATATGCAAATAAAAAACTACTTGCAAGTGGCCACTTTAAATACCTTTTCTCATGATTTGATACTCCTGGCTATGAAGTTCAAAGCTCAATGAGGTTACAAAACCAATTTAGTGCTTCAGGAAGTCAGTAAAAAGTAGTTAGGAGTGTTCAAATCAAGAAAATGATAAGGGTGCCCATACTTTTGCACCGGTCAAATTTTGTTTAAATGCAGATTGCACATTTTCTGTTAGAACAATAAACCTCATTTGAATCCAGAAATATAACTGAGTCCATCAGTTATTAGATATATGAAACTGAAATACCTGTTGCAAAAACCAAAATTGTTATAAAGAAAAAAGGTTAACATTAATAGGGGTGCCCAAACTTTTACATATGACTGTATACTACATGCATGCAACATGCATACTACATATATACTATATATACTACATGTAACATACATACTACATATATACTACATGCTACATACATGCTACATACTACATACATGCTACATACTACATACATAATACATATATACTACATGCATGCAACATACATACAACATATATACTACATGCGTGCAACATGCATACTACATATATACTATATATACTACATGTAACATACATACTACATATATACTACATGCTACATACATGCTACATACTACATACATGCTACATACTACATACATAATACATATATACTACATGCATGCAACATACATACAACATATATACTACATGCATACTGCATATATACTATATATACTACATGTAACATACATACTACATATATACTACATGCTACATACATGCAACATACATACTACATACATGCTACATACATACTACATACATAATACATATATACTACATGCATGCAACATACATACAACATATATACTACATGCATGCAACATGCATACTACATATATACTATATATACTACATGTAACATGCATACTACATATATACTACATGCTACATACATGCAACATACACACTACATGCTACATACATGCAACATACATACTACATACATGCTACATACTACATACATGCTACATACATACTACATATATACCACATGCATGCAACATGCATACTACAAATATACTGCATATATACTACATGCATGCAACATACATATATACTACATACAATACATACATATAGACATACAGTACATATAACATAGAGTACATACTCACCGTCACTTGTCACTTTGATCCCCGAAGCCATTGTCCCCTTGAGGAATAAATATCAAAATAAAAAAACACCAATATACTTACCCCGATCCGCAGAAGTCCACGAGGGTCCCACGTCCATCTTGCGTGGAGAACAGCAGCATCAGCTGATGCTACCATTCTCTACCAGCTCCAGGAATACAATGACGGAAGGTAGGTATCCTTCCGCACTGTATTCCTCCACCACTTTAAAAAAAAAAAGTCCCTAGTCTCACTTTATGCCATTGCTGCGTGGGAATTTATGTAGCATGTATGTAGTATGTAGCATGTATGTAGTATGTATGTTGCATGCATGTAGCATGTAGTGTGTATGTATGTAGCATGTATGTAGTATGTATGTTGCATGTATGTAGCATGTAGTGTGTATGTTGCATGTATGTAGCATGTAGTATATATGTAGTATGTATGTTACATGTAGTATATATAGTATATATGTAGTATGCATGTTGCATGCATGTAGTATATATGTTGTATGTATGTTGCATGCATGTAGTATATATGTATTATGTATGTAGTATGTATGTAGCATGTATGTAGTATGTATGTTGCATGTATGTAGCATGTAGTATATATGTAGTATGTATGTTACATGTAGTATATATAGTATATATGTAGTATGCATGTAGTATATATGTTGTATGTATGTTGCATGCATGTAGTATATATGTATTATGTATGTAGTATGTAGCATGTATGTAGTATGTAGCATGTATGTAGCATGTAGTATATATGTAGTATGTATGTTACATGTAGTATATATAGTATATATGTAGTATGCATGTTGCATGCATATAGTATATATGTTGTATGTATGTTGCATGCATGTAGTATATATGTATTATGTATGTAGTATGTAGCATGTATGTAGCATGTAGTATATATGTAGTATGTATGTTACATGTAGTATATATAGTATATATGTAGTATGCATGTTGCATGCATGTAGTATATATGTTGTATGTATGTTGCATGCATGTAGTATATATGTATTATGTATGCAGTATGTATGTAGCATGTATGTAGTATGTAGCATGTATGTAGCATGCATGTAGTATGTAGCATGTATGTAGTATGCATGTTGCATGTAGTATGTATGTTACATGTAGTATATATGTAGTATGCATGTTGTATGTGTGTAGCATGTATGTAGCATGTAAATTTTTTTTTTTTTTTTTACATTCATTGCATTAGCCGGATGATGGGACTACTACTGTCCCATCATTGGCTAATGAGTCAATTACTGTCATGGTAGCAGGCATCGCCCGATGGGACTTGTAGTCCCATCGGACGATGCCTGCACAGACCCCCGGAGCCTGCACAGACCACCGGCAGGCCGGCACAGCCCCCTGGCAGGCCGGCACAGACCACCGGAGCCTGCACAGACCACCGGCAGGCCGGCACAGCCCCTCGGAGCCTGCACAGACCACCGGCAGGCCGGCACAGCCCCCACGGCAGGCCGGCACAGACCCCCGGAGCCTGCACAGACCACCGGCAGGCCGGCACAGACCCCCGGACAGTCGGCACAGCCCCCCGAACTGACGGCGCATCATGATGCGCACAGACAGCGCATCATGATGACGTCATTTCGGCAGCCAATCAGAGCCACAAAAGTGGCTCATTGCATTTTGGACTTCCAATTCCGGTATCCGATACGAAAAAAGTATCGGTACTCGGTATCGGAATTCCGATACGGCAAATATCGGCCGATACCTGATACTTGCAGTATCGGAAAGCTCAACACTAATCACGAACCTTCACATAGACACATTGCTGTCCTGTTTGCAGTTGACTTTTGATTTCCCTTGTGATTTTCTTTGCTTGATGGCATAAGTATACACATTTATACCTCATTCACTAATCTCTGTAGCTAAAATTCAGATTCTTTGTCAGTGCATATTAAGCACCATAACAATGCAGTATTGGTGATGCATATCGGCTGGACTTCTGGAACAACTGATCTGCAATGGAAGCAAAAGTTTGAAAACAATAATTGCCTTGATGTGTCCCAGTCGTTAGGTGGTCAGTCAAGTAAAAACAATAACAGTTGAATAACACTATGTGATTGATGGGAAAATTAACTAACATGTAAAAATAAACACATTTTTAATACTCTTTTAAAAGTTGTAATAGCAAAAATTATGTATTCAAAAATGATCTGAAATAAACACTGCATTCGTTGGAGGAAAAAAATGTAAAAATTACAAAAAAAATAAAAAGTTACTAAAAATGGTAAAATTGTATCTGGGGTTGACATTCCAACATACCCTAAACCTGTTAAGTGTTTGCACAGTAAATCATGTTCCAATGGTAGTATAGCTTTAACAATAACAGTTCAATGCTGTGGGAGAGAAAGCTGATGAGACCGAACAGTTAGGCTTATTCATTGTACCCACATTCGCAGAAAGTTTTTATTATTCTTTTGTTTTGAATCGAATATATGTTTAGTTTCTATAGAGTTCAGGAATTGGATGGTTCCAGCTGAATTTATGTTATGTTTTATTAGCAAGTGAGAAAATAATAAATAAGCAAGTGGTGGATACTTATATCACATTCTAAAGATTAGGCCGGGGTCAGACTTGCGAGATCAATGTGAGAAACTCGCGCACCAATACCTGGCACTGCCGCCGGCACTCGGACCGGAGGGTACGGCTGCACGTATTTCTATGCAGCCGCACACTCCGGTCCCAAGTGTCGGTGGCAGTGCCGGGTATTGATGTGAGAAACTCATGTGAGTTTCTCGCATTGCTCTTGCAATTCTAACCCTGGCCTTAGAGAGCGGTACTGGGTAGAAGAATGGAATTTTGTCAGGGTTCACAAATATACTTAAAGTTGGAAGAGAAACGAGTAGCAATAGATCCTGCTTTTTCACTAAGGTAGAACTGGTCTCCTTATTTAACCTTTGTCCAACTGAAGGGCTTTGAAGATGTCTCCAAAGAGGCTGACAATTGTCTGGCTCCAATGGGTGAAAATAATATCCCAGTTGTAAATTAATGAAAAAGTGCAAAAAGGATACATTCTTATAACAAGTGCTAGTCTGTCTGTATGTGAGTGAATAGTCATAACAGATATCTAATCTGCTGTGAATTTCAGAGAAATTTGTTATCTGTAGTCTGCAAATTATTATTATGAGGATAGCAGTGTTGTAGGAAATAAATATATCAAGGTGATTCATTTACAGTACTTCTATAATAACATTTTCTGTACCTGAGACCAGAGCAGGGAGGGGAACAAAGTTATTTGTGTGTGTTACCTATTGTCTATGGTAAATCCTGTTATCTGTATCCAGTTTTATAATAGAGGTGTAATCTTTCATTGTAAGCCTGCCGTCAATGATAACGAACAGACTGTAGAGAAACAATCCTGGGTTTAAATCTCACCAAGGGCAACATCTGCAAGGAGTTTGTATGTTCTCCTTGTGTTTGCGTGGGTTTCCTCCAGGTACTCCAGTTTCCTCCCACATTTCAAAGACATACTGATAGGGAATTTAGATTGTGAGCCCCATCAGGGACAGTGCCAATAATGTCTGTAAAGCGCTGTGGAATTAATGGCGCTAAATAACTGAGTAAAATAAATAAATAAATGCTTGGGTGCTTGTTGCTCGATCCGAGCAATTCTTAATACATAGTTACATAGGTTGAAAAAAGACCTAGGTCCATCAAGTTCAACCTTCCTTCACCAATTATTCTTTTTGTCACTAAATTAATTGTAACCCGCAATGTTGTTTATTGAGGAAATCGTCCAGTCCTTTTTTAAAAGCTGTTCTAGTGTCTGCAGGGCCGGTTTTAGACAAAGTGGGGCCCTAGGCAAAAGTTTAAAGAGGGGCCCCAAATGCTAACATTGTAAAATCATACATTTAGGTTACATTACATGAGCAGGATGCGGATACAGTTGGCAGAGTGTCCTGGAGCCAGTGCTGGCACTGGGGCCCCCATATTCAGGGGCCCTATATCGGCCAACGGGTCTGCCACTATTAGCATTACACAGAAGCATTGCTAGAGTCAGAAAAGGAAGGGGGGCCCAAGCCCCAAGACAAAGAGTTGTCCCCCAACCCCCTCTTAATTTTTTTTTAAGACTGCAGATAACACAGCAGTGCTCCCAACCATCCTGGATCCAGCGGGACAGTCCCGATTTTGATACTCCCACCTGCGGGATTGTAGTTTTCCCACACTGCAAATCAGCCGCCATGCCCACCTGTCATTTCAGAAGGGGCTGTGTACCGATCGCCATACAATTCCCTCTATGTATAGCACACTCCAGAACAGAAGCCCTCCCCAGCTCACGTGATCAGTCACATTTCTGTGACCTCATCCTATGTAACACCAGAGAGAGCAGTAATAACTCTCTGAGAACAGATAATGTAGTAGATGTCACCTGCAGTCCTATGTAACACCACAGATAATCTTACTCTGAAACGGTATGACTATGTTCACAAGCATTTATTTCAGTAGCCAAAACCTGTTCTATTGGCAGTAAAAATGTTGCATTCAAAACACCTGTTTTTCAGCTTGTTTCTGGTGTTCTTTACACTTTTTTCAGCTTTATTTAAAGTGAGGATGTTTGCTTTGTCTACAGTATGTTTAAGGCCACGTTCACACGTTGAGTATTCGGTCAGTATTTCACATCAGTATGTGCTAGTCAAAACCAGGAGGGTGAGAAATCCAGAAGTGGTGACGTGTTTCTATTATACTTTTCCTCTCATTGTTCCACTGCTGTTTCTGCATTACAAATACTGATGTGAAATACTGACCAAATACTAAACATGTAAACAACACTTAATAGTTTAATTCACCAATACCACTTAAAAAATTGCAGCAAAAAATGCCGTTGCAATATCTGCAGCTTTCTTTTTTATATTCTTTCATTGCTTTCTACGGGTGAAAACACACTGAATGAAGTGACACGCTGCAGATTAAAAAAGCGCTACAGTTCAGAAATTCAGTCAGAAAAAAAAACAAGCGCATGCAGGAGATTTCGGAAATCTCATATGTTTTGCTGGCACGTTAAAAAGCCGCTCTTGGCCATGTTCACTTGCAGAATTTTTGCAGCTTTTTCTTCTGCAAATAAGAAGTTTACAGCATTTTACAGCACAAGCAAAGACTGAGATTTTCAGAGATCTCCTCACACCCTTTTATTTTCTCCTGACTGAATTTCACAACTGCAGCGTTTTTTAAATCCGCAGCGTGTCACTTCTGTCAGCAATTTTTTTCACCCGTAGAAAGCAATGAAAAAGCTTTAGAAAAGCTGCAAATTTCGCAACGCTGTTTTTCGCTGCGTTTTTGGTAAATAAAACTAACTTTATTAAACATGTACTGTAGACAACATGAATACTATACAAAAAAAAACAGCAAAAGCTCTAAGGGTCTGTGTCCACAGTCAGTAAACTCTGGATGCTGCGTACATCCGCAGCATCCAAACTGCAGCAGCAAGATGTTACAGCATATTGGAGGGGATTTCTAGAAATTCCATGTCCACTATGCGTGCACATACGCCCACACCTCAGCCGCAGAGACGGACATGCGGTGCGTCTCTCCAGACCGCAGCATGTCAATTTATCTTGCATAGATGCGAGTCTCTGCAAGAGAAATGTCACCCGTACAATGTATAGGATGCGGTGATTCTGCACGGTGCAATGAACACATGCGGAGTCACCTGCGTTCAAAAGATGGCAGCACTTTAGACGGAGCACATGTCCGCTGCATCCAAAGTGCTGCCATTTCCGGATCGTCTGCACATACCCTAAAAAATGGGTGTTTTGAAAGCAGTGTTTTTACTGCCAAGAGAGAGGCTTTGGCAGCAAAAAAAAAATGCACCAAAACCACTGATTCCTATGCACACCTGTATTGTATATGGTTTACCCTTATTATTTCACATGGGAATTCATTTATTTCTATATCATAAAGCCCCTGATTCAGCAGACAATATCCCTGTCTTGTGTCATCCAGACAGTAGTGACAGGAGGTCGCCCTGTCACATTACAAGCAGTGATTAGTGACTGTGGTCAGAGCTGATGCTGGTCGCTGCTGTTTGTGGCTGTGAATCTTGATCCTACAGCAATCAACACAGAGCTGCTGACCACGGTGAGTAAATCACTGCACTCTGACCTGTTATTACTGCTCTTACCAGGCTCTGTGGCTTCCCTTAGGCATATCCATTCTCAGGACAGTGCTAGGAGCAGCCATGATCAGGACTCAGGAGGAGACATACAGAGCTTCAAGCATCTTCCTGCGCTGTCACTGTGCTGTAGTCGGCCCCTCACTCTCAACTTTTAACCTGACTGCAGGGAGAAAGAGACAGGTTGGACTCAAGGGACTTTGTGAGAGACACTCCAAGACTTCAGAGCAATGCACAGCATTATTCACTGCTGTACACCCTCTGGGCACTTGTTAAATGGGCTGCAGATGCAGGGGGCCCCCTTTGTGGGTGGGGGCCCCAGGCATCTGCCTGGTCTGCCTGTCCCAAATGCCGGCCCTGAGTGTCTGCCATTTCTACCCCTTGTGGTAGGGCATTCCACAGTCTGACTGCTCTAACTGTAAAGAACCCTTTCCTATTTAGTTGTCGGAATCATCTTTTTTCCACCTATAATGAGTGCCCCCTAGTCCTTAGTATGGTCCTTGGAAGGAATAAGTCATGCACCAGTCCTTTGTACTGATCCCACATATATTAATACATGTAAATAAGATTACATGTATCTCTGAGGTATCTCTGAGGTGTATTTTTTTCTACACTAAACATGCTCCTTTCGAGTAACGAGTATAATGGGAATCAATGGGAAAGCCACTGTGTTTCTGGCAGACGCTACAAAAAGGTTTGGGGGCAGTGAAAATTTTGAAATGGTTGGGGAAAGTGCTAATGGAAGAAAAACAGCATGGGGAAGACCCCTGTAAGCATTTCTAAATGCCAGATCGCTGCTGAGAACAATGCAATGGTGTCACAATTTTACTCCACTTTAAGGAATGAAAATAAAACATTCCAAACCGATGAGAAATTGCATTTTACAGGAAGAAACATTTTTATTGTATAATGACTTGCATACAAGACATAATTTTAAAAGGATTTTAACAAAATATAATTTAAGAAAATCAAAATTGATTTTTTTTTATTAAGAAATAGGAAATTTCAGTTTAATTTATAAAAGATGCAAGAACTGCCAAAAATTAGGTACTCAGAGGGACTCGGATACACCCTGTATTAGGCATAAAGGAGGGCCTCATACACATTCTGTTCAAATTGTCATGTAATGGTGCTCCTAGTCTCATAAGGGTGAGTGCACACGTTGCGGATTCTGCTGCAGATTTTTCTGCGCAGATTTGGCTATATTGGCAGGTAAATCCGCAGGTCAAAAGACCTGCGTTTTACCTGCAAATTAGCCTGCGGTTTTACCCTGTGTTTTGACACCTGATCATGGAGCAGGTGTCAAACTGCTGCGGATTCCGCTCAAAGGATTGACATGCTGCGGATTTAAAACCGCAGGAAATCCGCATGAAAAATCCACAGTATGTGCACAGCGTTTTTTGTCTTTCATTGATTTTAATGGTACTGTACAACCATAGCTCCCAAACGTCCCGATTCCCGCGGGACAGTCCCGATTTTGGGTCCGTATCCCGCCATCCCGGCCGGGACGCTTTCTTTCCCGCAATCACGGTCAGATGACCGCAAAATACAAGCAGTCTGACTCTCAGTCGCACATCACGTTCCACTAAAAGTGACGTGCTGTAAGCTGACCGCCGGAAAAGACTGCTGACCTAATTTCCGGTGGTCAGCTTACAGCATGTCAGGAGGAGATAATCGTTCGGGACTCCGGGAGGACAGAACCGGCAGCCGCGGCAGCTCATCAGTGCTCCAGTACCACCCGGCTATTACTCTACTCCATATGATCCCAGATCCTGCCTGTCTCTCTCTCTGTCACAAGCTGCTGCGGCGCTCGATGCGTGGCGCATGGAGCGGCAGCATGTATGAGCGAGACAGGCAGGATCTGGGATCATATGGAGTAGAGTGAGAGCCGGGTGCTGTATGGAGCGCTCACTGGGGAGGGATTGTTGTTGACACATAGACTGCCGTAAGTGTATGATCTGGTGTCTATGACGATACGTGACTCCCTCTCTCCTCCTGCCACTGCTCTGTCAGGTTTAACCCTTTTGTTACTTTTCCTCACACAGATTGGAATGGCCAAGAGCTGACAAGAAACTGTCCTGTGCCAGCTATAAACGAACCATCCACACACTGTGCCAGCTATATACGAACCGTCCACACACTGTGTCAGCTATTAACGACCGTCCACGTACTGTGCCAGCTATATACAACCATCCACGCACTGTGCCAGCTATATATGACCGTCCATGCACTGTGCCAGCTATATACGAACCGTCCACACACTGTGCCAGCTTTATACGACCATCCACGCACTGTGCCAACTATATACGAACCGTCCACCCACTGTCCAGCTGTAAACGACCGTCCACGCACTGTGTCAGCTATATACAACCGTCCACAAATTGTATTCATGTGTCCCGGCAATATACAGCCATCCACACACTGTATACACGTGTACCAGCTATATACAGCTGTCCACATGTGATCAGCAGTGCTAAATGGGTGTGTTTGGGGCGTGAATATGGGAGTGACTACAGAAATGGGTGTGGTTAGGGCGTGGCCTAAAATTTGCCACGGCACTCTACGCGAATCACAGGCTTTATCCTTCTTTCCCTTCTTCAAAAGTTGGGAGGTATGGTACAACACAGCAGAATCCGCAACGTGTGCACATACCCTAAAGGTTATGCAGTTTTTAGGGTTGTACACAAAGGAAATGTACTTCAGACCAGTGAATAGTTCATGGGCGAGCAGTATAATTCCAATAACGGTAAGTGCACACATTGGGTTTAATTTCTGCACCATTTCTGTATCTCTTGGCAGGAAAAATGCAGCTGCAAAAATGCTTTTTTTATACGTTTTTTGCAGAATTTTTGGTGCTTTTTTGCATTTTTCTGTAGCTGGATGACCCGGGGGTTGTCATGACAACCCTGGGTCATCATGGCACAGATCAGGCCACGCGATTACATCGCGGGGAAGCCAATCAGAAGACAGAGGGAGCCCCCGACCCTCTGCCTCCCCCCTGAACGCTGTCATCACGTCCGATCATGCCAATCAGGGGGCTAACAGTCAGGGGCGGGCGTAGACGCCGCTCCTGGCTGCTAGGGCAGGAAGCTCAGCCACCACGGTGCTGAGCTCATGCACTTAGCAGGCAAAAGATGTAGCCCAATAGTTTCTAGTTTTAAATAGCTTTGTATACTGCCTGTTTACTTATGTTCTTTGTAACTGACATGTTAAAAGCCAACTGTGGGTTGAGATGTTGCTTTTAGCTTTTTTATGTATTTTGGATAATAAAGAAACGGAATAACTGATCCAATATCTTGGAAATATTTACTTTCTGGACATGTTAACAACTTAATGGAAAGTTGTTCCAAGTACGCATGGATCCTCTCGTGTGATGCATGGAAATAGGATTAGACATAATGATTTTGTGAAATCTACCTTAAGCCCAGTAAGTGATACTTTGCTGGCATCAGGATCTCTGACCCTACATTATGCTACTATCAGATTAGATAGCAAAAATCTTGTGACGTTTTCCCTTTAAAAATTACATGTATTATTCTCCGTATTTGGTATAGTCACAATTAATGCATGTAGGGTGCAACAGCTGATTTATACTGAGCCATCTTTGTCCAAAATACACCGATATCATTAATCCCTTTCCGAAGTTGATGTGGGCTCCGGCACTGAGTCCACATCTTTTCTGGCACATGTCAGCTGTTTTGAACAGCTGACATGTGCCTCTATCAGCCGCGGGTGGAATTGTGTTCCAACCACGGCTGTTGACCCATTAAATGCAGCTTTCAATCTATGACAGAAGCATTTAACATGTGCTTACCGTCAGAAATACCACCCATTGGTGACCTATCACATTATCACGGGTCAACGATAGGTCAGCATGACAACTAGAGGTCTGAAGCAGACCTCTATGGTTATCATTGCCGGATTGCTATGAGCACCCCCTGCTCATAGCAAGTGAGCATCACTGCTATACACAGGCAATCTGACCGTCGCCTGTGTGTAGCAGAGGTGTTCAGACAACAGCAGCTTTTAGTCTCCAATTGAGACTATTGAAGCATGCAAAAAGTAAAAAAGAAATGTTTTTTAAAAATATTAAAAAATAAAAAAAGTTCACATCACCCCCCTTTCGCTCCATTTAGAACAAAACAAGAAAAATTAAATAAATACATTTTTGGTTTTGCTGCATTCAGAATCACCCGATCTATCAAAATAAAAAAAATAAATAACCCAATCGCTAAATGGTAAAATGGGAAAAAAAATTAAAAGTGCCAGAATTACCTTTTCTTGGTTGCCGCTACATTGCTATAAAATGCAATAATGGGTGATCAAAAGACCATATATACACCAAAATGTTATCAGTTAAGACATCAGCTCAAAGTGCAAAAATATGCCCTTACCCCGCCCCAGATCACGAAAAATGGAGACGCTACAGGTCTCGGAAAACGGGGCCTTTTTTTTTTTTACCAAAGTTTGGATTTTTTTTCACCACTAAAAGTACCTACACATTTGGTGTCTATGAACTCATAATGACCTAGAGAATCATAATGGCAGACCAGTTTCAGCATTTAGTGAACATGGTAAAAAAAAACCTGTGGAATTGCACTTTTTTTTGCAATTTCACAGCACTTGGAATTTTTTTCCCGTTTTCCAGTACATGATATGTTAAAACTAATGGTCTCATTCAAAAGTACAACAAGCCCTCACATTGCAATTTTCACAGAAAAATAACAAAGCTATGGCTCTGGGAAGAAGGGGAGCAAAAAATGAAAAAGGAAAAAACTAAAATACCTCCTGTCATGAAGGAGTTAAATAAGTAGACTGCATTGTGTAACATTTTACCAACACCTTATGCCATTATATGTCCAACATCATCAGCATAGAAAATACAATCCAAATAGTCAAGAATAACAAGTGCTATAATGAACAGCATGAATTTAAGGGGTCATTTCGCCATGAAAAACATATACCAATCTGCTTGGATACACATTGATTAGGAGAAGTTCAAGGAACATTCACTGAAGAGATTTTATTAGGGAGAATGGCTTCACTTAGTATTCAAAAAAACGTGTGAGAGAATATATAAACCAATACTGTAAATAGGTTTTCAATTATTTTCTTTATAAAAACACCTTACTTTAGCAATTTGTAAAATGAGTCATTCATTTCAGTAAAGAGTAGTCAAAAGGGATGCTGGAATATATTATGCAGTTTATTTTTTGCTTCTTATTTATAAAGTAATTAGTAATAAAAAAATAATTTTATAAAATTATGTCCATTAACATTAGAGCCTGATTTATTTTATAAGTGATGGCATGCCTCCAGTTTTAATTAGATGCCAGAAAATAATTATACAATTGTATTACTCTATTCACATTCACCATTTTCGTAGGATATCCATTTTCAGTAAAGTGGTCCCTAAAGTGTGTGAACAACATAAAATAACAAACTCATCAGGCTCAAGTAACAGAATTAAAATAATAAACATCAATATTCCTCTGTCCGCCGAGAAGAAAATAATCCATTTGTCCAGCGACGGGTCTAGCTACGGGTCTAGCTCTGCTACATCTAAATGGCAGGCTGCATGGTTGCATGATGTGACTATACAGCCTACGATCCAGCAGAGACACTGAGCAGCATTTGCTCAGTGTCTCTCAGTGTACTCCTATGAGAAATCTCACATGCTCGCAGAGCCATCAGAAAGTCCTGGGAGTACACAGCCAGTTAACTCAGTTCAACTCAATAACATCAGCAGGAGCAGCTTGTGAAAAGTTCTAACAGCGCTCCCGCTGATGTTACTGAGTTGAACTGAGTTCATTGACTGTGGACCCCCAGGATCTTTTTCACTGCACTGCGAGTTTGTGAACTTTCTCACGCACTTGGTGACATCAGTCAGGTCAAAGGAGTACATTACTGCTAGCCAGTGAGCAGCGCTAGCACATACTGTTCAGTGTCTCTGCTGGATGGCAGCCTGTATTGTCTCATTATGGTCTATTCTCTTTTGGTCAGTGAGGTGAAGGTTAGGTTGCTTTATTACTTATTTTTGTTACAGGGGACATTGGCTCCAGTGGGAGATGATGTGAGTATGGTTTAATTTAGATTCATTAAAGGAGTCTGTGTCATTAATTCAATTAAAGGACTTTAGTCAGGGTGTGTGTTTTTTACAATGTCACTATGAGGTTAGTAACGGGGCATCTTACAGACGCCTCTCCATTACTAACCTCTGGGCATGATGTCACCTGACTATACAAAGGTGACATCAACCCACCCAACAATCACGCCAATTTCCACCACACCATGGCAAGTGGGAAGAGCGAGACTAAGTGCCAGATTTGATGCATCCGAAGGATGCACCTTTTCTGGGGTGGCTGATAGCTGATGCTTTCAGTTTGGGATGGAGCCAATATCCATGGCCATTTCCCAGCCTTTGAATATCAGCCTTCAGCTGTCTGTTTAGCCTTAGCTGGCTATTAATTATAGGAGGACTGTACATAATTTTTTGGAGGGCTCCATTTTAATAACCAGTAAAGGATAAGAATACAGCTGTGAGCTGATATTAATAGCCTGGGAAGCTCCATGGATATTACACTCTTCCCAGGCTATAAACATCAGCCTCCAGCTGTCGGCTTTTTCTCTGCTGGTTATAAAAATTACTCAGGATTCATTGTCATTTTTTTCTGAAAAATAATAATTTAATAATGAAATACATGTACTGTAAGTTGTACATGAACTTTACTATTTAAATATGTCACTGACATCTTTATAGCTATCTAATCTATGTATATATGTATTCTAGCTATTCTATATTGTTTAGTTAGGCTGTGATTTTACTGTACGCGGCATATGAATTACCGGCTTTTCAAAGGACATTGATGTGTAAAAATTGGACGGCACTCGTATGATCCAAGTGCCGTGAGATTTTTTTCTCGCATCAATTGACTTGACTTGCATTGTCAAGTCTTGTCAGAGGCAATTGCAGCATGAAGCAATTTTTTTCTCAGTACAATTTCAGAGAAAAACATTGAGAAAAACATTGCAGATGAGCTGTGACTCATAGATTAACATTAATCAGAATACAATCTGATTTTTTTATATGATTGAACTCGTCCATTTTCCTGAGTATGAGCCCTATCAATAGTAGTCTACAAAGTTGTTATTTGTGCCACCTGATTGTGGCTGAGCAGAACAGCAGTTTGAGCTGTTGCATGTGGTATCAGGGATCCCAGCACAGCAGGCCTACACCGATCCCTCATCCACATTGCCTTAATTGAAACTTAAATTCAAAGCTGCAAATGCTAGTCCAAACCTTGATACCTCATGCATGGCCCATGGCTGACTGCTGCTGTGCTATTAGCAAATTTCTTCTGTGGGTCAATTGATGCCACTTTTCCTGGTGCATGTCCTTTATTTTTGGGAGAGTTTTGGACTCCAAGTTAAGTTTCCTTCATGTGTGTTTCCTGAATTCTCAGAGTTCCAGGTCTATACCTGTTACTCATCCATCTGTTACTGATCAATATTTAAGCTAGAATGCTGGTCCAAGCCCTTTCCCAGGCCTTGTCCCATACATCCAAGCTGCGCAATTATACTATTTATACTCTGTGTGTCAATTGATGACACATTCCTGGTGTCTACCCATAATTTGATTTGTTTTGGCAGCTTTTCGGCCCTCCTGAAGGTGTTGTCTAAGCATTTGGTTTTGCCTCCCATTGAATTCAATGGTGTTGGCATATGTTTGGCGAAGTGTTGGCGAACATTGGAATGTTCGTCAATCCAAACTGAACTGATCCTTACAGGTTTTCCTCATCTCTAATGGCCGACTAATGGCCCTGAAATAAAAGTCCCTCCTTCATTAATTAAACAGGATGTGTCTGATCATGTCTCACAAATGACATGGACAAATAAGATATTAAAATGATACAATTATATATCCTGCAGAATGTTTTTCCCAACATTGGAAGTAATACAATTGTGCAAAAATGCAGCAAATAACACTGTGTGTGAAAATAGCCCAAGGTGTGGAGGAGTATTCTTTTTCTCTTATCTATTTTGACTTATATACAAGTTATTTTCTTCGAAAGAATGTTTCTTAACATTTTTCTCAGTCAAATCCATTTAATCTTCAGTTTTGCATGTTTTGTTGTCAGTCCGTAAAAATGGCCTAAAACTCTGATAACAAAATGTAAATGAAGTAATTAAAGCATGTGGCATTGCCCATAACTTCACCAGGATAAATGATTGTTCCTCCTCTGCTGGTGTTGTGCATGGGTCAGACAATGTACGTAGGGCGAGACCACCTATCAACCCTCAACGTAGGACGCTCTCTGGGCTCAAAGTGCCTGATATTTTCACAAATTACTTTATGTCACCTGAGGCGGAAACTTCTTGGCCAGAGCATGCTGTGTCTATGTTGTAAATGTTTCTTTTTGGCCTTTGGGAAACTATATATATTACAACCCCTTATGTCTTTTCTCTGTTTAGAAATCAATGTGTAAGCATATGGCAGCATGTCATGATGTAAGTGCATCATTGATAAAGACAACAACAATTGAAAGTGCAAACTTTTTATGTATCCTTTTTTTAAAGGCCTTGTGAAGCCTTATGTTATTTAGCAAAATGGCCAGAATTGGCCTTAGAACACAAACAAATTTTTTGAATGCTAAAATACAGCATTTAAACACAAAAACACACACAAAGTTATAAATTGTAGTGTGTAGGGGGTGGAGAAGGCGGCAGGCCAGCCTGTGTTGCCTGATGGCTAGTGTGGCCACCTTGGCCCTCGGCCTGTGTGGGGGCATACTCTTGCCCATGATGGAGGTAGTGGGCCGGTTCATTGGCTTGAGGTGGATACTGGGCACTATATTTGAGACGACTCTCCTGTTGAGGCTGGTAGGGCCGTGAGTCTAAACCACCAAAATGGCCATGTCGTCCCCAACCAGATTGGGACCAGCCTCCAACATTGGCTGGGAACAAGTGGCCATATTGGTGTGCTGGATTATACCCTGACATTTGGGAATGATGTTGCCAATGTTGGGAAGGAGGGGGAAGGGGTGAGGTGTAGGCCCACGTGTAGGAGGATCCTCAGACCCTGATTGAGCAAGCACTTGGGGGTGTGGATTAAGATGCATGAAATTCCTGGGTGAGAGCTGCCACCTTTCCAGAAACTCAAACAGCTCATAAGGGGTATTGGGGGGGTGCTTGCGTCAATTAGGATCTGAATGGATCCTCGCACACGTAGCCGCACCTCACGGGGAAGGGAACGTAGATAATGGGCAAGGCTGCGTGAGTACTCCTCCTCCCCATCATCAGTGGCAATTCTGTTACGGGAATTTTGGGCCCCTGTATCCACATAGGTCATGGTATCAGTGGCAGGGATATGGCGCCTTCGTCTACATCGCCTGGATGGCAAAGCAGGCTGGGGGGAACCCTTTAGGCAAACAGTTGGGCTGCTGCTGTTGCCCTGTTCATCCTGGATGTCGGGTGGTGATGCAGCTGACGGTCCTTGTTGTAGCTCTGTTTCTGGGAGTGGTGTTTCTGGTGGTGGCCCAGGTTCTAGGGCAGGATCAGGTCGAGCCGGAGAAGTGACTTGGGCCTGGCTCCTTGGAAGCTTACAAGATGGTCCAGACAGCTCTACCCCTCCACCTACAGGATCGATGGCCTCTGATTCAGACCCTGTCTCCCTTTTCAGTGATGTTAGAGTGAGTTCTGTGATTAAATATAAAATGTAGAAAAAGGAAATTTTGGATCGGGCCCTATAAAGCATTTGTGTCATGTGGTGTTTTTGTTATACTTACTGTCTGAGATCCATAATTGGAGCGAGGAACGAGAGGCGGTCGAAATAAACATATTTCCGCTTTGTGTGGGCCCCTGAACCACTTCTTGCCCGCTGCTGGCGCTCACGGCAATACTGGTCACGGATGCTGTACCAGCGTCTCATCTTCGACTGCAATGTGACATAAAAAATGAAAACTTACAATTTGCCTAAAACAAGTTTTTGAACTAGTATCAAAGTCATGTGGCCTACTAGGGTGTGAGTTCTACCCAGGGTGGCATATAGCATTGCTATATACCAGGCCAGATGCACAGGGTCACAGTAGCTCATGTGGCAATTAGCAACTATTTAAACTGTTTTTGCTAGGCATTATGAGGAGCTTGGGGACAGGGTAACATTCTCTCAGGGTCAAACAGTGTGTCCAAAAATACAAGACACAAGAGCCCAATATCAGAAGCACAGGATGTGGGGGGGCCTACTTATAACATTTTTTTGGGATGGCAGGTAATTTGACATACATATGTTATGTGCACGTACTTATGTGCTGCTGCTCTTCACGTGGCCA
Source organism: Dendrobates tinctorius (assembly GCF_039654945.1). Taxonomy (NCBI): domain Eukaryota; kingdom Metazoa; phylum Chordata; class Amphibia; order Anura; family Dendrobatidae; genus Dendrobates; species Dendrobates tinctorius. Next base: position 22,246,861 of record NW_027361708.1, read on the forward strand.
ATCACCAAAATCAGGGAACATTTTGCGACATATGCGCCTCCATGCAGACTCCTTTCTTGCCTGGTTGGCATAATGTGCATCCCGTTGGTCCCATAATTCCGGACGATCATGCACAAGAACAATTAGCAGCCCCACATTGAGATTATGGTAGGGTGCCATGATGCTGTACTCCGTGGAGGCGTATTTCCTGGATATCTGTAGCGCTTTTTGAGCTCATTTGCATGTCTAAGCTTCCTGATGATGGATTGGCCCATTTCCTGTCACCTGCCAAAAGACCTGCGTATTTCTCGCAAGTCACACGTGTGGTCGGTGTGTAATCCGTATTTTTTGCGCACCCATATACTTGCATTGGCGTACTACGGGCGTAGTACGCTGACAATCGCAGCATGCTGTGATTGGCATGGACCATAGAATACGGACGAGAAATATACGGCTGTTGGGAGCAAACCCATAGAGAAACATTTGTCCGTGTGTAATGCGTGCTTTTAACGCCTCTCACTCGTCCGTATTCCTCTCTAGTGTGACCCCGGCCTTATTGGTCTCCACAACATTGCATTAAAATGCAATAACAGGTGATCAAAACATCGTATCTAAACCAAAATGGTATCAATAAAAATGTCAGCTCGGCACGCAAAAAATAAGCCTTCACCCAACCACAGATCACGAAAAATGGAACGGGTCTTGGAAAATTACACATTTTTTTTTCAGCACTTAAATGAAAAAAACCTATACATGTTTATTGTCTACGAATGTGTAATGGCCTGGAGAATCATATTGGCAGGTGAGTTTTAGCATTTGGTGAACATGTTAAAAAAAAAAACAATTGTGGAACTTTTTTTTTTGCAATTTCACTGCACATGTGCATGCTTACGTACATACACACCCATATATGCACAAGGGCGCATATTTTGTACATAAAGGGATAATCCAGGAACCATCCATGAAGAACATGGATGGTGCTAAATGAGTGACTGAGAAGAAAGGAAAAATGTGTAAAAAATTAGAGAGATCTGATACGGAACAAGGAAAATCTAGAAAAAAATATATGTAAAATATGAGAATAGAAAACTTATGTAGAAAAAATACATTTTGGAGAAAGAAAAGATCAAAGATGTGTAAAGAGAAGTGAATAATCAGGAAATATTTGAAATATAAATATGGATATAGATGTACGGTATGTACAAATTTATATGAATGTATTAATATTGCAAAATGCACCCTAGTGAAAAAAACACCATATTCTTGTGCTTCAATCCATTATACTAGTAAGAGAATATGTTCCAAGGGTGAAATATTTTCTTTCCCAAAAGTGATTATATTAAAAAATGCTTGAAGAGTCCAATACCGAAGGGGTAGTTGGGGGACTGAGTGGATTTTCTTCCAATATATGTTGAAGTAAATGAAAAGTCCTATAAATAGGAAACAATTATATAGTTAATACAGAGTGAATGAGAATTAGCCAGTTGAAAAATGAAAAAACAAGGAAGAAATTGTATGTTATAAATATTGAGAAACAGATAACAAATTATAATGTACAATTATAATTAAACCTTAAGAACAAAAATATATCTATAAAAATGATACTTTAAACCAACCAATTTGGAATGAGCACACAAAGAGATGGAATAAGGCTAGTTTCACACTAGCATTAGGAGGCACAGCGCACAACCGCCATGCAGCTCCGCCCCTTGTCACGCCCCCTCTGGTCAGCTCCTCCTATGGGCGCATGACTATCCATGCGACCTGCGTACCCTATCGTTAGCATTGGGTACACAGGCCGTGCGCTGGTATGATTTTGACGGCGCATGCGCCCTTTTTACGGTGCGCCGAATTGCACCAAACGCACCGTGTTGCATTTTTGTGCGCTCGGCGCACCGTCAAAAGGGCGTCAAAATTGTGCCCTACAAGGTTGTATGTCTCCTCTATGCACTTTTGCACCTTTTCATGCACTTAGCTGGCCACTTGGATTTCTATATTTTCAGTTTGGCTAGTGTATACTGGGGCCCCTGTATGCACTGTTGGGGCCCTTGAGGTTACTGCTAGCCACAACTGCATTATATTCACACTGTGCTTATATTGGTAGCGGTATATAGTGCACTCTTTTGTATAGAGAAATAGAGTGTACCATGTAGGCAGTTCTTACATAGGAGCCACTTCCTATATTTAGCCTTGAAATTTACTGTATTTTCTACTGGTACTTTAATATGTGAGATATGTGTGCATACTTACCTTGTCTGGCGATATTGGATTCATATTTCCTTTCATTGTGTTTTTATTCTCTGGCCCTTGTGCTTTAATAAAATATTACATTTTATGGCTCAACTTCTTTTGTCACTAAAGGAATCTAACTAGATGTATTATGAGCATCTTTAACCCCCAGGTGCTGCACAAAAGTTTATAACGTAGAGCCGTGAAAATAAAAAAATCACATTTGCCTCACAATGTTTTTTTAGCCCCAATTTTTTATTTTGACAAGGGTGACAGGAGAAAATGCACTATACAATTTGTTGTGTAATTTATCCTGAAGGTACCGATACCTCATATATGGTCAAAAACTACTTTTGAGGTACAGTGCAAAACTCAGAAGGGAAGAAGTGCCCTATTGTAGTTCATATTTGAAATGGGTTTGTGGGTGCCATGTCACATTGGCAGAGCCCCTGATGTGATAGAACAGCAGAAATCCCCCATAAGTGATGACATTTTACAAATTAAATCTCTCAATGAATTCATCTAGGGATGCAGTGATAATATTGACACTACGGGTGTGTCACAGAATTTTATATTATGGGCAGTGAGGAAAAAATAATTAAATTTTTAATACAAAAAATTTTTTAGACCCAGATTTTATATTTTCATAAGGGGAAATTGGTAAAAATAAAAATAAAATTTGTCACGCAATGTCTGCTGAACATGGAAATACCCCTAACTCTCGATCGCAGCAGTTAAGGGGTTAAACATCCAGAGGCGGTGCTAGCGCTGTGCCCTGCTGCTGCTATGATAGTGCTATGATAGTATGATAGTGGGAAGTCCTGACATTTAGAAACTCCTTTGTGATCATGCGGTGATCGGTCAGTCAAATTGACTGACCTGAGTGCAGGGACTGATAGCCTGGGTCCCCACACCTTTTCTCATGCTGCTCAGCTGTCAGTGCATGTTTACACATTGTGACAGTTCAAATGTATGACAGATGTAGCACGTCATGCTTTAGGAACTGATATCACGTTCTATGTCCGTTATTTAAAGTGTTAAGCTGGCTTTTTGGCATGTCACCTTAATAAATACCACCTCTGCAACAGCTGAAAGTCAATGGCATGAATAATATTTGGACATGCTACAAAATGGCCACAAGGGAAACAACCACATTTTGGCCCACATGAGCCAAAAACATTGTAAGGGTTTATAGGCCTGGTGATGGCTACGGACCAATAAGTCATGGCTATTTTTTGGTCTCCTAAAATACATGGGAGGATGTTTTGGACAATGTTTCCTTAAAGTACTGTCATGCAAGAACATAGGCCAATGTTTATGGAGAATCCCCTGTATCATTTTTTGTTGTTATTCTTTGATATAAAAAGGTCCATTCAATGGCTTGCCTGGCATGAAATTTAGCTCTTTTGATGCATCTGTTAGGGCTGGCTGAACGCATCAGATTATTAAGTAGTAGTGGGTGCATTCGCAGCCCAGGGTCCACCGTGCAGAGGTGGTAGACTGCTGCTAGACAATGGCGGAAGAATAGAGCGTCGTGAAAACAGTCACACGTGTGTTATGTCACCTGTGTGAACAGAAGCGGACTCTGTTCATTCACAGAACGGCACAGCCGCTGAACGTGGATGCCGGAACCTGTTTAGCTCACAGAGCCCGGCCAAAGAGCGCACAGTAAATGGCCACAGAACTCTACCCCAAGGATCCGGGGTTAGAGTCCCTCTAGGCCCACTGAGCGCGCGGCGTCACTGCCATGAACGCCGCTATGGAGTGTGGAGCACTTGCACTGAGGCGTGCCAAGTCACTGATGATGACTAATGCCTGACTCAAACTCTGACCTACCTTCGCCTAAGCCTGGGCGCTAGCAGGCTAGGCTGCACAACACATGCGTACCAAGGGTAGGGGTTTCATAATGAGTCAGTCACCAGAGACAGTCATACGTGCATACATCACTCACTCCTTATAGTCTGAAAATACTGTCTATCCTAGCCAATGGCCGAGCGGCCATGCGAACCTTTTATAGCCGCGAGCATCCGGGACCTTCCTGGCTTCTCGGATGGGCCAATCCGAACAGGAGCAAGACCTGAGCATGTGACCTTCGATCTCCAATGGGAGATCACTCCACGGGCGTGCTCAGTGGCCCGACATGGAGACTTAGTCCCTGGAGAATCTCGCTGCTGAACAGCATGTATTGCCGTAGCTGTGCCAGAGGTGGCAGCAGCAAGCAAACCCACGGAGCTGGTCTGGGCAGAGCGCCGAGACCGAAGAGTTTGATGAGCAACCTCCTCTGCGGCTGGAGAGGAATGGGAGAACGCCGGAAGCAAGGCTCGGGATTCCCGCTGTGCAGGAACCCGACACCTAACATTACCCCCCTCCTAGGGCCCCCGCCTCGCTCTGCTCAAATTCCGCAATGAGAAGAGGAGAGTGGATGTTCTCCACCGGCTCCCAGGTTCTAGCCTCTGGACCATGACCCTTCCAATCCACCAAATAAAATTTTTTGCCCCGCATCATCTTGCATCCCACGATGGCATTGACCTCAAACTCCTCTGACGACAGGTCTGATGTCCCGGCAGATGTCTCAGAAAGCCGGGACATGTGAACCAGCTTGAGGAGAGACACATGAAACGTGTCCGAGATGGCCAAGTGTGGTGGAAGAGCCAGGCGATAGACCACAGGCTTGATCTGCTCGAGGACCTTGAAAGGACCAATATAGCATGGTGCAAACTAGGTGGATTCTACCCGCAGCCTGATGTTTCAAGCGGAGAGCCACACCAAGTCGCCAGGGGCAAAGGTCAGAGCTGGACGCCGGCGAGAGTCAACGGAGGACCTCATTCTCTCCTTGGAGGACCCTGTATAGCATCCTGGGTGCGATCCTAAATGTCACGTGCCTCCACCGCCCAGTCTGCCACCCTAGAGTCAGTGGACAACACGGGCATGGGCACGGGGACGCGCGGATGCTGGCCGTAATTTAAGAGGAAAGGGGTCTGACCGGTGGAGTCGGCCACAGCATTGTTCAAGGCGATCTCCGCCCATGGCAGCAAGGGTGCCCAATCATCCTGCCGAGCCGAGACAAAATGTTGCAGATATGTCACCATGGTCTGATTGGCTCTCTCAACCAACCCGATCGTCTTGGGATGATAGGCCGAGGAGAGATTTAGCTCAATGCTGAGCAGAGAACAGAGCTCTCTCCAGAACCGAGATGCAAACTGAGGACCCCGGTCGCTGACAATCTTATCTGGCATGCTGTGAAGGTGGAAAACATGTTTAATAAACAATGCTGCCAGGCCCCGTGCCGAAGGTAGCCGAGAGAGTGGTACCAGATGCACCATCTTGGAGAAATGGTCGGTGACCACCCAAATGACAGTGCTGCCGCTGGACTTGGGCAGACCCACCACAAAGTCCATACCGACCATCTCCCAGGGCCTGTCCACAACCGGCAGAGGATAGAGTAACCCAGCGGACCTCTGCTGAGAGGGCTGATTCTGGGCGCAAGAGACGCACGCCCGAATATTGTCCCTGATGTCACAGGCCATATGCGGCCACCAGTACGTCCTCGCCAGGAGTTCAGAGGTCCGTTTGATCCTGAAATGGCCACCCACCCTGGACGAATGAGCCCAAGTGAGGACCTCTGGTCGCAGATGGGCAGGGACCAAGGTCTTGCCCGGAGGTACAGACTCGAGAGCAACCAGAGCCATGGTCCTCAGGCTCTCTGATGGGACTATCAGCCGAGGCTCCTCCTCCTCCGATGACACCACGGAGAGAGAAAGAGCATCAGCCCGGACGTTCTTCTCCCCGGAGAGAAAATGCAGTGTGAAATGAAATCGGGAGAAGAACAAGGGCCATCTGGCCTGGTGAGAATTCAGCCGCTGGGCTGTCTGTAAATAGACCAAATTTTTGTGGTCGGTGAACACCTGGAATGGGTGGTGAGCCCCCTCCAGGAGGTGCCTCCACTCTGAGAAGGCCAGCTTCATTGCTAGCAACTCCCTATACCCAATAGAATAATTCCTTTCTGCTGGTGTGAAGGTCTTAGAGAAGAAGAAGCATGGGTGCTTCCGACCTTGCGAGTCCTTCTGAAAAAGGACCGCTCCAGCACCAACAGAGGAGGCATCCACCTCCAGGATGAAGGGCTTATCTACATCAGGGCGATGTAGAATGGGAGCGCTAGCGAAGTGGGACTTAATGGAGGCGAAGGCCTTGGAGACAGTCTCCGACCACAATTTGGGATTCGCACCCTTCTTGGTGAGGGCTACTAAAGTTGAGAAATGGGGAATGAATTGGCGATAGTAGTTTATGAACCCCATAAAGCGCTGCACCGCTTTGAGAGAATGGGGTTCCTGCCAATCCATCACCACCTGTAGCTTGGCAGGATCCATGGCCAAACCCTGGGCTGAGATGATGTAGCCCAGGAAACGCAAGGACTCCTGCTCAAACACACATTTCTCCAATTTGTCATAAAGAGAGTTGGCCCGCAGGAGATCGAAAACTTTGAGAACATCTCTCCGGTGGGAGTCAATATCTGGAGAGTAAATGAGAATATCGTCCAGACAGACTTCTTCCGAGGTGGTAAGCACATCCCGGAAGATGTCGGTCACAAAGTCTTGGAAGTCGGCAGGAGCGTTACATAGCCCGAAGGGCATCACCAGGTATTCATAGTGCCTGTCTCTGGTGTTAAAAGCCATCTTCCATTCGTCCCCCTCACGGATGCGAATCAGGTTATAGGCTCCCGCAGATCGAGCTTAGCAAACACTCTTGATCCCCGTAGCCTATCAAACAGTTCCGATATCAGGGGCAAAGGATATTTGTTCTAAACAGTTATGGCGTTAAGACCCCTGTAATCGATGCATGGACGTAATTCTCCATTCTTCTTTTGGACAAAGAAGAATCCCGCTCCAGCCGGAGACACCGACTTCCTAATGAATCCTCTTGCCAGATTCTCCCTGATATACGGAGACATGGCCTCTGTCTCTGGGAGAGATAGGGGATATACTCGACCCCGGGGAGGCTCAGCACCGGGCAAGAGGTCAATAGGACAGTCGTATGGGTGGTGCGTTGGAAGGGCCTATGCCGCCTTCTTGGAGAACACGTCTGCATACTGTCGATATGGCTTGGAAAGCGAGGAGAGATCTGCAGGAACCTCAGAAGTGGCGACCTGTACGCAGTCCCTCAGACACCTACCCTCGCAGGCCTTGCTCCAACTGAGGATTTTTCTCGAAGACCACTCTATGTGGGGAGAGTGAGATCGCAATCAGGTTACCCCTAGGAGGACCTGGTCGATCCTTTCGGGCATAACAAGGAGAGACAGCATCTCCTGATGAGAAGAAAACAAAGAGAGTCTCAGTGGAGCTGTCTGGTGGGTGATTTGGGACAGGAGTGTCGCCCCATTCACCACTCTGATGGTGACTGGTTGAGGTAGTAAGACTAGGGGGACTGCGTGTTGTTGAGTGAAGGCAGATGACATGAAATTGCCCTCTGCTCCAGAGTCCACACAAACCTCCACCATCAGAGAGGAGGAATTAAACTCTAATGCCCCTTTAAACAGGAGATTGGAGGAGAAAGTCGCGGTGTCTAGTAGGCCCTGTTGTCAGTTCATTTTCTGGTCTACCAGTTGTGAGTTCTCCTTCCAGGCTCCCTCTGGTGGTAACAGGAGGTAGTGAGGCTGATTTAATCAGTAGAGATCTGCCACCTGATAATGAGGATAACGATTGGACCTCAGGAATCTCAGATTGGATTTAAGACAGCCGACACCCTACTCTGGTGCTGGTAATTCCTTCTGCTTGTCAGGTCTTGGTTCTCAGCTCTGTTCCAGTCAGCTCAAGCTAAGTTTTTCTGCTAATGTTCACACTTGATTTTGTTGTTCTATTCAGTTTTTTGTGTGGTCAGCCAGCCCCGGCTGTGGCTGTGGTGAATTTCCACTCTTATTTATCTGTATTTGCCAATTTGCTTTTTGTCCCTTATTAGATTGGCCTCTTTTTGCTCTGTCTCAGAATATTTCAGAGTGCTGATATAGTGGGAGAAGTCTAGTGACTTACCAACCTCTCTGGATTTTCTGGGCTTAGCTTGTTTAGGTTTTTTCCTGCTTTTGAGTACCCTAGAATCTGTGGTATGGCTGGTGATTCTGTTATGAATGGGTCACCGAGGAGGAAAAAAACCCACCTTGGCCCGCTCAGAGGGAAATCGCGTGGCCAGCAACTCCAGGTGAATGTTGCACTGACTCATGAAACCCCTGCATGAAGCACTATCGCCCGATAACTTCTCGGGCAGCAGGAGGCGGGACAAGGTCGGGGCAGGACTGGCCGTGGAGACACGGGCGACAGCCTCTGTAGCTGCTTGGACGGCGACCGAAGTAACATCCGCAGCTGAGGTGAAATGCTCTAGCGCTGCCAACCTACCCTCCAGATGCTGGATGTACCTATGCAGCCGCTGTTCGTCCGCCATTACTAGCCAGACCCTGGCACTAGGATAATGTTAGGGTTGGCGGAACGCACCAGATTATTAAGTAGTAGTGGGTGCGTTCACAGCACGGGGTCCACTGTGCAGAGGTGGCACACTGCTGTTGGACAATGGCGGAAGAATAGAGCGGTGTGAAAACAGAAACACGTGGGTTACGTCACCCAGCGTGAACAGGAGCGGACTCTGTTAATTCACAGAACCGCACAGCCGCTAAAAATGGATGCCGGAGCCTGTTTGGCTCACAGAGCCCTGCCAAAGAGAGCACAGCAAACGGCCACAGAACTCTACCCCAAGGACACGGGGTTAGAGTCCCGCTGAGCATGCGGCGTCGCTGCCACGAACGCCACTATAGATGCTGGCTATGGAGTGTGGAACACTTGTACTGAGGTGTGCCAAGTCACTGATGATGACTAATGCCTGACTCAAACTCTGACCTTCCTACACCTAAGCCTGGGCGCTATCAGGCTAGGCTGCACAAAACATGCGTACCAAGGGTAGGGGTTTCATGATGAGTCAGTCACCAGAGACATTCATACGTGCATACATCACTCACTCCTTATAGTCTGAAAATACAGTCTATCCTAGCGCATGGCCGAGCGGCCATGCAAACCTTTTATAGCTGCGAGCGTCCGCCCGACATGGGGACATAGTCCCTGGAGAATCTTGCTTCCGACGGGAGACCGTTGGAAGCAAGGCTCGGGATTCCCGCTGTGCAGCGACAGGAACCCGACGCCTAACAGCATCTTATACTGTATCCACGTTCTTTGCACCGATTTGTCAGATCAGGTTCTTGCTGACTGTAAGACAGTTCACTTGAGCAAAATCTGTTAGGCACGTAGGAACTATGCTGTGAGTATGTTCTTTAAATTATGTGAGGGGTGAGATGAGAAATGGAGTAGAGTATTTGCTATAGCCTTCTTACTGTGTACAGTATGTCCATATGTAGAAATCCAAGTTGATCCGCTTTAATGGAGATTTCCAGAAAGTCAACCGATGTTTAATCCACCATGTAAGTAAGTCTGATGTGTTTATTCTTGTTCCGACAAGACATGAACGTGTAAAATTCACTTCTGGGGCACTGCCAAAGGAACAGAAAATCATCAATATAGCAGCCCCAGAAGTTAAAGGACGGTAATCCCACATGTGGAGAGGTGCAGAGTACACACAGCAGCTTAAAACTACAGTACTCCCACACGTGGGGGGTGTAGAGTACATACAGAGGCTTAAAGGACAGTACTCTCACAGATATGGATGCAGAGTACACACAGTGGCTTTTAGCACAGTACTATCACAGTACTACCACAGATATGGGTTGCAGATTACATACAGCTGCTTAAAGGACCATACTCCCATGGAGGGTGGTGGGGCAGAGTACATACAGCAGCTTTTAGCACAGTACTTGCACAGTACTACCACAGATATGGGTTGCAAAGTGCACACAGCGTTTTTTTTGCAGAGTCTGCAGTCACTATCTGTCCCTCACTTCAGCTGAATCCTATCCCTACACTAATGAGAGAATAATGGCGATGTCACTCAGCGTCCTGTATGAACTCCAAACTTTCCGGTTTGGGTCTCACATCCCTAAATTCTACTTGAAATCAATTATTTAAATTCTCCTTCCTACATCAGGGATCCCGGTAATGCACTTCTGAAATAGGAAGGTGTTAACATTGAGAAGGATTTTTTATTATTCACCTGTGATGTTGAATCACTTTACACTTCAATCAAAAATGAACATGGACTGATGGTGGTAAGAACCTTCATATTGATGAACAACATAGATGATATCAAAAGAAACTTCATTCTTAAAGCTCTTACCTATGTACTTACACATAATTTCTTCATCTTTAGGGAATGTTTCAATTTGCACCTACAAGATACTGCAATAGTTGGGGCTCATTTACAAACCTTTTCTTAGGATTATGGGAAGACAGATCTTTCTTACTGAATCAATATCATCAATGATACAACAGGTAAAGCAGCTGTGTACTCTACACACCCTTGCCTTTGGGAGTACTATAGTTTAAGCCGCTATATGTACTCTACACCTCCCCGCATGTGAGAATACTGAACTTTAAGCTATTGTGTGTACTCTACACCCCTTGCCTGTGGAAGTACTGTCCTTTAAGCCTCTTTGTGTACTCTGTCCCCTATGCCTGTGAGAGTACTGTCCTTTAAGCCTCTGTGTGCAGTCTGAATCCCCTGTATGTGAGAGTACTGTCCTTTAGGCCACTATGTGTAGTGTGTCCCCTCCACCTGTGAGAGAACTGTCCTTTAAGACAATAGAAGTAAGGAGGGCACCACCAAAATACATACGGGGATACACCAGTAGCAAGTACAAGTAAATGACACAATAAGAGAGAAAAAAGCTACTGACCAAAGACACTAGGATCACCACATTAATCACAAAAATTTTTATTAAGTTCAAACAGACAAAAAAAACGATTAAAAACATTAAAAAGTCACTCCATGACAATTACAATAAACCCATGAGGCTAATAATGTAACCCTCTAGACTCCCCTATCACAATGTTGAACATATATCTAGGCACGGAAAATGGTCATTGAAGAATTAGATAACAAACTCACTTTGCATCATCTGTAACATATACCTGGACTAAATAGAACCCAAATGGATAAACCAGATATCAACAAGACCAAGATGTATGTATTACCATATAATGAAAAAATGCACATATTACCCAGTTTCTCTAATGGTCATAGAAATGACACAATGGAAAGGTAAAAAGCACAAAAAAATGCATCTGGATTCAGATAAAAGCGTCCAAGCAAGGTGACGCTCATCCAAGATAGCGCATCACATGAGTGCTGAGTGCATGATAATCATACAATACTAAAAATAGGGGGAGCCTGTGGAGATGCCCGACGTGTGTCGCTACCGCGAGGTAGCTTCGTCAGGGGCTGAAGTTTAAGTCTGACAGAAGTCCTATATATATGCTATTTAGATTAAAATACGTAGCAGCTGGGATCGATACCTGAACGGTCACATATGGAGAGAGGCGGGACTGAATACTCAGTCTGTGCCCAGAGGCGTTCTCAGACATCACTTCCTGTGGAAGAAGGTCTTCCCAGAGATGATAGCCAGAATCCACTAATACGCCTGCGCAAAACAATACCATTATCCATTTGCAACCATCATTTCTTACGGAAGAAGGTCACCTCACAAAGTGAGGTGGTAGCGGTAATTCGCTTTTGTGCATGCGCCTGGACATAAGCATTGAACATGCTGTAAATAGTGGTTCTAAGTGCAAAAAAGTCCCAGAAAGCAAGCACCTCCCTTGCAAGGAGTGGTGGCCGAGAATCACACAGACGCATATAATACAAATGCAGCATATATATCGCCGCCATCAAATTATTAAGCGTATGTACTACCACAAATGAAAATATATGAAATACCATAAAACAGTATAAGATACATTTGGAAATTCATAAACAATATTCAGCCAATACAAATAGGGCAGTTATAAAAGTGTGATTTACGCCGATTATCAAAGGCTGCAGCTGAAGCGCATATACTGTATTAACGACACACTTGACATATCGTACTATACCCAATAAACTCACAGGGGGAAGAGAGACAAAAATAGAGGCCAAGGTGTATATAGAATAATGCTTAAACACATGTAAGTAAATCCGGTCAGCAATGACAAAAGACGGCACAAATTATTATAATACTCTTGTGCTGCTATAGTCAGTCAAACAACTGAAACCACTGCCAGACAAAATAATTCTATTATTTTAAGAAATCAAAAATTATCCTAAGTCAGTATAAGCGAAGCAACTACAGTGGACAAACAGTAATTTAATCCATACGCAAAGGCGCTATCGACGCAGCATATTTTATAACACATAAAATGCTCAATAGGGCCATCCTGATAACCACATATAAGACATGTATCCATGCCAACCCTGTACAAAAAAGGCCTCTGCGAGGCTGATATTGTTGTTAATTAACCCCTGCCAATCACACTAGGGACACCGAGTGCCATCGCCATTATTCTCTCATTAGTGTAGGGATAGGATTCAACTGAAGTGAGGGACAGATAGTGACTGCAGACTCAGCAAAAAAAAAAACCGCTGTGTGCACTCTGCAACCCATATCTGTGGTAGTACTGTGCAAGTACTGTGCTAAAAGCTGCTGTATGTACTCTGCCCCCCCCATGGGAGTATGGTCCTTTAACCCCTTAAGCCCCAAGGGTGGTTTACACGTTAATGACCAGGCCAATTTTTACAATTCTGACCACAGTCCCTTTATGAGGTCATAACTCTGGAACGCTTCCATGGATCCCAGTGATTCTGACAATGTTTTCTCGTGACATATTGTACTTCATGTTAGTGGTAAAATTTCATTCAAATAACTTGCGTTTATTTGTGAAAAAAAACAGAAATTTGGCAAAAATTTTGAAAATTTCGCAATTTTCCAACTTTGCATTTTTATGCCCTTAAATCACAGAGATACGGCACACAAAAAACTTGATAAGTAACATTACCCACATGTTTACTTTACATCAGCACAATTTTGAAACCAAAATTTTTTTTTGTTAGGAAGTTATAAGGGTTAAAAATTGACCAGCGATTTCTCATTTTTGCAACACCATTTTATTTTTACGGACCACATCACATTTGAAGCCACTTTGAGGGGTCTATATGATAGAAAATGCCCAAAAGTGACACCATTCTAAAAACTGCACCCCTTAAGGTGCTCAAAACCACATTCAAGAAGTTTATTAACCCTTTAGGTGCGCTACAGGAATTTTTTAATATTTAAAAAAAAAATGAACATTTAACTTTTTTTCACTAAAAAAAATAATTCAGGTTCAATTTTTTTTAATTTACCAAGGGTAACAGGAGAAATTGGACTGCAAAAGTTATTGTGCAATTTGTACGCTGATACCTGGTATGTGGGGGGGAACCACTGTTTCGGCGCATGTTAGACCTCAGCAGGGAAGGAGCGCCGTTTGACTTTTTCAATGCAAAATTGGCTGGAATTCAGATCGGACGCCATGTCGCGTTTGGAGAGCCCCTGATGTACCTAAACAGTGGAAACCCCCCTAAGTGACCCCATTTTGGAAACTAGACCCCCCAAGGAACTTATCTAGATATGTGGTGAGAACTTTGAACCCACAAGGGCTTCACAGAAGTTTATAACGTACAGCGGTACAATTAAAAAATCATATTTTTTCCACAAAAATGATCTTTTCACCCCAATTTTTATTTTTCCAAGGGTAACAGGATCCTAAAAGATATTGTGCAATTTGTCCTGAGTACGCTGATACCCCATATGTGGGTGTAAATGACTATTTGGGCGCATGGCAGAGCTCGGAAGGGAAGCAGCGCCATTTGACGTTTTTGGCTGCAATTGAGATCGGACACCATGTTGCGATTGGAAAACCCCTGATGTACCAAAACAGTGGAAACCCCCCACAAATGACACCATTTTGGAAACTAGACCCCCCAAGGAACTTATCTAGATGTGTGGTAAGAACTTTGAACCCCCAAGGGCTTCACAGAAGTTTATAACAAACAGCCGTACAATTAAAAAATCATATTTTTTCCACAAAAATGATCTTTTCACCCTCAATTCTTATTTTTCCAAGGGTAACAGGATCCTAAAAGATATTGTGCAATTTGTCCTGAGTGCACTGATACCCCATATGTGGGTGTAAATGACTATTTGGGCGCATGGCAGAGCTCAGAAGGGAAGCAGCGCCATTTGACGTTTTTGGCTGGAATTGAGATCGGACACCATGTCGCGTTTGGAAAGCCCCTAATGTACCAAAACAGTAGAAACCTCCCACAAATGACACCATTTTAGAAACTAGACCCCCCCAAGGAACTTATCTAGATGTGTGGTGAGCACTTTGAACCCCCCACAGAAGTTTATAACGCCCGGGCGTGAAAATAAAAAAATCGTATTTTTTCCACAAACATGATCTTTTAGTCACCAATTTTTTCATTTTCCCAAGGGTACAAGGAGAAATTGGACCCCAAAAGTTGTTGTCCAATTTGTCCTGAGTACGCTGATACCTCATATGTGGGAGAAAACTACTGTATGGGCACACGTCGGGGCTCGGAAGGGAAGTAGTGACGTTTTGGAATGCAGACTTTGATGGAATGGTCTGCGGGTGTCATGTTGCTTTTGGAGAGCCCCTGATGTACCTAAACAGTGGAAACCCCCCCACAAATGACCCCATTTTGGAAACTAGACCCCCTAAGGAACTTATCGAGATGTGTGGTGAGCACTTTGAACCCCCCAGTGCTTCACAGAAGTTTATAACGACCGGGCATGAAAATAAAAATATCGTATTTTTTCATCAATCATCATCTTTTAGTCCCCATTTTTTATTTTCCCAAGGGTAACAGGAGAAATTGGACCCCAAAAGTTGTTGTCCAATTTGTCCTGAGTACGCTGACATCCCATATGTGAGAGAAAACTACTGTATGGGCACACGTCGGCGCTCAGAAAGGAAGTAGTGATGTTTTGGAATGCAGACTTTGATGGATTGGTCTGCGGGTGTCATGTGCGTTTGGAGAGTCCCTGATGTACCTAAACTATTGAAACTCCCCACAAGTGACCCCATTTTGGAAACTAGACCTCCCACGGAACTTATCTAGATGTGTGGTGAGCACTTTGAACCCCCAAGTGCTTCACAGAAGTTTATAACGCCTGGGTGTGAAAATAAAAAAATCATTTTTTTCCACAAAAATGATATTTTTGCCCCTAATTTTTTATTTTCCTAAGGGTAACAGGAGAAATTGGACCCCAAAAGTTGTTTTGCAATTTGTCCTGAGTATGCTGATACCCTATATGTGGGGGCAAAACACTGTTTGGGCGCATGGCAGAGCTTGGAAGGGAAGGAGCACCATTTGACTTTTTCAACGCAGAATTGGCTGGAATTGAGATCAGACGCCATGTTGCATTTGGAGAGCACCTGATGTGCCCAAACAGTGGAAACCCCCCAATTATAACTCCAGCCCTAACCCCAACACACCCCTAACCCTAATCTGAGCCCTAACCCTAGCCCTAACCCTAGCCCTAACCCTAACCCTAGCCCTAACCCTAGCCCTAGCCCTAACCCTAATGGGAAAATGGAAATAAATACTTTTTTTTAATTTTATTATTTTTCCCTAACTAAGGGGGTGATAACGGGGGTTTGATTTTCTATTTATGGCGGTTTTTATGTTTGGCGGCTGTTGCACGCTAAAAGACGCTTTTTATTGTAAAAATAGTTTTTGCATCACCACATATTGAGAGCTATAATTTTTCCGTATTTTGACCCACTGAGTCATGTGAGGTCTTATTCTTTGCGGGATGAGTTGGCGTTTTTATTGATACCATTTTCGGGCACGTGACATTTTTTGATCGCTTTTTATTCCGATTTTTGGGACGCAGAATGAACAAAAACCAGTGTTTCATGAATTTCTTTTGGGGGGGGTGTTTACACCGTTCCGCGTGCGGTAAAATTGATAAAGCGATTTTATTCTTCGGGTCAGTACGGTTACAGCGATACCTCGTTTAGGTCGTTTTTTTATGTTTTGTCGGTTTTTTGCAATGAAAACAATTTTAGATAAAAAATAATTATTTTTGCATCGCTTTATTCTGCTATAACTTTTTTTTTTTTTCGGATGATGCTGTATGGCGGCTCGTTTTTTGCGGGACAAAATGATGTTTTCAGCGGTACCATGGATATTGATATGCGTCTTTTTGATCGCGCGTTATTGCACTTTTTGTTCGGTGGTATGATAATAAATCATTATTTTTTGCTTTGTTTTTTATTTTTATTTTTTAAGGGGTTCGCTAAAGGGGTTAACTAATGGGACAGTTTTATAGGGAGGGTCGCTACGGACGTGGCGATACCAAATATGGGTACTTTTATTGTTTTTTTTTATTTTCAAAAAATGAATTTATTGGGGAATATTTTTTTTTTTTAGTAATTTATTTTATTATTTAGCGATTTTTTAAAAATTATTTTTACACTTTTTTTTTTTTTTTTTACTTTATTACATAGTCCCTGGTGGGACATCACTGTCCTGTGACAGATCGCTGATCTGTCACATCAAAGATCACTGTGACAGATCAGCAATCTGTCACAGGCAGTTCTGCAGACTTCCTCATGCCTGTGCTTTGCAGGCAGTGAGGAAGTCAGTTCCCTACAGGCCCCCGAAGGCCCCCGTCGCCATCTTGGATCCGGGGGCCTGTAGGGAATGAGTCCCCCGCAGCAGCGCTGCACATTGCGCTGCCGTGGTGGGCTCAGGGAAGCACGGAGGGAGCCCCCTCCCTGCCGATGCTTCCCTTTAACCCCCGGTACACCGCAATCGTGTTTGATCGCGGTGTACAAGGGGTTAACATGTCGGAGGCGGTCCGTGACTGCCCCTGACACATTGTGCCGGGTGTCAGCTGTGATAATCAGCTGACACCCGGCCACGATCAGCGGCGCTCACCATGTAGGCGCCGCTGATCGCATTAGACGTACTATCCCGTCCTTGGGAATTAAGTCCCAGGGCACATGGGCGGGATAGTACCTCTAATGGCAGAAAGGGGTTAAGCAGCTGAATGTAATCTGCAACCCATATCTGTGGTAGTACTGTGATAGTACTGTGCTAAAAGCGCTGTGTGTACTCTGCATCCATATCTGTGGGAGTACTGTCCTTTAAGCCTCTGTATTTACTCTACACCCCCACGTGTGGGAGTACTGTAGTTTTAAGCTGCTGTGTGTACTCTGCACGTCTCCACATGTGGAATTACTGTCCTTTAAGCAGCTGTGTGTACTCTACACACCCCTGCCTCTGGGAGTACTATAGTTTAAGCCGCTATGTGCACTCTACACCTCCCCGCATGTGAGAGTACTGAACTTTAAGCTATTGTGTGTACTCTACACCCCTTGCCTGTGAGAGAACTGTCCTTTAAGCCTCTGTGTGCACTCTGCACCCCCTGCCTGTGAGAGTACTGTCCTTTAAGTTGTTGTGTGTACTCTGCACCCCCATGCCTGTGGTTTTACTGTCCTGTAAGCCGCTGTGTATACTCCACACACCCCCTGCCTGTTGGAGTATTGTCCCTTAAGCTGCTGTGTGCACTCTGCACGCCTCCACCTGTGAAAGTACTGTTAATTTAAGCCATTGTGTGTTTTTAAGCAGTCTGAGAAATAAATATTTGGCATTAGCCATCTCATTGCCAATAGTAGGCCGAAAAAATAATTTTTCAGGACTGTTGTGTGTTTTCTAGTACTTCTTTCTAATCAGTATATCGCATCAGCTGTATTGTTGCGATTTCTAGGCCCAAAAAGAGTTGTTCTGGACTAATGTGTGTTTTTTATTGGTCTGTGAAAGTTATATTTGGCATCAGCCATTTAGTTGCCATTTCTAGGCCAAGGAATGACAAGACCCTTGTGTTTTTTCTAATACTGTTGCCAATAAATTAATCTACTCTTCCAACATCTCTTTGCAAGCAGTGTTGATAAAATCAACTTCCAAAAATGAGGAGAGCATCAAATAAGGGACGAGGATGTGGCCGTGGTTATTCTGGTGTAGCTTCCGATGGTGGTGTTAGTGTAGCTGATGCAGGGAGAGGACATGGTCATTTCGTACCTGCTACGTTTCCAAACACAATTCCTTCCTCCGCTGCACACAGACGACCAAATGTTATGCATCCTTTCGTACGCCCGAATACCACTACACAAATAATGAGGCTACAAGATCTTGAAAAGATGTTAGATTGAATGGCTGAGAGTGACTCCAGTTCCCTTGCAGTATCTTCCACTAGGTCCAGTGCAGAAAGTGCACAGTTGGCATCTGAGGACCATGGTCCACCAGCTTCCACCTAACTCCTCTGCAAAAAAGCCAAGCAGTCTGAGCCCCATGTCATGCAGAAGTCTCTTCTGATTTTTGATGATGCTATTGGCTGAGGTTATGTGGTCCATTCACCTGGCCCTGCTACAGAAGTGGAAGAGTCTGAGTGCACTGACCCTAAACCAATCAAAAGGCTGTATGATGATTTGCTTGTATACTGTGCCCCATCTTCGTATACTGTGCCTCATTCTGGTATAATGTTCAACATTCTGGTACACTGAGTCCAATCCTTGCATACTGTGCAAGATCCAGGTATACTGTTCCCCATCCTGGTATACTGTGTCCAATCCTTGTATACTGTGCATCATCCTGGTATATTGTGCCCCATCCTGGTATGCTGTGCCCCACCATGGTATGCTGTGTCTCATCCTGGTATAATGTGTCCCATCGTGGTATACAGTGCCCCAACCTGGTATACTGTGCTTCATCCTGGTATACTGTGCCCCAATCTGGTATACTGTGCCTCATCCTGGTATAATGTGTCCCATCACGGTATACAGTGCCCTGTTCTGTTCTCCAATTTGTTAAAAAAAACTATACTACTCACCTTCTCCCACCCACCCACGCTGCGCAGGATGCTCTGTTACAGCCAGTACAGGAGCTGTCAGCTGACTTGGGCATCCCCTCCATGGCATTTGACATCACTACAATGCACCCCCATTTACAAGCAAGCTGACGTCAACTGCCAGCCTTTGATTGGCTGACGTCATGCTCCAGAATTGGAAGAGACTCCATTGGCTGAGGTTCTGTGGTCCATTCACCTGGCCCTGCTCCAGAAGTGGAAGAGTGAGTGCACTGACCCTCAAACAATCATTAGGCTGTATGATGATTTCCTGGCATATTGTGCCCCATCCTGGTATGCTGTGCCTCATTCTGGCATAATGTTCCCCATTCTGGTACCTGTAAACACCTGCCAAGCCACGTTGGGCTCGTACCAGACCGTGACCCGTATTACTGTCAGCCGCTTTGGGCTCGCTTAACTGAGACTGTCAGGAGAGTTGTGCAGGAGTCACGTCGGGCTAAGACAGTACCGTAGCCCGTAATCTTGTAGGCAACTACAGTATATGGACTAGGGGCAGTGGAAGGTACCGGAGATCGACCACTGTTACCAGAAGAAGGGGGTATTATTTGCTTGCTGGACCCCATTAAAAAGGACACCGCGCCAACCGTTGTTGGCACTATTGAGTTCGCAGCAGGAGCTGCAGTTTAAGGACTTCCTGACATCTGTGCTATTGAACTGCCATTATTTTGAACTGTTTTTCTTCACCTTAGGAATATCCTTTGATTTAATGTATTGTTTGTCTCCCCTGTATAATCCTTTGTCTCCCTACATCCTTTCCCATTTATGCTGTTTAATCTTTTACCTCCCTGCGTGGAGAATTCCCCTGTAAATAAAACTGTTAACCCTTGCTCTGCCTGCGTCCCATCACTGCATCCCGCGGTCCCGCTAGACCCTTACACTGCTATGCGCCCCCATTCACAAGTATACAGATGTCAGCTGCCATCTTTTGACTGGCCGACATCGTGTATTGCAGTGCCGGGAGCTGTTGTGTGCACTGCTCCCCAATACCTTTCAGCTGAATGTGCGACACACATCCAGCACATACAGTTGCTGGAGTCTGCTGACACTCCTCCTACTCTGGGCCCCCCAGCAGCTGCATCGGCGATATGTCCATCCCTGAAGTACAGTGATGTCATAGAGAACCATGAATATGTGAATACTCCCTCGTCTCTCTTTTCTTTCAGCATACTTACCTGACGTTCAGCAGGAACATGGTCCTGTGCTTCATTTTTCTGAAACTTATCTGGATAATTCTCACGGATGAGCTGATTTCTTGTTTTTTTTTCTTCTGTCCTCTCTGTCTGTGCCTGCACATTAAAAGCAAACGTGATGCAGAGGAATCAGTGAGAAGCCGCACTATCCACAAGATAACAGCATGCTTCCCTTGGAAAATAGATGCAAAAACAAATGTTTCTAGATAGATACTGACTGTTCTAAAATAAGCCAAGACATATATACTTATATATAGCTTTTTTAAGAAAACAAGATCTTTGGTGTCAGGTATTATTTAAATATGTTTAAAATTAAGTTGCACAAGCTATGAAACATTTGGGTTTTCGTATGCCCTGGGTTAAAAAAAAACACTTCTATTTTTAGCCATCATGTAGGGATTTTGCCAAAACGTGAGTGAAATTAAATGAGATGAACAAGAAAAATCTTTATTGTAACCAAAAAAGTACACAATATTCTATATAAAAATGTATTTGAGGCTTAATTATGCAGCTGTATTGGAAATTAATTATTGATGTTTTTCCTTTTCTGTTCAAAGATTCTCTTGAAAACTTTTCCCTTACAGAAAGCTTACTCATCCTCTCTGTGAAGCATCCAGCAGTAGTCCCCCATCATGTTCATATTCCATCTACATTGGTATCATCATTCCATTTCCTTGATATCCTGATGAAATCTTCCTCCTTGCTTTTCACTAACAGCAACAAGGTTTTCAGGAAAATAGTTGAAATGGGAATGTAAAAAATGGAATTTCAAATTGATCATACATCCCAAGGCTTTGAAACATTTCAGCATGTTTTCGATGATGCACTAACATTTTGGATCTTTGTTGTTATCTAAAAATACATTTCTTCATGACTTAAAAGAATCCTAGGCCCTTTTTTCAACAGCTTTCATTTTTGTTTCAAACATGTCGTTCTTTATGAGTTTCCAAGTATACAAATCCACAAAAATGCCTTCCTTCAGTTTAGCTTCGAACTGTCCCTAAAACTTGTTGGACAGGTATTAAAATGTCTCTTCTTTTGGTAGAGCTTTCACAAACTGCTTCATCAGTCAAAAATTATTGTGAAGTGGTGGCAAGAGAACTTTAGTGGGAGCAACTAAACTTTCTGCAACCATTTTTTTGAGCCCAGGTTGCAAAGATATTCTCGTTAGCCAACTTTTTGACTCCAGTGATGAGTTCTATCCTAGCTATCCCATTCACACAAAAAGCATGGGGACCTTGTGTATCTTCCTTGCTGCTCAAGGAGGAAAGAGATAATGTTTAGAACACCAAATATTTACAATCCTTGATGATTGTAGTTATGCTTCTTGAGATTGAAATGTAAATTCTCATATCTTTCCCTCAACTGCACAGAGTGCGATACACAGTAGAACAGTTTTCAGACTTTTTTTTGGATGAATCAATAAAGAGTCTCCATTCAGAGACTTCATTGTACTCAATGTTAAATATTTCCATCATTGCACCATCTTCAGAAAAGTATGGAAAGAATTTCTTTTCTCTGCTTCTGTGCCATGAAAAAACAAGTACCAAGAACTAGCAGGTTATTTTCCTTTAGTCTAGAACCTAAAAGAACCCAAAAGATTTACATAATCTTTAAGAAGATCCAAGTCTATGACTTAATAATTTCATTCGAGCTGGGAAAAAAACTGTGGCTTGATGGGAATAGCGTGAAAATCTTTGTCATAATCCTGCTCTTCAGGTTATGAATCTTCTGAATCAGGAGTATCTTTAAGTTTCTCTGGAGATGATGGGACAGGTATTCCTGAACTGTGAGGCACAGGGCCAATCAATGACAGGAGTCCAGGTATATACAGTGGGGAAAAATAAGAATTTGATACCCTGCCAATTTTGCAAGTTTTCCCACTTACAAAGAATGGAGAGGTCAGTAATTTTTTTATCTTAGGTAAACTCAACTGTCAGAGACATAATTTAAAAGTAAAAATAAAAAAATCACATTGTATAATTTTTAAATAATTTAATTGCATTTTATTGCATGAAATAAGTATTTGATCACCTACCAACCAGCAAGAAATCTGGCTCTCACAAACCTGTTGGTTTTCCTTTAACAAGCCCTCTCTGTACTCATTACCTGAATTAATTGCTCCTGTTTGAACTGTTACCTGTATAAAGGACATCTGTCCACACATTCAATCAATCACTCTCCAATTTCTCCACCATGGCTAACTTTATTTTCGCACCATAACTATTTGTGCCATGCATTCTCTTTTCTTAAACTAACTAAGTCTATGTATGTGAATGTTGAATGAACTGTGTATTAGTCAAAGTTGCCCTTATTTTTCTTTCAAGTATATATATAATGATAGTATGTAAATAAGTATGGCCAAGGCTATGAGAGTCATAGTTCTCTTACAGACAAATCTATCCATGTTGTAGATCGGCTACATAATTATCAATCACCAAGTTCTTAGATGACTCTTTGGCACCAATAAGCCTCCTGTTGTAAAATAGACAATAATGTTCTTTATTAGCAGTGTAAATGGATCTGAAAAAAACATAAAGACATTGGAAATTGTTTAGCATTTAATGATTTGATGTAGAGGAAATAAAAAACATATGAAATCCAGTAGTCTGTCAGTGGGAATCTGCCACCATCTTGGACCTATGGCTGTCACTGGGATACCGCGACACAGAGGGGCCAGAAGATTGCAGCATCTGGTTACCCGAACTTCTGCACTGGGTAGAACTGCTTCAGCATCATACTAAACAGTACAGGTTTTCTTTGATCTGGCATTGCTAGGGTTAATCAGTTCAGTTGATCTCCTGAAGCTCTCCATTATGTATTGTCTCTGCTGTTCTGTGTTAGACACTCCCCTCCACTATACATACTTGTCACTGGCATTTAGGATTTGCCAGTAAAAGTTATTTCTGCCTTGCTTGGAGTTGAAGTTGTTCGGTTTTTGGACTCATTCGGAGAGTTCTGGCAATTTCTGCATGGAGTTTATTTGTATATTCATCCTCATCCTCTCCTATTTAGTTTCACCTACCTTACCCTCCCCTGTGTTCCACTCTGTTGTTTGATGAGTGTAATTTGTTTGATTGCAGTTTTGATTTATCCCTGTCTGTCTTCCCTTGTGTTTCTGGTTAGTGTAATCCTATACACTTCGGCCTCACACCATCCTCAGTGGGGGAGGTAAAGTTGGGAGCATATCAAGGCAATAATCCTGGTGTCTCCACCTTCCAGGGTAATCCGCGGGACAGGGATAGACTAGAGCACCCCCTAGCATGAGGAATAGAGAAGGAGCCCTTTTCCCCTGAAAATCCTGAACAGTGCGGTGACAATGGTGCTTTTCAAGCTCATTTTTATCCTAAATATTTATTGCAATGAAAGGGTTCACTGGAGGTGCTGTTTCTGATCTTGTTATAAAACTTTTCAAATTGTCATCTGATTCTACTATATTTTTTGCATGCTTTATCTTGCAATTTTGTAACCTGTGCATCATCATGATATCATTCCCTGATGATATCTGTTTATTTGAACCAGAACCCATTTCTCACCAGCCTATGTACTCCACATCTTACTTCTGTTCTAGATCTCTTTTAAAAATTCACATTATCTTCATTATGCTCTTCTATTTTGTTTGTTGTACGCATTGAAGTACACTATATGCATTTAGAAGAGAAATAGTAATGATAGAGTGACAAGCTAAACATAAATCTACAAAGGATGATTACTTTGAAGTTGTGGAAATATTAGAGAACAAACAGCAAAATACAGTACCAGATAAAATATAACCCAACTGAATTATTTCATTTAAAATTATTTTAAATTTAAGAAAATCCTAGGCAAACTTTGATAATGTTATTGCCCATAAAAATTGTCAATGAATTGGATTTTGTGGAACTGTGTTATAGACCACGACAAGTTTTATTGCAATGCAACTCAAGAAAAATAAAATCATACTTTTCATAAACTTAGGCAAACCTGTAACATACAGTAGTGTGGAAGGATGAAAAGGGTTTATTGCCTTTAACTAGAGTTGAGCGACTTTTGGTTTTTTAGGGTCGCGTTTCGTTTCGTGCAACCCGACTTTTCCAAAAGTCGGGTCGAGCAAGATCGTCCGATTATAGGGAAAAGTCGGGGTCGTCCCGAAACACGAAACCCAATGTAAGTCAATGGGGAATAAAAGTCGGCAGTGAGAGGAGGACAGGAAACACACCTACAGTGCCCATTTGAATGCCAAAAGCATCAATTCTTCTTTCTTAAGCTTGTCAACCTTAATTAACTTCATAATACAAGTTACGCACTGAAAAATGGGGGTTATTTGGCTACAAACTGTGGGGGGGGCTGGCTCCAGGTTTTCATGTGCCCTGGGCGAAAGAGTGCCCCTTTAACACATACCACAACTCTTCATGCTCCGATACGGCAGAGAAATAGCGGTATAGTACAATGAAAAATACCTCACTTTTTACATCTCATGACGAGGCCCATCTATTTCTCCATACAGAATCATTGGTCCCATATAATGTTTGAAACAGTATATGATGAGCTCCACATAATGCTACAGTATATGTTGGTCCCCATGGATGAAGCTCCACTGTCCTATGGGCCCAAATAATGCTCCAAACATAATGGGCCCCATTTCTAATGCTCTAGTGTATAATGGGCCCTGTAAATGCTGCTCCAGTGTCTGATGTCCACCTTTGGAATGTTCCAGTGTATGGTGGGCCCCATCTATCATTCTCCAGAGTATAGTGCTCCCCAAAAATTGCTGTCCCAACATTGAAAACAATCAAATAAGTCTCCTCGCTAGGGAATCCCTGTACTTGTCTGGACAGGTGCTGTAGCTTGCTTAACAGCTCGCCAGCCGTTCTCACGCCCAGGATGGATTACACGTGATTGCACAAAGGTGAGAAAGGGTACCGTATCCCCAGATAACATGTATGGATAGCGTACACATTCAAAATATATGTCTCAGGAGGCAGGCTCAGACGGTGTTAGGCCCAGTATGGATTGCACATGATTGCACAAAGGTTAGAAAGGGTACCGTATCCCCGGATAACATGTATGGATAGCGTACACATTCAAAATATATGTCTATACAGCATGAGGCAGGCTCAGACGGTGTTAGGCCCAGTATGGATTGCACGTGATTGCACAAAGGTTAGAAAGGGTACCGTATCCCCGGATAACATGTATGGATAGCGTACACATTCAAAATATATGTCTATACAGCATGAGGCAGGCTCAGACGGTGTTAGGCCCAGTATGGATTGCACGTGATTGCACAAAGGTTAGAAAGGGTACCGTATCCCTGGATAACATGTATGGATAGTGTACACATTCAAAATATATGTCTCAGGAGGCAGGCTCAGACGGTGTCAGGCACAGTATGGATTTGACGGCCCAGATTACACAGCGGAGGAGCAGGGAGAGGTAAAGATTGCAAATGCTGGGGCCCTGCCCAAGCAAGGGGGGCCCACTCGTGGGCGTCGGTACTGGCACTGGGCCCCTCATAGTACAGCGGTGTGTCTGACGGCGGGTGTGCACCACCACCGTCAGAGACACTTATTGCACTATGAGGGACCCTGTGCCAGTGCCCGCGCCCAAGAGTCGGCCTACCCACCTGTCCAGGGCAACGGCACTCGCACGGTGTCGTGCGGTAGGTGGTGACCCCGGCCATGGGGGGGAGGCAGCACAGTTAGGGAGTTTTAGAAAGTGGCATATGTTGATGTTGGACATTCAGCTGATGCAAAAGGTGAAATAGGTGAAGTACCAGGAAGAGGTGGACCAAAGCAAGCCATTTTTCTGTCACCCTATGTGTCATCAAGGGAAGGTGGGACAAAATCCTTGGAAACCCATGCGTGGTTCATTTTAATGAAGGTTAGATCATCCACATTTTGGGTTGACAGACGGGTCCTTTTTTCTGTCAGGATTGATCCAGCTGCACTGAAGACTCTTTCCGATAGCACACTTGCAGCTGGGCAAGCGAGCTCCTGTAAGGCATATTGGGCCAATTCAGGCCAGGTGTCCAGTTTAGCGGCCCAATAGTCAAAGGGGAATGACCTGTGAGGGAGAACATCGATAATGGGAGGAAAAGTAGTTTGTTACCATAGTTGACAACTGCTGTCTCCTGTCACTTTCCATCGATGCAGTATTACCAGTTGTGTGAGCGGTATTTGAAAAATCAGTCCACAACATTGTCATGAAACCCCTGTCTCCAACGCCACTTCTGCTGTGTGCACCACGAACACCTCTGCCAAGCTGCCCCCGGCCCGTACGGCTCGTGTGAGAACCATCACCGCTGCTGTGTGCTGGGAATGCCTCAAGCAACCGATTTACCAGAGTTGCTTGTTTATTAGCCAATATTAGGTCAAGGTTCTCCTGTGGCATGATGTTTTGTAATTTGCCTTTATAGCGTGGATCCAGGATGCTGGCCAACCAGTAGTCGTCATCGTTCATCATTTTGGCAATGCGGGGGTCCCTTTTTAGGATCCGCAAGGCATAATCTGACATGTGGGCCAATGTTCCCGGTGTCAATGATGCACTGCGAGTGCTGGGTGGAGGAGCACTTTCTGGCAAATCCACATCCCTCCAGTCACGCACAAACCCTGTACCAGACCTTGCCACGCCAACATTTTCACTTGCCCCAGGAGATGCATCCTCCTCCCCTAAGTAATCATCCCCATCATCCTCCTCCTCCTCCTCTTCTTCCTCCACCTCGTCCAGGAGAGGTCCCTGAGCAGACAATGGCTGAATGTCATCAAGGATTCCCTCCTCCTCTTCCTCCTCATCAACATTGGCTGCAGACGCCTGCTCCTTAAGGTGCGTCAAAGTTTGCATGAGCAGACGCATAAGTGGGATGCTCATGCTTAGGATGGCGTCGTCTGCGCTTACCAGCCGTGTGCATTGCTCAAAACACTGAAGGACTTTACAAAGGTCTTTCAGCTTCGGCCACTGCACACCTGTCAATTCCATGTCTGCTCTCAAAGTGCCTGGCCGAGTATCCTCCCACAAATGCATTATGGTCTGCCTCTGCTCGCACAGCCGCTCCACCATGTGCAGGGTGGAGTTCCACCTTGTTGCAATGTCGATAATGAATCGGTGGTTGGGAAGGTGGAGCAATCGCTGCAGCTTCTGCATACGAACGGAGTGTACAGGCGACCGGCGGATGTGCGCGCACAGTCTTCGCACCTTCTGGAGCAGGGCTGTTAACTCCGGATAATTTTTGAGGAAGCACTGCACCACCAGGTTCAAGGTGTGAGCCAAGCAAGGTATGTGGCTGAGTTTTGAAAGGGCTATGGCTGCCACAAAATTACGGCCGTTATCACTAACTACCTTGCCTGCCTCAAGATGTACACTGCCCAGCCATGACTCAGTTTGTCGCTTCAAGTACTCGGCCAGCACCTCGGCGGTGTGTCTGTCGCCCAAACACATCATCTGCAACACAGCCTGCTGACGCTTTCCACTAGCTGCTCGATAGGGGGACACATCGTGTGCAACAGTGGCAGCTGCAGATGGAGTGCTCGTACGACTGCGCTCTGTGGACGAGCTTTCGCTTCTGGAGGAGGTGGAGGAGGAGGAGGGTCGAACGCCTACAGCCAACTGTTTCCTATACCGTGGGCTAGGCAGCACTGTCCCACCACCGCTGTCCCCTGTGGACCCTGCATCCACCACATTAACCCAGTGCACAGTGATGGACACGTAACGGCCCTGGCCATGCCGACTGGACCATGCATCAGTTGTGAGGTGCACCTTTCCGCTCACTGACTGCTTGAGTGCATGGACAATGCGGTCTTTCACATGATGGTGGAGGGCTGGGATGGCTTTGCGAGAGAAGAAGTGGCGACTGGGTAGGTCATAGCGTGGTACTGCATAGGCCATGAGTTTGCGGAAAGCTGTGCTTTCCACCAACCGAAAGGGCATCATCTCAAACGAGATTAGTTTGGCAATGTGGGCGTTCAAACCCAGTGTACGCGGATGAGAGACTGAGTACTTTCTTGACCTACTCATAGTGTCTGGGAGGGTGAGCTGGACTTGAGAGCTGCATATGGTGGAAGTAGCGGTGGACAGGGCGGACTGAGAGAGGGTTGATGATGGTGATGGAGTTGGTGTTCTTTCTGATGGCCTAGAATCAGTCTTTCGTTGATATAACAGTGGGATTCCCTGACTGCTGTGGCCTTGCAACGACACCTCAACATTTGCTGCTGTGCTAACCGGTGGGCTTACAGTGGGGGAAACAATGTAGCTTTGCTGACTACCTTCGTTGTGATCAGTTGCACATGTGGCACTTGAGGTTTGGTGTTGTGTCCACGCTTGCAAGTGCATGCTGGTTAAATGTCTAAGCATGCAACTGGTATTCAAATTTTTCAGATTTTTCCCTCGGCTAAAGGTCTTTGCGCACTTCTTACAGATAACCTTGGCCTGATCATGAGGATTTTGTTCAAAAAAGTGCCACACTGCACTCTTCCTACTTTGGCAGACATTTTGCGGCCTAGCACGCTGTGATCTTTTGACCCTCTGGACAAGCTGTCCAGCAACTCTTTTGATGTTTGGAACCTGTCTTTGGAGTGCTCCGGGCCTGCCAGATAACAGCTGTTGCGATGTCGATGTCTGCTGTGGATGCTCCTCATCTGAGCTATTGGAAGCAGCACCCTCTTCCCCCAATGGATGCCAATCTGGGTCAACAACTGGGTCATCCATCACCTCCTCTTCTATGTCATGTGCACCTTCCTCTGTGTCACCATGTATGGTGGTATAGTGTGCGGGAAGGGGCACCTGAGTCTCATCAGGGTCAGAATCTGGCTCTGTACACTGCGAGGACAATGTAGTGCTCTGAGTGAATGTACCAGCAGAATCATCCATCAGCGGCTGTGCATCAGTGCACTCCATGTCAGATTCATCTTGGCCTGGGTAATTCACCATTTGACTTGATAATCCAGGCATGGTATGTGAAAACAGCTGCATGGAGTAATCAGTAGTATGGCCTGCGTCATCCTTCAATCTTGGTTGGGGTGAAGGACACAAGGAAAGGTGTGGTTCATGAACATGAGCCTCCAATGACGACTCAGTGCTTTTACTTTTTACAACTGAAGAAGAGGAGGCGATAGAGCTGGAGGCTGAGTCAGCAATGTAAGACAAAACTTTTTCCTGATGCTCTGGCTTTAAAAGCGGTTTGCCAACTCCTAGAAAACTAAGCGTTCGAGGCCTTATGTAGCCAGACGATGACGCAGGGTCAGCACCTCCTGCATTCGGTCCTATTTTGCTCTTGCCACTACCATCAGATCCACCACCAACACCATCATTACCAGCTGCCAACCCCCGCCCAATTCCATGGCCTCTTCCACCAGCCTTCCTCATTTTTGGTAGAAATGTAGACAAAATCCAACAAACTATATAGTAATGTAAAACAAGGTACAAGGTGTCTATAGGACAGGGGAGATTTTGAATTTCTGCACACACTTGTGGACAGTGGACACTTTTGGATTGTGTGAGTCCCACTGATATCTGAGCGCTATGTGACAGGCTCGATGGCACTGCTGTGACAAAAGTGACTAGAGGATAAGGGAGATTTTGAATCTCTGCACACACTTTTGGACACTGGACACTTTTGGATTGTGTGAGGCCCACTGATATCTGAGCGCTATGTGACAGGCTCGATGGCACAGCTGTGACAAAAGTGACTAGAGGATAAGGGAGATTTTGAATTTCTGCACACACTTGTGGACAGTGGACACTTTTGGATTGTGTGAGGCCCACTGATATCTGAGCGCTATGTGACAGGCTCGTTGGCACAGCTGTGACAAAAGTGACTAGAGGATAAGG
Organism: Dendrobates tinctorius; assembly: GCF_039654945.1. NCBI lineage: Eukaryota > Metazoa > Chordata > Amphibia > Anura > Dendrobatidae > Dendrobates > Dendrobates tinctorius. The sequence continues at coordinate 22,276,957 of NW_027361708.1, forward strand.
GAGATTTTGAATTTCTGCACACACTTGTGGACAGTGGACACTTTTGGATTGTGTGAGGCCCACTGATATCTGAGCGCTATGTGACCGGCTCGATGGCACTGCTGTGACAAAAGTGACTAGAGGATAAGGGAGATTTTGAATATCTGCACACACTTTTGGACACTGGACACTTTTGGATTGTGTGAGGCCCACTGATATCTGAGCGCTATGTGACAGGCTCGATGGCACTGCTGTGACAAAAGTGACTAGAGGATAAGGGAGATTTTGAATATCTGCACACACTTGTGGACAGTGGACACTTTTGGATTATGTGAGGCCCACTGATATCTGAGCGCTATGTGACAGGCTCGATGGCACTGCTGTGACAAAAGTGACTAGAGGATAAGGGAGATTTTGAATATCTGCACACACTTTTGGACACTGGACACTTTTGGATGGTGTGAGGCCCACTGATATCTGAGCGCTATGTGACAGGCTCGATGGCACTGCTGTGACCAAAGTGACTAGAGGATAAGGGAGATTTTGAATATCTGCACACACTTTTGGACACTGGACACTTTTGGATTGTGTGAGGCCCACTGATATCTGAGCGCTATGTGACAGGCTCGATGGCACTGCTGTGACAAAAGTGACTAGAGGATAAGGGAGATTTTGAATTTCTGCACACACTTGTGGACAGTGGACACTTTTGGATTGTGTGAGGCCCACTGATATCTGAGCGCTATGTGACAGGCTCGATGGCACAGCTGTGACAAAAGTGACTAGAGGATAAGGGAGATTTTGAATTTCTGCACACACTTGTGGACAGTGGACACTTTTGGATTGTGTGAGGCCCACCGATATCTGAGCGCTATGTGACAGGCTCGATGGCACAGCTGTGACAAAAGTGACTAGAGGATAAGGGAGATTTTGAATTTCTGCACACACTTGTGGACAGTGGACACTTTTGGATTGTGTGAGGCCCACTGATATCTGAGCGCTATGTGACAGGCTCGATGGCACTGCTGTGACAAAAGTGACTAGAGGATAAGGGAGATTTTGAATATCTGCACACACTTTTGGACAGTGGACACTTTTGGATTGTGTGAGGCCCACTGATAGCTGAGCGCTATGTGACAGGCTCGATGGCACTGTTGTGACAAAAGTGACTAGAGGATAAGGGAGATTTTGAATATCTGCACACACTTTTGGACACTGGACACTTTTGGATTGTGTGAGGCTCACTGATATCTGAGCGCTATGTGACAGGCTCGAGGGCACAGCTGTGACAAAAGTGACTGGAGGATAAGGGAGATTTTGAATTTCTGCACACACTTGCGGACAGTGGACACTTTTGGATTGTGTGAGGCCCACTGATATCTGAGCGCTATGTGACAGGCTCGATGGCACTGCTGTGACAAAAGTGACTAGAGGATAAGGGAGATTTTGAATATCTGCACACACTTTTGGACACTGGACACTTTTGGATTGTGTGAGGCCCACTGATATCTGAGCGCTATGTGACAGGCTCGATGGCACTGCTGTGACAAAAGTGACTAGAGGATAAGGTAGATTTTGAATATCTGCACACACTTGTGGACAGTGGACACTTTTGGATTGTGTGAGGCCCACTGATATCTGAGCGCTATGTGACAGGCTCGATGGCACTGCTGTGACAAAAGTGACTAGAGGATAAGGGAGATTTTGAATATCTACACACACTTTTGGACACTGGACACTTTTGGATTGTGTGAGGCCCACTGATATCTGAGCGCTATGTGACAGGCTCGATGGCACAGCTGTGACAAAAGTGACTAGAGGATAAGGGAGATTTTGAATTTCTGCACACACTTGTGGACAGTGGACACTTTTGGATTGTGTGAGGCCCACTGATATCTGAGCGCTATGTGACAGGCTCGATGGCACTGCTGTGACAAAAGTGACTAGAGGATAAGGGAGATTTTGAATATCTGCACACACTTTTGGACACTGGACACTTTTGGACTGTGTGAGGCCCACTGATATCTGAGCGCTATGTGACAGGCTCGATGGCACAGCTGTGACAAAAGTGACTAGAGGATAAGGGAGATTTTGAATTTCTGCACACACTTGTGGACAATGGACACTTTTGGATTGTGTGAGGCCCACTGATATCTGAGCGCTATGTGACAGGCTCGATGGCACAGCTGTGACCAAAGTGACTAGAGGATAAGGGAGATTTTGAATCTCTGCACACACTTTTGGACACTGGACACTTTTGGATTGTGTGAGGCCCAATGAATATCTGAGCGCTATGTGACAGGCTCGATGGCACAGCTGTGACAAAAGTGACTAGAGGATAAGGGAGATTGGATTGCTTTTAAAAAAGCAGTTTGCGGAGCAGTGGGTAAACAGCAATGCCAGCCTGTCAGGAAGCCTTAGAAGGCAGCCCAACAACCAACACCACTGATACACCACTATATAGCCTCCCCTTGCACTGCACACACAGTGACTGGTGTGTTGTGCAGGCCAAATTGCTAGTAGCAGAAGCAGTTTTTTTTTCTTCTCAGCAGGACAAAAAAAAAAAATTGGGATTGCTTTGAAAAAAGCAGTTTGCGGAGCAGTGGGTAAACAGCAATGCCAGCCTGTCAGGAAGCCTTAAAAGGCAGCCCAACAACCAACACCACTGATACACCACTATATAGCCTCCCCTTGCACTGCACACACAGTGACTGGTGTGTTGTGCAGGCCAAATCGCTAGCAGCAGAAGCAGTTTTTTTGTCTTCTTCCCTGCCTAACGCTCTCCCTACAGAATCAGCAGCAACCTCTCCCTATACTAAGATCGGCAGAAGTAAGATGGCGGTCGGCGTGCACGCCCTTTTATACCCCCTGTGACGCCCACCAAAGCAAGCCAATCACTTGCATGCCCTTCTGAAAGATGGTGGTGACCCGTGCCTATGTCATCACGTTGCCCACAGTGTCCGTGGATCCTGATTGGCTGAAAAAGAGCGCAAAACAAACTTTTGAAACGCGACTTTGGCGCGTAAGTCGCCGACCTCGTGGCCGACCTCATCCTAGGGTCGGGTTTCGTTTCATGAAACCCGACTTTGCCAAAAGTCGGCGACTTTTGAATTTTTTCGACCCGTTTCGCTCAACTCTACCTTTAACCTGTCACCTAACGAACACTATGAGATATTTTCCTATTGCTGCATAAAAAGGGGAAAAAACATGACTGCTATATGGTTTACCTGACCATCTCAAGCAGTTTAGCTTATAAATGTTGTAATTTGTATAAAATGGTGCTCAAGTTCTTTATGGGGCTAGAGATGAGAATTCCATTAGACACATCTATGTACTAACCCTTGGGCCCCTTCCTTAGATACCCACAAAATAATGCTGCACTTTGACTTCAAATCAATGCTGTACTGTTTCTTGCTTGTCCCAGATCCAACACTGGGCTTTGCTTGAGTCAACAATCAACAGATCCCTCTGCGCTAGTTCATGCTGATTTGCTAGGATAATCAAGCAAGTACTTTTGATATCATTATCCAAGTATTTTTTAATTGCAGATATAGCAGCTATTAGAGATGAGCAAATCTTTCCAAATTTGGTTCAGTTCAGATTGGCGAATGCCCCGATGCTCGAACATATCCAAACTGCATTGAATTCAATGGGAGGCAAAACCAAACACATAGATAACACCATCGGGGGGCCAAAAAGCTGCCAAAATAGCTTAAATTTGGGGCAAACACCAGGTAAAGTGGCATCAATTAACCCAAAGTACAAATAATATAATTGTGCATTTTGAATGCATGGGATGGGGCATGGAACAGGGCTTGGACCAGCATTTCTAGCTTAAACATTCATCAGTAACAGGTGGATTACTGACAGGTGTAGGCCTCGTGCTCTGAGGGCCCTGACAAATTCAGGCAACACATATGAAGGAGACGCAATTTGAAGCCTAGACATTTCCAAAAATTATGAGCAGAGACCTGGAAGATTGGCATCAGTTGAGCCACAGTAGAATTTGATAATGGCACATCAGCAGTCAGCCATGGGTCACACATATCAGGGTCTAGGCAAGCATTTAGAGCTTTGAATTTAAGTTTAAATTAAGACGAGATGGGAGAGGGACCTCTGTAAGCCTGCTGTGCTGGGAGACCAGATACCTCATGCAACAGCTCAAACAGCTTTCCTGCTCAACCACACTCAGGTGCCAGAACAAAATCAGTGTGGAGACACAGGGGCTCGGTGGGCACCCCAGTCTATTAGCCGAAATCGCATGGACCAGGGATCGTCCCGCTGAAGTCCGGCTTTCCCTTTAACGTGGGTATAACGCTGCTCAGACAACACAGGGTGAGGGTAAAACAGTGTAGCACTGCTTTATTGAATCACAAAACAGGCAGGTAACACGTAGAACAGTCCCAGGAAACTACCCCAGGAGAGTGCACATTACGGAGTCTCACCCTTCTGCTAACTTGCCGGGATAATGGCAGCTGTTACTTCAGAGCTCCCAGGGTCAACTACTCCACAAGCGTAGGAAGATGACAGTCCGTTCAAGTACAAGGCCAGTTGATCAGATGGTCACAACAAGGCTTCATCTTTCAGGGTCGACTACCACACCTGTGGCACACACAGAGAGGAAGTAACAACAAGCTTAGAAAGAATTGGCACAATATCCGCAAAGGATTTCTTTTACATGCTTTATCCAGGCACTGCACCATTGTGCATATTAAGAATTATAGTGATCTAAAAATAAGTCCAATATATCACATTCCTAAAGATGTTTCTGATAGAGTTCAAAAACTCAGTAAGAAAGAAATACAGTTTGTTGGATTTACAGGCTCAACACTTTAAAACCGTAAGGATTGAATGAGATTACAGACTTTTTTTTTTATAAATTCCCCTTAAAGAATAACAGTTTGTTCATTTTTTTATATATATATATTTCATTATATTTTATTCTAGTTCATTACCCAATAATTCTATACATAAATCTTTCAGAGATCTCAATTTTATGTTTCATGTTTAATCAGCTTATGTGCCTCCCTGTAACGTGATCTTATGAAATGAACCTTTTTAATGTTTTGACTGTAGTATAAATTTTATATATGTATTTTATATGTGAACTTTTTACAGATCCCCATTTCATGTTTAATTTATTTATATGCTTTCCTGAATTGCAACCTTATGAATCGCAGCCTTTTAAAAAAAAAAAAAATTCTATTGTCTGTCAACTTCCTAATTTTATTTTATTCTATTAGCATCTAGATCAATGAATGTCTCAAAAACAAAAATTTACATGGCATACTATAGGTGATTTGGTAGGTGTCTTGTGGTGGTGGCTGTGTAGGGAAGGTGACCTGATGGACGGACAGACTTGTCAGTATAGAGAAGGAAAGGTTTGCACAGTTCAGATAGTTGTCAGTTACTACAGTGGGGAAACAGCTAGGAAAGAGTAGTGGACGTGCAGTACCTGGGTTGACCATTAGAGGGCAGGGAGGAGTGTGAGCAAAGGACTTGACATCAGCTTAGGGCTTAGGAAACCATTGGTCATGGAGGCAGAGTCACAGGGAACCAGGAAAGGTATAAATACTGAGGGAGGGTTCCAGAAAGTTCCTGTCCCCCGGGGGAGCTACGACAGTCTGTGCGCTCTGAGGAGAACCAGACCAGGGGGGACTGAGGAGAGAGAACGTCAGGGGGGTGGTCCTGACAGGAAAGTACCGCAGAAGAGACGAGACACCGGGTGTGGGACAACGTATGTGACACGACGCCTGACCAGTAAAATTTCTGTTGGTTTACGGGCCTAAGGCGGCGACAGTGACGGACCTGTCAGGAGCGTCAAACAGTGAAGAAGGGACGGTATGTGCATGTACGTCCCTAGTGTGAAGGTACGGTGTGTAAACGGGCCCTAGAAACGGAGGGCCGTGAGGTGAAGAGAAGTGCATTGTACTGCAGAGGCTGTCAAGTGGGCAGCAAGAGAGAATAAAACTTGGACCTGTTGCACCCAGAATCTGCTTCTATCTTGTCTCTGTTTCGTCTCTGCACGGTCAGAAGAGGGACTACCCCCCAGCCCAGCCTACCGACCCTACAGCTGCTTCACCCTTTGGGTGGGAGCCAATCCTGTGGATATGTCCTTTTTCTTCTTAATGATGCTTTCTTATGGTTGATCCTTTCCTGCATGCCACTGCATTTTTTCGATGTACTGGCCTCCCTTCATTTGGGAGATAGATTTCCTTGAATGTGATACATGTTGGTGGGAAACCTTTGAGAGCGGAGGTTTCACATTCCTATCTCCCATAAATACGCTGGTTGGGGCTGATCGAGTGTCCTTTCTGGCTCTCTTTTTGGTGATAAACTGTTCCCTTTTCATTGGTATACACGATTGTGCCAGAAGAAGACAATTTCATCAGTAAATAAATTCTCTTCCCTTTATTTTTAAACACTTAAATATGATTATGATTAAGTCGACAATTATATTTTCCTTTTTTTTCCCCAATTAACATAAATACTCTTTGAACAATTGTTCTTGAATCTTTGTGGCTAATAGATTGAGCTAGAGATTTGAAGTTCCGTACCTCCAGTAATAACCACGCATGAGCCGATTTCTCATTTTTTAATTTTTATTATATATATATATATATATATATATATATTTTAAGAAATATTTGTATTTAATAAATAATCTAGTAAATAGGTTTTTTAGGTTTGGAGGTTGTAATTTCGATTTTATATACATTTCTATATAGATTTTTTTCAATTACAAACAATTTCTGTAGTTGTCTTTCGGTCAAGTTTTGCTGTCTGGAACTTTAGCCTGTTTGGCAGGTGCGTTTGAGAGGTCTGTGTTCTCTCTTTTTGAGCTGGATTGCGTCCTCTTCTCCCTCTTTTTTCTTTTTCTTTTTCTGATTTGTTCCTTCTTATAAATATGTCTAAAAACGAAAACACATGGTTATAATTATGAAACATCAATTTTTCTGCTTTAAATCGAAACTCATGTTTTAAATGTCATGTGCTATACCATGTCAGCTTTTATGAACTTTGACACCATTTGATATGTGATTCCCCTTTGGCGCCAGATTTGAATCTGAATCTATTTAAACAGTATGTACCAATATTGTACACTTATAGCATCTGCTGAGGAAGAAGTCCCATTGACTTCAAAACGTACTGAGATTGAGATTAAAACCACTGGGTTTTTCTATCCTGAACTTGCCTGGACCGTCATTTGTACAGCAGCACTGATGTTATTTACAAATTTCTCAGCCTTTAAAGCTTAGGAAGATGACAGTCCATTGAGGTACAAGGCCAGTTGACCGGAGGGTCACAACCTGGCTTCTCCAATCATTTTCATGGAGCCAGGCGACCGGCGGGTTCCAATCCTGGCTTTTTCCAAAAATATCCATGGTTCAGGGATGGTCAGTGGATCAGATCTGTATTCTTCCAACTGGAGCCAAGGTTCCCTAGGTTGTTTCCTGTAGAATGATAGATCCGTATCCCTCATGATGGAGCCATGATGTATTGGTTGCTGTCCTGTGTCTGGTCCTTTGGATGTTTTGATACCTTGGCTGACTCTGTCCGTCTCCCAGTCTCTTTGTCTGTCTCACTCTAAAGAGGCATATAACCTATTTTTATACTATAGTGTCCTTCATTCAATATTGACATAAAGGGTAAGAATGGAGCTGAGATTAAGTAGCATTACTTGATTATTTAATCTATTTGCATAGTTTTTCCTCCTATGTTTTCAAAGTCACCAAACTGTCTGGCTTACACAATGCATGATTACCATATCAGTAAACATCACTAGTCATCAAGGATAAGACCACAATATGTTATATGAAATGTCAAAATTACAGGTTTACAAAAAAAATTGTCTGTTTTCTTGACCAACACAAATTCAAAAGTCAACATACAGATAACAGCCTATTCTTCTTGGCTTGCAAAAAATAGTCGTCTGCTTAATTAAGATAAAACAATCAGTTTCGTAGACTACTATTGGTAGAAAAATATAAGGATAGTAACACAGGTAGAGGACTGATCAATTCACCCACAGTAGAAATTTTATAATGGCTCAGCAGCAGTCAGCCATGGGCCATGCATGAGGTATCAGTATCGAGCCACCATTTAAAGATTTCAATTGAAGTTTAGATTAAGACGAGGTGGGTGAGGGACCAATGTAAGCCTGCTGTGTTGGGAAACTTGATATCGCATGCTCAAACAGCTCAAACTGCTTTTCTGCTCTGGTACACTCAGGTGACACAAATATCATGTTCGTAGGCTACCATTGTTAGAAACATGTAGGGGTAATAGCAAAGGTAGTTGCCGTGGAGCCTAACTTCTGTAAGCAACCGACATGAAGGAGACCCAACTTGGAGTCCAAGCATTTCAAAAAAATATTGACATACATCACTAAGGTGGCATCAATTTCCACAGAAATAGAAATAGTATAATGGGACCCTGACACCTATTCCACTACAGACATCCCAACAGATGGAGACCCAACTTGGAGTCTCCACATTTCAAAAAAGTATTGCCGCACATCACTAAAGTGGCATCAATTTCCCCAGAGTGGAAATACTATAATGGAGCACCGACACTCCTTCCACTACAGGCAACCCACTATATGGAGACCCAACTTGGAGTCTCCATATTTCAAAAATTGTTTGCAACATCAGCAACAGTAGCAGCAGAAGGCACAGAAGCCATGACAAAGGTGTTACAGACTGCAATAACACAAGATCAATGCAGCACACTAAAAACTACAACATCGCCTAGTCTGCCCAGTCTGCGAATGGGGTACAAAAGTCATTGGAAATCCATGACTTGTTCATCTTGAAGAAAGTTAGGAGGTCTACACTTTAAGGGGACAGCCGGAAACCACCAGCAGTGCTGAAGACACGTTCTGAGAGAACGCTGGTTGAGGAGCATGACAAAACCTCCAAGGCATGACAGGAAAGCTCAGGTCACTCTTCCATTTTTGAAGACCAAAATGCAAAATGTTCCAACCCATTCCTGATGGAATTGATATTGAGCTCAAGATACTCCTGCACCATCCTCTCCATCCTCTCTAGCTCTTTGAATCTCTTAACACAAGGGTGTGAAATCTTCTGCAGCTACAGCTAGCTGGCTCCTTTTGTCTGACTGAAGCTCATGGAGATACCATGGCACAGCAAGGCACAGCAAGGCTCTGAGGTATGGAATCCAGAAAATGACCTATAATAACAGAATGCAATATCTCTGAGACTAACTGAGCACATAATCTGTATTGGCGTTCCTTCCCCATATGCCGGCTCCCAGCAGCCACCTGTAGCACTCTACGTTATTGTGTTATGAAGCATAGCTGCCAGGAATTACATACGGTAGGCATATTTAGCCTCTATGCACAGATAAAATCTAGTGGGACCCAGAGGCAGCACCACCGACCCATTCAGAGCTTCGGGCGGAATGTTATGGGCCATACACGATTATGGACAGAGTCATATTCTCAGACATGGGAGAAGGGAGGCAGCCCAGCCCAGGGGTGGCAGGAGAGTGTGGGAGGGAACAGCCTAGTAGATATAAGGCAGTCCTTCATTTTGGACTTAGCTTTTCTAATGGCAGGAGGACCCATTATCTGACGTGGCCAAGGAGAACCTCGCAACTAAGATTTGGACCTGTGATCCATCAGCGCCTCCCTGTGGTCACATGCTACATAACACGGTAATTGCAGCCTATCTATACTCTACCTTTGTACTGTACTCCTGACTGTATACCTGTATATATATTGTTCTTGTAAATATATACCAGTATATTTCTAGAGCGCCTTTACGGCGATTAAATATAAAATTAATCTTGAGCTGCTCTTTTATCTCGATACACGAATCCCCACGGCCGCAAGCTCAGTTGGTCAATTATACGCTACCCGGGTTGGTTTCTGACCTGATATAAGCCTGTTGTCGGATGGGGCTTATGTCGAATGAGGAACTGGTGCAGAATACCGTACTGTTTTACTGAGGAACTCTGGCAGTGATGGCCGGGAGGTTTATATATATATCCCCAGCCTGAACTGGTGATATATATCCCCCTCAATGGGAGCACCTCATTAACTCATACCTATAAGGGAAGCCCTTCCGGTGACTATTTGTCCTCGGAGCAGTTCCCTGACTGACCTGGGACAAGTGGTGGCGCCAGAGAGCTGATCACTGCTGGGTCCTTCTCTCCCCTCCCCCCGAGGTGAGTGAAGTTGACACCCCCTTCCCCTGTGAGATCCGTTACAGAAGGCTTCAAGTTGGGTTTCTATTTGTTGGGTTGCCTGTAGTAGAAAATGCGTCAGAGTCCTATTATATTTTTTCTACTCTGTGGAAATTGATGCCTTTTTAGTGGTATGTGACAATTCTTTAAAATGTGGAGATTCCAAGTTGGGTCTCCCTCTGGTGTGTTGTCTGTGCAAGTAGGGCTCCCAGACAGGTAGGCCTGCACTTTCTTTCAGTCAGCTACATTTTTCTACCAATATTACTGTATGAAACTGATGTTTGTGCGATCTGAGTGTGGCTGGAATAGAAAAAAATAGGTGTTACATGAGGCATCAGGTCTCTCATTTAAGTACCACGAGGTTGAGGATGTGAGCCATGCAAGGCACATGTGTGAGGTTGCCGCCACCAGTTTTGCACCATTATCGCAAACGACTTTCCCTGGCTCCAGGTTCAGTGGAGAAAGCCACTGCTCTAACTTGGCCTGGATAGCTGTCCACAACTCCTGAGCTGTGTGACTGCGATCTCCAAGGCATATTATTTTAAACACTGCCTGATCGCAGTGATCCATGGCTGTGCAGTACGGGGGTGGGGGGAATTCTATCTGCAATGTCGGAACACAAAGCAGATTAAGGGTGGGGTTGAGGGGACAGTTGGAGGCTCTTGAGGAGGTGGAGGAACCAGAAGCAGTGCAGTTAATTGTTAGATACAGAGGTTTGTCCCGCAAGCCTTGGGGATTCAAAGACTTATGGTGCAGCCTGTTATGATTCGGTCACCGAGGAGGATTACCGGGAATTAGCTAAGCTACCTGGAAGAAAGAAAGGTTGGTAACTGAGCAGATTGCAGACCCCTAAACCTAATAACACGACTTGCATTAGCCGTGGGACATACCTACGATGCCCTAGATGCCTCGGCACAGCCAAAGAATTAACTAAGCCTAAAGCAAGAAAGGGGAAAGCTAAACTGCCCCAGAGTAGAATCCCAAAGGAATAGATAGCCCCCAAACATATATTGTCGGTGAGACAAGATGAGGCACAAATGCAGGCAGAAAATAGAGTGAGCAAATGATGGGGCCCAAACTATCAAGATAGGACAGGAAAGAACAGAAAAGATACTGTCTGCAATCATGCAAAAACCCCAAAAAATCCAACACGTCTGATATACAAAAACACTGAGGCCACACGACCTCTCCCCCACTAGATCAGCATTCTGGTGTGAACTGGAAGCAAAGCAAAAGATACTAATATAACAGGGAATTAGTAATACTGAACAGAATGACATAAGCTGTGACATATGAGCGGGGTCCAGCACAAATCCTAGCAGGAAATAATGCTGAACCCACACAGCAAAGCATAAAGCAGAGAAAGGCAAAAACTAGCAAATGCAAAAGATTCCAGCAAATAAATAACATCTGAATGATGCAAGACCAAGGAGGGGAAAAAGCTGACTTCACAATGCACAGAAAGAGAAACCAAATCATCAGCAGCAACTGAAGGAAGCTTGCTCACTTAAATCCTCCCAGTCTGTAACCCCTGACTTCCAATCATCATCTTCAGGTGATAGACTTCCATCAACACGGCCAGCTCCACTACCCGCAGCAACCACCAGAGGGAGCCCCGACTCAGAAGTCAGATCAAGAGATTTCACAACTGCAGCCCCTTGACCACCTTCCACCACAGCCACCAGAGTCACCCAGTGCCCAGTCAGTGAGATGTAAAGAGTGAAGTACAGAGAGCAGGACAAACTGCTAGACTGTGAATGAGGTGCAGGCAGAGATGTTATGGTATATTGAGAAATGTTATGATTGAGTCACCGTAGGAGGCAAAAATAGAAATGCTAGCTAAGTCCAGAAAACCAGAGAAGTTGGCAGCTATCGGATTGCAGACCCCTGAACCTATCAACACAACTAGCAGTAGCCGTGGGGGGCTCCTACGATGCCCTAGGCCCCTCGATCACAGCCGGAGGACTACATAGCCTAAAGACAGAAAGGGAAATCTAAACTGCCCAAGAGCAGACCCCAAAGCAAAAGGCAGCCCCCCACATATAATGACGGTGAAGCAAGAAGAAAGAACAAAACACAGACAGAAAGATAGACAGAGCAAAGATGGGGCCCAAGCTAGCTTAGATAGGAAAGGACAGGAAGGCTGCTGTCTGCAATCTGTAAAAAACCCTATGAAAATAAGAGCCAACAAACTGACAGTAAAAAAAGCCCTGAAGACGCTAGGCTTCAAAAAGGCTATGTCAGTACTCAGGAATATTCTGAAGACAGAGCAACAGGCAAAAGGAGATTCAGCTCACCCCAGCAGGGAATGGCAGAATCCAGAAAAACAAGGAAAAACAAAACACTAATGTAAAAAGGCAAAGCAGAAATTTTAGCTTTAGATGAGCAGGAATCAGACTGGTTTCCTAGAAGTCCACAGAGAAATCACCCGCAGGCCAGAAGGGTGTCGGCAGCCTTATATCCAGTCATTAACTCCACTCAGCCAGTCATCATCATCAGCCCCAGGTGTTTGACAATCAGGCTCACTACCTTTCTTCACCAGAAGAGGGAGTTCCTCGGGCCTCAGTAGTGAAGGAGAAAATGAACTCACAACAGAGAAAGATGTGTTGTGCTAGATGGCAGAAAATCAGCAGTCATGTCCACTTCCATAAGAGCTGCCTGGCTCTTACTCACTACAAATGTGGAAGGTAAACAAGACCCCACCCCTCTCTTGTGTGACGTGCACATAAGAGTTGTCTCAGACCACAAGCCCATACTAGGGAGCGGCCTGTCTGAATCCTGTTCATATCAGACACTGTTTACATGTTCAGGTTTTTAATAAATTAGATAGGGACTTCTTTGATAGGGGTTACCTTGACGTGGTGGAGCAGCTTGGTGTACATTTTTTGCGCAAAGAAACATATCGACTAAATACCCTATATTTGTTATCCAGCACTTGCTGATTACTGCCATTTTTTATTGCAGAGTATTTTTGCAAATCTGTCATTCTGTGTTTTCTTGTTGTATTTCAGTTAGTGGGTGATGTGAGCATTGTCTGATCGACGTGTTCACATTTGTGCATGCCACATGTGTGTTTTTAATCCATTTTTTTCCTTGCTTAGCATGCTTTGGGAGACCCCATCCCTCTGTTGTGTGACGTGCACATAAGAGCTGTCTCAGACCACAAGCCCATACTAGGGAGCGGCCTGTCTGAATCCTGTTCATATCAGACACTGTTCACATGTTCAGGTTTTTAATACATTAGATAGGGACTGCTTCGATAAGGGTTACCTTGATGTGGTGGAGCAGCTTGGTGTACATTTTTTTGCACAAAGAAACGTATCGACTAAATACCCTGTATTTGTTATCCAGCACTTGCTGATTACTGTCATTTTTTTATTGCAGAGTATTTTTGCAAATCTGTCATTCTGTGTTTTCTTGTTGTATCTCAGTTAGTGGGTGGTGTGAGCATTGTCTGATCGACGTGTTCACATTTGTGCATGTCACATGCGTACATGTAACATACAGAACATACAACATATAACATACAACACATAACATAGAGTATGTACTCACCGCACACATCTAAGTCCCCGAAGCCATCGACCTCCTGTAATAAATATAAAATAATAAACCAACCTATATTTACCTGTTCGTCATAGTCTAATTAATATCGAGGGTCCCACAACGATCTCCCATGGAGAACAGCCGTATCAACTGATGCGACCGCTCTCCAGGGGCTCCAGCACTGAAATGACAGGCGGAGGTAATCCTCCGCGATGTATATCCCTTCGACGGGAAAGAGGTCCTGTAACCCTAGCCCTAACCCTATCTATCTATCTATCTTCTCAGAAATGACATCAGAAATCTTTTTTTTGTTAAATAGTATATATTTAGCTTACAAAAACGCAAGCAAAACTGCACTGAAAAACTGCATCAAAAACGCACATGCGTTTTCTGCCAAGAGCTGCGTTTTTTGTGCAGAAAAATCCGCGGGATACTCCGCAATGTGTGCACTAGGGTGACCGCAAAAAATCGATGTCGGAATTTTGTCCGTCTGGACCCCACAAAACTATTCCCCTTTCCAGATATTGAGATAGCCAAAATTTGAGCTCGATCAAACGACGTTAACCCGTGCCGCTCATCGCTCAAAGTTTGAAAAAATCCAAATTGAGGTATTTTAAGATTTAGGTATTTTGCATAGTCTGTTAGACTATAAAGAATGTGACAACAACATTGCAGAAATAGCCCTGACCAAATTTTCGAACCATTTGTGGTATTTGAATGCAGAGTTGGTGGGATTATCGTTTTTTGATCCCACCATTACAGACAGTGAAAAGTTGTTAATGGCTAATAAATTGCTCAGTAGCACAGATGAACCATCAGAGCACGCTAGGGTTGTAAATCCAAAAGTTAGGAAAGAAAAATTAAAAGAGGTAGGAAGTAACCGACTTTAACGACCTTCTGACAAAAGATGAAGAACAAAAGCAATATGTCCTGCAAGTTGTAAGCAAATGTCGAGCATTATATTCTGACGTTTCAAAAACTACTTTAACAAAAGCTCTAGAATAGATTAGATAACTATGTAAAATTATCAACTCATGTAGGTTAGCGTGCTCATTATGGTACTGTACAACGCAGGAGAATCCACAACATGTGCACACACCCTTACTATAAGATGCTTCAGATTGAAGATAGAGGAGGGAGGGGTTTGGGTGTGGTTTGGAGTGGGTGTGCTTGTTGCATGTAAGCCAGCAGTGCAATGCATCATGGAACTTGTAGTATTAGAGCACAATAAGTCAGGAGAAAGGAAGTTGTTGATTAACCCCATGAGAGCTGGAGTCAGCACTGAAAATGTGCTGTGAGAGGTTGATAAAAGGTAATATTGCTAAAATAAACACAGTGGATATTTTTAGTGGCACATAATAGCAAGATTTATGAAAAAAAAAAAGTTATAGTAGTGGACAGCTTCTTTAAATACCCCATCCCTGTCATTAATAAACTTCTACCTGATGAAGACGGATCCTCCGTCAAAACGCGTTCTGGTTTAAACCCATCTCTTGTCTGAGTCTCTTCCTGCACTCCTAAGACAGTTTTCCATTTTCTCATTCCATTCTGCTAATGACTTGAGACTAATATCCTCAATAATCTGGACATCTGACTCTTGTCTCCAAGATTTCTTATGAGCAGCACCAATTCTTTGGAATGAACTACCCAGGACAATTTGATTAATTTCCAATAATCACAGTTTTAAGTGTGCCCTAAAAATGCATTTCTTTATACTGGCCTATTGCCTTGCCACACTTATCTAACTATTGCTGTTTTGCCCATACAAAATTTTCTTCAAAATCAGGACCCTTGTACCATGTGTTCACGCACCCTTCATGCACTTAATAGCCCTCTGAGTCTGTACTTGTACTCACATTGGCTGGTGACAGATTCCTGTAGCACTATGTGAATCCCTTATCTATTATATTGATGGCTGGACCATACAATACAAGCACTTTTTACCACTTACTTTTAGTGTCTCCCCTATTTCCTGATATGTTGTAAGTAGTGTTGAGCATTCCGATACCGCAAGTATCGGGTATCGGCCGATATTCACTGTATCGGAATTCCGATACTGAGTTCCGATACTTTTAGCATATCGAATACCGGAATCGGAAGTTCCCATAATGCTAGGAGCCAGTTTGATTTGATTCAGCCAATGACAATCCTCAGAAGTGTGGGCACATCCTGTTAGGCATGTAGGCATGTTATCTAATGGCATGGCTGTGACTGGCTGCTGAAATGATGTCATGATGCACTATAAAAGCCGCCGCCGCCATTTCTGGTTCACTCTGCTGTGAATTCAGTTAGAGACAGGCTGCTGTTCAAGACTGTGAGGATAGTTAGAGATAACGATTTTCACAATCCTAGTGTGCTTTACCATGGCTACATAATCCACCACTGTAGCTTTCTTTTGCCTTGCAGCAGTGTTCACAGCTGTCTGCAAGGTCTGTGTGAGTGCAGCTCACGCTGAGTAGTGTGTCCTGCAGCCACGTCTCGTTGTAGGCCGCTCAGCGTGTGTCACTGCCTCATACATATTTTTCTTTTTTTGCTGCTCATTTTTCATTCTCCTATTAGTGTGCATTCATTCGTATCCATATACGTTGGTTGCAAACACTATAGGAGTAGACAGCGGAGCCTCTCTGCAGCCTTTCAGTGCTAGTGCCCAGTTTGCTGCACTGTTCACGGCTGTCTGAGAGGTCTCTGTGTGTGAGTGCAGCTCACGCTGTAGTGTGTCCTGCAGCCATGTCTGGTGGTAGGCCGCTCAGCGTGCGTCACTGCCTCATACATATTTTTCTTTTATTGCAGTTCATATTTAATTCTCCTATTAGTGTACATCCATCCATATCCATCTACATTGGTTGGTTGCAAACACTATATAGGAGTAGATAGAGGAGCCTTTTTTCTGGCTTGTGTCCTTCAGCTGCAGCCAGATTAGTATTACCCTATTTTTTGGAGCCTCATCTTTTGCATTGTAGGTTACCTTCCTGCATTGTAATAGCTCCAAAAAGTTTGTGATACTATCGCTCTCAAATCTTTGGTCACATTCTTTTAGTTTTATTGAAAAAAAAAACCCAAAATAAAGTTCACCAAACACTCCATTTGACAGTTGTGTAGGCCACATTAGCTCATATTAAAGTGTAGTCCACACACACGCTTTATAAAATTAATGTTTCTTATACCTGTTAGCAGCTGTTCAGGAATAAGCACACTAAGCCCCCCTTTGTGCTTTTCTGCCTATCTTTATCAGTCTACCAAGATGAAGAAGGCAGGGAGTAAGGCACGTGGGCGTGGAGTTTCAGCAGGGAGAGGACATGGAGATTCTGCAGGGAGAGGACGTGGGGATTCTGTGCCTGCTGCGGGCACCAGTGAGTCAGCATCCCCCAGTTTTACCAGGCAACAGTCTTTTATGCGCAGCTTTGTAGGACCTTGCTGTACCCCACTGCTGCGGGAGGAACAAATTGAAGCCGTTGTTGGATGGATGGCAGCTAACGCATCGACTTCAATGACTTCCACATCCTCTCAGGGCCAGAGCACTGAAGATCAACCATCTGTCTCTTCACCACCTGCCAAAGTGCCCAGGCAGTCAGAGAGCCCTGGACAGGAGCCATCACAGTCTCTACTTCTGCTCTCTGAATATGTTGGCTTGGAAAGAGGGGGCCAGCCAAAACGCATTCAAGAATGTGAAGAAGAGGGAGTATGCAGTGATGCGCAACTTCTTTGTCCCTCTGAATCTGAAGAGGCGGGTGAGCCAGTGCCTATGGTCAGCACACCTCAGTATGCATCAGATGATGACGAGACTCAGGTGCCACTTTCTGGTGCGTACGGTGCTGGCGAGAAAACCCAGGAGAAGCAGGTGTTTGAAGAGGGGAGTGTAGATGATGAGGTCCTTGACCCATCATGGCGTGAGGAACAGGAAGGTGGTGGGAGCAGCTCTGAGGAAGAGATTCCCCTAATGGCCAAAACA
Source organism: Dendrobates tinctorius (assembly GCF_039654945.1). NCBI lineage: Eukaryota > Metazoa > Chordata > Amphibia > Anura > Dendrobatidae > Dendrobates > Dendrobates tinctorius. The sequence goes on from NW_027361708.1 coordinate 22,294,640, forward strand.
GGAGGGAGAGGGAGGGGGCTGACTTGGTTGCCTGTAGCCTCCACTTTGGCACCCGTTAGGAGCATTCCTCTTCCAAAAGCCAAAACGGGCGCTCCCAAGACTTGCAGTGCGTGGTCCTTTTTTGACACAGTTGCAGATGACATTTGCTTTGTCAAATGCAAGCTGTGTCATCAGAAAGTCAAAAGAGGGAAAAATGTCAGCAACCTCGAATCGAAGCCACACAGCGCAGGAGCTCTGGAATGCCATCAAGCAGGAGAGCGACGTGTAGTTTCTGCCAGCGAATCTCCAGCCAGGCTTGGTAGTGTGTGACAATGGCCGAAATCTGGTGGCAGCTCTGGGCCTAGGCAACCTCACTCACATCTCATGTCTGGCACATGTGCTGAACTTGGTCGTGCAGAGCTTTCTGAGGGACTATCCGGATCTTGATGCACTGCTGCACAAGGTCCGCATAGAGTGCGCTCACTTGCAGCGTTCCAGCATGGCAAGACCGCGCCTTGCCGATTACGCCTTCCGGAACATCGGATCATATGTGACCTACCCACCATGTGGAATTCAACTTTACATATGTTGGAGCGGTTGTGTGAGCAGCAGGCAGCAGTAATGGAGTACCAGCTGCATCAGGCGCAAACAAGTCGCACTGTGCGCTGGTCACACTTCAGCACCACTGAGTGGGCCTTTATGAAGGACATCTGCCTCGTTTTGCGTGCCTTCGATGATTGCACGTGGATGGCGAGTGCAGATGATGCACTAGTCAGCATGACTGTCCCCTTATCTGCCTGCTTCAAAAAACACTGCAAGCACTAAGGAAGGAGGTTTTGGAAGAGGTGGAGGATGAGGAGTCACAAATGCCATCTGCTTCTGGACAGTCTGCGCTACGTGGTTCCTCACAAAGGCCTAGGCAGGGGACACTTTGTGAGGAGGATGAGGAGGAGTAAGACATCTCTCCAGAGGAGGGAGGTACACAATGCTCCAGTCAACATGTACAGCGAGGGTGGGGTGATGCAGAGCAGGCAGAGATGACGCCTAAAGCAGGGGACAGCGTTTCTTGGGCAGTTGGGAGTCTGCAGCACATGGTTGATTTCATGCTGCAGTGCCTGAAAAAACGACCGCCGCACCGCCCACATTCTCAACACGGCTGATTATTAGGTGTACACCCTCCTAGATCCTTGCTACCGGGACAACTTACAAAGCCTCATAACACCATTGAACTGGGAGCGTAAAATGCGGGAGTACCAAGACACACTGGTGCAGTCCATCATGTTCTCCATTCCACCCGAGAGCAGTGCTGCTAGTGCTTTATAAAGCAGCTCTGTGCGTCGAGGCAGCGGAGGAAGCTCTGCACAAAGAGGGAGCAGAGGCAGCGCCTCAGCACAAGGCAAGACCAGTATGGCCCAAATGTGGCAAAGTTTTGTGTGTCCGCCACAAATGTCTACACCACACAGACAGCTCCAGTCAGCAGGAGGCAACGTTTCCATCAGATGGTGACAGACTACATGTCTTGCCCTGTCAGTGTACTTCCAGACGGCTCTTCCCCCTTCAAGTTTTGGGTCTCTAAGCTGGATACATGGCCAGAGCTTAGCCAGTATGCATTGGAGGTGCTGGCTTGCCCTGCTGCCAGTGTATTATCGGAACGGGTCTTTAGTGCCGCAGGTGGTGTACTAACACACCGTCGCACGCGACTATCCTCCGATAACATGACCGGCTTACTTTTCTGAAAATGAACAAGGCCTGGATCTCGCCAGAATTTGCCAGTCCTCTTCCAGAATAAATAATTGGTTGGCAACAGTATCCAGGTTTCTACCACCTGAACTGTAAACCCTGGGCTTCAACACAGCCAGTTGTTGCTCAGAAGTGCCATCTGCACAGAGAAAAACACTAGCTCTTGTGTTAGTGGGGTTCAGTAACGCCAGCTGCTCCCCTGCTTTGTGGACGGCAAAGTCTCCTGCTCCCTCCACATTCAAACTACTACTGATTTTTAACCGTGCTCCACTCAGGCCTCTGGCTCCACTGTCTCTAGTATTTCCCCTGGCCTCCAACCCCGCGAGTTTCTGCTCAGAAGTGGCGTCTGCACAATCCACACTTGTTCCTGTGTTACTGGGGTTCAGTCACGTCAGTTGATCCCCTGATGTGTGTCCGGCAATGTCTCCTGCTCTGTCCACATTCCCATTACTAGTAGTGGGAATATGGACAGAGTAGGAGACATTGCCGGACACACATCAGGGGATCAACTGACGTGACTGAGCCCCAGTAACACAGGAACAAGTGTGGATTGTGCAGACGCCACTTCAGAGCAGAAACTGGCGGGGTTGGAGGCCAGGTGAAATACTAGAGACAGTGGAGCCAGAGGCCTAAGTGGAGCACGGTTACAATCAGTAGTAGTCTACAACCTATATAAAACTTGCTGCAAGTAGGCCTCCACCTGCTGCATGATTGATCCTGGGCTTCAACACAGTCAGTTGTCGCTCGGAAGTGCTGTCCGCACAGAGAAAAACACAAGCTCCTGTGTTAGTGGGGTTCAGCAAAGTCAGCTGCTCCCCTGCTGTGTGGATGGCAAAGTCTCCTGCCCCCTCCACATTGACACAACATCCGATTTTCTACTTGTTCCAAGTAGGCCTCAGCCTGCCGCATGATTGATCCTGGGCTTCAACACAGCCAGTTGTCGCTCGGAAGTGCTGTCCGCACAGAGAAAAACACTAGCTCCTGTTGGAGTGGGGTTCAGTCACGCCAGCTGCTCCCCTGCTGTGTGGGCGGCAAAGTCTCCTGCCCCCTCCACATTGACACAACATCCGATTTTCTACTTGTCCCAAGTAGGCCTCAGCCTGCTGCATGATTGATCCTGGGCTTCAACACAGCCAGTTGTCGTTCGGAAGTGCTGCCCACCCTGAGAAAAACACTAGCTCCTGTATTAGTGGGGTTCAGTAACGCCAGCTGCTCCCCTGCTGTGTGGAAGGCAAAATCTCCTGCTCCCTCCACATTCAAACTACTACTGATTGTAACCTTGCTCCACTTCGGCATCTGGCTCCACTGTCTCTAGTATTTCCCCTGGCCTCCAACCCCGCCAGTTGCTGCTCGAAAGTGGCGTCTGCACAATCCACACTTTTTCCTGTGTTACTGGGGCTCAGTCACGTCAGTTAATCCCCTGAAGTGTGTCTGGCAATGTCTCCTGCTCTGTTCACATTCCCACTACTAGTAATGGGAATGTGGACAGAGCAGGAGACATTGCCAGACACACATCAGGGGATCAACTGACGTGACAGAGCCCCAGTAACACAGGAACAAGTGTGGATTGTGCAGACGCCACTTCTAAGCAGCAACTGGCAGGGTTGGAGGCCAGGGGAAATACTAGAGACAGTGGAGCCAGAGGCCGAAGTGGAGCAAGGTTACAATCAGTAGTAGAGTCTACAACCTATATAAAACTTGCTGCAAATAGGCCTCAGCCTGCTCCATGACTGTTCCTGGGCTTCAACACAGCCAGTTGTTGCTTGGAATTGCCGTCTGCACAGAGAGAAACACTAGCTCCAGTGTTAGTGGGGTTCAGTAATGCCAGCTGCTCCCCTGCTGTGTGGACGGCAATATCTCCTGCTGCCTCCACATTCAAACTACATCACCTATAAAACTTGCTGCAAATAGGCCTCAGCCTGCTCCATGACTATTCCTGGGCTTCAACACAGCCAGTTGTTGCTTGGAAGTGCCGTCTGCACAGAGAGAAACACTAGCTCCAGTGTTAGTGGGGTTCAGTAATGCAAGCTGCTCCCCTGCTGTGTGGCAATATCTCCTGCTGTCTCCACATTCACATTACTACTGATTTCAAACTTGCTCCAATTAGGCCTCTGGCTCCACTCTGTCTCTAGTATTTCCCCTGGCCTCCAAACCCGCCAGTTGCTGCTCAGAAGTGGCATCTTCACAATCAACACTTGTTCCTGTGTTACTGGGGTTCAGTAACGTCAGCTGAACCCCAGATGTGTGTCCAGCAATGTCTCCTGCTCTGTCCACACTCCCACTACTAGTAGTGGGAATGTGGACAGAGCAGGAGACATTGCCGGACACACATCGTTACTGAACCCAGTAACACAGGAAAAAGTGTTGATTGTGCAGACACCACTTCTGAGCAGCAACTGGCAGCGTTGGAGGCCAGGGGAAATACTAGAGACAGAGTGGAGCCAGAGGCCTAGTTGGAGCACATTTAAAATCAGTAGTAGTCTACAACAGATATTAAACTTGATGAAATTAGGCCTCAGCCTACACCCTGATTGACCCTGGGCTCCAACATCGCCAGTTGCTGCTCAGAAGTGTCTTTGGCACGGGTACTCCCCTCCGCCCATCCTGGTTCCAGCACGCCTGCTGTTTCCGGGGAGTGTCAACGTCACTTTCCCACCAAAGCGTTGTCCTGTCATGTTGCGGTCGGGTTAGCCGAGCCTATGGTGCCTGCAGTTTAGGTGCTTCCTATGTGGACTGTGGGTTCTGTAATAAAGGCTGGTTCCATAGTGCCAATAGGACAAGCACCCCCTGTAGGACTGTGGATTTCGGTAACTGCGGCCTACTCGTGGCCTTGCAACTTTGTTTATCATCGGTACCTTCTGCTACCCATCCGTGTTCCAGCACCGTCAGCTGGTTCTCGGCAGTGCCTTTGGCCGAGGTGCCTCCTTCTCGGTATCCGAGTTCCAGCAACGTCTGCTGGTCCTTGGTAGTGCTTTCTAGCACAGGTACCTCCTGCTTAGCAACCAGGTTCCAGCACCATCAGCTGGTCCTCGGTAGTGCCATTGGCTCTTGTTACTTCTGCTGCCGCTCCGGGTTCCAGCACTGTCAGCTGGTTCTTGGTATTTCCATTGACTCTTGTAGCTTATGCTACCCATCCGGGTTCCAGCACCGTCAGCTGGTTCTCGGCAGTGCCTTTGGCCTAGGTGCCTCCTTCTCGGTATCCGAGTTCCAGCAACGTCTGCTGGTCCTTGGTAGTGCTTTCTACCACAGGTACCTCCTGCTTAGTAACCATGTTCCAGCACCGTCAGCTGGTCCACGGTTGTGCCATTGACTCTTGTTTCTTCAGCTGCCACTCTGGGTTTTCAGCACCGTGAGCTGGTTCTCGGTAGTTCCTTTGAATCTTGTAGCTTCTGCTACCCTTCCGGGTTCCAGCACCATCAACTGGTTCTAGGCAGTGTCTTTGGCACGGGTACTTCCTCCTGCCCAGCCTGGTTCCAGCACACCTGCTGTTTCCGGGTAGTGTCAACGTCACTTTGCCACCGACTCATTGTCCGGTCGTGCTGCGGTCGGTTTAGCCGAGCCTATGGTGCCTGAGCCCCAGGAACACAGGAACAAGTGTGGATTGTGCAGACGCCACTTCTGAGCAGCAACTGGTGGGGTTGGAGGCCGGGGGAAATACTAGAGACAGTGGAGCCAGAGGCCTAAGTGGAGCATGGTTACAATCAGTAGTAGTGCACAACCGATATAAAACTTGCTTCAAGTAGGCCTCAGCCTGCTCCATGATTGATCCTGGGCTTCAACACAGCCAGTTGTTGCTCGTTAGTGCCGTCTGCACAGAGAAAAACACATGCTTTGGTGTTAGTGGGGTTCAGTAACGCCAGCTGCTCCCTTGCTTTGTGGATGACAAAGTCTCCTGCTGCCTCCAAAATCACACTACATCTTACTTTCTACTCGCTCCAAGTAGGCCTCAGCCTGCTGCATGATTGACCCTGGGCTCCAACATCGCCAGTTGCTGCTCAGAAGTGTCTTTGGCACAGGTACTCCCTCCTGCCCAGCCTGGTTCCAGCACGCCTGCTGTTTCCGGGTAGTGTCAACTTCACTTTGCCACCAATACATAGTCCTGTCGTGTTGCGGCCGGGTTAGCCGAGTCTATGGTGCCTGCAGTTTAGGTGCTTCCTATGTGGGCTTTGGGTTCTGCTAATAAAGGCTGGTTCCGTAGTGCCAATAGGACAAGCACCCCCTGTAGGACTGTGGATTTCGGTAACTGCGGCCGGCTCGCGACCTTGCAACTTTGTCTTTTTCATGGGTACCTTCGGCTACCCATCCGGGTTCCAGCACCATCAGCTGTTGCTCGTTATTTCCATTGGCTCTTGCAGCTTCTGCTACCCATCCGGGTTCCAGCACCGTCAGCTGGGTCTCGGCAGTGCCTTTGGCTTAGGTGCCTCCTTCTCGGTATCCGAGTTCCAGCAACTTCTGTTGGTCCTTGGTAGTGCTTTGTAGCACAGGTACCTCCTGCTTAGTAACTGTGTTCCAGCACCGTCAGCTGGTCCACGGTTGTGCCATTGGCTCTTGTTTCTTCAGCTGCCACTCTGGGTTCCAGCACCGTGAGCTGGTTCTCGGTAGTTCCTTTGACTCTTGTAGCTTCTGCTACCCATCCGGGTTCCAGCACCATCAACTGGTTCTAGGCAGTGTCTTTGGCACGGGTACTTCCTCCTGCCCAGCCTGGTTCCAGCACGCCTGCTGTTTCCGGGTAGTGTCAACGTCACTTTGCCACCGACTCATTGTCCGGTCGTGCTGCGGTCGGTTTAGCCGAGCCTATGGTGCCTGAGCCCCAGGAACACAGGAACAAGTGTGGATTGTGCAGACGCCACTTCTGAGCAGCAACTGGTGGGGTTGGAGGCCGGGGAAAATACTAGAGACAGTGGAGCCAGAGGCCTAAGTGAAGCATGGTTACAATCAGTAGTAGTGCACAACCGATATAAAACTTGCTTCAAGTAGGCCTCAGCCTGCTCCATGATTGATCCTGGGCTTCAACACAGCCAGTTGTTGCTCGTTAGTGCCGTCTGCACAGAGAAAAACACATGCTTTGGTGTTAGTGGGGTTCAGTAACGCCAGCTGCTCCCCTGCTTTGTGGATGACAAAGTCTCCTGCTGCCTCCAAAATCACACTACATCTTACTTTCTACTCGCTCCAAGTAGGCCTCAGCCTGCTGCATGATTGACCCTGGGCTCCAACATCGCCAGTTGCTGCTCAGAAGTGTCTTTGGCACAGGTACTCCCTCCTGCCCAGCCTGGTTCCAGCACGCCTGCTGTTTCCGGGTAGTGTCAACGTCACTTTGCCACCAATACATAGTCCTGTCGTGTTGCGGCCGGGTTAGCAGAGTCTATGGTGCCTACAGTTTAGGTGCTTCCTATGTGGGCTTTGGGTTCTGCTAATAAAGGCTGGTTCCGTAGTGCCAATAGGACAAGCACCCCCTGTAGGACTGTGGATTTCGGTAACTGCGGCCGGCTCGCGACCTTGCAACTTTGTCTTTTTCATGGGTACCTTCTGCTACCCATCCGGGTTCCAGCACCATCAGCTGTTGCTCGTTATTTCCATTGGCTCTTGCAGCTTCTGCTACCCATCCGGGTTCCAGCACCGTCAGCTGGGTATCGGCAGTGCCTTTGGTTTAGGTGCCTCCTTCTCGGTATCCGAGTTCCAGCAACGTCTGTTGGTCCTTGGTAGTGCTTTGTAGCACAGGTACCTCCTGCTTAGTAACCGTGTTCCAGCACCGTCAGCTGGTCCACGGTTGTGCCATTGGCTCTTGTTTCTTCAGCTGCCACTTTGGGTTCCAGCACTGTCAGCTGGTTCTTGGTATTTCCATTGACTCTTGTAGCTTATGCTACCCATCCGGGTTCCAGCACCGTCAGCTGGTTCTCGGCAGTGCCTTTGGCCTAGGTGCCTCCTTCTCGGTATCCGAGTTCCAGCAACGTCTGCTGGTCCTTGGTAGTGCTTTCTAGCACAGGTACCTCCTGCTTAGTAACCGTGTTCCAGCACCGTCAGCTGGTCCACGGTTGTGCCATTGACTCTTGTTTCTTCAGCTGCCACTCTGGGTTCCAGCACCGTGAGCTGGTTCTCGGTAGTTCCTTTGACTCTTGTAGCTTCTGCTACCCATCCGGGTTCCAGCACCATCAACTGGTTCTAGGCAGTGTCTTTGGCACGGGTACTTCCTCCTGCCCAGCCTGGTTCCAGCACGCCTGCTGTTTCCGGGTAGTGTCAACGTCACTTTGTTTGCCACCGACTCATTGTCCGGTCGTGCTGCGGTCGGTTTAGCCGAGCCTATGGTGCCTGAGCCCCAGGAACACAGGAACAAGTGTGGATTGTGCAGACGCCACTTCTGAGCAGCAACTGGTGGGGTTGGAGGCCGGGGGAAATACTAGAGACAGTGGAGCCAGAGGCCTAAGTGGAGCATGGTTACAATCAGTAGTAGTGCACAACCGATATAAAACTTGCTTCAAGTAGGCCTCAGCCTGCTCCATGATTGATCCTGGGCTTCAACACAGCCAGTCGTTGCTCGTTAGTGCCGTCTGCACAGAGAAAAACACATGCTTTGGTGTTAGTGGGGTTCAGTAACGCCAGCTGCTCCCCTGCTGTGTGGATGACAAAGTCTCCTGCTGCCTCCAAAATCACACTACATTTTACTTTCTACTCGCTCCAAGTAGGCCTCAGCCTGCTGCATGATTGACCCTGGGCTCCAACATCGCCAGATGCTGCTCAGAAGTGTCTTTGGCACAGGTACTCCCTCCTGCCCAGCCTGGTTCCAGCACGCCTGCTGTTTCCGGGTAGTGTCAACTTCACTTTGCCACCAATACATAGTCCTGTCGTGTTGCGGCCGGGTTAGCCGAGTCTATGGTGCCTGCAGTTTAGGTGCTTCCTATGTGGGCTTTGGGTTCTGCTAATAAAGGCTGGTTCCGTAGTGCCAATAGGATAAGCAGCCCCTGTAGGACTGTGGATTTCGGTAACTGCGGCCGGCTCGCGACCTTGCAACTTTGTCTTTTTCATGGGTACCTTCTGCTACCCATCCGGGTTCCAGCACCATCAGCTGTTGCTCGTTATTTCCATTGGCTCTTGCAGCTTCTGCTACCCATCCGGGTTCCAGCACCGTCAGCTGGGTCTCGGCAGTGCCTTTGGCTTAGGTGCCTCCTTCTCGGTATCCGAGTTCCAGCAACGTCTGTTGGTCCTTGGTAGTGCTTTGTAGCACAGGTACCTCCTGCTTAGTAACCGTGTTCCAGCACCGTCAGCTGGTCCACGGTTGTGCCATTGGCTCTTGTTTCTTCAGCTGCCACTTTGGGTTCCAGCACTGTCAGCTGGTTCTTGGTATTTCCATTGACTCTTGTAGCTTATGCTACCCATCCGGGTTCCAGCACCGTCAGCTGGTTCTCGGCAGTGCCTTTGGCCTAGGTGCCTCCTTCTCGGTATCCTAGTTCCAGCAACGTCTGCTGGTCCTTGGTAGTGCTTTCTAGCACAGGTACCTCCTGCTTAGTAACCATGTTCCAGCACCGTCAGCTGGTCCACGGTTGTGCCATTGACTCTTGTTTCTTTAGCTGCCACTCTGGGTTCCAGCACTGTGAGCTGGTTCTCGGTAGTTCCTTTGACTCTTGTAGCTTCTGCTACCCATCCGGGTTCCAGCACCATTAGCTGGGTCTAGGCAGTGTCTTTGGCATGGGTACTTCCTCCTGCCCAGCCAGGTTCAAGAACGCCTGCTGTTTCCGGGTAGTGTCAACGTCACTTTGCCACCGACTCATTGTCCGGTCGTGCTGCGGTCGGTTTAGCCGAGCCTATGGTGCCTGAGCCCCAGGAACACAGGAACAAGTGTGGATTGTGCAGACGCCACTTCTGAGCAGCAACTGGTGGGGTTGGAGGCCGGGGGAAATACTAGAGACAGTGGAGCCAGAGGCCTAAGTGGAGCATGGTTACAATCAGTAGTAGTGCACAACCGATATAAAATTTGCTTCAAGTAGGCCTCAGCCTGCTCCATGATTGATCCTGGGCTTCAACACAGCCAGTTGTTGCTCGTTAGTGCCGTCTGCACAGAGAAAAACACATGCTTTGGTGTTAGTGGGGGTTCAGTAACGCCAGCTGCTCCCCTGCTGTGTGGATGACAAAGTCTCCTGCTGCCTCCAAAATCACACTACATCTTACTTTCTACTCGCTCCAAGTAGGCCTCAGCCTGCTGCATGATTGACCCTGGGCTCCAACATCGCCAGTTGCTGCTCAGAAGTGTCTTTGGCACAGGTACTCCCTCCTGCCCAGCCTGGTTCCAGCACGCCTGCTGTTTCCGGGTAGTGTCAACGTCACTTTGCCACCAATACATAGTCCTGTCGTGTTGCGGCCGGGTTAGCCGAGTCTATGGTGCCTGCAGTTTAGGTGCTTCCTATGTGGGCTTTGGGTTCTGCTAATAAAGGCTGGTTCCGTAGTGCCAATAGGACAAGCACCCCCTGTAGGACTGTGGGTTTCGGTAACTGCGGCCGGCTCGCGGCCTTGCAACTTTGTCTTTTTCATGGGTACCTTCTGCTACCCATCTGGGTTCCAGCACCGTCAGCTGGGTCTCGGCAGTGCCTTTGGCTTAGGTGCCTCCTTCTCGGTATCCGAGTTCCAGCAATGTCTGTTGGTCCTTGGTAGTGCTTTGTAGCACAGGTACCTCCTGCTTAGTAACCATGTTCCAGCACCGTCAGCTGGTCCACGGTGGTGCCATTGCCTCTTTTTTCTTCAGCTGCCACTCTGGGTTCCAGCACCGTCAGCTGGTTCTTGGTAGTTCCATTGACTCTGGTAGCTTCTGCTACCCATCCGGGTTCCAGCACCGTCAGCTGTTCTCGGCAGTGCCTTTGGCCTAGTTGCCTCCTTCTCGGTATCCGAGTTCCAGCAACGTCTGCTGGTCCTTGGTAGTGCTTTGTAGCACAGGTACCTCCTGCTTAGTTACCGTGTTCCAGCACCGTCAGCAGGTCCATGGTTGTGCCATTGGCTCTTGTTCCTTATGCTGCCCCTCCGGGTTCCAGCACCATCAGCTGGTCCTCGCTAGTTCCATTGGCTCTTGTAGCTTCTGCTACCCATCTGGGTTCCAGCACCGTCAGCTGGTTCTCGGCAGTGCCTTTGGCCTAGGTGCCTCCTTCTCGGTATCCGAGTTCCAGCAACATCTGCTGGTCCTTGGTAGTGCTTTGTAGCACAGGTACCTCCTGCTTAATAACCATGTTCCAGCACTGTCAGCTGGTCCACAGTTGTGCCATTGGCTCTTGTTCCTTATGCTGCCCCTCCGGGTTCCAGCACCTTCAGCTGGTCCTCGCTAGTTCCATTTGCTCTTGTTCCTTCTGCTAACCATCCGGGTTCCAGTACCGTCAGCTGGTTCTCAGCAGTTCATCAGCCTTCTTGTACCTTCTGCTACTTTTCCAAGTTCGAGCTTGTGGAAATGGTTTTTGGTTCTCACTCTGGATCTCCCTGACGACGACCCTGAAGACGACGACCCTGAAGACCACACCGAAGAAGACCAAAAAGATGACCCTGAAGAAGATGACCAAGAGGACAAAGAACATGAAGACAACCACCAAGATGCAGAACAGCAAGGGACAGAAGAGCAAGAAGCAGAAAAACCAAAAGCAGAAGAATATTAAGCATAAGACTAAAAATCAGAGCAAATGATATTATCTAAATTATAAGCAGAAGAAGACTAAGCAGTGTATGGGGGTGAGTCCGTTCCTCCTCGTGGTGCCCCTGGAAAATGCCTGCTGCTGCAGGCCAAACTGAATGCGGACAAATCCTGTTGTAAATCTTTTGTGACAGGCAGAACGGAAGGTGTAATGTTCAAACTTTTATAGATAACAACTACAGGAATGAATTTCACAAATAAGAATATGATGAAGAAGAAGAAGAATAGGAAGAATATGAAGAAGTAGAATATGAAGAAGAATAATAGTGGAATAAGAAGAATATGAAGAATGTAAAAAAAAAGAATAATAGGAAGAAGGTGAAGAAGAAGATGAATAAGGTGAAGAAGAAGTTGATGAAAAAGATGCTGCTGCTGCTGAGGATGATGGAGAAAGTGTGGGAGAAGTAAAAAAGAAGGTGAAGAGCATGGAAGTAGTGAAGCATACATATATCTGACAAAATATAAAAGAGGTTAACATAGTCAATATGTTTGTAACTCCGAACGTCATTAAAAAAAAAATTAATTCCTGCTATTCCATTTGATTGGGCTAAACCTCTATGGCTTCAATGTCTCCTCCACCTCCCCCAATACATTCTACATTATTATTAGTTGTTTTTCTTCATGTAGAATTAACCTACAAGGAAAGAAAGGTTTTTTTTTAATTCCGACATTTCTGTCCCATTGACTTGAATGGGACGTCTGGGATCGGAATTGGCGATACCCGATACTTTTTGGATATCGGCCGATCCAATCCGATCTGATATTTTTCAACATCGGATGGTATCGCTCAACACTGGTTGTAAGCTTGCGAGCAATACGCTCATGCCTTATGGTATATGTTGATTTATGTGTTATTCTGTAATGTTGCTATTGTCATAACATCCTTAATAGTAATGTTAACACTTCAATAATCAGATAACATTGATAATAATGACAACGCATGCTGTTATTCAAAAAATATATTTTTTTAATTGTTTAAAAGTATACTACCAGTGATCCAATTAAAAATCTCATAATAAGGAAACGCAGATAGGAGAATAAATTCAAATCCCAAAACAAAGACTTAGAAATTATATTTTTATTCCACTTTGCAACGTGATTCAGTTGCAAGATGATCACATCATTCATTTGAGTTTATCTGTTATTAGTTAGTTGGTAATTTGATTTTAGGGTTACAAGTAGAGATGAGCGAATTTGCTTAGATTTTGGCTCTGAATCTGATTTTGAGATATTCATGCCATATTCGAACACTTTTTGTGCCGAATGTATGTCTTATGATCGGTTCCAAACATATTCGGCAATTTCTACTCCCATTGACTCTAATGACGTTCGGCTGTGTTCGACGAATATTGCAAAAACAAACCCGAACAAATTCGCTCATCTCTAGTTACAAGCAAAAATGCATCATTGCACCATGTATTTTTCTGTCCCAAATATCAAATATCTGCGTGTTATATTATGAGGTCTTTCTTCAAATTAAAATATGTTTAATATAAAGGAGTTTTCTACATTTTATTTGTGGCTTTGAAAGGAGTAAATGCAGTTTGAGCCAAAAGCAGTTACTGTATTTTTCGGACCATAAGATGCACTTTTTTCCCCAAAAATTTTTGGGGAAAGTGGGGGGTGCGTCTTATGGTCGCAATGTTCCTACCTCCGAGGCTGTTGCGGGTGCCGCGGGGCTCTGTAGTGCGTTCGGTGGCAGCGGGCTGTGCTCCGGTGCAGGGGTACTGGGTGCTGGGGCTGGGGCAGCTGTGCTGGTGCTGGGGCAGCTGGGGCAGCTGTGCTGAGCTGGGGCTGGAGCAGCTGTGCTGGGGCCGGTGGGCTCTGTGGGGTGAGGGTGGCGGCTCTCTGTGCTCTGGTGCAGGGGCGGTGGCTCCGCCGGCATTTCCTCCAAGCCCGGAGGCCCCCACACATCCCTTGCTGGCCGCCGCCATGTTGCCGTGGCCTCAGGGAGCATGGACGCCGGGAAGATAGCTGCCGGTCCGGGGACTGCGCATGTGCAGGTTCAGATCTCGGGGGACAAGATTCAAATCTCGGCAACGAGATCTCGTCCCCCGATATCTCGGGACGAGATCTGAACCTGCACATGTGCAGTCCCCGGACCGGTGCGTCTTATAGTCAGAAAAATATGGTATGTATTTCAGCTATCCTTCTGCTTGTGATTATATGGGCGCATGCATGATTATTCTAAAGTAAATGCAAGTTAAGATGTGCCAACTACCTGACCCTTAGAGGGGTTGTCCAGTCCAAATGGATAAGTCATTAGTCACTCTGTGTGACTGCAGGCTTATGAATCCCACCAGTGCACGCACTATGTGCTGCAAGGATTAGCTGGTTTCTGAGTCGGGACTGGAGGATATGTATGTGTTATACATTTTATGTTCAGTGTTTAAGATATTACATGGTCTCATTACCTAGGGAAGTGTCTTTCTATATTTATCACACTTTTATAAATACTTTAGATAAATAAGTAGATTTTTGGGTGTATCTCTTTGTGATATGTGTTATTTACTTGAACTAATTGCGTTCTGGTAAGTTTACTACAACCTTTACCACAAAGCAGGAGCGTTGATAAAAATCATAATGCCCCATAACAAAAGTTCTAATTGCCTCTCCCTAAAAAAATGAATATTTGGTGGGGTCACAGAAAAGCATATCTCACAATTTTGCAGCCTTACAAAGCAATTTTCCTACTGTTGAAGCCTCTAGATCCCCTCTCATTGCGCTCATAAAATAGGATGCCAACAAAAGTGCCACCCAAACACAATATGATGCCCCCACAGTTTTTCCTCCTCAGTACCCTCCACAGGCATGTTATGATGACCCTATTGTACTCCCTTCAAAACATAGTATCCCCAAACACAGAGTGATACCCTAAATGTGACCCCACCACAACCCTCCATATAGTATAATGGCCTCAACACTGCTCTCCATGCAGTATAATAGCGCCAACACATCCCTCCACACAGTTTGCGGCCCCAACATAACCCTCCACATTGTATAATGGCCCCTCTAGCACACCAAGCAGTATAATGGCCCCCACACAGCCTTCCAAACAGCATAATGGCCCTCACGCAGCGGTCCACACAGTATGATAGACTCCAAACAAACCTTCACACTGTATATTTGCTGGCATACAGTATAATGACCTCAACAAAACCATGAAAACAGTATAATGGACCTCCACATAGCCATGCCAACAATATAATGGACCAACATATAGCTCTGCAAGCAGTAAAATGGACCCCCACATAGCCCTGCAAACATTATAATGGTCTCCCACATAGCTGAAAAAAGTATATTGGCCCTCACATAGCCCATCATAAAGTATAATTGACCCCACATAGCCTTCCATATAGTTTAATGGGTTACATATTGCCCTCATTGTAGTATAATGTGCCCCATTACCTTCCATATAGTTTAATGCACCCCTATTGCCCTCCATATAGTACAATTTACACTCATTGCCTTCAATATAGTATAATGTGCCACATAATGTACTCATTGATTAAAAAATAATACTCACCTTCCATTGGTCCCCCACTGCTCCTTTCTCCTCAGCATGTGGTCTGAAGTACGCACGTATCGGCGCATCAGGAGACATGCAGTGGCGTTATTGCGACTGCTGTGTTGAGAGTTCAGTTCTCAGATACCAAGGGAGAATGATCAGGGAGGGATGCCAATACAGTTGCAAGTGTGATGCAGGTGGAGGGGCAGTGCTGGCTTTGGCACTAGGCACCCCGACTCATGGGCCCCATAGTGGCTGTGTGTTCTGCCGCCATTGGTGGTACGCCACTGCCACACAGTCTATGTTTTCATAGTATGGAATTTTTTAAAGTACTATTAAATTGTCCCTGTATTTTTTCTGTTACAGTATCCCATTAAAATAAAGATGTAGGTGAAGATATATTTTTTATGTGTGTGTTCCTTTGATATACACACTGCCTTTTTGCATCCCTGTTTGCTGTTTTCGGTGTGCTATTTTTTCCTTTGTGATTTGTGCCAACCTTTTTCTTTGTTTTTTGGTATATTACAGGAATAGCTAAAAATGATTTTTTTCAAACATAAAGCCTGAAATGGCCTTTTAAACCTATTTTCAACAGGTTCTGTAAATCAAAATATAAGTAAAAACAAACTGAAGACTATTCAGTACACCATATGTACAGTTAAACAGTGCATGCATAAGGTAAAGTATCATGCTGCATAAACATTCATTATTGGCCCTTATTTGACCCTGTCCAGCGCTGCAGATAAATATCAAGGTAGTTTCTATTAGTATGATCAACGCTAAATTTACCTAAAACCATGTATGAATTAAAGTAAGGACTGAACGAGGAGACTCTTAAGGGTCAAAAGCTCAAACGTCTATAAATTTCAGGCCGATCTCTGACCACAATGCAGTGGAGAGTGACAACTTCAAATATTTCTGAGACCGTCATGCTCAGGTCAGAAGAACTGTGGCCTGTCCATGCATTGTGGTAGGCGCTCGGACCGAACTGCATAGACATCTAAATGAACTATAAAATTGTCTTTCAATGAGTCAATAATTGAAGAACGAGTATTCTTGCGTATGCTCTTTCCATACTATCACATCTTGTAAACAGGCTGTCAATCACCCGGCAAATGAGTAAAGCCCCCTTCACACATAGCGAGATCGCTAGCCATATCGCCAAAGCTTCACCGATTTTGTGACGCAACAGCGATATCGCTAGTGATCTCGCTACATGTGACACCTACCTGCGACCCGGCCCCCCCGCTGGATATCGCTGATCGCGCGAGATTGTCCTGGTTCATGTCTCATCATCGGCTTCATACTGGCACCGACGAGCGACGCATGGACGCGAGCGGAAGATGTCATCAGAGCTGCGTGTGACAGGTAAGTAACGACCGCCGACCGCTGCTGCATCGCTAGTGAGATCTGCCTGTTTGGCAGCTCACTAGCGACCATTTAGCGATGCACCAGCGACCCTGACCAGGACGTATCGTTGTCGGGATCACCTACATCGCTAAATGTAACGGTACCTTAAGACATGGTCAGGCCATTGTTCACATATGCAAACCCAGCATTACGCACCACATAATTTACTGCATGCCTACAAGCCCCAGAGATATAAATGTGGTGCTGAGTATATTACATATATTTTATGCCATCCATATCTTTTGAATTTTAAAGATTTTACATGTAAATTGAAACACTACCCCAGTGAGTTCTCCTGATGGCACAGTAAAGTATTCTACACGTAGGTAAACCGTACTTTTAATGTGTTATTGTTGCAGCTTGAAAGTACATAATGCTTCTCCTGCTTGATGATAAAGTGATCTAAGGTAAAGTTATGTGCTACTGACAGTAGGAAACGTAACTTCAAAGGCAGCGACTGTAGCACTGCATAAGCACTCAAAGGATATTGCTGCTTGAATCTAATTATACATATGGTTGAGAAAAGAGTAATTTGTACCAGCTAATGTAATGAGTGCTTTGAACTTGTTATCAGTGCATGTATATGTATTTATGCAGTTGCTTGACTTTATCCAATGTTTTAAGCATTTTTTTTTCCAAACCTAATGGCCTCGAGTAATATAACACATCAAATTATTATAGGATTTAGACACATTGTTACATAAAACAGCATTCAGGCAGAATACGCAAATCAGATAGGCAGATGTGTAAATTGCGCAAAGATGATAAACCTGAGATGCGTTAATGGTAATGCTTGTCTAGTGGGTTATAATGTATACACTTAGATGTTACTGACTATACTTTTTAGGGACATCAATTACATACATTATTTAGGACTGTATCTATATATTTTTGGAGGGGTTTCAAGAATTATCTTCAAAGCATTTTTAAGTGCGTTAAAGAGGACCTATGAGCAAAAATCCACTTTAAAAAAAAAATGTAATTATATTATCTATCCTATACACCTATTTTTTCAATGGAAGCATGACACCGTCTTGTGGATGGCTTCTCACTGATTTCTTTGCACCATGCGCGCTGCTAATGCACGTGTGGTCAGTCGAAACATGAAGTGCGCTACTGCTGGAGCCAGAGTTTTACTTTATTGTAGAAGATTTTCCTGCGGCTCCAGGGGGCTTTCCTGGCTATTACTATTACACTGATCTCTGCTCTTATCGCACTGTTCACTGGTGAAAGCACATAACTAGAGTTGAGCGAAACGGGTCGAAAAATTTCAAAAGTCACCGACTTTTGGCAAAGTCGAGTTTCATGAAACGAAACCCGACCCTAGGATGAGGTCGGCCACGAGGTCGGCGACTTACGCGCCAAAGTCGCGTTTCAAAAGTTTGTTTTGCGCTCTTTTTCAGCCAATCAGGATCCACGGACACTGTGGGCAACGTGATGACATAGGCAGGGGTCACCACCATCTTTCAGAAGGGCATGCAAGTGATTGGCTTGCTTTGGTGGGCGTCACAGGGGTTATAAAAGGGCGTGCACGCCGACCGCCATCTTACTTCTGCCGATCTTACCATAGGGAGAGGTTGCTGATTCTGTAGGGAGAGCGTTAGGCAGGGAAGAAGAAAAAAAAACTGCTTCTGCTGCTAGCGATTTTGCCTGTACAACACACCAGTCACTGCAGGCTATATTGTGGTGGATCAGCGGTGTTGGTTGTTAGGCTGCCTTCTAAGGCTTCCTGACAGCTGCATTGCTGTTTACCCACTGCTCTGCAAACTGCTTTTTTAAAAGCAATCCCAATTTTTTTTTTTGCCCTGCTGAGGTACTGAGTGTGCATTTTTTCACACCATACAGCGGTGTACGCTCCTCACACAGTACCGTGTAACGGCTGTTATCACAGCCACAGTGAAGCTATCTGTGTGTCACTGTGGAAGGATAAGTGGAGGACTTGTTCCATTCTTACAGACCTACACTCTAGGGAGATTCCTATTCTGCCCAATTCTACATACACCTTGTAGTTTGTGATACACTAGCCAATTTCTGCCTGTGACATAGCGCTCTGATATTCAGTGGGCCTCACACAATCCAAAAGTGTCCAGTGTCCACAAGTGTCTGCAGAAATTCAAAATCTCCCTTATCCTGTAGTCACTTTTTTCACACCTGTGCCATCGAGCCTGTGACATAGCGCTCTGATATTCAGTGGGCCTCACACAATCCAAAAGTGTCCAGTGTCCACAAGTGTCTGCAGAAATTCAAAATCTCCCTTATCCTGTAGTCACTTTTTTCACACCTGTGCCATCGAGCCTGTGACATAGCGCTCTGATATTCAGTGGGCCTCACACAATCCAAAAGTGTCCAGTGTCCACAAGTGTCTGCAGAAATTCAAAATCTCCCTTATCCTGTAGTCACTTTTTTCACACCTGTGCCATCGAGCCTGTGACATAGCGCTCTGATATTCAGTGGGCCTCACACAATCCAAAAGTGTCCAGTGTCCACAAGTGTCTGCAGAAATTCAAAATCTCCCTTATCCTGTAGTCACTTTTTTCACACCTGTGCCATCGAGCCTGTGACATAGCGCTCTGATATTCAGTGGGCCTCACACAATCCAAAAGTGTCCAGTGTCCACAAGTGTCTGCAGAAATTCAAAATCTCCCTTATCCTGTAGTCACTTTTTTCACACCTGTGCCATCGAGCCTGTGACATAGCGCTCTGATATTCAGTGGGCCTCACACAATCCAAAAGTGTCCAGTGTCCACAAGTGTCTGCAGAAATTCAAAATCTCCCTTATCCTGTAGTCACTTTTTTCACACCTGTGCCATCGAGCCTGTGACATAGTGCTCTGATATTCAGTGGGCCTCACACAATCCAAAAGTGTCCAGTGTCCACTAGTGTCTGCAGAAATTCAAAATCTCCCTTATCCTGTAGTCACTTTTTTCACACCTGTGCCATCGAGCCTGTGACATAGCGCTCTGATATTCAGTGGGCCTCACACAATCCAAAAGTGTCCAGTGTCCACAAGTGTCTGCAGAAATTCAAAATCTCCCTTATCCTGTAGTCACTTTTTTCACACCTGTGCCATCGAGCCTGTGACATAGCGCTCTGATATTCAGTGGGCCTCACACAATCCAATAGTGTCCAGTGTCCACTAGTGTGTGCAGAAATTCAAAATCTCCCCTGTCCTATAGACACCTTGTACCTTGTTTTACATTACTATATAGTTTGTTGGATTTTGTCTACATTTCTACCAAAAATGAGGAAGGCTGGTGGAAGAGGCCATGGAATTGGGCGGGGGTTGGCAGCTGGTAATGATGGTGTTGGTGGTGGATCTGATGGTAGTGGCAAAAGCAAAATAGGACCGAATGCAGGAGGTGTTGAGCCTGCATCATCGTCTGGCTCCACAAGGCCTCGAAGGCTTAGTTTTCTAGGAGTTGGCAAACCGCTTTTAAAGCCAGAGCTTCAGGAAAAAGTTTTGTCTTACATTGCTGACTCAGCCTCCAGCTCTATCGCCTCCTCTTCTGAAGTTGTAAAAAATAAAAGCACTGAGTCGTCATTGGAGGCTCATGTTCATGAACCACACCTTTCCTTGTGTCCTTCACCCCAATCAAGATTGAAGGATGATGCAGGCCATACTATTGATTACTCCATGGAGCTGTTTTCACATACCATGCCTGGATTATCAAGTGAAATGGTGAATTACCCAGGCCAAGATGAATCTGACATGGAGTGCACTGATGCACAGTCGCTGATAGATGATTCTGCTGGTACATTCACTCAGAGCACTACATTGTCCTCGCAGTGTACAGAGCCAGATTCTGACCCTGATGAGACTCAGGTGCCCCTTCCCGCACACTATACCACCATACACGGTGACACAGAGGAAGGTGCACATGACATTGAAGAGGAGGTGATGGATGACCCAGTTGTTGACCCAGATTGGCATCCATTGGGGGAAGAGGGTGCTGCTTCCAATAGCTCAGATGAGGAGCATCCACAGCAGACATCGACATCGCAACAGCTGTTATCTGGCAGGCCCGGAGCACTCCAAAGACAGGTTCCAAAAATCAAAAGAGTTGCTGGACAGCTTGTCCAGAGGGTCAAAAGATCACAGCGTGCTAGGCCGCAAAATGTCTGCCAAAGTAGGAAGAGTGCAGTGTGGCACTTTTTTGAACAAAATCCTCATGATCAGGCCAAGGTTATCTGTAAGAAGTGCGCAAAGACCTTTAGCCGAGGGGAAAATCTGAAAAATTTGAATACCAGTTGCATGCTTAGACATTTAACCACCATGCACTTGCAAGCGTGGACACAACACCAAACCTCAAGTGCCACATGTGCAACTGATCACAAAGAAGGTAGTCAGCAACGCTACATTGTTTCCCCCACTGTAAGCCCACCGGTTAGCACAGCAGGAAATGTTGAGGTGTCGTTGCAAGGCCACAGCAGTCAGGGAATCCCACTGTTATATCAACGAAATACTGAATCTAGGCCATCAGAAAGAACACCAACTCCATCACCATCATCAACCCTCTCTCAGTCCGCCCTGTCCACCGCTACTTCCACCATATGCAGCTCTCAAGTCCAGCTCACCCTCCCAGACACTATGAGTAGGTCAAGAAAGTACTCTCATCTGCGTACACTGGGTTTGAACGCCCACATTGTCAAACTATTCTCGTTTGAGATGATGCCCTATCGGTTGGTGGAAAGCGCAGCTTTCCGCGAACTCATGGCCTATGCAGTACCACGCTATGACCTACCCAGTCGACACTTCTTCTCTCGCAAAGCCATCCCAGCCCTCCACCATCATGTAAAAGACCGCATTGTCCATGCACTCAAGCAGTCAGTGAGTGGAAAGGTGCACCTCACAACTGATGCATGGTCCAGTCGGCATGGCCAGGGCCGTTACGTGTCCATCACTGTGCACTGGGTTAATGTGGTGGATGCAGGGTCCACAGGGGACAGCGGTGGTGGGACAGTGCTGTCTAGCCCACGGTATAGGAAACAGTTGGCTGTAGGCGTTTGACCCTCCTCCTCCTCCTCCTTCTCCAGAAGCGAAAGCTCGTCCACAGAGCGCAGTCGTACGAGCACTCCATCTGCAGCTGTCACTGTTGCACACGAGGTGTCCCCCTATCGAGCAGCTAGTGGAAAGCGTCAGCAGGCTGTGTTGCAGATGATGTGTTTGGGCGACAGACACACCGCCGAGGTGCTGGCCGAGTACTTGAAGCGACAAACTGAGTCATGGCTGGGCAGTGTACATCTTGAGGCAGGCAAGGTAGTTAGTGATAACGGCCGTAATTTTGTGGCAGCCATAGCCCTTTCAAAACTCAGCCACATACCTTGCTTGGCTCACACCTTGAACCTGGTGGTGCAGTGCTTCCTCAAAAATTATCCGGAGTTAACAGCCCTGCTCCAGAAGGTGCAAAGACTGTGCGCGCACATCCGCCGGTCGCCTGTACACTCCATTTGTATGCAGAAGCTGCAGCGATTGCTCCACCTTCCCAACCACCGCCTCATTATCGACATTGCAACAAGGTGGAACTCCACCCTGCACATGGTGGAGCGGCTGTGCGAGCAGAGGCAGGCCATAATGCATTTGTGGGAGGATACACGGCCAGTCACTTTGAGAGCAGACATGGAGTTAACAGGTGTGCAGTGGTCGAAGCTGAAAGACCTCTGTAAAGTCCTTCAGTGTTTTGAGGAATGCACACGGCTGGTAAGCGCAGACGACGCCATCCTAAGCATGAGCATCCCACTTATGCGTCTGCTCATGCAAACTTTGATGCACCTTAAGGAGCAGGCGTCTGCAGCCAATGTTGACGAGGAGGGAATCCTTGATGACATTCAGCCATTGTCTGCTCAGGGACCTCTCCTGGACGAGGTGGAGGAAGAAGAGGAGGAGGATCATGATGGGGATGATTACTTAGGGGAGGAGGATGCATCTCGTGGGGCAAGTGAAAATGTTGGCGTGGCAAGGTCTGGTGCAGGGTTTGTGTGTGACTGGAGAGATGTGGATTTGCCAGAAAGTGCTCCTCCAACCAGCACTCGCAGTGCATCATTGACACCGGGAACATTGGCCCACATGTCAGATTATGCCTTGCGGATCCTAAAAAGGGACCCCCGCATGGCCAAAATGATGAACGATGACGACTACTGGTTGGCCAGCATCCTGGATCCACGCTATAAAGGCAAATTACAAAACATCATGCCACAGGAGAACCTTGACCTAATATTGGCTAATAAACAAGCAACTCTGGTAAATCGGTTGCTTGAGGCATTCCCAGCACACAGCAGCGGTGATGGTTCTCACACGAGCCGTACGGGCCGGGGGCAGCTTGGCAGAGGTGTTCATGGTGCACACAGCAGAAGTGACGTTGGAGACAGGGGTTTCATGACAATGTTGTGGACTGATTTTTCAAGTACCGCTCACACAACTGGTAATACAGCATCGATGGAAAGTGACAGGAGACAACAGTTGTCAACTATGGTTACAAACTACTTTTCCTCCCATATCGATGTTCTCCCACACAGGTCATTCCCCTTTGACTATTGGGCCGCTAAACTGGACACCTGGCCTGAATTGGCACAATATGCCTTACAGGAGCTCGCTTGCCCAGCTGCAAGTGTGCTATCGGAAAGTGTCTTCAGTGCAGCTGGATCCATCCTGACAGAAAAAAGGACCCGTCTGTCAACCCAAAATGTGGATGATCTAACCTTCATTAAAATGAACCATGCATGGGTTTCCAAGGATTTTGTCCCACCTTCCCCTGATGACACATAGGGTGACAGAAAAATGGCTTGCTTTGGTCCACCTCTTCCTGGGACTTGACCTATTTCGCCTTTTGCATCAGCTGAATGTCCAACATCAACATATGCCACTTTCTAAAACTCCCTAACTGTGCTTCCTCCCCCCGCCATGGCCGGGGTCACCACCTAGCGCACGACACCGTGCGAGTGCCGTTGCCCTGGACAGGTGGGTAGGCTGACTCTTGGGCGCGGGCACTGGCACAGGGTCCCTCATAGTGCAATCAAGTGTCTCTGATGGTGGTGGTGCACACCCGCCGTCAGACACACCGCCGTACTATGAGGGGCCCAGTGCCAGTACCGATGCCCACAAGTGGGCCCCCCTTGCTTGGGCAGGGCCCCAGCATTTGCAATCTTTACCTCTCCCTGCTCCTCCGCTGTGTAGTCTGGGCCGTCAAATCCATACTGTGCCTGACACCGTCTGAGCCTGCCTCCTGATGTATAGACATATATTTTGAATGTGTACGCTATCCATACATGTTATCCGGGGATACGGTACCCTTTCTCACCTTTGGCCAATCACGTGCAAGCCATACTGGGCCTGACACCATCTGAGCCTGCCTCCTGATGTATAGACATATATTTTGAATGTGTACGCTATCCATACATGTTATCCGGGGATACGGTACCCTTTCTCACCTTTGTGCAATCACGTGCAATCGATACTGGGCCTGACATCGTCTGAGCCTGCTTCCTGATGTATAGACATATATTTTGAATGTGTACGCTATCCATACATGTTACCTGGGATACGGTACCCTTTCTCACCTTTGTGCAATCATGTGCAATCCATACTGGGCCTGACACCGTCTGAGCCTGCCTCCTGATGTATAGACATATATTTTGAATGTGTACGCTATCCATACATGTTATCCGGGGATACGGTACCCTTTCTCACCTTTGTGCAATCATGTGCAAGCCATACTGGGCCTAACACCGTCTGAGCCTGCCTCCTGATGTATAGACACATATTTTGAATGTGTACGCTATCCATACATGTTATCCTGGGATACAGTACCCTTTCTCACCTTTGTGTAATCACGTGCAATCCATACTGGGCCTGACACCGTCTGAGCCTGCCTCCTGATGTATAGACATATATTTTGAATGTGTACGCTATCCATACATGTTATCCGGGGATACGGTACCCTTTCTCACCTTTGTGCAATCACGTGCAAGCCATACTGGGCCTAACACCGTCTGAGCCTGCCTCCTGATGTATAGACATATATTTTGAATGTGTACGCTATCCATACATGTTATCCTGGGATCCGGTACCCTTTCTCACCTTTGTGCAATCACATGCAATCCATACTGGGCCTGACACCGTCTGAGCCTGCCTCCTGATGTATAGACATATATTTTGAATGTGTACGCTATCCATACATGTTATCCTGGGATACGGTACCCTTTCTCATCTTTGTGTAATCACGTGCAATCCATACTGGGCCTGACACCGTCTGAGCCTGCCTCCTAATGTATAGACATATATTTTGAATGTGTACACTATCCATACATGTTATCCTGGGATACGGTACCCTTTCTCACCTTTGTGCAATCACGTGCAAGCCATACTGGGCCTAACACCGTCTGAGCCTGCCTCCTGATGTATAGACATATATTTTGAATGTGTACGCTATCCATACATGTTATCCGGGGATACGGTACCCTTTCTCACCTTTGTGCAATCACGTGTAATCCATACTGGGCGTGAGAACTGCTGGCGAGCTGTTAAGCAAGCTACAGCACCTGTGGTTTGCACACGTAAGTTTTTCAGTTTTTCAGGAATGACGGTTAGGCCTAATTCCGGAACTGCGGTTGACCTGCACTTACTGGGAAATCATCGTTCGCGGGTAATAATTGTAATCAGTGATCCCCATCACTAACGTTGTTCAGCGGGTTATCTGCACCTGTAAGCGACAAACGCTGGCCTTTTCAGTGTAGCGCACATGCAGCCACGGACATATAAGGGCATGACACACCAGTTATTGGCCAATCTCATGTGCCAGAGCCTCACGTGTCCCTCTAGTAAGCCGGACTCGGACCGCGGGGCATGACGGAGTCTCGTTCGTTAACGGAATTAAGCTTGCAATGTGTGCATCTGTTCTGTAGCTGGCATGGTTGAGGTTTCCCAGGTGGAGTCAAATTTAACCGTAGGCTCCACTCCTGGTGGTGCCCTTCTGGACATTCCTTTAAGGTTCAGCTTTGCAACCATACTGCCCACGTGAAACAAACACTTTGCCTTCATGAACGCTGTTTGGAGGGTCATGACTCGTGGGAATAACGCCGCCCAATCAGTTAACCTGCTAGAGAGATCCTTCGTTGCTCCCAAGCATGACATCACACTCCCTAGGAGAAAGGTAATGCCACTGTGGCGACCGTACACCTGGGGGCGACACAAGTGCACTGATGCCCAGCCACTGCTCGATGAATCTGCTGGTACATTGACCCAGACCACTACATTCCCCTCGCACGCTACACGGCCTGAATCTGACCCTGATGAAACTCAGGTTACCCTTCCCATATACAGTTCCATCTTACACGGTGACAAAGAGGAAGCTGCAGATGAAAGTGCAGGTTCGGCCCACCCGCCATCAGACACACCACCGTACTATCAGGGGCCCTGTGCCAGTGCCGTCGCCAACGAGTGGGCCCCCCCTGCTTGCTCAGGATCACAGCACTTGCAAGGTTGAAATACTGTGCAGTGAGATGGAAGATGGGGACGACGAGGAGTCCAGACTAGTACAGGGATTCCCTAGCGAGGAGACTTATTTGATTGTTTTCAATGTTGGGACAGCAATTTTTGGGGAGCACTATACTCTGGAGAATGATAGATGGGGCCCACCATACACTGGAACATTCCAAAGGTGGACATCAGACACTGGAGCAGCATTTACAGGGCCCATTATACACTAGAGCATTAGAAATGGGGCCCATTATGTTTGGAGCATTATTTGGGCCCATAAGACAGTGGAGCTTCATCCATGGGGACCAACATATACTGTAGCATTATGTGGAGCTCATCATATACTGTTTCAAACATTATATAGGACCAATGATTCTGTATGGAGAAATAGATGGGCCTCGTCATGAGATGTAAAAAGTGAAGTATTTTTCATTGTACTATACCGCTATTTCTCTGCCGTATCGGAGCATGATGAGTTGTGGTATGTGTTAAAGGGGCGCTCTTTCGCCCAGGGCACATGGAGCAAGCCCTACCCCCCCACAACTTTAGCCAAATAACCCCCATTTTTCAGTGCGTAACTTGTATTATGAAGTTAATTAAGGTTGACAAGCTTAAGAAAGAAGAATTGATGCTTTTGGCATTCAAATGAGCACTGTAGGTGTGTTTCCTGTCCTCCTCTCACTGCCGACTTTTATTCCCCATTGACTTACATTGGGTTTCGTGTTTCGGGACGACCCCGACTTTTCCCTATAATCAGCCGATCTTGCTCGACCCGACTTTTGGAAAAGTCGGGTTTCACGAAACGAAACTCGACCCTAAAACACCAAAAGTCGCTCAACTCTACACATAACATTTCAATAATGATAGATAGTGCAGTGCTGCAGAAAGGCAGAGAAAAGTATTTACTTTTGATGACAGACAGTGAATCCATTTCCTCTACAGTTTCTCTGCACTTAGCATTAAAGGGCTGGTCAATTCCAACATGCAAAGTAAATTTTATCCTCAGTCTCTCTCTATTTAATGCTATAATCCAAACTAATTTCTATTATGCGTGAATTGAAAATCCCCTATCCTTCTGTAACTACTCTATCAAACTTCTCATCTCTATTTTTTTACTACTTCCTTTTTTATGATGCTTTGTTTGAGAATCCCAATACCTGCAGGACTCAAATGAAGAAACATCGGGGGCTACTGCCTCCTCCCTGAAATGTAGAATCATCAGTGACACTCATTTCAGGGGCTGGGTTAGTGCTTGTGTGATGTGCACTGTATGATGTGCACAATGGCAGTGAACTCTCTGTTGATGTTTTAGATCAACAGTAATGAGCCGGCAACAGAGTGCACTGTGTAGCAGTCCCAGAATACCTGGTGTGCAGAAAACAGGACCACCCCGGCAAGCTGCTCTCATGGTCACGCGTGGCTGGACACAGCGTCTCCAGCAGGGCGGATTTAGATGACACGCGTGATCCTGGATACAACGCCTCCAGTTGGGCGAATTTAAATAATAAAAAGTGCAGCTGCATACGCCGCCTCCAACAGGCGAATTTCGGAAATACACGTATGTCTGGAAACCCCACCTCCAGTAAGGCGAATTTAAACAATAAAAGGGAAAACCTGGGTAACAATAACAATGGTGGCCCTGCGATAGGGAACGGGGACGTGGATACCTTCTGCACTCCCCTGAGTAAGTGTCTCTACACTCCTAACATTCCCTAGGCCAGTTCTGCACTGGGTGACGATCAGGAACCTAAAAACCCTGACTCGCCCTGCACCTAAACCCTCACTAGTGAAGTGGACGGTGTGGAAACTAATCTCACCACTGCACTAAAACACACATAAGGAAAAGAGACAAAACAGGGAAACACCACTTAGCTTTGCTCTGTTGCTTACGCTCCCAGCAACAAAGCCCACCACCTGCATGCATCTTTTCCTCTGACCAGATCCAACACCATAGTGCAGCCTTGGAGCAAACATAGTCCACCACCTGCGTGCAGCTGTCCAGAAACAGAGTCCAGCATAAGAGTTCAGCTATCCAGCAAAAGATTCCAGCATCTTGAGTCCAGCTTTCCAGCAACCGAGTCCAGCATCATGAGTGCAGCTCTACACCATAGCTGCCACTCCACCAAGCAATGCAAGAACTCCTTGCTGACACCATTGCTGCAACTCCACCAAGCCATGCCAGCCCTCCTCGCAGACACCATAGCTGCCACTCCAGGACTCTCACTGAGCTGCCCGGGACTCTCCTTCAGCTCCATCCTTCACCCAGGCTTGCTTGTAACTGAGGACTATCATCAACAGTGATTACCACACCTGACACTCTTTTATAGAGCAATCACACCTGTTTTATAATTACATGCACAAAACTAAAGTAACCAAGTGCAATGACGCTCACCACCACCAGGGGGCAAATTTAGAACAAAAGACACCACAGTGCAATAATCCTAATGGCCACAGGGGGCAAAAACCAAACCTAAGCACTTCGAAAATTGGTGACGTGTTCAATTCTTATTTCACCCGCGGTATTTGATATTCCTGCATCTGTAAAGGCCCCTTGTAGCAACATATAAAATTAAATAACCCATACAGTAAAAGCCTTAAAGAAAAAAAATTGAAACTGCCTAAATATTTTTTTCTCACCACACATCCCTAAAAACAAGCAATTAAAAAATTATCAAAATGTTTTATGTACCCAAAATTAATATCAGTAAAACTATCCACTTCGTTTGCAATCAAAAGTACTCATACAGCTCTATAGACAGAAATGCAAAAACATTACAAGTCTTAGAAAATGTCAACACAAACCAAATTTTTTTGTTTCAAAATTCTGAATTCACTTTCACCACTTAAATAATAAAATCTATGTGAGTTTGATATTGCCATAATAACACTAACTTTGACACTTTATCATACAATGAATGCTGTTAAAAATAACTTTTAGAACAATTCACCATTTCATCCCACTTTGATTTTTTCTAGCTTTTCTCTATATTATTTGATAAAATTAACTGCGTAATTCAAAACTACAACTCATATTACAAAAAATAAGCCATGATATTGCCTAACTACAAAACTGATGGCTCTTGGAATAAGTGTTTTCGTGCGCATGTGTTTTTTCAAGGTGTGTGCCAAACGCAACCTGTGCATTTTTGAGTCAGCCGAAAGGTGTCAAAAAACCGCATGTGCACGCTTGCACACGGAATGCGACAAAATAAGGCATTACAGTCTATGGTAACGCAGGTGTGCGCATGGAAATGCGTTCAACTGCGTTTTTGCATGCATGCGATTTTGGCGTAAAAATGTGTAGACAGTGGTTTTAACTCCTAGAGAACGAATGCAAATCAAGACAGCAAAGATTGAGACAGAGAGACTAATTGCCAGAGAAAGTAAAAATAATCCCAAAATATTCTTTAACTACATAAATAGTAAGAAGCTAAAAAACGATAGTGCTGGCCACCTTAAAAATAGTCTGGGTGAAATAGTGGATGAGGATGAGGAAAAAGCCAATATGCTAAATGACTTTTTTTCAACAGTTTTTACACAAGAAAATCCCATGACGGATAACATGATCAGGGATGAAAATTCTCCATTAAATGTCACCCGCTTAACCCAGCAGGAAGTACGGTGGCGTCTAAAAATCACTAAAATTGAGAAATCCCTCGGCCCGGATGGGATACACTCCCGAGTACTGCTGGAATTAAGCACAGTCATAGATAGACCATTATTTTTAATCTTTAAAGATTCCATAATAACAGGGTCTGTACCACAGGACTGGCGTATGGCAAATGTGGCACCAATATTCAAAAAGGGGACAAAAACTGAACTTGGAAATTATAGGCCAGTAAGTTTAACCTCAACTGTGGGTAAAATCCTGGAGGGTTTTCTAAGCGATACTATACTGGAGTATCTGAAGAAGAATGACCTCATGACCCAATATCAACATGGGTTTACGAGAGACCATTCCTGTCAGACTAATCTGATAAGCTTTTATGAAGAGGTAAGGTCAGGACAGGACCAAGGGAATGCAGTGGATGTGGTGTACATGGACTTTTCAAAAGCTATTGATACAGTGCCACACAAAAGGTTGATACATAGAATGAGAACAATGGGGATAGGGGAAAATATGTGTAGGTGGGTTAAGAGCTGGCTCAGGGATAGGAAACAAAGAGTAGTTATTAATGGAGCACACTCATACTGGGTCACGGTTAGCAGTGGGGTATCACAGGGGTCAGTTTTGGGCCTGCTTCTTTTTAACAAATTTATTAATAACCTTGTAGGGGGCATAGATAGTGGAATTTCAATATTTGCAGATGACACTAAACTCTGCAGGGTAATCAATACAGAGGAGGACAATTTTATATTACAGGAGGATTTATGTAAACTAGAAGCTTGGGCTGATAAATGGCAAATGAGCTTTAATGGGGATAAATGTAAGGTCATGCACTTGGGTAGAGCAAACAAGATGTATAATTATGTGCTTAATTGTAAAACACTGGGCAAAACTGTCACTGAAAAAGACCTGGGTGTATGGGTGGACGACAAACTCACATTTAGTGACCAGTGTCAGGCAGCTGCTGCAAAGGCAAATAAAATAATGGGATGCATTAAAAGAGGCATAGATGCTCATGAGGAGAACATAATTTTACCTCTATATAGGTCACTAGTGCGACCACACTTAGAATACCGTGTACAGTTCTGGTCTCCAGTGTATAAGAAAGACATAGCTGAACTGGAGCGGGTGCAGAGAAGAGCGACCAAGGTTATTAGGGAACTAGGGGGTCTGCAATACCAAGACAGGTTATTACACTTGGGGTTATTTAGTTTGGAAAATCGAAGGCTTAGGGGTGATCTTATTACAATGTATAATTATATGCGGGGACAATACAGAGACCTTTCTAATGATCTTTTTACTCTTAGACCTGTGACAGGGACAAGGGGACATCCTCTACATCTGGGGGAAAGAAGGTTTAAGCATACTCACAGATGCGGATTCTTTACTGTAAGAGCAGTGAGACTATGGAACTCTCTGCCATATGATGTTGTAATGAGTGATTCCCTAATAAAATGTAAGAAGGGACTGGATGCCTTTCTTGAAAAGTATAATATTACAGGGTATATACACTAGTTTCCTTGATATTGCGCTGATCCAGGGAGCTAGACTGATTGCCGTATGTGGAGTCGGGAAGGAATTTTTTTCCCCAATGTGAAGCTTACTGTTTGCCACATGGGTTTTTTTTGCCTTCCTCTGGATCAACATGTTAGGGCAAGTTAGGATAGGATATGGGTTGAACTAGATGGACTTAAAGTCTTCCTTCAACCTTAATAACTATGTTACTATGTTACTGTGAATGCGCATAAAAAACGCAAACATATGCAAAAACGCATGATGTGTTTTTTGCATGCATTTCTATTGTGCACGATGAGCTGCACAGAAAAACGCTAATGTGAAATTAGCCATACAGCTACATTGATGAAAAAAATGTGGCTCCTTGAATGAAATTATGAAAAAAAGATCTGGATATGAAGGTCAAATTAGTCTTGTCCATTAGAAATTAATGACTTGAAAAGTCCACCATAACACATACCAATTGATAATATCCAGTCTTGAAAATTTCAAACACAACATTAGTGACTCTGAAGGAAAAAAAAAGAAAAAAGCATTAATAAACAAAAATATGTGTAAAACAAACAGGGCAAGAAAGTAAAAATTGTTATAACAAGGAGATATAATTGATAGCAGAATCTATAATGAAGGGTAATAATGAAAAATTATTTTATATCTTACATTCATTACTAGTGGCGTCTCTGCTTTCAAATGGAAGAGCCAGTAAGTTTCCACACCGAGTAAAATACATTTCATGTCAGCAGCAACTGGAAAACGTGTCTTCATTTGTTCAAAGGCACAAGCTTGAAATGTTTTAAAGGAATAAAAAATGCTCCAGCTTCCCAATTGATCCAAAAATGTATTGAATTAAATATAAAAGGGAGTCATATTAAATGCAGTTCACATGAAAAATGGTAACAGCGCAATGCGTTTTGAACAAGGCACAGTGTCCTTTCTCAAAGAGAGACTACATGGTAATCTTATACAAAAAGCTCAACCAATAAGAACGTGAGACTACACAGGTTCTGTGTTTCTACATGCCACAAGCTGCTTCAGGTGAGCTGGTCTCCGCCCTTTTTTGAAATGTTTAACCTGTCCAGTGCCACGTTTGATATATTTCTGTGGCTAGATGTTGCAATATCAACTAGATGTTCTGAAATACAATTTTTAAGGGGTCCAGTTAAACACCAAACCTAAATTGTTGAGCAAACTGACATATATTAAATTATCAGAATAATACTTAACATATTTCTTGGCAAGAGTTTGAAAACATCTTGTGTTAGGTGCGCAAAGAGTTTTTTAGGCTATGTGCCCATGCAGTGTTTTAATCCGGACACTGAAAACCGGACTCCTTCCCAGAAATCGCGCGTTTTTTTCAGGGCGTTTTTACAGCGATTTCACCTTGATTATGTTCGCGATTTTGCCGCGATTTTCGCGTACGATATTCAACCACTTTCCAAGCGATTTGAAGCATCGCTTGGAAAGTGATTGACAGGTTGGTCACACTCGTTAAACATAGTGTTTGACAAGTGTGACCAGCTTTTTACTATTGAGGCCACCTATGCGGCATCAATAGTAATAGATAGAATGTAAAAAATAATAAAAAAATAAAAAATCGGGGTATATTTACCTTCTGATGTCCCGCGCAGTCTCAGCGACGCTCCCGTTCCCAGCGATGCCTTGCGAGACCTGTGATGACGTTAGTCTCGAGTTGCTATAGCGATCTTACGAGACCGCTAGAGTAACGCGAGATTACGTCATCACAGGACCTTGCCGCAAGGCATTACTGGGAACGCTGAGGCCCGGGAATGCAGCGCGGGATGTCGGAAGGTAAATATACCCCGATTTTTTATTTTTTATTCTTTTTTTACAGGGGTATGGTACCCAGGGCCTGGAGGACAGTCTCCTCTCCTCCACACCGTGGGTACCAACTGCACATGAGACGCTTAACTTCGCGCATGGTGGGCATAGCCACATGCGGGAAGTAAGCAGTTCCCATGCATTCCTATGGGTGCGGAATCGTGGCAATTCTTTGCGATTCCGCAAAAATGAATGGGCATGCTGCGTTTTTTTCCGCGATGCGATTCCGCCATGGAAAAAAGCGCAGCATTAGCACAGCATGTGTGGAATGCCATAGGAATGCATAGGGTGCGTTCTGTACAAGATGTTTAAACATTTTCGCAGCGTTTTCGGGCTGAAAATCGCTGCAAAAACGCTTAAAAATCGCATCGTTGGCACACAGCCTAAAGGTGTTTAAAAAAGATTGGTTTTCTAGTGGATACCACTTCTGGAAGCAACAATTCTTTGGAGAGATTTTGGAAGAGTTTTTTGTTTCCCAAAGGAAGAATTTTTCTTTCTAGTTTGGAGCAGATTCCATCTGAAGTCACCTCAAATGTGCATTTTCATCAACACACTGAAAATATGAACAGCAAAGGTTTTTCTTTACAATAGAAATGACTAGAAAGTTTTTCAAGACTTTTTTGAGCAATACTTTGAAGAGAGGATACACCGCAAAGAACTTCTCAGAAAATGCATTTAAGTTATGTGCACTTGACATCTTTTTCAAGTTTGCAAAACCTGAAGCGGTTAAAAGAAGTGACATGCTCATTCTTTGTGTGGCTTCCGCTGGGAAGCTGCCTGCCCTCTATACTTAATAATATAGAGTGAAAGCCGTCATCAGAGAAGCCTTAGCAAGAATTATGGGGGAGCCACCAGCGAAGACGCATCGGTTAAATGACATCAGGCATTTTCCGAAATGGCTTCCCTTGAGAAAACTCAGCGGTTTTGTTGGCATCTAAGAGATGATGAGTGCACATATCCTAACCTTTACTTACACATACACTAACCCTTACATGGAAAAGCATATCTACACATTATACAAGAGTGTGTTTCACAATGTGAGGAAGTCATGCTTGATGTTACACATAAAGTATCTAAGAGGAATATGCTGGTGTTTTTTAGTACCCATCCATGAAGATCTGTTGCATCACTCTTTTTAATAGAAAAAGGCAAACATTTCAAAACTATTCTAAGGCTGATTTGGCACTCATAATTATTCTGATGTAATTATTACTGTGTCATATCTTAAAGGGAATCTATCACCCTTTTTTTGGCCTATCAGCTGCTTGCATTGACATCAGGGGCTTATCTACAGCATTCTGTAATGCTGTAGATAAGCCCCCAATGTAACCTGAAAGATAAGAAAAAAAAGAGTTAGATTATACTCACCGGAGGGAGCAGTCCGGTCCGATGGGTGTCGCGGTCCGGGTCCTCCCATCTTCATACGATGACGTCCTCTTCTTCCCTTCCTGTAGTGGCTCCGGCTCCGGCGCACTGCTCTGTCCTGTTGAGGGCAGAGCAGAATACTGCAGTGCGCAGGCACCAGACCTCTCCCGACACCTGCGCATGCAGGACTCTGCTCTGCCCTGCGCCGGAGCCACGACAGGAATGGAAGAAGAGGACAACATCGCATGAAGATGGGAGGCGCCGGACCGGACGGCGACACCCATCGAACCAGACCGAACGCCAGGGTGAGTATAATCTAATGTGTTTTTCTTATCTTTCAGGTTACATCGGAGGCTTATCTACAGCATTACAGAATGCTGTAGATAAGCCCCTGATGTCAATGCCGGCAGCTGATAGTCCAAAAAAAGGGTGACAGATTACCTTTAACAGCAATTCTACTGAAAAAACTGGAGAAAACAAGAGTCAAAAAAACTATGTAATGAATATTTTTTTAGTATATTAGAAGACACATATGTGAGATACAGGACATGTAATATTAGATAAGATGGCCTGAGGGTAAATTAGCCTAGAACAATGAAACAGACCAGCGACAAGGACAATTAAAAGGCCAATTATAATAATGACATCAGGGTAAATAAGTGCCTATCGGATGTGCGAATAGAAATAGTGAATGGTCATATGCAAAAAGATGTAAAGATATCCAGACATTGATCACAGTCTATTGCACTCTACCCCTAAACAAATATATTAAGCTGCTGACATAGTGGTGAAGCATGCAGCTGCAGCAGACATGAGTTAGTCACCATGGACATAAAGTGCATATAATTGCTGTATAAGAGCCAACATGGAACGTAATTAAGTCAGCTGTAACTGCAGGACATCACCACACAGATCAGAAAGTACAGCACTGGAGAGAGCTGCAATATGCTGTCGATCGAAGTACTGTGGTCACATAAAGAGGTATATTGCAGAATGCCCGCACATGCACAAAAACAGTATAGTGAATCAGCACATACCCATCATATCATTAGCCAGCCGCTGGTCGGGAAACCCCAACGCGCATTTCGCGGTGTAAATTCCCCTTGGTGGCGATTCATTTGTTTTTGTTTTTTTTATGGCCATCACAAATAATTTTGTATTTTGATAGAATTTTAAAGAGGATGAGTTAATGAAACATTTGGTTGTTTTTAATCATATTTAAATTACTGTTTTTTTAATTTTTACTTTTCTGTCCCCTTAGAGAGATTCTAACATGCGGTGGTCTGATCGCTTGCTCTATATACCGCAATGCAAAGTTATTGTTGCATATCAGCAGGCCACCGGCTGCCATTGCAACCCACTGGCACACCGAGATAGTATCATGAAGGAGGCTATGGGCCATACACCTTATATGCCACTGTCAGAGAGTAACAGCAGCATTTTAAAGGTTGCTCACTGCTGTTAGAGATAGATGCTTTCTGTGTAACACAGCTGGATTCTGTGGGGTATGGTGCACATTCAGCTTTACAGCCTGTTTCATACACTCGCACCCAACATACGTTGTACATTTACTGTTGTTGTTGGGAAGGATTTAATACAGATTGTGATATGAAAAAATAGCAACCTAAATTTTCAACCAAATTTATAAAAAATACATAAAACATAAATTTGTGACTTAAACATTATGTTATTTTCTGATGACACAACTCCTATTAAGTATATAGACTAGAGATGTTTTTTTCCAGGGAAAGACCCCAGTGCATAACAAAATTATTTTTTAGCCATTCTATGCCAAATTATGGTTCAGAAAAATGGCAGCAAGCAAGTTAGAAAAATACGCATCTTCACAAATTTTTGTAAAATTCGAGTGGAATTCAATTGAACTCAAATTTATTCTCTCATCTGTAATATAGACTTGATAAAATGATTTATCAAGGATTTAGGGGAAATCCTATATAGAAAAATGTGATGTATCTACATCTAGCCCCATGGAAAATCACAAGTAGCCCAGTGTGATACCACATTGTGTTACTGTACATCAAAACTCAGCCAATACATTTCACAAGGTCTTACTGCTAAGAATTTTTTCACATAGCTCTGTTTATGTCTTAGAAAAGTAATAAAATGTAGCATTTTCAGCTTGCAGTAATTTGCTGCATACCATGCCACTGTACAGACAGCAGATGTTTTATTGAATAGGCAGGATGCTCAGCCGAACAGTATGGACTCAAATAGTGGCTTAAAGCAAAAGCTATCAGTGAGCGTACAGAGCAGCATTTTACTACACAGATTAAAATAGAAACCGGGGAAGCTATGTTAGACAAAAATATCTAAATTTTGCCTGGAGCACAAAGTGTCTACAGGTATTTGTGTCACATTTTCAAGTCTCTACTACAGCCAATGGCTCTCCCCTCTGAGTCATTGCTTTCATGCAGCTACTTTAGACTATAACTTGATTGTAGTTGCTATGGAAACATTCTCATAATATTGCCAGGATAAGACTTGGTATTTATTACATGCATTAGGTTTGCACCTTTGTCAGGTAACTTGGGGCGAGAAATATGGATGAACATAGAGTTAAAATCTTGTTTAAACACTGACTTTTTATAATCATGGAAATTCAAAAATTATCAGACTTTGCTGGATTATTTCATGCAAGTATTTTCATCTGTAGCATGACTTTGTCCAGCCATCCTATCATTAAAATACACCTGAAATTCCATTTCTTGGGTCATGAGATGGCTCTGACCCACAGTCCTAGTATTACACTAATCCAGAATTGCCATCTATTGTGGGATGAATATGACTGTTATGCACAGTCCTAGTATTACACTAACCCTATATTTACATCTATCGTGCAATGAGTCGGACTCTTACATACAGTTGTAGTATTACACTAGCCCAGTATTTCCATCCATAGAGTGATGAGTGTGACTCTTCCAGTCCTATTATTACACAAACCCAATATTTCCATCAATAGCATGATGAGTCAAACTCTGACCAACAGCGATATTATACTAACCCAATTTTCACACTGTTGTCTTTCTATGTTACTTTACTACTTTTTTAATGTAATATTCAATCCGACAGCTGGAGACTTTTCATTTGGTCACCATCCCACTTTACATTTTTTTCCATTTTTCAGTATATTGTGCAGTGGAATTGATGATGTCTTTCAAAATTACATCTTCTTTCACAAAATAAAAACGCCATATGGCTATGTCGACAGAGAAATATAAAAGTTAGGACACTTTGAAATAGGGGAGAGGAAAAAAAAAACTGAAAATGTAAACAAAATTGAAATTGTCTGTATAGGAAATGGGTTAAAGTCCTTACAGGCCTGATAATTAAAGGGGATGTCTTCTACATCCTATAATTCCCCCACTGATTTAAACCTTGTGTAGAAGTGTTTTTGTAAAAACTTCTTGTTGTCCTCTCTGCTTGTGAGCGGTGCTATCACTGACCACTTACTCACCATCACGTGATCCCAGCTGCAGCCAATGGTGATTTCAGGTCAAGTACCAAAGAACCTTGTGTTATGAATGGGTCGCTGAGGAAAAAAAAACAACACAAGCTAAATTCTCAGAAAACCAGAGAGGTTGGTAACTATGCAGACTGCAAATCCCTGATTCTAACCACGCAACTAGCAGCAGTCGTGGAGCGTTCCTACATTGATCCTAGACGCCTCATCACAACCGGAGAGCTACATAAGCCTAAAGCAGGAAAAGAGGAAAACTAACTGCCCCAGAGCAGACCCCAAAGGAAAGACAGCCCCCCACATGTATTGATGGTGAAACAAGATGAAAACACACACAAAGGCAGGAAAATAGTTTGAGCAAACGATGGGGCCCGACTAACTTGAAAGGACAATAAAGGAAAGACACTGTCTCCAATCTGCCAAAAACCCTACCAAAAAAAAATGTCCAACACAACTGATAGCAAAATTAACCCTGAAGTCACTAGACTTCTCCCACTATATCAGCACTCTTCTGAAATATTCTGAGATAGAACAAAAAGAGGCCAATCTAATAAGGGACAAAAAAAGGCAAATTGGCAAATACAGATAAATAAGAGTGGAAATTCAGCACAGCCCAGCCGGGCTGGCTGACCACATAAAAAACTGAATTGACCAACAAGTGCAAGTCGAACATTAGCAAAAACAAACTTAACTTGAGAAGACTGGAACAGAGCTGAGTCCAAGACCTGAGAAGCAGACTAAATCACCAGCAACAGGATAGGGCGTTGACTGTCTTATATCAAGTCTGATACTCCAGAGATCCAATCGTTATCTTCCTCATCAGGTGGCAGATCACTACCATTTAAACCAAACTCACTACCTCCTGTCACCAACAGGAGAATGGAAGGAGAACTCTCAACTGGTGGAGCAGAAAATGAGCTCATAACAGTGCCCCCCCTTGAAGAGGGGTCACCAAACCCTCATCCATGCCACCAGGCCGATCAGGATGGGCCCGGTGAAAAGCACGAACCAATTTATTGGCATGAATATCAGAGGCAGAGATCCTCCTGGCCATAACCCTTCCATTTGACCAAATACTGGAGTCTCCGTCTAACCAAACGAGAATCCAATATTTTCTCTACCTCATATTCCACATTGCCTTTAACCAATATAGGGTCAGGAGGTGCCGCCACAGGAACTACTGGCTCAACAAACCTCTTCAACAGTGATTTGTGAAATACGTTATGGATTTTGAAACCCAAAAAGGGTGACATCAAAGTGGCAGAACTAGCTCTATTGTTCAGCGCAAATTCGGCCAATGGCAAAAATGAGACCCAATCATCTTGATCAGCAGATATAAAATATCTTAAATAAGACTCCAGGGTCTGGTTTGTTCTCTCAGTCTGCCCATTGGTCTGGGGATGAAACGCGGAGGAGAAGGATAACTGAATTCCCAGATTGGAACAAAAGGCTTTCCAAAATCTGGAAACAAACTGGACCCCTCTATCGGACACAATGTTCTCAGGAATCCCGTGTAACCGAACCACATGTTGTAAAAACAAGGGTACCAACTCAGCGGAAGATGGCAACTTTGGGAGTGTTACAAGATGGACCATCTTCGAAAATCTATCACAAATTACCCAGATAACAGTCATTCTCTGAGAGACAGGAAGATCATAAATAAAATCCATTGAGATATGGGTCCAGGGCCTCTTGGTCACCGGCAGGGGCATCAGCAACCCACTAGAACGAGAACAGGGTTTAGACCAAGAACAAGTCCCACAGGACTGTATAAAATTCCTGACATCACGAGATAAGGCAGGCCACCAAAATGACCGACTCACCAAATCTCTGGTACCAAAAATACCTGGATGACCAGCCAATGCGGAGCAATGGACTTCAGACATCACTCTCTTTCTCCACTGGTCAGGAACATACAATCTTCCCATAGGGCAACGCTCAGGTTTATCCTCCTGAAATTCCTCCAGGGCGTGTCTCAAATCGGGCGAAATGGCAGAAAGAACTACCCCCTCACCTAGAATAGTAGTAGGCTCGGTCACATTAAGAGAATCAGCAAAGAAACTCCTAGAAAGGGCATCTGCCTTAGCATTCTTAGTGCCCGGAAGAAAAGAGACCACAAAATTAAAACGCGTGAAAAACAAGGCCCATCTAGCCTGTCTAGGATTCAAGCGTTTGGCCGACTCCAGATAAGTCAGATTCTTGTAATCAGTGAGGACCACAAATTGATGTCTAGCTCCCTCCAACCAATGTCTCCACTTCTCAAATGCCCATTTCATGGCCAACAATTCCCAATTCCCCACGTCATAGTTGCACTCAGATCGGGAGAACTTTCAAGAAAAGAAGGCAGAGGGATTCATCTTAGAAGTCACAGGGTCTTTTTGGGACAAAACAGCTCTTGCACCAATCTCAGAAGCGTCTACCTCCACTTGAAATGGAAGTGAGACATCAGGTTGCCGTAAAACTGGAGCTGAAGTAAGTCTCCGCTTAAGCTCCTGAAATGCTGAGACAGCCTCAGGAGACCAATTCAGCACATCAGCTCCCTTCTTGGTCAGATCAGTCAGTGGTTTGACAATACTAGAAAAATTACCTATAAATT
This sequence comes from Dendrobates tinctorius, assembly GCF_039654945.1. Taxonomy (NCBI): domain Eukaryota; kingdom Metazoa; phylum Chordata; class Amphibia; order Anura; family Dendrobatidae; genus Dendrobates; species Dendrobates tinctorius. The sequence continues at coordinate 22,334,807 of NW_027361708.1, forward strand.
TACGATAGAAATTAGCAAAACCCAAAAACTTCTGAAGAGCATTCAAAGAAGTAGGCTGAACCCAATCATAAATGGTCTGTACCTTGGCCGGGTCCATTTCAATAGTCGATGGAGATAAGATAAATCCCAAAAATGAAATCCTCTGTACACCAAAGAGACATTTCCATCCCTTAACAAACAGGGAATTCTCCCTCAAAATCCGGAACACAGTCCGGACATGTTCCACATGGGAATCCCAATCACTAGAAAAGATCAAAATATCATCCAGACAGATGATCAAAAACTTATCCACAAAGTCTCGGAAAATATCATTCATAAAGGACTGGAAGACAGAAGGGGCATTAGAGAGCCCAAAAGGCATCACCAGGTACTCAAAATGTCCCTCCGGAGTATTAAACGCCATCTTCCATTCATCCCCGTGCTTGATGCGAATAAGATTATACGCCCCCCTGAGGTCAAGCTTAGTAAACCAGCAGGCACTCTTAACTCTGGAGAATAAATCAGACATCAGAGGTAATGGGTACTGATATTTAACCGTCATCTTGTTAAGGGAACGATAATCAATACACGGTCTTAATGAACCATCTCTCTTGGCCACAAAAGAGGAACCAGCACCTAAAGGTGACAAGGATGGTCTAATATGACCCTTCTCCAACGACTCCTTAATATAGGATCGCATAGGATCATGTTCGGGTACAGATAAGTTGAAAAGCTGACCCTTGGGAAATTTACACCCAGGCATCAACTTAATTGCACAGTCATAATTCCTCTAAGGGGGCAAAGACGCAAATACATCAGAGAAATCAGCCAGATAATCAGGGATATCATGAGACTGAGGAGAGGTGGAGAACACAGGAGCGTCCCTAAGAACACACTGACCACCCCAATTCACCTTAGACACAGATGTCCAATCCAAAACTGGGTTATGAGTTTGCAACCAGGGGAAACCCAGAACAATAGTATCATGCAAATTATGCAGCACTAAAAATGTACAATTTTCTTGGTGGTCTGGGGCAACTCGCATTATCACCTGGGTCCAAAACTGAGGTTTATTCTCCGCCAAAGGAGTGGCATCAATACTCCTCAAAGGAATAGGCGTCTTCAGAGGTGTCATGGACAAACCACAACGTTTAGCAAAGTCCAAATCCATCAGATTCAGAGCTGCTCCTGAATCCACAAAAGCCTTAGTGGAAAACGTGGACAAGGAGCAGATCAAAGTAATTGCCAAAAGGAACTTAGGTTGTACACTGCCCACAGCAAATGTGTGTGCAAAACGTTTCTCTCGTTTAGGGCAGACAGAAATAGTATGAGAGGCGTCTCCCCAGAAAAAACACAGCTTATTACGCCTTCTAAACTCCTGACGTTGCGCCCTAGACAAAACCTCATCACATTGCATAGGTTCTGACATTTGTTCAAAAGGTGGCAGCGCCTCCCGTGTAGGTCTGCGTTCACGTAAACGCCGATCAACTTGAATGGCTAATGACATAGAGCCATCCAGACCAGAGGGAACAGGAAATCCCACAGTAACATTTTTTACGGTCTCTGATAAACCTTTCCAAAAGAGGGCTGCCAATGCACTATCTTTCCATGTAGTAAGGACTGCCCACTTTCGGAATTTTTGAAAGTATAACTCTGCAGGATCCTGACCCTGGTTTAATGCCAACAGGGTTCTCTCAGCTTGATCAACGGCATTAGGTTCATCATACAACAACCCCAAGGCTTGAAAAAATGCATTCACATTATTCAGAATAGGATCATCAGGTTTCAAAGAAAACGCCCAATCCTGGGGATTGCCGCGCAGCAAAGAGATGACAATTTTAACCTGCTGCGCGGAGTTCCCCGACGAGTTAGGCTTCAAGGCAAAAAATAATTTACAATTATTCTTGAAATTCAAGAATTTAGACCGATCCCCCAAAAAACACATCAGGAGTAGGAATCTTTGGTTCAGCAGCATGTGAATGAGCAAGATAGGCGGAAATTCCCCGCACTTCAGCAGCGAGCTGAAAAAATGCATCCACATTAGTCATAATAGGATTTTCAGGTGTCAGAGAAAACGCCCAATCCTGGGGATCGCCGCGCAGCAAGAAGAAGACAATTTTAATCTGCGCAGAGCTCCCCGATGAGTTAGGCTTCAAGGCAAGAAATAACTTGCAATTATTCTTAAAATTCAAAAATTTAGACCGATCCCCAGAAAACACATCAGGAGTAGGGATTTTGGGTTCAACAGCATGTGATTGAGCGAGATAGGCGAAAATTCCCCGCACTTCAGCAGCGAGCTGCTCCACATGATCAGACAATTGCTAAAACTCCATTAAGGAAAAAAATCTCCTACGGTCCCAGAGAAAAAGAGGAAAAAATGCAAATAAAAAAAAAAAATTCTAACACTTTTTTTTTTTTCTTTTCCTGCTTTTGAGTACCCTAGAATCTGCGATATGGCTAGTGATTCTGTTATGAATGAGTCACCGAGGAAAAAAAAACCAACACAAGCTAAGTCTCAGAAAACCAGAGAGTTTGGTAACTATGCAGACTGCAAATCCCTGATTCTAACCACGCAACTAGCAGCAGTCGTGGAGCGTTCCTACGTTGGTCCTAGATGCCTCGTCACAACCGGAGAGCTACATAAGCCTAAAGCAGGAAAAGAGGAAAACTTACTGCCCCAGAGCAGACCCCAAAGGAGAGACAGCCCCCCACATGTATTGACGGTGAAACAAGATGAAAACACACACAAAGGCATGAAAATAGGCTGAGCAAACGATGGGGCCCGACTAACTAGAAAGGACAGGAAAGGAAAGACACTGTCTCCAATCTGCCAAAAACCCTACCAAAAATAATGTCCAACACAACTGATAGCAAAATTAACCCTGAAGTCACTAGACTTCTCCCACTATATCAGCACTCTGGAATATTCTGAGACAGAACAAAAAGAGGCCAATCTAGTAAGGGACAAAAAAAGGCAAATTGGCAACTATGGATAAATAAGAGTGGAAATTCAGCACAGCCCAGCTGGGCTGGCTGACCACATGAAAAACTGAATTGACCAACAAGAGCAAGTGTGAACATTAGCAAAAACAATCTTAACTTCAGAAGACTGGAACAGAGCTGAGTCCAAGACCTGAGAAGCAGACTAAATCAACAGCAACAGGATAGGGCGTCGGCTGTCTTATATCCAGTCTGATACTCCAGAGATCCAATCGTTATCTTCCTCATCAGGTGGCAGATCACTACCAATTAAACCAACCTCACTACCTCCTGTCACCACCAGAGGGAGAACGGAAGGATAACTCTCAACTGGTGGAGCAGAAAATGAGCTCATAACAGCCTTGCTTCACCTGAGAGTGACCAAGTTGCAGGCACACCTACTGTTTGACTGGGCTGTGGGTGGGGTTTAACCACACACCACCGTACATAACAGCCCAGTATGCAGTGCACACTTGTGGCTAATGAAAGCAGAGGAGAGAGGGAAAGCTCAAGCTTGATACTGGGTTGTGACGGTGATTTGCGGTGAAACTCCCCAGAGCCCAGTCAATCAGGAGGGGTGCACGCAACTTGGTTACAGTGAAGCAAGGCATTCTGGTACTTGACGTGATATCAACAGGCATCAGCAGCTGCCAGCGGCAGTTACAGCTGCCAGAAGTGAACTGTCACTAAGATTTCTTTTATTTTTTCTTTTAATTTCAAATATTTTTTGCTACTCTTCCAAGTCAAAAGTCCATAACTAAGAATGCTTTTGGGACTCATAAATTGTTAGTGTTGGCAGGCTGCACTGAATAAAAATAAATAATAAAGCGCAATTGCAATCCGGGGTCCAGTGTGCAGAGATGTATAACTGCTGCTAGTGTACAATGGCGGAACTAAACAGCGAGTGATCACCTTAACCACTTTGTGACTGCTGATGGCAGATAAGCGTCGGCACTTGCTGGGTTTTGTGCAGCGCCAACATTTGTCTACGGTTGGTGGTTTTGGCCCCTCGAGACCCCCACGTACCTTATAACGTACAGATCTTGGTGCACAATGCTTCCTGTGACCCCCGACCTCATCAAAACCTGTGTGGATCTGGTCCTGAGGACGTCAGGGTCACAGAAGCCAATGAGGTAGATCAATGGGAAAGTTTGTTGTAGCAACAAACTTTCTTGACGATCTGCCTCATTGTTTCTCCTCTGATCTCCTGTCAGTGAGAGATCAGAGGAGAAACTGTGTGACAAGCGCTGCTGGCAACAGCTGTGCCAGTCAGCGATCTTGTCACAAAGTAGAAAAAAGCAGATACAGCAGGTTAGGGCTAGTGATCTAGTTAGGGTTGGGGTTACTGCCAGGTTTAGGGTTACTGTTAGGGTTAGGATTACTGTTAGGGTTAGTGCTATAGTTAGGGTTCCTGTTAGGGTTAGGATTACTGTTAGGGTTAGTGTTATAGTTAGGATTACTGTTAGGGTTACTGTTAGGGTTAGTGCTATAGTTAGGGTTACTGCTAGGGTTAGGGTTAGGCTAAAGTTAGGGTTACTGTTAGGATTAGGGTTACTGTTAGGGTTAGATTTACTGTTAGGCTAAAGTTAGGGTTACTGCTAGGATTAGGGTTACTGTTAGGGTTTGGATTACTGTTAGACTAAAGTTAGGGTTACTGTTAGCCTAAAGTTAGGGTTATTATTATGCTAAAGGTAGGGTTAGGTGTTATGATAGGGTCACCGAGGAGGAAAGCAAGACCAAGCTAAGCCACAGAAAACCAGAGAGGTTGGTAACTAAGCGGATTGCAGACCCCTGATCCTATCCACACAACTAGCAGTAGTCGTGGAGCATACCTATGATGATCTTAGACGCCTCGACACAGCCGGAGAACTAAATAAACCTAAAGCAAGAAAGGGGAAATCTAAACTGCCCCAGAGCAGGCCCCAAAGGAACAGATAGCCCCCAAACATATATTGTCGGTGAGACAAGATGAAAACACAAACACACAGCTCTACATTAAAAACTTTAGTGAAACACTTGAGGGTTTAAAGTGCTCACCACACATTTAGATAAGTTCCTTGGGTGGTCTAGTTTCCAAAATGAGGTCACTTGTGGGAGGTTTCAACTGTTTAGGCACATCAGGGCTCTGCAAACGCAACATGATGCCCGCAGACCATTTCATCAAAGTCTGCATTCCAAAACGTCACTACTTCCCTTCTGAGCACCACCATGTGCCCAAACAGTAGTTTTCTCCCACATATGGGATATCACCATACTCAAGACAAATTTATCAACAACTTTAGTGATCCAATTTCTTCTGTTACCCTTATGAAAATAAAAAATTTGGGGCATAAAGATCATTTTTGTGGAAAAAAAAAGATTTTTTATTTTCACGGCTCTACATTATAAACTTTAGGGAAACACTTGGGGGTTCAAAGTGCTCACCACACATATAGATAGTTCTGTGAGTGGTCTAGTTTCCAAAATAGTGTCACTTGTGGGGGTTTCCACTGTTTAGGCACATCAGGGGCTCTCCAAACGCGACATGGCGTCCGATCTCAATTCCTGCCAATTCTGCATTGAAAAGGTCAAATGGCGCTTCTTCCTTTCCGAGCTCTGCCATGCGCCCAGTGTTTTACCCCCATATATGGAGTATCGGCCTACTGAGGACAAATTGCACAATAATTTTGGGGGTCTAATTTCTCATGTTACCCTTGGAAGAATAAAAATTTGGGGGCAAAAATGTCATTTTTGTGGAAAAAATATGATTTTTTTATTTCCACGGCTCTACTGTGACGGACTCAGCTCCTGCTCCTGCTGAGCCCATTTTTTGAGTGGACCCTCTGGGTCGTGGCACCCACCCACCGAGGGCGAGCTGACCTTGTGAGAATCCACCCCCTATACAGGGAGTGTCAGGGGCAAGACCAAGGGGGTGAGCCACCACGACTGCTGGGACCAGACGGCCGGCTCAGGGGACACTAGACGAGTGTCTGACGACAAGGACGAGCAGGAAGCAAGACGAGACTAGACGTAGGTGCAAGGTATCTTCATTAGAATAACACAAGATCACATACAGAGAAAACAAGCAAAACGTGCAAGGTGCGCGCGTGGGCACGCCAAGGTCCATAACATGGTACGTGCCAGATGGCACACCTAGGCACAGGTAATGGCATGATGGCATCGGACTCCGGACTGCTGGCAAACCGACAGGGTCCTGGGATCAGGCTGCGGACGTCAGCTCCGGACATCAGGCCGCAGTCATCTGGTTCCGGACCTCTGGCAACGGTCGGCAGGTTCCGGGCATCCGGCAGGCAAACCAGGGTTCAGGCAAGGAGGCACGACAGATATCCAAGCAGGGTGCGTGTTTAGGGAACACGCCAAGGTCCAAGGCTAGGTGCATGTGTAGGGGACACGCCAGGGTTCAAGGCTAGGTGCGTGTGTAGGGGACACGCCAGGGTTCAAGGCTAGGTGCATGTGTAGGGGACACGCCAGGGTTCAAAGCGAGGTGCGTGTGTAGGGGACACGCCAAGGTTCAAAGCGAGGTGCGTGTGTAGGGGACACGCCAAGGTTCACAAACGAGACAGGGTGCGTGTGTAGAGCCACGCCAAAGCATAGGATAAGACAGAGTGCGTGTAGAGACACGCCAAGGTACAAGACAGAGTGCGTGTAGAGACACGCCAAGGTACAAGACAGAGTGCGTGTAGAGACACGCCAAGGTACAAGACAGAGTGCGTGTAGAGACACGCCAAGGTACAAGACAGAGTGCGTGTAGAGACACGCCAAGGTACAAGACAGAGTGCGTGTAGAGACACGCCAAGGTACAAGACAGAGTGCGTGTAGAGACGCGCCAAGGTACAAGACAGAGTGCGTGTAGAGACGCGCCAAGGTACAAGACAGAGTGCGTGTAGAGACACGCCAGGGTTCAGAGCAGGGCTGCGTGCTAGGAGCTACGCAGGGACGCACACCTCACTGGCCAATGCACACGGCTGTAACGCCAGCACGAGGCACGACTAAGGCACAGGAGGGGGCAAAGGAACCTTCGTGGTAGGAGCCACGCCAGGTTCAGGGCAGGGTGCGTGCTAGGAGCCACGCCAGGGTACAAGGCAGGGTGCGTGCTAGGAGCCACACCAGGGCACAAGGAAGGGCTGCGTGCTAGGAGCCACGCAGGGGGCACGCCACACTGGCCAGTACACACGGCTGTACACAAACACGTGGCACTTACCACGGCACAGGAGACGGCCAAGGGGAACCCACGCCGGGGTTCAATGCAAGGACAAGGCAGGGAACAAGGCAAGGAATACAGGCAGAAACAGAGCCAGGTCAGAGCGAGGACAGAGTCTAGCAGCGGAGCGTAGGCAGAAGCCCAGAGCCGGGCCAAGGAAAGACCTTGGGACTAGACAAAGAAACGAGCACTAAGGAGAGGAGAAATGGTGCGTGTGCCAGGGAGCACTACAGAGCACCATAGGAGAGAGCGAGGCAGAGCAAGCAAAGACTGAGACCATAGGGAGGAACACAAAGCAAGGAATAGCAAGGCAGAGAACACAGGGAGGACTACAAGTCAAAGCAAGACATGGCAAAACAGGCGAGGCAGAGAACAAAGGAAGGACTACAAGTCAAAGCATAGCTAAGGCGAGACATAGCAAAACAGACTAAGACAAAGAACAGCAGAAGGACTACAAGGCAAAGACAAACATGGCACGAGAGACAACACAAGACATGGCACAAGACAAGAGGCGGAATACGAGCACGGAGCGTGTGCAGAGACGCACTACAGAGCAAAGTGCAAGGGCACAGAATAGAGGGAGCAACCCCACAGACCCAGAGCCTTGCAGGGAAGCAACACAATAATCAGGCCCTGAACATAGGAAGAGGCGGCCTGATATAGGGCATAGCACCTCCTCCTCCAGGTCAGGACCAGGGGAGAACTTCCGGATTCTAGACATGACGAGATGATAGCAGAACCAGACAGTGCAGGATCTTAGGAAAGTCACATGATCAGGGTTTCAGACATGACGAGATGATCACCGAACCAACCAGTGCAGGATCCTAGGAAGAACACATGATCCGGGATTCTAGACATGACGAGATGATTGCAGAACCAGACAGTGCAGGATCTTAAGAAACATCACATGATCAAGGACTCCAGACATGACGAGAAGATCACAGAAGGCAGAGCAGAAACGCAGGGATCCTGCAGCTCAGACATGAGGTGAGTCTGCACACAGCTCTAGCGAACATGCAGGACAGCAGACAAAACATGCGCATGCACATCGCTCCAGGAGTTCTTGAGACAAACAGACATGGCAGACATGGCGGACGTGACATCTACGTTATAAACTTCTGTGAAGCACTTGGGTAATCAAAATGCTCCCCACACATCTAGATAAGTTCCTTGAGTGGTCTAGTTTCCAAAATGATGTCACTTGTGGGGGGTTTCCACTGTTTAGGCACACTAGGGGCTCTCCAAATGCGACATGGCATCCAATCTCAATTCCAGCCAATTCTGCATTGAAAAAGTCAAACGGCGCTTCTTCCCTTCCGAGCTCTGCTGTGCGCCTATACAGTGGTTTGCCCCCACGTGGGGTATCGGCGTATTCAGGAGAAATTGCACAAAAAAATTTTGTGGTTCATTTTCTCTTTTTACACTTGTGAAAATTAAAGAAAATTGGTTCTGAAGTAAAATGTTTGTGTAAAAAAGTTAAATGTTTATTTTTTCCTTCCACATTCCATTCATTCATGTCAAGCACCTGAAGGGTTAATAAACTTCTTGAGTGTGGTTTTGAGTACCTTGAGGGGTGCAGTTTTTAGAATGATGTCAATTTTGGGTATTTTCTCTCGTACTGACCCCCCAATCACTTCAAATGTGAGGTGGTCCTTAAAAAAATTGTTTTGTAAATTTTGTTGTTAAAATGAGAAATCGCTGGTCAAATTTTAACCCTTATAACTTCCTAACAAAAAATAAATTTGTTTCCAAAATTGTGCAGATGTAAAGTAGACATGTGGGAAATGTTACTTATTAACTATTTTATACGATATGACTCTCTGATTTAAGGGCATAAAAAATTAAATGTTTAAAAATTGCGAAATTTTCGCCAAATAACCATTTTTTTAGCACATAAACACAAGTACAATATGTTGCGAGAAAACAGTGTCATTAATGACCAGGAAGAGTTCTGGAGTTATGACCTCATAAAATGACACTGTCAGAATTGAAAATATTGGCCCGTTCACAAAGGCAAAAACAGGCTCTGGCGCAAAAAGGGTTAAATGCCACACAGTGTGAACAGAACTCAGAGTTTCCAGCTCAGTTACTACACAGAGTGGAACAGAAAACAGAAAGCAAGGTACTAAACCCTGTTAAACATCACAGGGGAAGTAGCATGTGGATTGAGCTTGCTTAGAAAGGTAATTGTACTAACTGTACATGTGTAAAAAGTAGATGCTGAGTCAAGGAAAAAAAATCATGTGACACTAGATGCAAGACCCTGTCGCATTCCCAGAGACTTATAGTCTAAGGGTTGGACTTACTCTGTAACTCAACTGTGCTAACCGCACACATGAAGGAAACAGATGCTAAGCCAATTGAGAGTTTTCCAGTCCAAACCCTACCTGCCTACGTCAAAACTCTCAGAGTACAGCACGACACATGCAAACAGAGTGGTAGAGTATCCACTCACATAAACCACACATAAATACTAGCGCATCCCGTGCACCGCTAGGGGCCTTTTATGCACTAGGCTCCACTCCAAACACTCACGTCCAGTTGGCCAAGATGTCACCCGCGGGCCATTCAGGAGCCTCCACCTCACCAGAACAGCAAAAGTCCAACCACCAATGACCAGACACCACATCACAGACATGCTCAGTAGGATGATCTCTGGACTTAGACTTTCAAGCGTAAGACTGCACCTGCATATCGCTGGTTTCCATAGGCTTGGTTGGAGAGCCAGCAGTAACCAAATGAATACCACGAGCCTGAGCAAGACACTGAGACTGATGTCTGTGCTGAGCAGCAATGGCAGCAGCTGGGCCAGAATGGGAGACTACAGCACCAGGCAATGCTTGGGATCTGTCCCGTGCAGTGGGAGAATCCCAATGACTAACATAAGAAGAAGAAGCTGGATGAGAAATGCACTTTGGGGTGAGGAGAGGTGCCAGGTCCTGTGTGTCACTGCCACCTTCACCACTCATCGATTCCCTGGTAATGTGCAATGTTAAATACTCTTTTGTTCTGATGGGACATTGTAATTTTGTATATAATAGTTTTATGCAATTGCTTTGATTTATTTGCCAGTTGTATTTATTTATGGTGTTTGTGTTGCCGTATAAATAAGCACATTCCTGACGTCTCCCATAGATTTGGGGGCAATGATGGCTTGTTTCCTATTTGGGCTCTATTATAATGGATTTTAATAATACTATTAAAATATTGCAATTTTTTAATTGTTATTTTCTGGATCTCTTCTTTCAGCCGTTGCTATAAGTAAGTCCGACTTTTGTGATTATAGTGATGTAAAGTGCCAGTTTTTGAAGCACGTCCACGCTGAACTTTCCTCCCATCTCTCATCTAACCTGCTCTTTGACAATCTGCAATCTGGTTTCCACCCCCATCATTCCACTGAGACAGCCTTGACCAAAATTACTAAAGACCTACTTACAGCCAAAGCGAACAGACAACACTCTATACTCCTTCTAGACCTGTTCTCTGCCTTTGACACAGTTGACCACTGCCTCCTACTACAGATCCTCTCTTCCTTTGGCATCAAAGACCTTGCCCTATCCTGGATCTCCTCATACCTCTCTCTCTTGCAGGGGGCATTTATGCACATGCAATCGAAGTACATGTATCAAAGTACTACTAGCAGTTATAACATGGATGAATGTGACACGCATCTCTATTCTCTTCATACAGGTAACCAGCTTTTCCAATCTCTGCTCTGAATCCACTCCTGTGTCTCCATTCAATGTCAGCAAGCAGTTAATCCTGAATGCTATCTATGTGTTTTCAACTATGCAAGCTTATATCTGGTAACCAGCTTTTCCAATCTCTGCTCTGAATCCACTCCTGTGTCTCCATTCAATGTCAGCAAGCAGTTAATCCTGAATGCTATCTATGTGTTTTCAACTATGCAAGCTTTTATCTGGTACATAGTTTTTTCAACTTACTCTGCTTGTCCCCTTATGTTGTGAGGTCAAGAAACTTTTCAAAGTGCTGTATGATCCATGTAGTGCTGGACATGTGTTTATTTGACCACAACATTTTATTGGGTCCTGGTGTCTCAATTTAGTGTGATTGATTAACGAGAAGAGAGAGAGCAAAAAAAAACAAAACTTAGCCTTAACCTCCTATATATTCAGACATAGCTAGGGGGAGCATTTATGCACATGTAATCGAAGTACATGTATCAAAGTACTACTGGCAGTTATAACATGGCAGTTAGACAGGGCAGGAGACAGGTAAGACATTTTTATACATCTACTCCCTGTACATTTGGAGTACATCAAATATATACCATATGCATTTGTGTAATTTATATCCTGGCCGCTCCATTCACACACATCCAGCGCCCTGGCATTAACTCTCTACACTCCATCCATATCGGCCCCTCGCTCCTTTCCTCTCCTATGTATAGCACTCACGCTCTTTTCACATTGTTAAATTGCACAGACCCAGTCAGTCCCACCATTCAACATCAGAGATGCTCTCACAAATCACTTAACCATTTGCTCACTCTTTCTATCTTCCTTCTCCTAGTCGCAGGAGACATTGCTCCCAACCCTGGTCCCCCATGTTATAGAAAGTCAAACCCCCATCTTCTACACTCAGAAACCCCTCTAATTTTATTAATATTCCCTGCATGGCATCTGTCTCTCTTAATTGTGCACTTTGGAATTCTCGCTCAGTGTGTAACAAACTCTCCTTCATCCATGACTTCTTCCTTTCTAATTCTCTTAACCTCCTGGCTCTTACTGAAACCTGGATCCAGCAGTCAGACACTACCGCTGCTGCTGCTCTTTCATACGAGGGGCTACACTTCTCTCATACCCCAAGATCAGACAATAGAGCAGGTGGAGGTGTTGGTCTGCTCCTATCACCAAAATGTACATTTCAGGTTATCCCTCAACTACCCTCACTAGTCTTCCCTTCTTTTGAGGTCCATGCCGTCAGACTCTACACCCCCCTCTCCATGCGAGTGGCGGTGGTATATCGTCCTCCCGGCCCCTCCCATCAGTTCCTGGATCATTTTGCCACTTGGCTTCCACATTTTCTCTCCTGTGACATCCCTACCCTCATCATGGGAGATTTCAACATCCCCATTGCTCTTCCCCTCTCACCATCTGCTACTCACCTTTTATCTCTAACCTACTCATTTGGCCTTTCGCAGCTTACTAATTCTCCAACGCATGAAGATGGAAACTCCCTCGACTTGGTCTTCTCTCGGCTTTGTGCAGTGGATGATTTTGCAAACTCCCCTCTCCTGCACTCTGACCACAATATTCTTTCATTCTCTATCAAGAACTGCCAGGCTGCTCAGGTCACCCCCACTGTCCAGACTTATAGAAACATACAGGCCATTAACACCCAGAAACTTATGAAGAACTTACAGTCTTCATTGGCCCCTATCTCCTCCCTCTCCTGCCCTGATTCTGGATTGAAGCATTACAATGAAACACTTCAAAGTGCCCTGGATGAATTTGCACCCCCTATAAATAGAACACCACAACGCAGACGGTGACAACTCTGGCACACGGTGCAAATACGTTTCCTGCAGCGGTGCTCCAGGTGCGCAGAACGTCTGTGGAGAAAATCCAATCTACATGAAGATTTCATCCATTTTAAGTTTATGCTTAGAACATACAACACTGCCCTTCAGCTCTCCAAACAAGCCTATTTCAACACCCTCATCACCTCACTGTCCAATAACCTGAAACGTCTCTTTGACACTTTTCATTCTCTACTCAATCCAAGAGTACAGGCTTCAACCACGGAGCTCCGAGCTGACGATCTGGCCAATTACTTCAAAGAAAAAATTGACCAGATTCGACAGGAAATTATCTCCCAATCACCTCATACCATGCACTGTCCTCCCTCCCCCACTGCATCTAGCTCACTCTCTGATTTTGAACCAGTCACAGAAGTAAGCAGGCTCCTTGCATCTTCTCGCCCAACCACTTGCACCAGTGACTCATTTCCGTCACATCTCCTCCAGTCCCTTTCCCCTGCTGTGACCCCTCACCTAACTAAAATATTTAACCTCTCTCTCTCTTCTGGTATTTTTCCCTCCTCATTTAAGCATGCCATCATACATCCACTACTTAAAAAACCATCCCTCGACCAAAACTGTGCTGCTAACTATAGACCTGTCTCTAATCTTCCCTTCATCTCTAAACTCCTGGAACGCCTGGTCTTATCCACTATCTCTCAGAAAACTCTGTTCTCGACCCTCTCCAATCCGGTTTCCGCTCTTTACACTCCACTGAAACTGCCCTCACTAAAGTCTCTAATGATCTGCTAACAACTAAATCAAATGGTCATTACTCCATGCTAATTCTCTTGGATCTCTCTGCAGCATTCGACACTGTGGATCATCAGCTCCTCCTCACTATGCTCCATTCCATTGGCCTCAAGGACACCGTTCTCTCATGGTTCTCCTATCTCTCCGACCGCTCTTTTACTGTATCTTTTGCCGGTTCCTCCTCCTCTCACCTTCCCCTTACTGTTGGGGTGCCTCAAGGATCGGTTCTAGGCCCCCTCCTCTTCTCCTTATACACTGCCCCTATTGGTCAAACAATCAGTAGATTTGGTTTCCAGTACCATCTCTATGCTGATGACACCCAATTATACGCTTCTTCCCCTGACATCACGCCAGCCTTTCTAGAAAACACCGGCGATTGTCTAAATGCTGTATCTAATATCATGTCCTCACTATATCTGAAACTGAACCTGTCAAAGACTGAACTCCTGGTGTTTCCTCCCTCTACTAATGTACCTATACCCGACATTGCCATTTCTGTGTGTGGTTCCACTATTACTCCCCAGCAACAGGGCCGCTGTCTTGGGGTCATACTTGATTCCGAGCTTTCCTTTGCCCCCCACATTTGATCACTGGCTCGCTCTTGTCATCTGCACCTCAAAAACATTTCTAGAATTCGACCTTTTCTTACTTTTGACTCTGCAAAATCTCTTACTGTTTCTCTTATTCATTCTTGTCTCGACTATTGTAACTCTCTTCTAATCGGTCTTCCTCTTACCAAACTCTCCCCTCTCCAATCTGTCTTGAATGCTGCAGCCAGGATCATATTCCTCACCAATTGTTACACCGATGCCTCTACCTTGTGCCAGTCATTACACTGGCTACCCATCCACTCCAGAATTCAGTATAAACTTATTACCCTCACCCACAAAGCCCTCCATAGCTCAGCACCACCTTACATCTCCTCCCTTGTTTCAGTATACCACCCTACCCACGCCCTCCGTTCTGCTGATGACCTGAGGTTAGCATCCTCAATAGTCAGAACCTCCCACTCCCGTCTCCAAGACTTTACACGAGCCGCGCCAATTCTTTGGAATGCACTTCCCAGGTCAATACGATTAGTCCCCAATCCCCACAATTTTAAGCGTGCCCTGAAAATGCATTTATTCAGACTGGCCTATCGCCTCAACACATTAACCTAATCTATCCCTGTGTGGCACAGCCAAAAGTTTACCATAACCAGATTTCCCGCATCATGTTCCCACATGCATTATGCATCCATTAGCCCTCTGTGTTTGTACTGTTACACACTTAACATTATGGCTGGTCCATACAATCAGGGCAACTGTTACCACCCACCTTTCGTGTCTACCTCTTTCCTCATAGCAATAACCAAATAGATATAATGTTGAAATTTACTTGGTACTTCCAATAAATGTAGGAAAACCGAAAAAACAATGGAAGCTCAAATACCATAAAAAATGGATTTTTATTTAGTATATGCAACAATGCAAATTCTACATATTTAATAATAAAATACAGATTTTATTTAGTAAATGCAACAATGCCGATTAAAAGCGGGTAACACCAATACAAAAAATTGCTGCACAAATATCCTATGGTATAGAAGGATGATGCATTCCCTGCATAAAAATGTACCCAGATAAAGTTTAATGCAAAAAAAGTTATTTTACCAAAAAATGTCCAAAAGACTAGCCTACACCACCAAGTCCTTGTAAAATGTTTATATATGGACGAAGGCTTATACTGAATGTAAGAGAGAAATCTCTATTAATGGAGCAATGCAAGCATACCAACAGTGAAGTGAATAAAATGACTGTGCAAAAAAAGGGAACCAATTCCAGACAAAAAAGTCTACAAAAGGGATAAATCCATGGTCCTCAAGATGTATGATAAAATTGCTATACTGGCATTGCCTAAGAAGGATGACTAATCAAACCAACCAAGTCTAATTACCATGAAAAAGTGCTACAATAAAATACTGGTTATGCAAAAGGTGCCCATATAAGGAATCTGTATCTATACCTGTTAGCAGCAATGACCCCAACGCGTGTTTCGCACTTGGCTTTGTCCAGGGGAGATGTTAGTCATCCTTCTTAGGCAATGCCAGTATAGCAATTTTATCATACATCTTGAGGACCATGGATTTATCCCTTTTGTAGATTTGTTTGTCTGGAATTGGTTCCCTTTTTTTGCACAGTCATTTTATTCACTTCACTGTTATTATGCTTGCATTGCTCCATTAATAGAGATTTCTCTCTTACATTCGGTATAAGCCTTCATCCATATATAAACATTTTACAAGGACTTGGTTGTGTAGGCTAGCCTTTTGGACATTTTTTGGTAAAACAACTTTTTTTGCATTAAACTTTATCTGGGTACATGTTTATGCAGGGAATGCATCACCCTTTTATACCATAGGATATTTGTGCAGCAATTTTTTGTATTGGTGTTACCCGCTTTTAATCGGCATTGTTGCATTTACTAAATAAAATCTGTCTTTTATTATTAAATATGTAGAATTTGCATTGTTGCATATACTAAATAAAAATCCATTTTTTATGGTATTTGAGCTTCCATTGTTTTTTCGTTTTTTCTCTTTCCTCATAGACTGTAAGCTTGCGAACAGGGCCCTCTTTCCTCTTGGTATTTGTTATAATCTACTGTATGTGATTATTGTTATGCTGTAATGTCTATTGTCTGTACAAATCCCCTCTGAAATGTAAAGTGCTGCGGAATATGTCGGCGCTATAAAAATAAAATTTATTATTATATTATTATTATTACCTCTCCAACCGCACATTCAGCGTCTCCCACTCCCACATTACCTCCTCATCCCACCCTCTCTCTGTTGAAGTCCCCCAAGGCTCTGTTCTAGGACCCCTACTCTTCTCAATCTATACACTTGGCCTGGGGCAACTCATAAAGTCCCATGGATTCCAGTACCACCTTTATGCTGATGACACTCAGATCTACCTCTCTGGCCCAGATGTCACCTCTCTGCTCGCCAAAATCCCGGAGTGTCTATCAGACATATCGATACAGGAAAGATGTATATCTTTGTACTGTGTTAGCCAGTAGATAGAAAAATATTCAGAATTGAGAGTCCTCAGTGGTTGATACCTTTTAATGGCTAACTGAAAAGATGGTAACACATTGCAAGCTTATCAGACATATCCTCTTTCTTCTCCTCCCACTTTCTCAAACTGAATGTGGACAAATCTGAAGTGATCATCTTTCCTCCATCTCACAGATTTTCCTTACCTGACCTATCTAGAACAATTGACGACATCACGCTTTCCCCCATACCGGAGGTCCGCTGTCTTGGAGTAACCCTTGACTCTGCCCTGTCCTTCAAACCACACATCCAAGCTCTCTCCACCTCCTGCCGCCTCCAGCTCAAAAATATTTCCAGAATCTGTCCCTTCCTCAACCCTCACTCTATTAAAATGCTTGTGAATGCCCTCATCATCTCCTGTCTCGATCCTCGCACCTATCCAGTCCATCCTTAACTCTGCTGCCCGACTAATTCATCTCTCTCCTTGCTACTCCTCCACTTCTCCCCTCTGCAAATCTCTTCACTGGCTCCCACTCCCTCCGCGTATCCAATTCAAATTACTAATACTGACCTACAAGGCCATCTATAACCTGTCTCCTCCATATATCTCTGAACTAATTCCCCGATATCTTCCCTCACGTAATCTCCGATCCTCCCATGACTTCCTTCTCTCCTGCACACTTATTCGCTCCTCACCCAACCGCCTCCAAGACTTCTCCTGAATAGACCCCATCCTCTGGAATTCTTTGCCCCAACACGTCAGGCTATCAACCACACTCGGATCCTTCAGACGGAACCTGAAAACCAATCTCTTCAGGAAAGCCTACAGCCGGCAATGATCCCTGCTGCCCCCTCACCACTACTGGAGCTACCGCCTCACCATCACTGGAGATGCTGCAACCTCCCAACCTACTGTCTCTGTCCCCACCATCCTGTAGAATGTAAAGCCCCCTTTACATTTAGCGATGCACCAGCGATCCCGACCACAATATGCCCTGGTCAGGATCGCTGGTGCATCACTAAATGGTCGCTAGTGAGCAGCCAAACAGGCAGATCTCACAGCGATGCAGCGACACAGCAGCGGTCGTTACTTACCTTTCAGACGCGGCGATGATGACATCCTCCCACCCATCGTCCACGCGTCGCTCGTCGGCGCCAGCAGGAAGCCCAACAGGTAGCAGCCGACGAGAAATGGACGTGGACGATCTAGCGTGATCAGTGATAGCCAGCGGGTGAGCCAGTCAGAGGTAATTATCACATGTAGCGATATCGCTAGCAATATTGCTGCTGCTTCACAAAATCGGTGACGCTTTAGCGATATTGCTAGCGATATCGCAATGTGTAAAGGGCCCTTAAGCCCGAAAGGGCAGGGTCCTCTCCCCTCTATAGCAGTCTGTGATTTTTAGTTTGTTTACTGTAAGTGATATCTGTAATTTGTATGTAACCCCTTCTCATGTACAGGCACCATGAAATCAATGGCGCTATATAAATAAATATTAATAATAAATAATAATTATAATTATTGGACACCTTATGTGTGGTATCTACTTCTTATGAGACAACTGATGTCCCCATAAAATAGATATGTGATGCCAAAATAAAGCAGACACATAGCAAAGGCTAATGGCAATTTGTCACCATGTTTTTGCTATGTAATCTAACACTGCTATGACATAGAGACAGAGTCTCTGATTCCAGAGATATTTACCTTATGATACAGTTACAATTTTCTCTGCTACAGATCTAGCAGGTCTCAGTTATTAAGCCATGTATAACCCATCCACACCACAGCTTTCTGTGTACATTGTATGGTGACAGATAGCTGCCAATCAGTGGTGGTGGGTGTGGTTGGACTTAGGCCTGTTTCACACTTCAGTTTTTTTGTGTCAGTTAAAATCCGCCAAAATGGCGGAAAGCGGATCCGTTGCTAACTGATGTGAACGGATGCCACCGGACCGTTTTTTTGACGGATCCGATGAATGAAGAATTTTAAAGGAACCGCAGCCCGGGAAGGAGAGAGAGAGAGAGAGGGAGAGAGAGAGAGAGAAAAATATTTTGCTGTTTGCCAGAAATGATTTCAGGGTTAAATTTACGGCTGACTTCATTCCTCCGGGCATGCGCACTATAAAATGCGGATCCTGCAGCAAAATAAATGTTGCAGGGTCCGTCCAGGCATGTCGGCGGGCGCAAAAAAATTGACGGATCCGCAAAAAAACGGATCCAACGGATGGCCATCCATCAAGATCCGCCGGTAATGCAAATCAATGGGGAAAAAATCGGATCCGCGAAAAAAAATGGCGGATCCGTTTTTTTTGCAAAACGGTGGATTTTGACTGATGGTCAAAAACGGAAGTGTGAAACAGGCCTTACCAGCATGTACCAAGTTGTTCTGTAATGATTACCTCCGGCTGAAAAACACTGGTTCTATTGAAACAGCAAAACACCGCCCTGTAAGGGACATATCCCTGTCATCAGGGTCTCTGCCTCTACATCATACTGCTCTCAGATCACATAGGAAAAACCTGCTGAGAAGATTCCCTTTACTTATTAGCTACTTTGTGCGATGCAACTATCTGTTTTAAGTGCCTAAGTATTCAAATTTGGAAATTTTCTTTTTTTTTTACTATTTTAAAATAAAATACCTGTTACAAAACAACCATCACAACATCACATTTACACATAAAATCATTCCAAAACTTGTAGCTATGTAAAGTGACATCAGATAGCTGCAAACTAGCAGCATAGTTAAAGGGGTTAATGTACTGTCTAAGTACGATGACATATTTGCATTTTATACAGTTATATTCATCAATGAAATCACAGCAAAGAAAGCCTGTATGGTGAAGGCTGTTGTTCCTTAGAGCGTATTGTTCCCTAGACAAGAGGATCCTTGAGGTTGTAGTTGGTGATTGGAGAGGGAACTGTATGAAAACTTTACCATGTGATGCCCACTTATGTTCCTATCTCAGAATACAATGTCTATTTTCATTTATTTCATGATATGTGTTGCTGATATCTTTGAATGAAAAACAAGAGGAAAAAAGCCTGACCTGTCAATTAGTGGTATTTTAAGTAAAATATGAACAACTAGATTAAGGCCCGATGCTATCGCATCGAGAGGATAATGACACACCTCTTGCCATGATAACCCTCAATACACACACACCTCCTCAACATACACACCTCTCACCTTTCACCATCTCCACTCACATCCACTCACTCTTTCACTCCACATACGACCCTTTCTCTCACTCCGTCTCTCATACTCACACTGTCATCGTCGCTGCTCCATGATCCCCGACATCTTCTTCCGCCGGCGCCATCCTGGATCCCGACGTTGTCCACGCCGGCGACATGTTCTTGCGGCCATGCCATCTTGAGTATTCTGAAATCCTGCGAGTGGACATTAGTGGAGATAGTGAAAGGTGAGAGGAGTGTGTGTTGAGGAGTGGTGTGTTGAGGGTTAACATGGCAAGAGGTGTGCTGTGACGTCACCAGTTACAACTGGACGGAAGTTGTTACAACCCGGAAGCTGCTTAGCGCATTTATTATAGTAGATTAAGGCCCGATGCTATCGCATCGAGAGGATAGTGACACACCTCTTGCCATGTTAACCCTCAATACACACACACCTCCTCAACACACCACACCGCCTCAACACACACTCCTCTCACCTTTCACCATCTCCACTCACGTCCACTCACTCTTTCACTCCACATACGACCCTTTCTCTCACTCCGTCTCTCATACTCACACCGTCATCGTCGCTGCTCCACGATCCCCGACATCTTCTTCCGCCGGCGCCATCCTGGATCCCGACATTGTCCACGCCGGCGACATGTTCTTGCGGCCATGCCATCTTGAGTATTCTGAAATCCTGAGAGTGGACATTAGTGGAGATAGTGAAAGGTGAGAGGAGTGTGTGTTGAGGAGTGGTGTGTTGAGGGTTAACATGGCAAGAGGTGTGCTGTGACGTCACCAGTTACAACTGGACGGAAGTTGTTACAACCTGGAAGCTGATTAGCGCATTTATTATAGTAGATTAAGGCCCGATGCTATCGCATTGGGAGGATAGTGACACATCTCTTGCCATGTGAACCCTCAACACACACTCCTCCTGAACACACCACACCGCCTCAACACACACTCCTCTCACCTTTCACCATCTCCACTCACTCTTTCACTCCACATATGACCCTTTCTCTCACTCCATCTCTCATACTCACACCGTCATCATCGCTGCTCCACGATCCCCGACATCTTCTTCCACCGGCGCCATCCTAAATCCCGACGTTGTCCACGCCGGCGACATGTTCTTGCGGCCACGCCATCTTGAGTATTCTAAAATCCTGCGACTGGACGTTAGTGGAGATAGTGAAAGGTGACAGGAGTGTGTGTTGAGGAGGAGTGGTGTGTTGAGGGTTAACACGGCAAGAGGTGTGCTGTGACATCACCAGTTACAACTGGACGGAAGTTGTTACAACCCGGAAGCTGCTTAGCGCATTTATTATAGTAGATAGATGTATCACACCTATGTTTTTATGTGGATAAGATATTTACATAGTGAGCCTCAAGAAGGACAGTATTACTGATGTATGTAAAGTGCTATTGAAATAATAGTACTCTATTAATAAATAAAAAATTAATTATTATTACCTAAGTTATGTAGGTATGTTTTAGCTATGTAGCTGAAATCTACGTATGTTTGCCTAAATTTTTTTTGTTTTTGCCTTTTTTTTTTTAATCTATATATACCTATACCTATGTATATTTTTATGGATTTAAATATGTCTATGACATATATGTGAAAGAGATAATTAGTGTAAGATATATTTATCTGCTTAAAATATTTATATATATAACATATATCAAGCTATGTATAGAAGTCTTAGAAGTCTATTATCTATATCTATTTAGAATGTAACTATTATTTATATATCTATATATCTATCAATTCCAGGACCAACTTAAATAGTTTAAAGTAAGACATTTTTGTAAACGACATTTCTAGTGAAGATTTTTGGGCTATTAGGTAGCAATTGTCCTTGAAGTGGTGTATCCACCTCTTTGACCCTAACGTTGCTGCGTTGCTTTACTCGGGAGAATGCAACATACAGTTGTCCATGGGCAAATACAGGTTCGGGCAAAAAAATTCCAACTCGATTGAGGGTCTGTCCTTGGGATTTGTTAATGGTCATAGCAAAAGCAGGTTTTAGAGGAAACTGTCGACGTTTTAATTTAAAAGGTAACCCAGTTTCTGAAGGACACAAATCGATGCGTGGAATAAACACAATGTCTCCTTCAGCTGAGCCAGTAATCACTTTAGCCTGTATGATGTTGCGGAGTAAGGCAATGACAATGAGGCGAGTGCCATTGCAGAGACCTTTCTTGGTGTTTAGGTTTCTTAATAGCATCACAATGTGCCAATTTTAAGTTTTAAGAGATGTGATGGCATTCCTGATGGTGTCAGAGAGTTTAAAAATTCAACTGGGTAGTTTTCACATTCCTCTGCCTCATCAGCATCGACAGAATCATCACTTGTATATACAGTATAATCACCACTAATGCGATCCATTACTTTACAGTTCAGAAAATCGACGTCATCATTTTTCGGACATAGTATAGCATGTAATGCAGCAGTGTCGAGGCTTTGTTGGTCATTAACATCAATGCAAATATGGTCTCCAAAGATCTCGGTTACTATAGAGCCAGTTCAAAGCATGTCTGGAGGAATTTCAATGACATCCTCTCCAAGGTTATGTTCATTAGACAGCTCACCATTTCCAAGTTTAAGCAACCAAGTGCTGTATTCAGGATCAGTGGAGCGCATGTTGTTAATTAGCGGTAGTCTGGTAAAATGTTGCCAATGTTCTGAATATTTAATGCAGGAATCTACAATGTCTATTCTTGTTCCATGAGCGATGACGGGAAGACATTGTCTGAAGTCTCCTCCAAGAACAATAACTTTACCTCCAAATGGTGTTTTATTTTTTTCAGCAACATTTGTTGTCATGATGTCACGTAGAAGTCTATCTATCACATTCAATGCATGTTTTTGGACCATAGTGCACTCATCAATAATAAAAAGTTTTGTACTCTGTAAATGTTTTCCTGCATTTGTATCGTTTTTAATCCTGGAAACAGATGTTTCGTTGATCGGAATAGGTATGCCATATAGAGAGTGGATTGTTCGGCCTCCTTGTATCAAGTTAGATGCTATTCCTGTAGTTGCTGCAGGTGACACAATTTCTCCTTGTCCTCTTAAATGATGTGTAAGTAGATGGTATAGGTAGGTCTTTCCACTGCCACCAGGTCCATCGAGAAAAAAGCACTTTGGTATTAAACTGCTATTTTGTAAAGCTTCAGTAATGACATCATAGGCAAAAAGTTGCTCCTGATTAAGAGTTTCTTTCATCTCTGCAGCTTTTTTTAACTCATAATCCTTATCATATTGTTTAAGGAGTTGTTTAATATTTTTTGCTGGGCGTGGTAAATTATAATCAGCAAAAGTTTTTCCATGGACTATGAGGACATCTTGGACATCTTTCATAGCATATCCTTCACAATCGATACACTCTTCAGTGTTGCTGTGGTATGTATGACAATAGTCTTGTAAAAAATGGTCCTTAAATTCATTCCACAATTCAAGTGGATTACGGGGGGGGCCAAAAATACAGATATAAGCAAACATGTCTCTAAGTTGGGAAGGCATGTTAAGAATGCAAGCATCTGTTAAAGTATGTCTCCAGATGCTATCATCGAATAATAATCCAAGTGCTAATGCAGCATCCTTAAAGGTTTCATGCATAACTCCATTGATGGTTTTAATGCTGTCAAAACTGGTAGCAGCTTTTACATGCAGTAACAACAAACGTAAATAATAGCGTTCTTGGTCTTTCACACTAACAGTATACATTCTTCCAATAACTGTGAGACCCCCTCGTTTTCTTTGTTCCCATGTGCCTTGTTTCCAAACGCAGTGTTCTGGAATTTGGCGGTAGAAATAGTTATGTGCATTGTGGTCGATCTTATTAAGGTTGAAATACGCCATAAGTGTAGAATTGGAATTGAGCTTTTGATGGATGTTGTCTGCAGAGTCATTCTCATGAAAATAGAGTGGTTGAGAATTAGGCAGATGTATGGCTAGGCGAATGATGGCATGAGATTGTTTATGCATAGGAAAAGCAAATATCCGCCATGCAGCCTCAGGTGCACTAACATATCTGGTATCCGTAAATTGGTGTGTTTCATCATGTTGGATGTTATTTTGGGAAATTTCAAGGTTGGCTTTGTCATGTCCTTTGTAAACGTATTTAAATAAATATTTTACACTTTGAATGGAAGCACATATTTCTACATTAATATGGCACTTGTATTTGGTGAGTAAAAATGGGTTATATGGAACTACCCATGAATTGTCAATCGTCTTAGAATGAAGTTCATATGTTTTGCCAATGGGTCTGCGGTAAGTGGGATAGCCATCCTTTTCTTTGATGGTATATGGTTGGTTTTGTTTTGGGAAACCTTTGCTACACTTTCCAAGATCCATACAGGGAGAATTAGGATTGTGTTCTCCACAGGGACCATGAATCATGTGTTGAAGAACAATGTTATGGAGCTGAGGGTAGATTGTTTCATCAGGTATTTCAGCCCAGACTATATTGTCTATGTCCGCCTCAGTCCGTAATTTAGACAGGCTGTCAAGAATAATTAAAATATGAGCGTGTGGGAGACCACGCTTCTGAAATTCAATGACATGGACCATTGCAGTGACGTTTCCAAATAATCCACTGCTAATGTCTTTTAAGAGGGATTCCAGTTTAATTTTAAAGACACGTGCAACCAAGTCTGGTCTGTGTTCAACACGCTGCCACGGTTCTAAATGTGTAGTAATCTCATTCCACTTAGGATTACATGTCATGGTGATAAATAGATCTGGTCGACCATACTTTGTAACAATAGCCATAGCATCCTAGTAGCGCTGCTGCATGTTTCTTGGACTGCCTTCAAAAGAAGATGGTAAAATGACGGTTTTCCCAATAGGGATGCCCTTTTGAACCGATTTTTTGAGTAGATGTTCTTGAAGGAGGCAGTAATCCTCCACTTTTAAATCTTTTTGGTGTTTGCGGATGTAATGTAGGCGATTAGCTTCGATTTTGACATAAGCATCTACTAAATATTGCTGTGTTAGCTTACCACCATTGAGGAGTGGATTAAAGTAATTTCTGACAGATAACATATAGCAATAGTATTGGAGTTGAGTGATCCTCCTCGAACTTTTGCCTTGTTGTTTGAGTCCATCATGCCATCCTTGGTCTCCATAAGGGAAAAATATTGGATAGAGGAGGGCATCCAAATTGCTATGGAGAATACTAATTTGTTGTGTTTTTGGAGCTAAAGGGTTATGGGGATCAGGTTTTAAATGAATTAATATGTCTCTATTGAAAGGTGGCTCACCATTGTCATTTTGAAACACGACTGCTACTTCACTGACAGTGGGATTATTGTAGCGTCGAGGGTCTTGAGTACGATCTTGTTTAATAGCCATAGTGATGTTTGGCATGACAGTTCCGTTTTGTAGAGATTTAATTTTTTCTTGTTCTTCCACGTCACGTAACATTTGATAAGCTTCCACAAAAGGATTAATAGTTTGGATTTGAAGGCAATAATGTTCATCAATGTAGGATGACATTTTTGATTTTCTTTACATCGTAAGCGTTGTTCATTTGCAGTAGTGGTATCGAGAATGTAAAGTTGGGCAAATGCGCATTGCTGGTCATCTGAGGGATGTAGTGTTCCAGTTCTATGATAGATCTGGCCATGTATGCGGAAACAGTATGGGCCATATCCAGGAGGTGGTGAAATATTTGCACCCATGGAGGCAAAAGCAAAGGAACTGTTAATACTTCGAATATTATCCATGAAATTTTTGCTAAATTCACTTTGCCCTTTCAGCAAACGTGTAAAGACATCAGGATATTGTAGTATGGGTACATGGACTTTACCCTTCTGACAGCAGAGCGTAAAGTTGTTATCAGAAGGTACCTCTGCTACAAAATGCAAAGCTTCGCAATGCTCACATACATGGGTCATGTCACCACAGCTGTGTTCGGTAATACTATTTTCATCATTAGTGAAAATGTGAGGTTGTAGTAGAAGTGCATGTCCAACCGATGGGGTGCGCCTAGTTTTGAGACCAATGTATATTTGTCTTGGTTGCACTATCTGCGGGCTAACTGCAGCTTGTATGTGAAGAAACTGTGCGTTGGTATTGAATGGTGGTATTGATAGGGCAGAAACAGATTGCTGATTAGTTATGTCAGTGAACGGCATATAGGATGAAGTGTGGTAGTAACTTGTTCCACATGCTGATGTGGAAGCATCCTGTTGTGAGTCTACTAATAATGATGAGGAAGGAGCCGTCTGTTGTTGGCGGTGATGGCGTGTAGAGGCTTCTTCAGCCAATGTAATAGATTTAGAGTTAGGGGATTCGTGTGTGAGACGACGGCGTTTATAAGCCTTAATCTTGTCAAGTCGATGCTGTTTTTCCTCAGGAGTCTCATTAGCACGGCGTTGTTTTTGTCGTAGTGCTAAAGCTGCTTTCCTTTCACTGGCATTGGCATACTGTGCATCGGTATTGAATGGTGGTATTGATAGGGCAGAAACAGATTGCTGATTAGTTATGTCAGTGAACGGCATATGGGATGAAGTGTAGCAGTAAATTGTTCCACATGCTGATGTGGAAGCATCCTGTTGTGAGTCTAATAATAATGATGAGAAAGAGGCCGTCTGTTGTCGGCGGTGACGGCGTGCAGAGGCTTCTTCAGCCAATCTTATGGATTTAGAGTTAGGGGATTCGTGTGTGAGGCGACGGCGTTTATAAGCCTTAATCTTCTCAAGGCGATGGTGTTTTTCCTCAGGAGTCTCATTAGCACGGCGTTGTTTTTGTCGTAGTGCTAAAGCTGCTTTCCTTTCACTGGCATTGGCATACTTTTTGTTATGACTCATGTTGGCACAGGTAAAGGAGTCTATTTGGCAGTTATCTGGCAGTGAAGAAGGCGTCCTGGAGTATTGTAGAGTAAACAGATACTAATTGACCCTGTAATTGCCCAGCAGTAGTTATGAAGTGGTAGTGGCAAATTGGCCCTGTAGTTAGACACCGGCAGAGGAGCAAGGCAGCAGTAGTTATGGCGGTAGAGGCAAATTGGCCCTGTAATTAGACACCGGCAGAGGAGCAAGGCAGCAGTAGTTATGGCGGTAGAGGCAAATTGGCCCTGTAATTAGACACCGGCAGAGGAGCAAGGCAGCAGTAGTTATGGCGGTAGAGGCAAATTGGCCCTGTAATTAGACACCGGCAGAGGAGCAAGGCAGCAGTAGTTATGGCGGTAGAGGCAAATTGGCCCTGTAATTAGACACAGGCAGTGAACAGTCAGAGGAGCAAGGCAGCAGTACTTATGGCGGTAGAGGCAAATTGGCCCTGTAATTAGACACCGGTAGAGGAGCAAGGCAGCAGTAGTTATGGCGGTAGAGGCAAATTAGCCCTGTAATTAGACACCGGCAGAGGAGCAAGGCAGCAGTAGTTATGGCGGTAGAGGCAAATTAGCCCTGTAATTAGACACCG
Source organism: Dendrobates tinctorius (assembly GCF_039654945.1). Lineage (NCBI taxonomy): Eukaryota > Metazoa > Chordata > Amphibia > Anura > Dendrobatidae > Dendrobates > Dendrobates tinctorius. The sequence goes on from NW_027361708.1 coordinate 22,361,919, forward strand.
GCAGAGGAGCAAGGCAGCAGTAGTTATGGCGGTAGAGGCAAATTGGCCTTGTAATTAGACACCGGCAGTAAACAGGCAGATGACCAAAGCAGCAGTAGTTATGGCGATAGAGGCAAATTGGCCCTGTAATTAGACACTGGCAGAGGACAAAGGCAGCAGTTATGGCGGTATAGGCAAATTGGCCCTGTAATTAGACACTGGCAGAGGACAAAGGCAGTAGTTATGGCAGTATAGGCAGATTGGCCCTGTAATTAAACACCGGCAGAGGACAAAGGCAGTAGTTATGGCGGTATAGGCAAATTGGTCCTGTAATTAGACACCGGCAGAGGAGCAAGGCAGCAGTAGTTATGGCGGTACAGGCAAATTGGTCCAGTAATTAGACACCGGCAGTAAACAGGCATAGGACAAAGGCAGCAGTAGTTATGGTGGTACAGGCAATGCCAAGCGTCCGCACAGCAAGTCGGCGTGAGGTAAATGACGCAATTTCACGAATGCAAGATGGCGTCGGCGAAATCTCGCGAGATTTCGCCGACGTCGTTAACACCTCTTGCCATGTTAACCCTCAACACACCACACCGCCTCAACACACACTCCTCTCACCTTTCACCTCCACTCATGTCCACTCACTCTTTCACTCCACATACGTTCCTTTCTCTCACTCCGTTTCTCATACTCACACCGTTTGTGAAATCCCGCGATATTCAAGATAGCGTCGCCGCAACAACATGTCGCTGGCGTGGACGACATCGGGATCCAAAAAGATGGCGTCGGCGAAATCTCGCGAGATTACGCCGACGCCATTTTGGATCCCGATGTCGCCCACGCCAGCGACATATTCTTGCGGGACGCTATCTTGGATGTCATGAAGTCCTGCGACATTCAAGATGGCGTCGCCGTAACAACATGTCGCTGGCATGGGCGACATCGGGATCCAAAATGGCGTCGGCGTAATCTCGCGAGATTTCGCCGACGCCATCTTTTTGGATCCCGATGTCGTCCACGCCAGCGACATATTGTTGCGGCGACGCCATCTTGAATCTCGCGGGACTTCACGACATCCAAGATGGCGTCCCGCAAGAACATGTCGGCGGCCTGGAGAACGTCTGGATCCTGGATCGCGGCGGCGGAGGAAGATGTCGGGGCAGCGACGATGACGGTGTGAGTATGAGAAACGGAGTGAGAGAAAGGAACGTATGTGGAGTGAAAGAGTGAGTGGACATGAGTGGAGGTGAAAGGTGAGAGGAGTGTGTGTTGAGGCGGTGTGGTGTGTTGAGGGTTAACATGTGCGTGTGTGTGTGGTGACGTCACCGGTTACAACTGGACGGAAGTTGTTACAACCGGAAGCTGGTTAGGGCATTTATTATTATAGATGCTTTAACTCCAAAATATTATTCTGCGGTCACTAAAGTTTCAGAATTGTCATGATGGAAAATATGAGATATGTAACTGAAATAAAAGTATTACTATCTGCCGACTTACTATGTGCTTTAGTGCAAATTTCCCTATTTTTAATAAAAGTTGAGTGCAAAAATCTAACCTCCAAAGTACTAATGGTAGGTCTAGACTATGTACTAGTCCCAAGTACTATTTTGGAATATATTTTGTTAATCACTTTTCATTTAATTTTTTGAAACAACAATTCTGAATTTTTCCTTGTTTTCTTTTGATATTCACTCTGCGCAATTAATAATAAAAAAGTTTTACAAGTTACTGTTTTTTAAGTTGCTATAAATAAGCAACACCATTTTTTGCACTTAAAAATTATTATTATTATTATTATTATTATTATTAAAACTGGGATTTGCTTTTAAATATTTATATAGTTCTTTACATTTAAAAATATTATTATGTTTTATTTTTTACTTTCCAATACTTACTGGCCCATAAGAGAGCTTGGACCTGGGATCCATTGATCGCATTGATAATGAACTGTACTACTTACAGGTGCATCTCACAAAATTAGAATATTATCAAAAAGTTAATTTATTTCAGTTCTTCAATACAAAAAGTGAAACTCATATATTATATAGAGCCATTACAAACAGAGTAATGCATTTCAAGAGTTTATTTCTGTTAATGTTGGCTCCCGAAACCATCATTGATTGTGGATGCTTCACACTAGACCTTGGAAATTAAGGTCCCAGAGTTTGGAAGAAGAGTGGAGAGACAGACAATCCTATCTGCTTGAGGTCTAGTGTGAAGTTTCCACAATCAGTGATGGTTTCGGGAACCATGTCATCTGCTGGTGCAGGTCCACTGTGTTTTACCAAGACCAAAGTCAGCGAAGCCATCTACCAGGAAATTTTAGGGCACTTCATGCTTCCCCCTGCTACCCTGATCAAAAGTTCACATACCCTGGTGATTTTGGTCTGATAACATGCATAGAAGTTGACACAAATGGGTTTGAATGGCTACTAAAGGTAACATCCTCACCTGTGACCTGTTTGCTTGTAATCAGTGTGTGTGTCAGTGAGTTTCTGGGATCCAGGCAGACTCTTGCATCTTTCATTCAGTCACTGACATTTCTGGATTGTAAATCATGGGGAAAACAAAAGAACTGTCAGCGGATCTATGGTAAAAGGTAATTGAACTGTATAAAACAGGAAAGTGATACAAAAAGTTATCCAAGGAATTGATAATGCCAGTCAGCAGCGCTCTGGAGTGGCCATCTCAGTCTCCTGACCTCAGTATAATTGAGCCACTCTGGGGAGATCTCAAGCGCACAGTTCTTGCTAGACAGCCCAGGTATTTACAGGAACAGGAGGCTTTTTGCCAAGAAGAGTGGGTCAGCTTTACCATCTAAGAAAATAAAGAACCTCATCCACAACTACCACAAATGATTTCTAGCTGTCATTGATGTTAGAGGAGGCAGTGCAGGGTATTAAGAAATGAGGTGTGTTAACGTTTGATCAGGGTCATTTGGATGTTTTGGGTTGTGTTTATGATTTAAAAAGAGAAAAAACAGTAGTTTGACAATAAATGACTTCACCCAATCACTAACCATGATTGGAGAAAAACATTTGGTGTTATCATTCATATTCTGTGACTAAGGGCCAAGAAAGCAAAAATTATGCTGTGGTTTGTAAATTTGCACATCTGTACTAACATCACTTATTGTTCACTCATGTTCTTCTCCTCACTCATCTGTCTAGGGGTAGCACTCACTATGAATCTTAACCTCTACCTCACAAGTTCATCTTATTAACTATATGGCAAGCCTCTAGAAATCTCTAGCTCTAATCTCAAGCCCCTTTACATTTAGCGATGCAAAAGCGATCCGACCCGGTCAGGATCGCTGGTGCATCGCTAAATGATCGCTAGTGAGCTGTCACAAAGGCAGACCTCACAGTGATGCAGCAGCAATGCAGCGCATGATAGTCACCTTTCAAACACAGCGATCCTGACGTCCTACCGCCCGCCTCCACACGTCGCTCGTCGGCGCCAGAAGGAAGCCCAGCAGGAAGCACCTGATGAGAAATGGAGCCAGACATTCTCGCGCGATCAGCGATGGACAGCGGGGGAGCCGGTCGGAGGTAAGTATCACACATAGCGATATCGCTAGCGATATCGCTATAGCGTCACAAAATCGGTGACGTTCTAGCGATATCGCTATGTGTAAAACCCTCTTTACAGTGAAGGCAACTTCTTTGTACAGTCAGTTTCCCATTCTGTTTATGAGTTGTTACTTGTTTCTCTGACAGAGACAGATCTCATTGGTCAACATCCTTGTAACATGTGGCAGCAAATTAAGAAGTCATAGGCACTTATAGAAGCACTAGGCTCTGATCTGCTCTCATGCACATGCCCCTTAATGAATCTAGAGCATTTGAAAATTGCTGTCCGCCTTGCCACAAATTTCACTCAAATCAATGAGTGGACTAAGATTTTTGGAATGAATTAAATGAGGTGTGGCGTCATTCTCCGTTACACCCCCATCCTGCCTCAGCTCTGCCCATTGCTCTGCAGAAATTTAGCGACTTATCAAACTATTTTATGCCAGATCTCTGGTAAAAAGACTTTGATTATTCAGGGTGAGCAAAATTACATATTGTTGCCCTAAACTGTATGTTAATGCTTCACAGACTGTGAGAATCTAAAGGCTGAGCAGAGCTTGAAAAGTTTAGAACAATAGTGTTTCAAATCTTTCTTAAACTTAACTATTTAGAATTTACAATAGAAACCTGAAGGTTTTTGAATGCCCTTTTCGGTCACTGGGTTCAAGTATTGTTGAAAATCTGTGGGGATATTTGAAACATACAGTGCATATAAGAAGAATATTTCTAGGCTAGAGATGTTTTGTAGGAAAGTACAAGCTAAACATCCAAACATGAGGGACATAATGTGCTAAATGGATAAAAAAGAAACATATTTGAAATTACCTTATCTGACTAACAACTTGTTCAAACTTTGATAATGTCTTGGGTACCATTTTATTTTTTTAATGTTTATCTCAGCAGGTTTGACTCAACTTGGTATAGAATGTGCCACATTTTTAGCTTTAATAATGCATCTCTGAGCTTTCAAGTAATAACATAACATGTTGCTACAATATTTACAGCTTTCTACATAGGTTATAATTTTACAATGTTTTATGTTATAAAAATAGTAAGTAGTATGAATAAAAATAAGCCTTGGGCTGGATTCGACAGGCAAAAACGAAAAAGTCTTAGTTACTCACCGGTTAACGGTATTTTTCGGAGTCCATGACAGCACCACCTGAGAGAGGGGATCCGCCCTTCTTAGGAACAGGAAAACCTACAGATACAAAAGGGCGGCACCTCTCCCACGCATCAGTTGGATTACAGAGTATAAAAAGAGGACCTCCAAGGTTAATGCATAATTATACACTCACTGGCCACTTTATTAGGTACACCATGCTAGTAAGGGGTTGGACCCCCTTTTGCCTTCAGAACTGCCTCAATTCTTCGTGGCAGAGATTCAACAAGGTGCTGGAAGCATTCCTCAGAGATTTTGGACCATATTGACATGATGGCATCACACAGTTGGCGCAGATTTGTCAGCTGCACATCCCTGATGCGAATCTCCCGTTCCACCACATCCCAAAGATGCTCTATTGGATTGAGATCTGGTGACTGAGGAGGCCATTTGAGTACAGTAAACTCATTGTCATGTTCAAGAAACCAATCTGAGATGATTCGAGCTTTATGACATGGCGCATTATCCTGCTGAAAGTAGCCATCAGATGTTGGGTACATTGTGGTCATAAAGGGATGGACATGGTCAGCAACAATACTCAGGTAGGCTGTGGCGTTGCAACGATGCTCAATTGGTACCAAGGGGCCCAAAGAGTGCCCAGAAAAAATTCCCCACACCATGACACCACCACCACCAGCCTGAACCGTTGATACAAGGCAGGATGGATCCATGCTTTCATGTTGTTTACGCCAAATTCTGACCCTACCATCCGAATGTCGCAGCAGAAATCGAGACTCATCAGACCAGGCAACGTTTTTCCAATCTTCTACTGTCCAATTTCGATGAGCTTGTGCAAATTGTAGCCTCAGTTTCCTGTTCTTAGCTGAGAGGAGTGGTACCCAGTGTGGTCTTCTGCTGCTGTAGCCCATCTGCCTCAAAGTTCGACGCACTGTGCGTTCAGAGATGCTCTTCTGCCTACCTTGGTTGTAACGGGTGGCAATTTGAGTCACTGTTGCCTTTCTATCAGCTCGAACCAGTCTGCCCATTCTCCTCTGACCTCTGGCATCAACATGGCATTTCCGGCCACAGAACTGCCGCTCACTGGATTTCTTTTCTTTTTCGGACCATTCTCTGTAAACCCTAGAGATGGTTGTGCGTGAAAATCCCAGTAGATCAGCAGTTTCTGAAATTCTCAGACCAGCCCTTCTGGCACCAACAATCATGCCACGTTCAAAGGCACTCAAATCACCTTTCTTCCCCATACTGATGCTCGGTTTGAACTGCAGGAGATTGTCTTGACCATGTCTACATGCCTAAATGCACTGAGTTGCCGCCATGTGATTGGCTGATTAGAAATTAAGTCTTAACACACAGTTGGACAGGTGTACCTAATAAAGTGGCCAGTGAGTGTATGTACAACAATATCAACACTTAAATCTTTATCACCCGTGGATATGTACAAAGGGAAGACGTGCACACCCAAATTAACTAAGGCCTCTTTCACACATCAGGTTTTCGCCGTCAGGCGCGATCCGGCGCTTTTGACAGAAACCGGATCCGGCGAAATGCAATGCCGGATCCGGTTTCACCCCCATTGACTTGCATTTGCGCCGGATCGCGCCGGATGGCCATGCGTTTCATCCGGTTTTCGCCGGATCCGGCAATGTGTCGCAATGTGTCGCGATCCGGCGTCTGGAAAAAACGTCTACTGTAACGTTTTTTGTCTCCGGCGAAAAAGCCGGACACGCCGGATCCGGCGCGTCCGGCTTTTTCACACAATGAAAGCCTATGAGCGCCGCAATGCCGGATCCGGTTTTTTGGTCTGAGCATGCTCAGTAGCTCTGCCCACAAGACATATATAAAAGCAAGACAGTGGGACCCACAGCCACACCCAACATGCCACCCAAGAAAGCAACCAAGCGAAGCAGGAGAAGGCAGGAGACCACTGCAGCACCATCAGCACCACCACCACCCCAAATGGAGCAGCAAATAGAACATGCTGAGGAGGGGAGGCCAGCAGCAGATGAGAGACGGTAATTATCAAATCCCCCATTCCTCCAAACTAGGGCCATGGAATATCAAGATATTCATTGGCCCTTTGTTTCTCTTTATTCAACAGCCGCCAAAGAGATGCAGCAGCAGCACCATCAGCACCACCCCAAATGGAGCAGCATGCTGAACGGGAGGGGAGTCCAGAAGCAGATGAGAGACGGTAATTATCAAATCCCCCATTCCTCCAAACTAGGGCCATGGAATATCAAGATATTCATTGGCCCTTTGTTTCTCTTTATTCAACAGCCGCCAAAGAGATGCAGCAGCAGCAGCAGCAGAAATGGCATCACTGGCAGCAGCAATACCCACAGCCATGGAGTCTGGCCATCACCAGGACAGCACATCTTCTTCTGGGAGCCCTCCCTCGCATCGTCAGCGTTTGACGGTAAGTTTTTATTTCCAAAATCCATCATCTCTGTAATATATGTCTATTCATTGCCTTTTATTTCAAAACAGGAATCACAAGATGAAGAGGAGCTCCCAGAAGAAGAAGGAAGGGGTGGACAGACGCTTGGAGTGGGCTCACAATTCGTAAGTTTTTTGCATCAAACGCAGAAACACAACATCACACTACACACAACACATAGAAAACAATGTTCTGCAGACCACACACAGCAAACAAATGCCTACATCCAAACTCATAACATTTTTTGTTTTCTTCTCTAGTCTTCCCAATCTGGTGCTCAGCCAAGAGGTCCTCGCAGTGCCTCCCAGGGTCGTCGGCGACAGCAACGCGGCGGTCACCAGCGTGTAAGTATAAATATTTTTGCTTTGTTTTTTTGCACTTTTTATTTCATTTCTTTTGTGGAGGCTAATTATGTTATTTTTGTCTTTTTCTTTAACAGCCTTCACAGCGTGCTCCCGACTCTGACGGTGAGGATGGAGGGATTGATGTGGACCGCCTCATCGATCTCGTCAGAGAAAGGGAGCCGCTCTGGAATATGGCTGACCGCCGCCACGCTGACCTGATCATTACCCGACGACTCTGGGAGGAAATCTGTTCTCTCCTTGTGGGCCGCTGGGAGGACCTCGAAGCTCGGGACCAGATTAAAGAGCGTAAGTATATACAGTAACGGTTGCTTGATGTAAACCAGTGTTTCCCGAACTCCAGTCCTCGTGGTCCCCACGGATCATGTGTTCAGGATTTCTATTTACTATTGAAATCCTGAAAACATGACCCCTGGGGACCATGAGGACTGGAGTTTGTGAAACACTGATGTTGTATACTAACCACTCCTTTCTCGTTTCAGGGAACAGAATTGTGAATCGGTGGCGGTCTGTGAGGGATCGTTTCAAGAAGGAGTTCAATAAAGAGATGCGGGCCCCGAGTGGATCTGGAGGACGCAGGAGCAAGTACAAGTACGCACAAGCCCTGTCGTTCCTCCGGGAAACAATGCTCACCAGAAGGTAAATATTACACACCACATGTGAAAAAAATGTTAGATGTAACTTTTTTTTTTCAGCCAGGGCCATACCATGTCAGTATTTTAATTGTTTTTTTTCTCTTTATTCCACAGCACGGTGAGCAGCACTCGGGAGCCTGCACGATTGGACCCTTCTGAGGCGATCCCTGAGGAGACCGGCACCGAGGGACACTTCGACCGCCCCGGTACATCTGCACCTTCCCTGCCTTCCCACACATTCGACCCATCTGTCCCATCCACCAGCACAGGAGCATCGTGGCCGCCTACATTACATGAAGCTGCTGGTGAGGAGATCGCTTTCCCTTTACCCCACCCTTCTGCCCCTGCCGCCTCTAGTACACCTGCGGGTACTGGGCGACAGCGGCAGAGGGGTCAGGAAAAGAGTTATGCGCAAGAGTTATTGCATCTGAATGCATCTTTCCAGAACTGTCTCAAAGTCTTGTCAGAGCAAATCTCCGCAGGCTTTCAGCAGATCAACTCCAGCATTCTGGAGGTGAAGACACTTCTGCAAACCATGCATTCAGAAGCAAGATCTTCGCCAAACCACACCTTTTTCAGGTCTGTTGTGGAGCGCATGGAAACGCTCTCTCCTGCCCAGCAGATGCATGTAATGCATTCGTGCCACGGTGCTCTACAGCAGGTTACCTCCCAACCTCCACCTCCCACCACTGTAGTTCCTCCACCTGCACCCCCTCCAGCCACTTTCCATCCTCCCCCTCCTATTACATCTGCACCCCCTCCAGCCACTTTTCATCCTCCCCCTCCTACTACATACCAGCAACCTGCCCAGTACCAGCAACCTCCCCAGTACCAGCAACCTCCCCAGTACCAGTCATCTCCCCACTTCCAGCAACCTGCCCCGTACCAAACTCCTTCCCCGTACCAAACTCCTTCCCCGTACCAAACTCCTTCCCCATACAACTTTCCATCAACATCATCTGCTCCTACAGTCCCTGCCCAACCCTCCACTCCACCACCTCTTCTGCTTCCCACATGTCCACCCATTCTGTAGTTTTTTCCACACCTTCACCTCTAACTGTTCCTTCCCCACCAAGATCCCAGTCCTCTCTCCACACACCCAGTGTCGAAGTGTCCCGCAGCCCCTCCAGCAGTATTTCCACCCCACAGTACACAGAATTGTAATGTGTGTTTTTTGTAATAAAAATGCCCATTGGGTTTAAAACCTTTCTAAAAAAGTTTTTTTGCACTTTAAAAACATTCTACAAAAAAAAAAATTTAAATAAAAGTTAAATTATCGTTTCACAATGGTTGTCTGTCATTTCTTTCTGCGGCGAACTATGTTTTAAAAAAAGGTTAAATACAGGGTATTTCAAAGGTAAAAAGGTATTCAAAACCAGGTATAACTGTGGGTAAATTTTAGCTTTTTGCCACAGTTGTGTTCCTGGTTGTGTTTGAAGCAAAGTATTTCACTTAAAAAGTTGTGTTTATTGTTGGTGATTTCCTACCAATGTACACAACTTTTGTTAAAAGGTGAAATACTTTGCATAAAACACAACCAGGTACACACCTGTGGCCTAAAGGTAAAAATAGTAAGACCATGACAAGATAGCCAACTTTGGTTGGCAAAGGTATATACTGTTGGTCCAGAAGGTACACAAGTTTAGGGCAAAAATCTCTCACACTCTGTCATCCCAGTGTACTCTGCCTTGAGGTGACATAAAGTATAGTGGAAAATTGTCCCTGAAACCGTCACAGAACTTCTAGTGGTAATATTTCCAATGACAACATCCATCTTCGCCAGTAACTTGCTCTTCTCTCCAACCTGCACTTTCTTCTCTACAACCTGTCAAAGAAGGGCTGTAGGAACATGCTATATCTAGTTTTCCAGTAGCCAATCCCGTTCGGAAGGCCACAAGGGTCAATTTTAAAAACCGGATCCGGCGTAATCCGTCGAAAAACGGATAGAAAAACGGATGAACCGGATGAGACGGATCCGGTTTTGTCTGTCAAGAAAAAGACGGATCCGGCAGAAAACCGGATCCGTCACATCCGGTTTTACTAAACATTTGCCGGATCCGGCGTTCCGGCACGACGCCGGATCGCGCCTGACGCCGAAAACCTGATGTGTGAAAGTAGCCGGAAGGGAATCTATGGGTGCTGTCATGGACTCCGAAAAATACCGTTAACCGGTGAGTAACTAAGACTTTATTCGGTCGTCCATGACAGCACCACCTGAGAGAATTACAGAGAGTAATCACAACTTTAGGGGGGGACTACAGCCTGCAGAACCCTGATACCGAAGGAGAGGTCTGCAGAGGCACCCAAGTCTAGTCTATAATGACTATAAAAAGTGCTCGGAGAGGACCAAGTGGCCGCCTTACAAATCTGGTCGATGGAGACTTCCGACCTCTCGGCCCACGAGGTTGCCACGGCTCTGGTGGAATGCGCCTTCAATTTATCCGGAGCTACTCTACCTTTTGAGGCATAAGCTAACGAGATTGCTTCTCTAATCCACCTGGCAAGTGTACTTTTGGACACCCTAAGACCTTTCCTAGGGCCTTGGTAGGAGACAAAGAGAGCATTGTCTTTCTTCCAGGGATCGGTAGCTGCTAGATACTCCAAGAGGCATCTCCTAACATCTAAAGTGTGTAGCTTCTCCTCTTTCTCATTAGTTGGTTTAGGGAGGAAGGATGGAAGGACTATTTCCTGCGACCTATGAAAGCTGGAGGCTACTTTTGGTAAATACGCTGGGTCGGGTCTAAGTATTACCCTATCCTCCTTTACCTGAAGAAAAGGTGGGCGCCTAGACAATGCCTGAATGTCGCTTACCCTACGGGCTGACGTTATGGCTATTAGGAAAGCTATTTTGAGGGACAGGCTCCTAATAGAGGCCGACGAGATGGGTTCAAATGGCGCTTCTGTCATAGCTGTGAGGACTAGGTTCAAATCCCATGGCGTGAGTCTATTCTTTACTATTGGTCTGGATCTACTCGCTGCTTTGATAAATCTTTTGACCCAATAATTAGCCGCGATGTTGCAGCTAAAGAGGGCCCCTAAGGCGGATACCTGTACTTTAAGGGTACTGGTGGAGAGACCCAAGTCCAGCCCTTTTTGTAAAAATTCCAAGATCTGGCCTATGGGGACGGAATCACCAGTATTTACATTTGAGCTTTCGAGGAACCTTTTCCAAATTCTGACGTAAATCTTAGTTGTCACTACTTTCCTACTTTTTAGTAGAGTGTCAATTAGGTCTGGAGAGAAGCCTTTACTTTCTAGCAGTGACCGCTCAAATTCCACGCCGTGAGATGTAGGCCAGCCACCTGAGGGTGGAAGACCGGGCCCTGGAACAGAAGGTCCGGGATGTCCGGGAGAACCCAAGGATCGTCTACCGACATGATCCTGAGGTTCGAAAACCATGCTCTTCTGGGCCAGAACGGGGCGATGACTATGACCCTTGCCCTGTCTTTCCTGATCTTCCTCAACACTAGAGGAAGTAGAGATAGGGGAGGAAAGGCGTAGGCTAGCCTGAAGTCCCATTTTATCAGAAGCGCATCTACTGCCAGAGGAGTCTCCCTGGGGTTTAGGGAGCAAAACTGTGTCGTTTTTGAGTTCTCCTTGGTGGCGAATAGATCCACCTCTGGCTGACCCCATCTCTGCACAATCTGAACGAAAATGGAGGTGTTTAAGGCCCACTCTCCTTGTTTTAACAGATTGCGGCTTAGGAAATCTGCCGCGATGTTCTCTTTCCCTCTTATGTGAAGAGCCGTGAGAGATAAAAAATGACTCTCTGCTAGCTGGAACAACTGTCCTGCCACCTTCATCAGAGTTCTGGATCGAGTTCCACCTTGGTGGTTGATATAGGCCACGGCCACTCGATTGTCCGATAGAACTCGTACGTGATGGCCCTGTAGATACATAAGGAGCTCTTTAGCTGCGAGTACTACCGCTGTTAATTCTTTCAAATTAGAAGACATTTGTATCTGATCTCGTTCCCATAGGCCCTGGACCAGAATTTCTTCCATATGCGCCCCCCAACCGGAAGGACTTGCATCCGTGGTGACCACGCGGGTAATGTTATACTCCCAAGGGACCCCTCTAGACAAGTTATTTCTTTCTAGCCACCATTCCAGGGACTCTATTGTGTTTCTAGATAAGGTCAGTCGACCTTCTAAGTTACCCCCAAGAATCCTCTGATACCATAAAACTTCGCCCTGTAGAGTTCTCGTATGAACTTGGGCCCACTGGACTATGGGAATGCAGGATGAGAGGGAACCCAACAGGGACATGGCTTTCCTGAGGGACATGGAGGGGTTGTTGGAGGCATTCAGGACCCGGCCATGCAGGTGCAGCAGCTTCTCTGGGGGCAGACAGCATTCCTGCTTTTTTGAATCTAGGGTTAGGCCTAGAAATTGTTGAATTTTTAATGGCTGCAAACGGGATTTTTTGATATTAAGTAGCCATCCCAACCGCTCTAGAGCCGCCGTTGTTTTCTGTAACTGTTCTAAACACTGCTCGGCTGAACTGCCTATTATAAGGAGGTCATCTAAATAGGGGACGACTAGAATGTTTAGCTCGCGCAGATGGGCCATCACTTCTGCCATCACTTTGGTGAATACTCGAGGCGCAACCGCCACCCCGAAGGGTAGGGCCGCGTACTGGAAGTGCTGGATTGACCCATCCAACTGAACCGCCAGTCTAAGGAAAGATTGGTGTGCTAGACCTATGGGTATATGATAGTAAGCGTCTTTCAGATCTAGGACCACCATGAAGCAGTTTTGAAACAGCATCTTTATTGCGGTGTTGATTGTTTCCATTTTAAATGGACGTACAACCAGGAATTTATTGAGGGCTTTGAGGTTAAATATAGCCCTAAATGAGTCGTCCGGTTTACGGACCAAGAACAGGGGGGAATAGAAGCCTTTCCCCCTCTCTTCCTCTGGAACTCTCGTCAGGACTTTTTTGTCCAGTAGCTCGAGGACCTCGGTCTCCAGGGCAGCTTGTTCTAGCGGGGAAGATTTGAGTGGAGTTACCTTGAACCGATCTTGGGGAACGCAGGCGAACTCTAGGTGCAGTCCTGTAGCTATCACCCCCAGTATCCAGCTGCTATTTGAGATTCTGGCCCAGGCCGGGTAGAAGGCAGATAATCTTCCTCCTACCGGAGCCACTAGTCATTGGGGCGGCTTCTTATTATCCCGTGATGGACCTTCTTGGCGCCCCCCTCCTCCATACATGAAGCCCGTACCTCTGGTTTTTTTGTTGTCCCATCTGTTCTGATCTCTGGCCTGTCTCCTGCGGGAATACCCTTTCCTAGAAAAGGGACGTCTCCAGGATGTATTCGGCAGACTCGGAAATTTCTTTTTCTCATCCCCGGCCTTCTCTAACAGTTCGTCTAGGACGGGGCCGAACAAGTATTCACCCTCACAGGGGATAGAACAGAGACGGGACCTGGCTTGGATATCTCCCGGCCAGCATTTTAACCAGAGGGCTCTTCAGGCCGAATTAGACAAACTTGCAGACCTAGCCGCCATTCTTACTGAGTCCGCCGAGGCATCTGCCAGAAAGGCAGCAGCATTCTGGATAATTGGTAGAGACTTACGGATGGAGGCTCGTGAGGTTCCATCCTTTAGCTGAGAGTCCAATTGATCCAGCCAGACCATCATGGATCTGGCTGCGCACGTGGCTGCTATTGCTGGCCTTAGGGCGCCTGCTGACATCTCCCATGTGCCCTTTAAAAAGGAATCTGCCTTTTTATCTAGGGGGTCTTTAAGGGAGGCCATATCGTCGAAGGGTATAGATGACTTTTTTGAGGCTTTAGCTACCGCTGCATCCAGCTTGGGGGCCTTATCCCATCGACTTACTATTGGGTCCTCAAAGGGGTATCTACGTTTGAAAGCGGGTGGCATAGAACCCCTTTTTTCCATTTTTTTCCACTCCCTGTCAATCAGGCTCTGGACTTTTTCGTTTAGTGGAAAAGTCTTTTGTTTTCTGGGGTCTAGACCCCCGAACATAATGTCCTGAGCAGACAGTTCTGTCTTTTTTTCTTCTACCCCCATGGTTGACCTTATGGTTTTAATTAATTTATCCATTTGGTCCAAGGGAAAGCAGAACCGGCTGGAATCCTCTTCGGAAGAAGAAGAGGAGGCCGAGGACTCTGAGGAGATATCTTCCTTCCTAGGGCTGACTGAAGACTCTGAGCCTGAAACACTAGCTCGTCTTCTTTTAGAAGAACCTTCTTTTGATAGGGCTTTTATTTCAGTCCTGATTAATTGCCTCAGGTCTTTAGCGAAGCTTGGAGCTTCTTCCGCTACCTGTATAAATAGGAAAGAGTGTAAGAGTCTGATACTCCACTCACGTTCTACCCCTCATCTCCGTCCCTACCGTCTGTCTCACGCAAGACTGACACAATCTCTTGGGGTGGCCATCTGGTAAGGGGCAACTACAGAGGGCACATTCCTTGTGCTTCTGCTTCCCTGTGGCCTTCTTCCCCTGAGAATCAAACACATAAGGGGACACTGCATCAGGGTACATTCTCGCAGATCTCTTACCCTTGCAGATGAGGACAGGTACCAGATCATGGGGGGCTGCGGGAGGATCCTTTGACCTAGAGGAACTGCTGTGGCTCCGTCCACTTGAACGTCCCTCCTTCCTCTTAGGTTGGTCACTGGGGCGCTTTGCCACGGGCTGCACCTCTTGTGGGTCCATGGGGGCTTCTGATGTGTCCATCGCTGGGCCTCCAGAAGCACCTCAGCAGCGATGCCTTCTGTCTTAAGAAGGCTCCCCCTCCGGATTAGCAGGACTCTGTCCGGTGTTCGGGCCCCCCATTGGACCGCTCCCCGTGATCCTCCCCCTCCCCTTCAGGTGCCCGGCCCCCTCAGGCGGCGGGCGCGCATCGGCGCGCGTTCACCACAACCGGAAGTCGCCGGCATCCGACTTCCGGTTTCGGCGCTAGGCCCCGCCCCCTTCGCCGCGTCACTTCCCCGCGCGACAGAGGCCGCAGGGACGCGCGGCAAGGGGCTAGAACTGCGCCGCCGGCTCGGAACCGCTGCTCCCTTTGTGGGACACCGCCGGCGGCGCCCGCCCGAACGGACCGCACCCCCGGGGGAAGGAGACACAGGGGGACCCGCTTACCTCACCGGTCCCGTGGAGAAGGCGACCACCGGACCCTGTCTCCGCCTGCTCTTACCACTGCCGTGGAAATCCTACCCGGACCCACCGTGGCGCATCCATGGCCCCCAGCGAGACCGAGGTAGGAGAACCCCCCGCTACCTGAGTCGGTCCGCTGGCCTGGGATTCGGTTATCCATGACGGACGATCTGTAGGGAGTTCTGTCCTCGTTAGGAACAGGAAACCAACTGATGCGTGGGAGAGGTGCCGCCCTTTTGTATCTGTAGGTTTTCCTGTTCCTAAGAAGGGCGGATCCCCTCTCTCAGGTGGTGCTGTCATGGACGACCGAATAAACGTGGTTTATACAATATTTAATAAGTATTTGGAAGAAAATGAACTAATAAATTAATTGCTTTATTCTACAGCATGATGTTATTATTTCTCCTTGTTTAACGCACGAGATAGTGAATGCCTCACCTTGGATGTCTGGATCAGTCAGAAAGCTTACACTTTGTCCAACAGATGTCTGACAACTGGTAGTATATGTGTTCTTTAGGAACAATAAACCACACAGCTGTCTATTAGAATTTTATCGATTTGTCTTTTGTGTGCTTTACAGAACTGCTATTTGGACTTGTTATGTATTCCATGTACACTGGTGCTTGAAAGTTTATGAATCCTTCACGATTTTTCATATTTCCAGATATATTTCTTTTTTTAATTGCTTGATATTTCCCCCACATCCTAAAGGTAGATAAAGAGAATCAAATAAAACAAATTTGTCAAAAATAATAGAATTTGACATTTGTTAAACCAGGAAACTGATCCAATATCAAATGTCGGTGATGGCAAAATATAATTTAAAGGTTGGTAAAGCTAGAGTCTCATGTTTTGAATCAATGGGATGACTAGCAGGTGTTAGTGGGCAATATGTTTTATTTAAAGAGCAGGCATCTATCAACATCTCATCTTCACATGTTTGTGGAAGTGAATTGTGGCTCAACATAAAAAGGACATTTCTGAGAATCTTATAAGAAAAGTTGCTGATCTTCAACAGGCTAGAATAGATTGCAAAGCCATTTCAAAAGAATAAACAAAGACCACTGTTACAATCCCCAAAAATGGTGGACCAGCAAAGATCACTCCAAGAGTAAGGTTTGTAATAGGTCACCAAGCCCAAAGGAATCCCTCTAAGTAACTAAAGGCCTCTACCACTTTAGCAAATGTTAATATTCATGAATCCACCATCAGGAGGACCCTGATCAGCAATGGTGTGCATGGCAGGATGGCAAGGAGAAAGCTACTGAAGCATTTCGGTTTAAATGAAAGGGAGCTATGCTTGCAGAAAAACATAATATGCATTTACAGCAGAAAATGCTTATGCCATCCATGAGATATTGTGATGGTAGTATAATCGTTTGCCCTCTTTTGCTACATTTGGGCTAGGATTACTTGCCATTATTGATGGAAAAGTATATTATGAAATATACCACAAGATTCTAAAGGAAAATATCAGGACATCTGACCTTGAGCTCAATCTTAAGAGAACGTGGGTCATGTAGCAAAATGCTGACCCAAAAAATGCAAGTCGTTCTATAGAAGAATAGGTGAAGGAGACTAAAGTTAAAGTTCTGGAATGGCCAAAACCAAGTTCTGACATTAATCCTATAGAAATGTTATGGAATGACCTGAAGCAAGCAGATTTGAACAAAGTTCATTACAGAGTTGAAGCTGTTTAGGAGGGAGGAATGGACTAAAGTTCCTCCAAGCTGAACTAGGGATGGGCGAATCCTGAAATACTCGGAATTGCTAGACTCTAACGAGTCCGACTCGGAAACTCGCTACTCGTTGCGAGTCTAGCGAGTCCAATGTTAATGAATGGGGATGCGAGTATTGCAGCGATTCCTGTGCTGCCATTTTTTTTGTTCCGCTTACTTCCCGCATGTGGCTGTGCACACCATGCGGAAAGTAAGCAGAACAATTGCGGATGGTACCCACGGTCCGGAGGAGAGGAGACTGTCCTCCGGGCTTTGGGTACCATATCTCTGTAAAAAATAGAATTTAAAAATAAAAAATATTGTTATTCTCACCCTCCGACGTCCCGCGCAGCCTTCCCGCCTCTCCACGCATCCGTTCCCAGTAATCCTTTGCAAAAATGCCCGCGATGACGTCCGTTCTCGCGGGATCGCGAAGTCTCGCGGTCATTCGCGCGACGTCATCGCGAATTACCACGAGACATCGCGATCCCGCGAGAACGGACGTCATCGCGGGCATTTTCGCAAAGGATTACTGGGAGCGAATGCGTGGAGAGGCGGGAAGGCTGCGCGGGACGTCGGAGGGTAAGAATAACACCATTTTTTATTTTTTTTTTACATTCTATCTTTTACTACTGATGCCGCATAGGCGGCCTCAGTAGTAAAAAGTTGGTCACACTTGTCAAACACTATGTTTGACGAGTGTGACCAACCTGTCAATCAGTTCTCCAAGCGATGCTACAGATCGCTTGGAAAACGCTAGCATTTTGCAAGCTAATTACGCTTGCAAAATGCTAGTTTTTCCGCGGGAAAATCGCGGGAATTTAAAATGCGATTTTCCCGCGGAATGGAATTCCGGAATTCTCGCGGTAATTTCCGCGAGAGTTCCGGTACGTGTGCACTTAGCCTTATTTGCATTGGACTCGTTACTGTGCGAGTAATCGCTTGGAAACTCGCAGAGTACCGACTCCTGCGAGTCCCCTACTACTCGCAGAGTAACGAGTCCTAACGAGTAGATTCGCCCATCCCTAAGCTGAACTAATCAACAATTACCTGATATAAGTAAATGCAGTTATTGCTGCACAAGGGTCACACCTGATACTGAATGCAAATATTCACACACTTTAGCAACTCTAGGACATTTGATATTAAATTATACTTCTCATTTAAAAAATGACAAAGTCTAACATTGTTTATTCATTAGTTTGACATGGTTTTCTTCTTTTACTCGTAAGAGTCCTGTGAAAAGCTGATGCGGTTTTAAATCAAATTCAAAGAAATTTGCAAAAATAAATAAAATTCTTCAAAATTTAAACTTTCAAACTCTACAGTATGGAGTTTGTATTTGTTATCTTCTTTCCATTGGAGTCTGTTATTTACAGTTGTGTTCAAAAGTTTATATACCCCAGCATAATTTTTGTTTCTTGGCCTTTTATCAGAGAATATGAATGATAACACGAAAACTTTTTATCCGCTCATGGTTAGTGGTTGGGTGAAGCCATTTATTGTCAAACTACTGTGTTTTCTATTATTAGATCATAATAATAACCCAAAAGATCCAAATGACCCTGATCAAAAGTTTTCATACCCCATTTCTTAATACCATGTATTGCCTCCTCTAACATCAATGACAGCTTGAAGCCTTTTGTAGCAATTGTGGAGGAGGTTCTTCATTTTCTCAGATGGTAAAGCTGCCCACCCTTCTTGGCAAAAAGCCTCCAGTTCCTGTAAATTCCTGGGCTGTCTAGTATGAACTACGCGCTTGAGATCTCCTCAGAGTGGCTCAATGATATTGGGTTCAGGAGACTGAGATGGTCTCTCCAGAACCTTTATTTTGTTCTGCTGTAGCAAATGACAGGTCGACTTGGCCTTGTATTTTGGATCGCTGTCAAGTTGGAATATCAAAGTATGGTCCATGCGCAGTTTTCGGGCTGATGATTGCAAATTTGCCTCCAATATATGCTGATAACATGCTGCATTTATCTTTCCTTCAACTTTGACCTAGTTTACAGTGCTTTTGTAGCCCACACATGCCCAAAACATCAGAAACCCACCTCCGTGCTTTACAGTAAGAATGGTGTTCCTTTCCTCATAGGCCTTGCTGACCTCTATCCAAATGTAATGTTTATGGTTGTGGCTAAAAAGTTAAATTTTAGTCTCATCACTCCAAATTATCTTGTTCCAGAAGTATTGAGGCTTGCCTCTGTGCTGTTTTTTGTATTGTAGGCGGGGATCCTTTGTGGCATTTGTGCAGTAATGACTATCTTCTGGTAACTCGACCGTGCAGCCCATTTTTCTTCAAATGCCTCCTTATTGTGCATCTTGAAACAGCCACAACTCTAGTTTTCAGATAGTACAATATTTCAGCTGAAGTTATTTGTGGGATTTTCTTTGAATCCCGAACAATTTTACTGACAGTTGTGGACAAAATTTTTGTTGGTATACCTGACCGTGGTTTGATTTTACAGAGCCCCTGATTTTCCATTTGTTAATCACAGTTTGAACACTGCTGACTGGCATTATCAATTTCTTGAATATCTTTTTGTATCGCTTTCTTGTTCTATACAGTTTAACTACCTTTTCCAGTAGATCCGTTGACAATTCTTTTGCTTTCCCCATGAATCACAATCAAGAAATGTCAGTGGCTGGATGAAGGATGCAAGAGTCTGTCTATATCCCAGAAACTCGCTCAGCTTTTATGCACACACATTGATTACAAGCAAACAGGTCACAGGTGAGGATGACTTTTAGTAGCCATTCAAACCAATTTGTGTCAACTTCTGTACATGTTATCAGGCCAAAATTGGGAAAACACAGTAGTTTGACAATAAATGGCTTCACCCAAACACTAACGATGAGTGGAGAAAAAGTTTTGGTGTTCATATTCTCTGAAAAAAGGCCAAGAAAGCAAAAATTCTACTGGGGTATGTAAACTTTTGAGCACAACTGTACCTGCATGTATCTATTGTTTGAGCTTTTTAATCTTTTTTTTATAAACCTGCAGACTTCTCTACTAAGTTGAACTCACATACTCAATCTCCGCACTCTACAAGCAAGGAGATCTGTGAGCACACTGCCTATATCTGCCTAGGGTGGATATAAATAGTCTACACACCCCTGTTAAAATGCCATTTTTTTGTGAATTAAAAAAAAATAGTACCAAGTAGAATCATTTCAGAAGTTTTTCCTCTTTAATGTCACCCATAATCTGTGTAAAATCATTTAAAGACAAACTGAAATAATTTTTAGGGGAATATAAAAATAACAAATCTAAAGTATTGTGGTTGCATATGTGTGAACACCCTCTTATAATCAGGGACGTGGATGAGTCCAGAATAAGACAATCCCATTTATACTCATGTTATATAAAAGTCAGTAGCTGTCTTTATTTAAAGAGAATCTGTCAGCAGATATTTCCTGTAGAATCTGAGAAGAACATGGTGTAGGAGCAAAGTCCTTGATTCCAATGATGTATCACTTACTCAACTGCTTGGTGCAGTTTTGATAAGATCCCTGCAGCAGTACTGTGACTGCTGAGTTGTGCATAACCCCGCCCACAAGCATGATTGGCATTTTCCTGTGTACACTGTACATTGTAAGAAAGCTGACAATCAGTCGTGAGGGCGGGGTTACCCAGATTATACTCTAATAATCCTTTAATGATAATTTCCAGCTGATAAAACTTGAAATGACAGCAAGCTGCGGAGTAAAGGGGGTTTTACACATAGCGATATCGCTAGCAATAGCGCTATAACATCACCGATTTTGTGACGCAGCAGCGATATTGCTAGCGATATCGCTATGTGTGATACTTACCTCCGACCGGCTTCCCCGCTGTCCATCGCTGATGGCGTGAGATCGGCCGGCTCCATTTCTCGTCGGGCGCTTCCTGCTGGGCTTCCTGTGGCGCCGACGAGCGACGTGTGGAGGCGGACAGGAGGACGTCCGGATCGCTGCGTCTGAAAGGTAAGTATCGTCCACTGTATCGCTGCTGCATCGCAGTGAGATCTGCCTGTGTGGCAGCTCACTAGCGACCATTTAGCGATGCACCAGCGATCCTGACCGGGTCGTATCGTTGTCGGGATCGCTGGTGCATCGCTAAATGTAAAAGGGCCTTTAGTGACACATACCTACATGTACAGAAAAGACTACTATATTTAACTTTGCAGCTTGTAGGTAGTAGCTGCCTCCAATGCTACAGGTTGAGGGTTCGAATCGAGATGTTCAGACTTCCTGAAAATAACGAGTTAATATAATGAATGTAAGTATGTATAAATCACAGAGATACCAACCTTCCCCAGAAGAGGAGGAAAAACTACCCGTCAAGACATGAAGACAAGATACCACACACAGAAAGTGAATGAATAAAAGTTGGGCTGTAGCCCTGACCTATCAAAACAGCTCTCCAAAATCAAAACTGGCACTCTGAATCAGAGAAGGTTGGGAAGTAATGAAAAAGCATTAAGAGGTTAATGGTGCTTTAAAAAAATAATAATAATAGATAACTTTGATGCAAGTGAATTTACATTCCTCTGGTGGAGCGGAGCAAGAATGGCCGCACCAGAAATCTGTAACAAAAGTCCTTTTATCTTTGTTTCCTTGCTGATCATAAATAGTTTATTATAGCTATTGGCCATATAATTTGAGCCACACTGTATATTTATTTTAAAACTTAATCCAAACTGTAATTAAGTACTGGGAAACCTTTGTTAAGTCAGTTTTTAGGTCTTTGTGTTGAGGAAAATACTGTTATTGTAAACAAATATACCATCTTGATTATGCCCAGTGTTAAGTATGATCTTGGGAAAATCCCGTTATCTCATAACATATTCTTCAGCCACCAGCATTTTATATGCTAATTATATTATAATCCGCTTCTTATTTATCATCTTCCAAAGCCGTATGTGTAGATAAGAGCAATACATCTGTGATAACAGAATCCAACCTGTTGGAACTGTAGCAAGGCTTGTATGAAATAATAAAAAGCAAAACAATCTTTCAATAAGATACATATTAATGTCACTGTGAATTATGTAAGGGACATCATTTTCTTTTGTTCTGCTTGTAATGACTTCTTCTATAC
The DNA here is from genome assembly GCF_039654945.1 of Dendrobates tinctorius. Lineage (NCBI taxonomy): Eukaryota > Metazoa > Chordata > Amphibia > Anura > Dendrobatidae > Dendrobates > Dendrobates tinctorius. The sequence continues at coordinate 22,383,953 of NW_027361708.1, forward strand.
CAAATCCACTGATGTTTGGAAGCCCAAGTGTCTGTTTTTAATGGCTCCGTCTATTTTTTTGTTAGATGCATAGTAAGCGGGAAGGCAGATTTTAAACAAGCAAATAAACTTTAAAATGTGCAGCGAGGGTAAAATGTAGAATGTTCTGAAATGTTATCATTCTCCAAAGCCAGCCAATCAGAAAGAGTACAGGTCACAGCCACTATAAAAGCCCAAGCAGCAAGTGGTGCTGACATTTGGTGGGAAATGTGGTAACAGAGAGGATGTCAGAGTGCAGTCACAGAGACAAAATACTTAAAAAAACAGCATGCAGAATACAGAACACATAGTGAAGAGAAGAAGAATAGAAGGATTTGAAACAGTTTTATAATCAAAGATGAACAGACTGCAGTCATTGCATGTGCAAAATAGCACTCACATGCGGGTCACTTCCGCTGCCTAATGACGCGCACTACACATTCGCCTGCGTCTATAGCAACTGAAATGATGAACATCCGGACGATGACGTGACTTCCAGCCAAAACACAGACACTTGATATAATGAGCAACTTTCAGCATGCTGTCAGACACCCACCAGACGCTGCACAGTGTTGTTCTGTATACCAAATTTTGAGCAACGCTGCAGCTGTTTCTATCTTTCTCTATCCACATCTTAAAGGGAATCTGTCACCCCATTTTAGCCCTATAAGCTGCGACCACAGCCATCAGGGGCTTATCTACAGCATTTTGCCCCTGATGTGACCTGAAAGATAAGAAAAACAAGTTAGATTATACTCACCCTGGCATCCGGTCCGGTCCGATAGGTGTCACGGTCCGGTCCGGTGCCTCCCATCTTCATACGATGCTGTCCTCCTTCTTACTTCTGCCGCGGCTCCGGCACAGGCGTACTTTATCTGTCCTGTTGAGCTGTTGAGGGCAGAGTAAAGTACTGCAGTGCACAGGTGCCGGACCTCTCTGACCTTTCCCGGCACCTGCGCACTGCAGTACTTTACTCTGCCCTCAACAGGGCAGATAAAGTACACCTGTGCAGGAGCCGTGGCAGAAGTAAGAAGGAGGACGGCATCGTATGAAGATGGGAGGCGCCGGACCAGACACCCACTACACCCGCTCCTACCCCCCCGCTGAGTATAATCTAACGTGTTTTTCTTATCTTTCAGGTTACATCGGGGGCTTATCTACAGCATTACAGAAAGCTGTAGATAAGTCCCTGATGGTGGTGTCGGCAGCTGATAGGGCTAAAATGGGGTGACAGATTCTCTTTAAGTGCTGGTAAGATCATCTTTCAATCCACTTTATCCCAAGTTATCGTACTGTCTCTCTTTATCGTACTGTCTCTCTCAGCCAAAAACCATTGCACTATGCATATCATACTTTGTATCTATGGGAATATATAAATTTGATGGTAAAACAACCTTGATTGACTTATGACCCATGTACTTTACATAGTATGTACTGATACATATTCAGATCTTGGGCAATAATATCTTTAATATATTGAATCATAGAATCATAGAATCATAGAATCGTAGAGTTGGAAGGGAACTCCTGGGCCATCTGCTCCAACCACCTGCTCAAAGCAGGATTTGCTAAATCATCCCAGACAGATGTCTGCTAGCCTCTGTTTGAAGACTTCTATTGAAGGAGAACTCACCACCTCTCGTGGCAGCCTGTTCCACTCATTGAGCACTCTAACTGTCAAAATGTTTTTTCTAATATCTAATCTGTGTCTCCTCCCATTCAGTTTCATCCCATTGCTTCTAGTCTTTCCTTGTGCAAATGAGAATAAAGATGATCCTTCTACAATGTGACAGCCCTTGAGATATTTGAAGACAGTTATTAAGTATCCTCTCAGTCTTCTCTTCTTCAAGCTAAACATTCCCAAATCCTGCAACCTTTCCTCATAAGACAGGGTTTGCAGACTGGTCACCATTCTGGTCGCTCTTTTCTGTACTTGCTACAGTTTGCTCATGTCTTTTTTTAAAATGTGGTGCCCAAAACTGGACACAGTATTCCAAATGAGGTCTGACCAAAGAGGAGTAGACAGCAATAATGACTTCACATGATCTAGACTGTATGCTTCTGTTAATATATCTTAAAATTGCATTTGCCTTTTTGCTGCTGCATCACACTGTTGACTCATGTTCAGTCTGTGATCTATTAGTATACTCAAGTATTTTTCACATGTGCTGTTGCTTAGCCCTATTCCTCTCATTCTTTATATGCTTTTAGCATTTTTATTGCCCAGATGTAGTACTTTGCATTTTTCCCTGTTAAAAACCATTCTGTTAGTTGCTGCCCACTGCTCTAGTTTATTTATATCTTTTTGAATCCTTTCTCTCTTCTCTAGTATTAGCTATCCCTCCCAGCTTTGTGTCATCAGCAAATTTAATCAGTTTACCCTCAATTCCTTCATCTAAATCATTGATAAAGATGTTGAACAATACAGGGCCCAGGACAGAGCCCTGTTGTACCCCACTTGAGACATTCTTCCAACTGGATGTGCAGCCATTTACGACCAATCTTTGAGTCCGATCACTAAGCCAGTTATGAATCCACCTAACAGTTGCCTTGTCCATTCCATAGTTAGCCATTTTTTCAATAAGGATTGTGTGAGATACTTTGTCAAATGCTTTGATGAAGTCAAGATATACTATATCTACAGCATTACCCTCATCCACCCAATCAGTGATTCTGTCATAGAAGGACATTAAGTTAGTCTGACATGACTTATTAGTTACAAACCCATGCTGACTCTGTTTAATCACTTCATTCTTATCCAGTTACTTACATACATGTTGTTTAATAATTTGTTCAAAGATCTTTCCTGGTATAGAAGTCAGACTCACCGGCCTATAGTTGCCTGGGTCCACCTTCTTCCCCTTTTTGAAGATAGGAACAACATTTGCTCTTCTCCAGTCTTCTGGGACTTCTCCTGTTCACCTAGAATTTTCAAAGATTATGGAAAGGGGTTCAAAAATTTCTTCTGCTATCTCCTTCAGTACTATGGGGTATAATTCATCTGGACCTGGAGACTTGAATTCATTTAGGTTAGCTAAGTGTTTCCTCACTATCTTTCTGTTTATAGATATCCTGGATTCTTCTATTCCCTTAATAGGACAGTGAAGAACAGTTGATGTTACATTTCCTTTCTGAGAGAAAACAGATGCAAAATAGGAATTTAAAAGTTCGGCCTTCTCAACATCCTGTCTTACCATTTCATCATTTTCATCCTGTAAAAATCCTATAGCATCTTTGACTTTTCTTTTACTTTTGACATATCCTCAAAATCCTTTATTATTGCTTTTGACGTCTCTTGCAAGCCTCAATTCATTGTCAGCTTTAGTAATCTGATTTGTGCCCTGCAAGTTCTGCAGACAGCATTATATTCTTCTTTAGATATTCCTCCCACTTTCCATTTTATAAACATTTCTTTCTTCCTTTTTAGTATGTGCTTAAGTTCTGTGTTCATCCATCCTGGTTTCCTTAAATGCTTTCCTAGTCTTCCCTTTTTTCAGAATTGTTAACAATTGTGTTTTGAGAATTTCATTTTTCAAGACTTCCCATCCTTCCTGGACATTTTTGTCCTTAAGGATATCCAGCCACTGGATCCCTCCAATTCTCTTTCTGAATCCCTTAAAATCTGCCTTTCTGAAATCTGACATTGACGTCTGAGTCTTCACAGGTCTTCCTCTTCTAGTTATCCAAAATTCTAAAATAGCATGGTTGCTACTTCCTAGGGTCCCAGCTGAAGTTGAGCGACTTTGGTCAGATCGGGTTTCGTGAAACCCGAATGAAACAAAATTTGAGTCGGATGAAACTGGTCCGACTAGGGCAAAAAAAAGTCGGAGTTTCGTCCGAAACCTGACCCCAATGCAAGTCAATGGGGAATAAAAGTCATCATTGAGTGGATAAATGTCATCTGCTCAATGCCGACTTTTATTTCCCATTGACTTTTTTTTGCCCTAGTCGGACCAGTTTCATCCGACTGAAATTTTGTTTCATTCTGGTTTCACGAAACCCGATCCGACCAAAGTCGCTCAACACTAGTCCGAGCCACTTTTACCTCCTCAACCATTTGCTCCCTGTTCATAAGTATTAGATCCAAGGTAGCAGATCCCCTTGTTTTCTCCCCTACCTCTTGGAAGATAAAGTTGTCAGCAAGAGAGGATAAGAATTTCCTTGTTGACATTATGTTTGCATATTTAACTATATTGATACTGAATATCCAAACTATAGAAGGTTTTTTTTTCCATTTTGCCCACATCAAAACAGCATGGACTCGTATGTAGTCGAAACATCGATATCACACAAGATAGTTAACAATAACATTTATGGTTACCATATGTCTACTTTATGGCAGCAGTGTTTTTTTAAACGTCTTTCTTTTTTAATAGAGAACCTGTCAATGATTTCACACTGCGCAAACCATGACGTGAATCAGAGCTTGGCTGCATAATTGCAGTCAGGTATGTTTCTATCTAAAATGCTCTGATCTTTCAAAGAAAACATAGTTTGAAGAACCATCCAGGAACAGGGGTGGACTAGTTTTGTCTCCCCCAAGGGCTCGCTCACACAAGCATATACATCGGACCAGTGCTATCTAATGTTATTCTCTGGGGCAGCGCAATTCAGCATTTTCTTTTTCTCATACCAATTTGGCACAAGAAAAAAACACAACTTGCACAAAACAGATCACACTTATCCATTCAAGTCTATGGGTGCGAAGAAATCATTGGACTGCACTTGGACTGACATCCAAGTTATGTCCGATTTCCATGGACTGACACAATGAAGATGGTGAAATCCTGTTCATCTTCTTCTCACCTGTGCTATGATTAATCAAATAGAATTGGATCAAACTAAACTGAAACTCGGCTCGTCCTGTGATCAGAGTTTGAGCCAAGTGTAATTTACATAATTGATCCGATTCTCTTGCATGAGAGAATCTACATTCATATGGCCCTGGACCTAAACTAGAGACTTTTGAAGCAAAATTTTAGCTGTAATAGATTGTAAACATCATGTCGTATTTGCAGACACTATGAGGTGCCAGCGCAGCAGAACCCCCCACCATAAATGATCCCAATTTAGATACTTCACCCATAGAAGTGTACTGAGCATTTTCAACCCACAGATGCTTCACAGAATAAAAAAAAGAGAGAAGAGAGATAAACATCCATAGAGTTACACTGTGTGGTAGAACAAGGGTAGGGGTGAGATTTTACTCACCTGGTGGCCTTGTAAATGTCACAACTCCAACAGAAGCCTGTGTTATAATTAGTCGCTGTATTCTTATTCTGCACACTAGTAGATATACACCTACGCATTTCTTGCTCGAATTGAGCTCTTCCCTTTTTCAAATTAAAAGGGCTTGGTTAGAGTCAGAAACGCGTAATAGAACTACTCAAATCTACCTGGAGCATGGAACCTTTCTTATTTTACAGGTCTAGTCATCTTTAAACGCCTACCCTCCAATCTATATTCACAGAATTTTTTAACGTTGGGCTGTGAAACTGAAAGATTAAGTTTTTCCAATAAAATGTTGATTTTGCACAAAATTTTTCATTTGCACAAAGGTTAACAGATGAAAAAGAACTTCTTAATTTGTAATTACATTTTTCAAGTATGCCAATACTACATGGGCATGGTTCATCAAAGCTTTTATACAGTAAGTAATTGAAAAACAAATGGGTTAATTCTGCACTGATGTTGAAGAAATGCTGAAGAATGCCAATCTAAATGTAAGTGGTTTATTCGTCAACGCGTTTCCAAGTATATAACTTCTTCATCAGGATAACCACGACCACATGATTCATTTGTTTCTCCAGTAAAGTCAAATACGGTTTAGAAATCCTGTGGGGCTTAGAAGGGCGGGTGGATATCTGAATTTGTGACCATAGAGACCCCATATTTTTCATTAACAGTTCATGGACCTGAGTGAGGGTTTTTTTGTGAGATCAATTGAAGCTTTTATTGGTACCATTTTGGGGTAAATAACATTTAAATTATGCTTCCAATGTCACTGTAGAGCTACAGAGGAAGAAAAAAGTGGGACCTCGAAGAATGTAAACATTCCATACTGCCAAATACACAATGTAATTATACTATAGAGAGTGTTGGAGGGGATTGTTCAGTATAAAAATTAGGGGATAGTGGAAGGACACAGTATAGAGGGATGACAGCTTGTAAGTGGCAATGTGAAGATGGGACATGGTAGGAGAATAGGCAGCAGTCGATGGACAGTGTGAAGAGGGGTCGCAGTAAGGAAAGGGAGTAACATGGGGGGAAAAGTAAGAAGAGGGAGCATAGTATAGAGTGGAGTAAGTATGAGAGACAGTGTAAGGAGGGATCAGCTTGGGGTACACATTGTAAAGAGGGGCACTGTGACGACACAGCATTTATTGTTATTTATGTCAGACATGTTATTCGGTGTGTCAAGAGACATAGGCCATTGTTCATAAGAGCCTGAACGTTGAGTTTTGAACTGACGTTTGTTGCAGTTGTAACAACACAGCATTTGTTGATGATTAGGCCACACATATTTTTCAGTAGGTAAAGAGACCTAACCCCTTGTTCTTGTGAGCCTAATCATTGATTCTTGAATTGTTATTTGTTGCAACTTATTGTGCTGCTATCCTTGCAAGACAGGGATGTAAGTAATAGATGTTTGCTAATATGTTGATTACCCAGTGTATTACTCCATGCAGCTTGTGGATGACAAACTATGCAGATTGACTGAATACTCAAACAATGAGAGTTGGCCTCCTCCTACTTTCCCCCTGACCTGAGGATGATGGCCTGAAGGACAGATGTGGGTATGAAAAGGACATTAATCCTTCTGCAGAGACACTCTACATGACAATAACCAATGCCCCACGGCTCAAACTGGGGGAATATAAATCTGCTCCATTGACCAACACTGAATCCCCATGGAGATATTTGAAGAAGCCAGGTTGGGACAATCAGGTCACCTGGCACCATGGAAAAATTTTGAGAACCCAGCCTGGCACAATCATGTCACTTGGCCATGTACCTCAATGGACTTTCAGCTTCTGAAGATTGCCACTACCCCCTCACTGTGGGTTCCTACCAAAAACAGGGTGCCACTGGTTGGGGTAGATGGCCCTGGATGCCCCAAAGTTGTAGCTGCTCTAATCCCAGTTAGCCAGCAGAAGCGTGAGGCTGTAATTTGCACTATCTTGTGTATTTTTGGGACTGTTCTACATATTATTGTCTGTTGATGATTCAATAAATTATTGTCACACTGTTTTACCCTCATCTTGTGCTTTCTGAGCAGTATTCTGCCCATGGGAAGGTAGTGTGGGTGTTCAGCGTGATGTGCCTTGATCCTTATGGTCCTTCTAAAAACAGCTGGGTCAGCGGACGAGAACACCCACTGACCCACATGTCTTTACAGGTACAGTATAGAAAGGGGGTGGCATGTGGGTACAGTGTGATGAGGCAGCATGATATGAAGAGGGGTTAGCAAGAAGGAGACAGTTTTAACAAGGGGCACAGAATAGAGAGCTGGGTCAGCGGATGAGAGCACCCACTGACCCACATGTCTTTACAGGTACAGTATAGAAAGGGGGTAGCATGGGGGTACAGTGTGATGAGGTGGCGTGATATGAAGAGGGGTTAGCAAGAAGGAGACAGTTTTAACAAGGGGCACAGTATAGTGGGGGAGCAGTGTTGGGGGACACTGTTTTATAGTTTCATAGTTTTTAAAGTTGAAGGTAGACATAAGTCCATCGAGTTTAACCTACAGTATAGCTTACCATGTTGATTTAGAGTAATGCAAAAACCCTTGTGAGGCAGATGCTAAATGTCCCTTATTATGGGAAAAATCTCTTCCTAGTGCCACATACGGTAATCAGTCTAGTTGCCTTGATCATTTTCCCATTACATAATTTAGTACTCATAACCTGTAATATTACATTTTTCAAGAAAGGCATCCAGTCCATCCTTGAACTTTTTTTTAGTGAAATCAACCATTACAACATCTTGTGTCCGAGTGTTCAATAGTCACTGCTCTTACAGTAAAGAATTGCTTTCTTTGATTATCATCAAACCTTCTTTCATTTTAACATAGAGAATGCAACCATTGCAAGCCTAGATGTAGAAAGCGCATTACAAAATCTCTGTAATGTCACTTCATATATTTGCACGTTGTAATAAAGTCGCCCCTAAGACTTCGCTCTGCCAAACGGAATAACCTGAAACCTGAAAACCTCTCTTGGTATTGCAGTTTAACTATTCTCTTAATCACCTTGGTTGCTCCTGTTTGCCTATTCCTTTAATATTAGTATTGGTTGCTCTTATCTGCACCCTCTCTACTTTACTCTTCTTTTAAACCAGAAGCTAAAATTGTACACAACATTCTAAGTGTGGTTAGTCGAGTGACATGTTTAGAAGAAAAAACTATGTCGCTAGCTATGCCTCTTTTTTTGCTTTCCATTATTCAATTTGCTTTAAAAAAAGGCCCAGAAGCATTGTACGCAAGCATAGAACAGTCCCAAGCCTCATCAGACTCAGAAGACTTGTCTCATCGTGCTGAGATTTCAGTGCAAATGGCAGGGATCAAAAGATCTGGCAAAGAAGTCAATGGACTGGAGAAGTACACGGTAAGCTAAGTACAAGGAATGTTTTATTGTTTCATCCTTTTGATGTCCCATTATGGTTCAGAAAAAGCCACTATTTTGCTGAATCCAAATGTAAAAGCGAACTGCAATAAATTCGCATTTTAGCGAATGCGTATTTTTGTAAAATTGGTGTAGAATTCAATTTCACTCAAATCTATTCACTTGTCTACATTCATGTGACCTCTTCCATCCTTGTAAAGAGGACATTTTCTCATGACATTTTTTGTAAAACATTACCTATGGTTTGGTGCAGTTTTTTCATCAGTAAACATGACCATGACTCCTTCGACAATTAAAAGGGCTTTTGTGCGTTTTTGTTTCAAGGTCTGGAAAAAATATGAACCTGAAGCCAGTCAGGCCTGAAGGCAACTAAAAGTGTCAAGACTAGAGTTGAGCGACTTTGGTCGGATCGGGTTTCGTGAAACCCGACTGAAACAAAATTTGAGTTGGATGAAACTGGTCCGACTAGGGCAAAAAAAGTCGGAGTTTCGTCCGAAACCCGACCCCAATGCAAGTCAATGGGGAATAAAAGTCGGCATTGAGCGGATGATATTCATCCACTGGTTGGCCTTCATCTGCACTTGCTTCATCTGGCTTCATGGGAGCGATCTAGCAATGTTCAGGTACAGATTGAACTTGATGTGGTCATGCTCTTAGGAGGCCGCAATGGCACAGTATTTATTATAAATGTAGAGTAGGACCCCCCACATGAGATTGCCTTGGCGCGGCGGGGTGGCTCAATTGAATTGATCAATTTTTTTGCCAAATATCTCATTTTTGAATACAGCTGGATATTATGTGCATATGCACTTCAATTTATGCGTTCTAACCTTAACCAGTGTTGGCTTCCCCCCCTATTTTCTTGTTGTTGGTTTGTGGCTCACCACCACTGCTGCCGTGCACGCTTGGCTATGTCCGCTATAAATTTTTCTGTGTTCATTATGATGGATCTAGGCTGCTGTGCACACACACGGCAGCCCCGCCCTGCCCCAAGCTTTATTTAATTGTGCACCTATGTCCGGGCCAATATCGCCCTTCATCTATGTTTCCTGGTTGGGCAATGTGTGGAGGTCAATCTTAATATGTCTGTGTTTAGACCTGGTTGGCCTTCATCTGCACTTGCTTCATCTGGCTTCATGGGAGCGATCTAGCAATGTTCAGGTACAGATTGCACTTGATGTGGTCATGCTCTTAGGAGGCCGTAATGGCACAGTATTTATTATAAATGTAGAGTAGGACCCCCCACATGAGATTGCCTTGGTGCGGCGGGGTGGCTCAATTGAATTGATCAATTTTTTTGCCAAATATCTCATTTTTGAATACAGCTGGATATTATGTGCATATACACTTCAATTTATGCGTTCTAACCTTAAGCAGTGCTGGCTTCCCCCCCTATTTTCATCCTGCAGGCACGTCTGCTTGTAGGCCGCCGAGCGTGTATCTCTGCCTCATACACATTTTTCTTTTATTGCTGCTTTTTTTTTCTCCTGTATAGTGTGCTTCCATACGTATCCATATACGTTGGTTGCAAACACTAAAGGAGTGGACAGCGGAGCCTTTCATCAGCTTTTCAGTGCTATAGCCCATTTCTCTGCACTGTTTTTGGCTGTCTGATAGGTCTCTCTGTGTGTGAGTGCAGCTCACGTTGCATTGGGTTCTACAGCCACCGCTAGCTGTAGTCCGCTCAGTGTGCGTCACTGCCTCATACATAGTCCTTTTGTTTGCAGCTAATTTATCCAGATTTTTGTTCCTATATTAGTGTGCTTCCATCCGCATGCATTGTCATTGGTTGGTTGCAAACACTATATAGGATTAGATAGAGGAGCCTTTTTGCTGGCTTGTGCCCTTCAGGGCCAGCCAGACTAGTATCACCCTATTTTATGGAGCCTCATCTATTGCATTGTAGGTTAGCTTCCTGCATTGTAATCGCTCCAAAAAGTTTGTGATACTATAGCTTTCAAACTTTGGTCACATCCTTTTCTTCCCCCCCCCAAAAAAAAGGAAATAAAGTTCACCAAACACTCCACTTTACAGTTGTGTAGGCCACATTAGATCATATTAAAGTGTAGTACACACACTCTTAGCCAAATTAGTGTTTCTTATACTGGTTAGCAGGTGTTCTGGAATAAGAACACTAAGCCACCCTTTTTTTACTTTTCTGCCTATCTTTATCAGTCTACCAAGATGAAGAAGGCAGGGAGTAAGGCACGTGGTCATGGCCGTGGAGTTTCAGCAGGGAGAGGACGGGGGGATTCAGCAGGGAGAGGACGTGGGGATTCGGTGTCTGCTGCGGCCACCAGTGACCAGGCATCCCCCACTTTTACCAGGCAACAGTCCTTCATGCGCAGCTTTGTAGGACCTCGCCGTACCCCACTGCTGCCTGACGAACAAATTGAAGCCGTTGTCGGATGGATGGCAGCTAACGCATCCACTTCAATGACTTCCGCATCCTCCCAAGGCCAGAGCACTGAAGAGCAACCATCTGTCTCTTCACCACCTGCCAAATTGCCCAGGCAGTCTGAGAGCCCTGGACAGGAGCCATCTCAATCTTTACTTCTGTTCTCAGAATCTGTTGGCTTGGAAAGAGGTGGCCAGCCAAGCAGCATTCTAGAGCGTGAAGAAGAGGGAGTATGCAGTGATGCGCAACTGCTTTGTCCCTCTGAATCTGAAGAGGCGGGTGGGCCAGTGCCTATTGTCAGCACACCTCAGTGCTCATCTGATGATGATGAGACTCAGTTGCCAATTTCTGGTGCGTACGGTGCTGGCGAGACAACCCAGGACCAGCCGGTGCTTGAAGAGGGGAGTGGAGATGATGAGGTCCTTGACCCATCATGGCGTCAGCCACAGGAAGGTGGTGGGAGCAGCTCTGAGGAAGAGATTCCCCGAACGGCCAAAAGAGGAAGGAGAGGGCGGGGGCAGACTTGGTTGCCTGTAGCCTCCACTTTGCCACCCGTGATGAGCAATCCTCTTCCAAAACACAAAACGGGCGCTCCCAGGACTTGCAGTGCGTGGTCTTTTTTTGACACAGTTGCAGATGACATTTGCTTTGTCAAATGCAAGGTGTGTCATCAGAAAGTGAAACGAGGGAAAAATGTGAGCAACCTCAATACCACAAATATGTGGAAACATGTGCGTACCAAGCACGAGGTGGAGTTACACAGACACACTGAAGATGTAGGCCAACCTTCAGCAGCACCTACCACCTCTTCAGCTCGTGTTGGGGCCTCTTCCTCCAGCTCACACACAGCTGGTTCAGCTTCCTCTCTGGAACGCCATGGAAGAACCACTGCCACTGTTGTCCAGAGACCCAGTGAAATTCCACCCACTGAACCACGTTCGCAGTCATCAGCACCCTCCCAGGCCACTCACCAGCAATCGGTAGCACAGGCATGGGAGAAAAAGCGGCCATACTCGGCAAACCATCCCCGAGCACTGGCTCTGAATGCCGGCTTTGCCAAACTACTGGCCCTTGAGATGCTGTCATTCAGGCTGGTGGAGACTGACACCTTCCGGAACTTGATGTCATTGGCAGTTCCACAATACAATGTGCCCAGCCGGTTTTATTTCAGCAGGCAAGCCGTCCCTGCCATGCAAAAGCATGTGGAGGGAAAAATTAAAAATGCGCTACTAAACGCCGTCAGTAGCAAGGTCCACCTGACCACCGATACGTGGACCAGTAGCCATGGACAGGGACGATACCTTCCCCTCACTGCCCATTGGGTCAATGTTGTGGAGCCGGGTACAGATCTGGAGAGTGGCTCTGTACGTATTCTGCCAACTCCAAGGATTGCAGGAATGCAGTCTGTACATATTGAGTCCTCCTCCTACTCTAGTTCCTCAGAATCAGCACTGCATGAGCCTGTTAGGCCAGATATGAGCACAGGTGTGGCCAAACATCAACAGGCCGTCCTTAAATTAATTTCTTTGGGGAATCGGAGCCACACAGCACAGGAGCTCTGGAATGCCATCAAGCAGGAGAGCGATGTGTGGTTTGTGCCAGCGAACCTCCAGCCAGGTTTGGTAGTGAGTGACAATGGCCGAAATCTAGTGGCAGCTCTGGGCCTAGGCAACCTCACTCACATACCATGTCTGGCACACGTGCTCAATTTGGTCGTGCAGAGCTTTCTGAGGGACTATCCGGATCTTTATGCACTGCTGCACAAGGTTCGCCTACAGTGTGCTCACTTGCGGCGTTCCAGCATGGCAAGATCGCGCATTGCATCTCTGCAACGCCGATTCCGCCTGCCAGAACTTCGCATCATATGTGACCTCCCCACCAGGTGGAATTCAACATTACATATGTTGGAGCGGTTGTGTGAGCAGCAGGCAGCAGTAATGGAGTACCAGTTGCATCAGGCACAAACAAGACGCACTGTGCGCCGGACACACTTCACCACCACTGAGTGGGCCACTATGAGGGACATCTGCCAAGTTTTGCGTGCCTTCGATGACTCCACGCGGATGGCCAGTGCAGAGGATGCACTAATCAGCATGACTGTCCCCCTCATCTGTTTGCTTCAAAAAACCTTACAAGCACTAAGTGAGGAGGTTTATGAAGAGGTCGAGGATGAGCAGTCAGAAATGCCATCTGCTTCTGGCAAGTCTGCGCAACGTGCTTCCACACAAAGGCCCAGGCAGGGGACACTTAGTGAGGAGGATGACGAGGAGTCAATGGAGGAGGAGGAACACATCTCTCCAGAGGAGGGAGGTACACAAGGCTCTAGTAGTCAGTGTGTACAGCGAGGGTGGGGTGATGCTGAGCAGGCAGAGATGCTGCCTCAAGCTGGGGACAGCGTTTCCGGTCCAGTTGGAAGTCTGCAGCACATGGTTGATTTCATGCTGCAGTGCTTGTTAAATGACCGCCGCATCGCCAACATTCTCCACACGGCTGATTATTGGGTGTACACCCTCCTAGATCCTCGCTACCGGGACAACTTACAAAGCCTCATACCACAGTTGAACTGGGAGCGAAAAATGCGGGAGTACCAAGAAACACTTGTGCAGGCCATCATGTTCTCCATTCCCTCCGCAAGTGTTGCTGGTAGTGCTTTTCAAAGCAGCCATGTGGGTAGAGGCAGTGGAGGAAGCTCTGCACAAAGAGGTAGCAGAGGCAGTGCCGCAGGACAAGGCAAGGCCAGTATGGCCCAAATGTGGAAAAGTTTTGTGGGACCGCCACAAACGGCTACACCATCACAGACGGCTCCAGTCAGCAGGAGGCAACGTTTCCGTCAGATGGTGACAGACTACTTGTCTTGCCCTGTTAGTGTACTCCCAGACAGCTCTTCCCCGTTCAAGTATTGGGTCTCTAAGCTGGATACTTGGCCAGAGCTTAGCCAGTATGCATTGGAGGTGCTGGCTTGCCCTGCTGCCAGGGTATTATCGGAATGTGTCTTTAGTGCTGCAGGTGGTGTTGTAACAGACCGTCGCACGCGACTATCGGCCGATAATGTTGACCTGCTTACTTTTCTGAAAATGAACAAGGCCTGGATCTCACCTGAATTTGCCAGTCCTCTTCCAGAATAAATAATTGGCTGGCAACAGGATCCAGGTCTCCTGTTGTGTTCATGTTTCTATGACCTGAGCTTTATTTCCTTGGCTACAGCAACGCCCATTGTTGCTCAGAAGTGCTGTCCGCACAGACAAAACACTCGCTCATGTGTAAGTGGGGTTCGGTAACGTCAGCTGATCCCCTGCTGTGTGTACAGCAAACTCTCCTGCTGCCTACAACTTCTGACTACCTCTGATTTAATATGTTCTCTGATTTGCCCTCTGTCTCCACTCTGTTTTGAGTATTTCCTCTGGCCTACAACACCGCCTGTTTCTGCTCTCAAGTGCCGTCTGCACAATCCACACTTGTTCCTGTGTTACCTGGGTCCTGTAACATCTGCTCATCTCCAGAGATGAGCACGGCAATGTCTCCTGCTTTGTCTACATTCCCACTACTTGTAGTGGAAATGTGGACAGAGCAGGAGACATTGCCTGACTCACCTCTAGGGAGAAGCTGCTGTTACAGAACCCCAGTAACACAGGAACAAGTGTGGGTTGTGCAGACGGCATTTCAGAGCAGCAACTGGCGTGGTTGGAAGCCAGAGGAAATACTCGAAACAGAGTGAAGACAGAGGCCTAATTGGAGTACGTTGACAGCTAGTAGTAGTCTAGAAACAATCGCAAACTGCCACCAAGTAGGCCTCGGCCTACTACCTGATTTTCCCTGGGCTCCGACACCGCCAGTTGTTGCTCAGAAGTGCTGTCCGCACAGACAAAACACTCGCTCATGTGTAAGTGGGGTTCGGTATCGTCAGCTGATCCCCTGCTGTGTGTATGGCAAAGTGTCCTGCTCCCTCCACAGTCAAAGAACCTCAGATTTACACCTGGCTCCAAGTAGGCCTCGGCCTACTACCTGATTTTCCCTGGGCTCCGACACCGCCAGTTGGTGCTCAGAAGTGCTGTCCGCACAGACAAAACACTCGCTCATGTGTAAGTGGGGTTCGGTAACGTCAGCTGATCCCCTGCTGTGTGTATGGCAAAGTGTCCTGCTCCCTCCACAGTCAAACAACCTCAGATTTACACCTGGCTCCAAGTAGGCCTCGGCCTACTACCTGATTTTCCCTGGGCTCCGACACCGCCAGTTGTTGCTCAGAAGTGCTGTCCGCACAGACAAAACACTCGCTCATGTGTAAGTGGGGTTCCGTAACGTCAGCTGATCCCCTGCTGTGTGGAGGGCAAAGTGCTGCTGCCTCCAAATTGTAACTACTTCAGATTTAAACATTCTCTGATTTGGCCTCTGTCTCCACCCTGTCTCTAGTATTTCCCCTGACCTCCAGCACCGCCAGTTCCTGCTCACAGTTGCCGTCCGCGCATTCCACACGTGTTCCTGTGTTACTGGGGTTCTGTAACATCAGCAGATCCCCCAATGTGTGTCAACCACTGTCTCCTGCGCTGTCCACCTTCCCACTGCAAGCGGTGGAAATGTGGACAGAGCAGGAGACAGTGGCAGACACACATCAGGGGCTCTGCTGACATTACAGAACCCCAGTAACCCAGGAACACGTGTGGATTGGGCAGACGGCTGCTGTACGCATAAACTGGCGGTGTTGGTGGTCACGTGAAATCCTGGAAACAGAGTGGAGACAGATGCCTAATTGGAGCACGTTGACAGTCTGTTGTAGCCTACAAACAATCTAAAACTGCCACCAAGTAGGCCTCGGCCTGCACCCTGGTTGTCCCTGGGCTCCAACAACGCTAGTTGGTGCTCGGAAGTGCTGTCCACACAGAAAAACACACTTGTTCATGTGAAAGTGGGGGTCAGTAACGACAGCTGATCCCCTGCTGTGTGGAGGGCAAGGTGTCCTGCTCTCTCCAAAGTCAAAATACCTCAGCTTTACACCTGGCTCCTAGTAGGCCTCGGCCTGCACCCTGATTGTCCCTGGGCTCCAACAATGCTAGTTGGTGCTCGGAAGTGCTGTCCACACAGAAAAACACACTTGTTCATGTGAAAGTGGGGGTCAGTAATGTCAGCTGATCCCCTGCTGTGTGGAGGGCAAAGTGTCCTGCTCCCTCCAAAGTCAAAATACCTCAGCTTTACACCTGGCTCCTAGTAGGCCTCGGCCTGCACCCTGATTGTCCCTGGGCTCCAACAACGCTAGTTGGTGCTCGGAAGTGCTGTCCACACAGAAAAAAACACTCGTTCATGTGAAAGTGGGGTTCGGTAACGTCAGCTGATCCCCTACGTGTGGATTGGGCTGTCGGCTGATCCCCTGCTGTGTGTGCGGCAAACTCTCCTGCTGCCTCCAAAGTCAAAATAACTCCGATTTACACCTGGCTCCTAGTAGGCCTCGGCCTGCACCATGATTGTCCCTGGGCTCCAACAATGCCAGTTGGTGCTCGGAAGTGCTGTCCACACAGAAAAAACACACTCATTCATGTGAAAGTGGGGTTCGGCAACGTCAGCTGATCCCCTGCTGTGTGGAGGGCAAACTGCTGCTGCCTCCAAATTCAAACAACGTCTTATCTTAAACTGCCTCCAAGTAGGCCTCAGCCTACAAAATGACTATCCCTGGGCTCCAACAATGCCAGTTGGTGCTCGGAAGTGCTGTCCACACAGAAAAACACACTCGTTCATGTGAAAGTGGGGTTCTGTAACATCGGCTGATCCCCTGCTGTGTGTACGGCAAACTCTCCTGCTGCCTCCAAAGTCAAAATAACTCCGATTTACACCTGGCTCCTAGTAGGCATCGGCCTGCACCATGATTGTCCCTGGGCTCCAACATCGTCAGTTGTTGCTCAGAAGTGCTGTTCACACAGAAAAAAACACTCGTTCATGTGAAAGTGGGGTTCGGTAACGTCAGCTGATCCCCTGCTGTGTGGAGGGCAAAGTGCTGCTGCCTCCAAATTGTAACTACTTCAGATTTAAACATTCTCTGATTTGGCCTCTGTCTCCACTCTGTCTCTAGTATTTCCCCTGACCTCCAACACCGCCAGTTCCTGCTCACAGTTGCCGTCCACGCATTCCACACGTGTTCCTGCGTTCCTGGTGTTCTGTTACGTGAGCAGATCCCCCAATGTGTGTCCGGCACTGTCTCCTGCGCTGTCCACCTTCCCACTGCAAGCGGTGAGAATGTGGACAGAGCAGGAGACAGTGGCAGACACACATCAGGGGATCTGCTGACATTACAGAACCCCAGTAACACAGGAACACGTGTGGATTGGGCAGACGGCTGCTGTACGCATAAACTAGCGGTGTTGGTGGTCACGTGAAATCCTGGAAACAGAGTGGAGACAGATGCCTAATTGGAGCACGTTGACAGTCTGTTATAGCCTACAAACAATCTAAAACTGCCACCAAGTAGGCCTCGGCCTGCACCCTGGTTGTCCCTGGGCTCCAACAACTCCAGTTGGTGCTCGGAAGTGCTGTCCACACAGAAAAACACACTCGTTCATGTGAAAGTGTGGTTTGGTAACGTCGGCTGATCCCCTGCTGTGTGTACGGCAAACTCTCCTGCTGCCTCCAAAGTCAAAATAACTCCGATTTACACCTGGCTCCTAGTAGGCCTCGGCCTGCACCATGATTGTCCCTGGGCTCCAACAACGCCAGTTGGTGCTCGGAAGTGCTGTCCACACAGAAAAACACACTCATTCATGTGAAAGTGGGGTTCGGTAACGTCAGCTGATCCCCTGCTGTGTGGAGGGCAAACTGCTGCTGCCTCCAAATTCAAACAACGTCTATCTTAAACTGCCTCCAAGTAGGCCTCAGCCTACAAAATGACTATCCCTGGGCTCCAACAACGCCAGTTGGTGCTCAGAAGTGCTGTCCACACAGAAAAACACACTCGTTCATGTGAAAGTGGGGTTCTGTAACATCGGCTGATCCCCTGCTGTGTGTACGGCAAACTCTCCTGCTGCCTCCAAAGTCAAAATAACTCCGATTTACACCTGTTGTAAATCTTTAGTGACATGCAGAACGTAAGGTGTAATCTTATAACTTTTATAGATAAGTACTACAGGAATGCCTGTCACCATAAGAAAATGAAGAAAAAGAAGAATAGGAAGAAGATGAAGAAATAGCATATTAAAATTAATAATAGCTGAATAAGAAGAATATGAAGAATGGAAAAAAAAATTAATGGGAAGAAGATGAAGAAGAAGAAGATGAATAAGGTGAAGAAAAAGTTGATGAAAAAAATGCTACTGCTGCGGATCATGAAGGAGAAAGTGTGGGAGAAGTACAAAAGAAGGTGAAGAGCATGGAAGTTGTGAAACATACATATCTGACAAAATATAAAAAAGGTTAACATAGTCAATATCTTTTTAACTCCGAACGTCTTGAAAAAAAAAATTGGAATTAATGCTATGCCATGTGATTTGAATAAACCACTATGCCTTTAATGTCTCCTCCACCTCTCACAA